>NC_092776.1:3765769-4365769 GCF_047496795.1 Chiloscyllium punctatum | reverse complement strand
CAACTCGAAGACCTCTTCCTACTGCCCCCTCAACCATGACCCCACCCCCCATCACCAAACCATCATTTCCCAGACCATACAGTACCTCATCACCTCAGAAGATCTCCCACCCACAGCTTCCAACCTCATAGTCCAGGAACCCCGCACTGCCCGGTTCTACCTCCTTCCCAAGATCCACAAGCCTGACCACCCTGGCCGACCCATTGTCTCAGCATGCTCCTGCCCCACTGAACTCATCTCTACCTATCTCAACACTGTCCTATCCCCCCTAGTCCAGGAACTCCCCACAAGACGCCACCCATGCCCTCCACCTCCTCCTAGACTTCCGTTTCCCCGGCCCCCAACGCCTCATCTTCACCATGGATATCCAATCCCTCTACACCTCCATCCACCATGACCGGGGCCTCCAAGCCCTCCATTTCTTCCTCTCCCGACGTCCCCAACAGTACCCTTCCACCGACACTCTCATTTGTTTGGCATAACTGGTCCTCACCCTCAACAATTTCTCCTTCGAATCCTCCCACTTCCTCCAAACCAAAGGGGTAGCCATGGGCACACGTATGGGTCCCAGCTATGCCTGTCTCTTTGTTGGCTACGTAGAACAGTTGATCTTCCATAATTACACCGGCACCACTCCCCACCTCTTCCTCCGCTACATTGATGACTGCATTGGCGCCACATCGTGCTCCCGCGAGGAGGTTGAGCAATTCATCAACTTCACCAAAACATTCCATCCTGACCTTAAATTTACCTGGACCATCTCTAACACCTCCCTCCCCTTCCTGGACCTCTCCATCTCCATTAATAATGACCGACTTGACACCAACATTTTTTACAAACCCAGCTCCCACAGCTACCTGGATTACACCTCTTCCCACCTTACCTCTTGCAAAAATGCCATCCCATATTCCCAATTCCTCCGCCTCTACCGTATCTGCTCCCAGGAGGACCAGTTCCACCACAGAACACACCAGATGGCTTCCTTCTTTAGAGACTGCAATTTCCCTTCCCACGTGGTTAAAGATGCCCTCCAAAGCATCTCGTCCACATCCCACACCTCCGCCCTCAGACCCCACCCCTCCAACCGTAACAAGGACAGAACGCCCCTGGTGCTCACCTTCCACCCTACCAACCTTCACATAAACCAAATCATCCGCCGACATTTCCGCTACCTACAGACGGACCCCACCACCAGGGATATATTTCCCTCCCCACCCCTTTCCGCCTTCCGCAAAGACTGTTCCCTCCGTAACAACCTGGTCAGGGCCACGGCCTCCATACCACCACCACCCCCCCCCCCCCCCCCCCCACAACAACCCACCCTCCCCTCCCGGCACCTTCCTTTGCCACCGCAGGAATTGCAAAATCTGCGCCCACACTTCCTCCCTCACCTCCATTCAAGGCCCCAAAGAAGCCTTCCACATCCATCCTAGTTTCACCTGCACATCCACCAATATCATTTATTGTATCCATTGCTCCCGATAACTACATGCTAGCTCAGTTGGCTGGATGGCTGCCAACTTTGGGTTCAATGCCACTACCAGCTAGGGTTACCACGAAGGATTCTCCTCCTTCACCTCTCCCCTTGTCTGAGGCGTGGTAACCCTTGGGTTAAACCACCACCAATTGTGCATCACCAGTGAGAGAGCAGATCTATATTCTGGAAGCACTATGGTGACTTTACCTTTACCAGAGTCAGAGTCGAGAGTGTGGGGCTGGGAAAGCACAGCAGGTCAGGCAGCATCCGAGGAGCAGGAGAATCGATGTTTAGGCATAAGGTCTTTATCAGTCATTCCTGATGAAGGGTTTATGCCTGAAAGGTCGATTCTCCTGTTGTGCTTTCCCAGCCCCACACTCTCGACTCTGATCTCCAGCATCTGCAGTCCTCACTTTCTCCTCCCTTACCAGTGTCACCACTATTACTCCTGTTTATCAGCCCACTAATGTGACCTGTTGATTGCTTTAGCAGGAGAGCAGAATGCTGTTAATTGGTAGACAGTCAGAATATGTGCAAGGTGGGGTTGGGAGGGGGAGGGTGTGGCACACTGAGTCCCATGACAGCTCTCCAGCCTTCAGTTCAGCAAAGGAGTTCCAATGTGAAATGTTTTCTCTTTTCTGATGCTGACTGTTTGATGTATTTGCAGAACTTTTAAAAAATTGATTCCATTTCCAGCTTTGGCTGCATTTTTTTGCAATTTATATGTTTTCTGTTGGTATGATGACATCAGTGTTGGACAGCCCAACAGGTCCACACTGGCCCTCCGAAGAATAGCCCACCCAGACCCATTTCCCTCTGACTAATGTACCTAACACTATGAGCAATTTAGCATGGCCAATTCACCTGATCTGCACATCTTTGGACTGTGGGAAGAAACCCACGCAGACATGGGGAGAATGTACAAACTCCACACAGACAGTCACCCGAGCCTGGAATTGAACCTGACACCCTGGTGCTGTGAGGTAGCAGTGCTAACCACTGAGCCACCATGCTGCCGTTTTTTGATGTGGTAGTGTTGCCTGTGCTCAGGGAGTTTGATGCTCCTTGTGTTTCTCTTTATAACAAGAACCTTGCGATAGAGACTGGGAATAACCATAATCAATGCTGTACTATAATTAATGGTAATACAGCAGGATCTTGTGCCCACACCCATGTCTAGTTTGGCCGCAAGGAGGTATTTAATCTCACATCAGCACCCTGACCCTTCCTCACTTCCAAACATTGTGAATAGATCTGTGTCAGGTCTCCTTTAGGCCACCCTGTATCCACCTAGGGGGCTCCCAAATGGGGAATGTGAGCAAGCACCTTCCCAGCAGGTAGTCCCTTGTTCAAATCCCCTTCCCACCCATCACTCATGTTCCTCAGTTTGAGGCCTTGGGTTTGTGCCACACCAGCGGTAGCCATCAACTGGGTAGCACGGTGGCACAGTGGTTAGTACTGCTGTCTCAGAGACCCAGGTTCAATTCCCACCTCAGACGACTGACTGTGTGGAGTTTGCACATTCTCTCCGTGTCTGCGTGGGTTTCCTTCCATAGTCCAAAAATGTGCAGATTAGGTGAATTGGTCATGCTAAATTGCCCGTAGTGCTAGATAAAGGGCTAAATGTAGGGGAATGTGTTGGTGTGGACTTGTTGGGCCGAAGGGCCTGTTTCACACTGTAAGTAATCTAATCTAAACTTCTTGATGGCGCTAGGGAGTACCTTTTTCTGATTGGTCATCAGCTCTCAGTGAGTGGGAGGTCCGTCCCAGGAGCTCAATCCTGGCCATAGTTTGCCCTGTTTTGTGTCAAAATGGTCCCCAATGTGGTCAAGGTAAAGTTGCCATAGTCTTACTAGAGCAGAGGACTACTTATTACAGAGAGACAACTGGTGGTGGTTTAACCTGAGGGTCACCATGCCTTAGATGAGGGGAAAGATTGAGAAGGAGAGTTCTTCATGGTAATTTATCTCTTCTACTTAACTCTGTGATCTGCCTGTGTTGCTCGCAAGACAAAGCCTTTCATTGTGCATCGGTAAACGTCAAAATAAATTCAATTCAATTTAGCCAGTAGCAGGAATTGAACCCACACTGTTAGGAGTGCTTTATATTAACAAACTAGCCATCCAGCCAACTAAGCGAACTGACCCCAATCTCAGTGCAGTGGACTTTCTGAAACAAAGGGATGTGGTATTACCGGAAAAGCGCAGCAGGTCAGGCTGCATCCTGAAGAAGGGCTGATGCCCGAAACGTCGATTCTCTTGTTCCTTGGACGCTGCCTGACCTGCTGCACTTTTCCAGCAACACATTTTCAGCTCTGATCTCCAGCATCTGTAGTCCTCACTTTCTCCTCGATGTGGTATTACCGCCTACTGACCAACACTCCATTGCCTGCACAGGATCCTGCTGAGATGGTTCTTGTTTCAAGTTCACCGTGGGTACAAAGCTGGCATTTTCGTGCAAGCCCTGAAAGCAATTGCTTGGTGTGTGCAACATTTTGAAATATTTTTGAGTGTTGTTATACCTGGTATGGCTCCACATATTTCTATTGCTGCACTATCATTGTGCCATTTGTGTTTGTACAATATCTCCGGATAAAAAAAAAATCTGTCTAAGCTTCCTGTGGCATTTGCAAAAATACAGTTCTCAGATTGTATTATTTTACAAAGCAAACCAGTCTGAAGAGATGAGTCTATCATAATTAAATCATCAGCTTAGCTCTGACACACAAAATGTCTGGATGTCTGTGCATTCAAAATGATAACTTACAGGGTATCAACTCCATAAGATTTATTAAACTCATTATGGAGCTTTTTATATAATTTGCCTTTTGGATATTGAAAATAAGGGATTTGAGAAATGACACATAGTAATTGCAGCATTGCCTAAGAGGAAAAAGCTGACTTTTGACTTACTGCTCCCAAAACTCTTCATCACTGTTATTCCTCCTGCTGTTGTGGACATATTGCAAGAGATTATTGTTAGTTAACGATTTCAATCTTACTATAGCATGTGACAACCAGGACGGAGGGAGGAGAATTAGATGGATTTTGGTCTTTAGTTATCTCCCCGTTCCTACAAACCCTGCTTGAAGGTTGAAGGTTTGGAAAGGCCCAAGTAAACCATCTGAAATTAAAAAAGCAAATACAGTGGAACCTCGATAATCCGAACGTAATGGGCGGGCACTATTTTGTTCAGATAATTGATTATTCACACCCCGACCCCAACACACCCTGACCCCAACACACCCTGACCCCAACACACCCCGCCCCCAACACTCCCCACTCCCAACACATCCCGCCCCAACACACCCCGCCCCAACACTCCCCACTCCCAACGCACCTCGCCCCCAACACACCCCGCCCCAACACACCCCACCCAAACACACCCCACCCCAACACACCCCGCCACAACACACCCCGCCCCAACACACCCCGCCCTCAACACACCCCGCCCCAACACTCCCCACTCCCAACACACCCCGCCCCAACACTCCCCACTCCCAACACACCCCGCCCCAACACACCCCACCCCCAACACTCCCCACTCCCAACACTCCCCACTCACAACACACCCCGCCCCAACACACCCCGCCCCAACACACCCCGCCCCAACACACCCCGACCCCAACACACCCCGACCCCAACATGCCCTGCCCCAACACACCCCACCCCCAACACTCACCGCTCCCAACGCACACCGTCCCCAATGCACCCCGCCCACAACACATCCCACACACAACACATCCCGCACCCAATGCACCCCACCCCAACACACCCCACCCCCAACACACCCTGCCCTCAGCACACCCCACCCCAACACACCTCGATCCCAACACACGCCACCCCGACCCCAACACACGCCACCCCAACACACCCCACCCCAACACACCCCGACCCCAACACACCCCGCCCTCAACACACCCCGCTCCAACACTCCCCACCCCAACACACCCCGCCCTCAACATACCCCGCTCCAACACTCCCCACCCCCAACACACCCCAACCCAAACGCACCCCGCCCCAACACACCACCCAACACACTCCGCCCCCAACACTCCCCACCCCAACGAACACTGTCCCCAACTCACCCTGGCCCCAACGCACCCCGCCCCAAACGCACCCCGCCCCAACACTACCTGCCCCCAACGCACTCTACCCCCAACACCCCCCGCCCCAAACAACCCCCGCCCCAACATCCCCACCCCAAACACCGCCCGCCCCCTACACACCCCTCCCCAACACACCACTCCCCAACACACCCTGCCCCAACACACCCCGCCCCAACACACCCCGCCCCAACACGCCCTGCTCCCAACACGCCAGCTCCCAACAGACCAAGCCCCAACACACCTCGACCCCAACACACCCCGACCCCAACACATCCCGCCCCAACACACCCCGCCCCAACACAGCCCGACCCCAACACACTCCACCCTAACACACTCCAACCTAACACACCCCACCCCAACACACCCGCCCCCAACACTCCCCACTCCCAACACACCCCGCCCCAACACTCCCCACTCCCAATACACCCCTCCCCCAACACTCCGCACTCCCAACACTCGCCACCCTAACACTCCCCACTCCCAACACTCCCCGCCCCAACACTCCCCACTCCCAATACACCCCGCCCCCAACACACCACACCCCAACACACCCCGCCCCAACACACCCTGCCCCAACACACCCCACCCCAACACACCCTGCCCCAACACACCCCGCCCCCAACACACCCTGCACCAACACACCCTGCCCCAACACGCCCCAACACACCCCACCCCCAACACTCCCTGACCCCAACACACCCCACCCCAACACACCCCGCTACCAACACGCCAGCTCCCAACAGACCAAGCCCCAACACACCCCGACCCCAACACACCCCGACCCCAACACACCCCGCCCCAACACACCCCGCCCCAACACAGCCCGACCCCAACACACTCCACCCTAACACACTCCAACCTAACACACTCCAACCTAACACACCCCACCCCAACACACCCCGCCCCCAACACTCCCCACTCCCAACACACCCCGCCCCAACACTCCCCACTCCCAACACACCCCTCCCCCAATACTCTGCACTCCCAACACTCCCCACTCCCAATGCTCCCTGCCCCAACACTCCCCACTCCCAACACTCCCCGCCCCAACACTCCCCACTCTCAATACACCCCGCCCCCAACACTCCCCACTCCCAACACTCCCCGCCCCAACACACCACACCCCAACACACCCCGCCCCAACACACCCTGCCCCAACACACTCCGCCCCAACACTCCCCATTCCCAACAGACCTCGCCCCAACACACCCTGCCCCAACACACCCCGCCCCCAACACACCCTGCACCAACACACCCCGCCCCAACACTCCCCACTCCCAACACACCCCGCCCAAACAAACCCCGCCCCAACACACCCCGACACCAACACACCCTGCCCCAACACGCCCCAACACACCCCACTCCCAACACTCCCCACCCCCAACACTCCCTGACCCCAACACACCCCGCCCCAACACGCCCCAACACACCCCACTCCAAACACACCCCACCCCCAACGCACCCCGCCCTAACTCACTCCACCCCAACACACCACCCAACACACCCCGTCCCCAACACTCCCTGCCCCCAACGCAGTCTGCCCCAACATACTCTGCCCCAGCCCCATCTGAAACCGACCCCGCCCCCAACACTCCCCGACCCCACCTGACACTGTGCCGCCATCCCCAACAATCCCCGACCCCAGCCCCATCTGACACTGCCGCCGCCCTGAACACTCCCTGACCCCAGCCCCGTCTGATACCGCGCCACGCCCCCAACACACCCTGCCCCAACACACCCCACACCCAACACTCCCCGCTCCCAACGCACACCATCCCCAATGCACCCCGCCCACAACACATCCCACACACAACACATCCCGCACCCAATGCACCCCACCCCAATGCATCCCGCCCCAACACACCCCGCCCCCAACACACACCCCGCCCCCAACACATCCTGCCCACAACACACCCCATCCACAACACACCCCGCCCCAACACCCCCTGCCCCAACACACCCTGCCCCAACACACCCCTCCCCAACACACCCCGCCCTCAACACACCCCGCTCCAACACTCCCCACCCCCAACACACCGCGCCCTCAACACACCCCGCTCCAACACTCCCCGCCCCCAACACACCCCGACCACAATGCATCCTGCCCCCAATGCTCCCCGTCCCCAACACTTCCCACCCAACACACCCCACGCCCAACATTCCCTGCCCCCAACACACCCTGCCCAACCCACCCCGCCCCCAACGCACCCGCCCCCAACATACCCCACCCCCCAACCCAACCCAATCCCCAACACACCCCGCCCCAACACCCCCCACCCCCAATGACCCCAAACCCGTCAATCACTGCCCCCCCCACCCGACCCCTAACCCCGTACACCCCTGCCTCCTCTCCGGGGCAGCTGGACCAGACGCCACCAACAAGACTGCATCTGCTGCCTTTGTGAGGTAAGTCTCCAAATAGCATGATCACGTATACACACACACACACACACACACACAGAAACACACACAGACACAGACGCACAGACACACACACACACACACAGACGCACACAGACACAGACACAGACGCACCGACACGCGCACAGACACAGACACAGACACAGACACACACAGACACACAGACACACAGACACACACAGACACAGACACAGACACACACAGACACAGACACACAGACACAGACGCACAGACACACACACACACACACACACACACAGACGCACACAGACACAGACACACAGACACAGACACAGACGCACCGACACGCACACAGACACAGACACACACACATACACAGACACACAGACACGGACATACACACAGATACGCAGACACACAGACACACAGACACACACACAGACACACACACACTCACAGACGCACACAGACACAGACACACAGACACAGACACAGACGCACCGACTCGCACACATACACAGACACACATACACAGACACACAGACACACACACAGACACGCACAGACACAGACACACACACACAGACACACACAACACACACTTTAACTGCAACGTTTTGCCAGGTTCCACTTTTGCCTTGTACAGGACAATGTTGGAGAGATTATCTGGGGAAGGGGAGGTGGGTTTATGGTACACCCTCTGTAGAACTCCAGGGAAAGTGTGGGGAGAGAGAGAGGGCGGGAGGTCAGTCATTTGGAGACGATGCCTGTTTAATCGCTGTAAACAAAAGACACGATCACTGTTGGAAACACGTCTTTGATGTAATGTTTCTATTGGGACCTTGAGATCTCCTTCAGATAGTCTGATTTTCGGATAATTGGTGTTCGGATAATCGAGGTTCCTCTGTATTTCCAAAGCATTTGAGGAAGTTACACACTCTCTCTGATCAAACTAAAAAGGATTCCCCAGTGCAGGACTTATGCCCGAAACATTGATTCTTTTGTTGCTCAGATGCTGCCTGATCTGCTGTGCTTTTCCAGCACCACATTCTCGACATAACTAAGTGAGCAGAGCCATGTTTTTATTAGTTTGTCTGTGATCTGTGTAGGTCAAAGTATAACAGACAGATCTCAATGAAACTTGGTACACAATATGGTCCAAGGAAGGACTAATCATTTTTTTGATAAAAATGTAGCTCGAGATTGAGCATTTTTGAAAGGATTTTTTAACATGGTGGGGAGGAGGTTGGGGGGGGGTTGCTCTTGTCAGGGGATGCTGGGGGTGGTCAGTGGGGAGGGTGTTGTCAGGATGGTTGTTTTAGAATGTGGATTATTTTAGCTGCTGTGGTGGAATTTGTCACAGCTGTCAAAATGTGAGGTTTCAAAGTAGGTTATTGGACAGGGATTGACTTGGAGGCTCCTCAGAAGCTCAGATACTTACTGAGCTCCACCAGAATCATCCAGGGGTTTCCAGAATTAAGTTGTTGCTGAGATGTTATGTCTGGTGGCCAGGTTGGTTGCAGACATCCATGTTGGTAGAGCAATGCCCCTAATGCCAGCAAGGACAAATATTGCCACCCACAGCTCCCCCACATCCCTGAGAATGGTGGGATAAAGTAACTCTTGGACTCAGTTGCATGTCAGCGATGCAGGTCCTTTCATGGGCTCAATTTCTTAGTTCATTGTGAACACGCAGTCAATGTGGTTGGATGTGTGTCGGGTCAAACACAGAGATGATGATAGAAACACTAATCACATCTTTCTCAGTACAAGGAATCATAGGGTCATAGATTCCTCCAGCACAGAGACAGGCCCTTTGGCCCAAACTGGTCCATGCCAACCAAAATGTCCATCCAAGCGAACCTCATTTCCCTGCACTTGGCCCATAGCCTTCTAATCCTTTCCTGTCTATGTATTTGTCCAAATGTCTTTTAAATGTTGTTAATGTGCCAACCTTAACCACTTCACTGGCAGCTCATTGCATATGCATACCACCCTCTGTGTAAAAAAGTCACCCCTCAAACTCCCTTTTATGCTTTCCCCTCTAACTTTAAACTGATGCCCTCTAGTTCTCGATTCCACAATCTTGGGAAAATGACTGAGTGCATTCACTCTATCCATGCCTCTCATGATCTTATACACGTCTATAAGGTTCCCCCCTCAGTCTCCTATGCTCTAAAGAAAACAGGTATAGCATGTCCAACCTCTCCCTGTAACACAGACCCTTGAGTCCTGGCAACATCCTTATACATTTCTTCTGCACTCTTTCCAGTTCAATAACATCCTTCCTATACCAAAACTAAACACAATACCCCAAGCATGGCCTCACCAACATCCTGTATAACTACAACATAACTTCCCAGCTTCTGGATGCCCTGCCCTTCATCAGCCAATGCTCTGACTGATGAAGGCCAGTGTGCTAATAGCCTTCTTCACTGCCCTGTCTCTCTGGGACTCCACTTCAGAGGACTGTGAACCTGAACTCCAAGGTCCCTCTGTTCCACTACACTCCTTAAGGCTCTACCATTCACCATGAAACTCCTCCTTTGATTTGACTTGCCAAAATGCAAGACTTCACACTTATCTATATTAAATTCCATTTGCTATTTCTCGACCCACTTCCCCAGCTGATCAAGGTTCTGCTGCAATTTCTGAGAACTTTCCTCACTGTCCACGATATCGCTTATTTTAGTGTCATCAACAAGCTTAATAATCATGCCTTTTACGATTCCCATCCAAATCATTGATATAGATAACAAACAATAATGGGTCCAGCACCAACCCCTGAGGCACTCCACTCATCACAGGCTTCCAGTCCAAAAAGCATCCTTCCACTTTATCCTCTGCTTCACATGATCAAGCCAACTGTGTATCCAATTTGCCAGTTCCCCCTGGATTTCTTGTGATCTAACCTTCCAGAGCAGCCTAACATGTGGAACCTTATCAAAGGCCTTACTGAAATCCATATTGACAACATCTACCATCCTGCCCTCCTCAACCTTCCTGGTCACTCCATCAAAGAACTCTAACAAATTTTTGAGGCATGATCTCCCACGCGTAAAGCCATGCTGACTACTCCTGATCAAATCATGCCTTTCCAAATGCATGTATATCGTATCCCTCAGAATCTTCTCAAGCAACTTACCCACCAGAGATGTTAAGCTTACTGGTCTATAGATCCCAGGTTTTTCTTTGCAGCCTTTCTTGAATAAGGACCTCAGCCATGGCTAACGATGATGCAAAAATATCAGCCAGAGCCCCCGCAATTTCTTCTCTAGTCTTAGATATATCTGGTCAGGACCAGGAGATTTATCCACCTTCATACATTCTAATATATCCAACACCTCCTGCTCTACTGTGATATTGATTGTCCCCAAGATATCATCACTAACTTCCCCATGTTCCCAAGTCTTCATGTCTTTCTGCATGGTAAACACAGAACACAAATATTCATCGAAAACCTCACCCATCTCCTGCGGTTCTACACGTACATGTCCACTTTGGTCCTTGAGGGACCCTATTCTCTCTCTAGTTATTCTTTTTCCTTTAAAATACAGAATGTAACTCTTTAGATTCACCTTAATCTCCTCACCCAAGACTACCTTGTGCCCCCATTTCACCCTCCTGGTTTCCTTCTTCAGTAAACTCTTGTATTCCCTGCATACCTCCAGGAATTCCCTGGATCCCAGCTGCCTGTACCTGAGCCACGCCTCTTTTTTTCTTGTTAAAGCCTCAATATCTCATCGTCCAGGGTTCCCTATTCCTGCCAACCTCGCCCTTCACCATCTCAGGAACATACAGACCTTGAACTCTAGATAGCTCACTCTTAAAGGCTTCCCCCTTACCAGAGGTCCCTTTGCTTGTAAACAAACTACTCCAATTAACCCTTGTAAGCTGCTGTCTAATTCCATCAAAATCTGACTTGCCCCAATTTCGAGCATGAACCCATGGACCAGTTTTTTACCTCTCCATAACTACTTTAAAATGAATAGAACTATGATCACTGGTCCTGAAGTGCTCCCCCATTGTCATCTCCATCACCTATCCTGCCCTATTTCCCAAGATTGGGTTGAGTTTTGCCCCTTCCCGAATAGGGCCCTCTATATACTACTTGAGGAAATGTTCCTGAACACAATTAACACATTTCACCTCAGCTAAGCCTTAACACTCTAGCAGTCCCAGTCTGTTAAGAAAATTAAAACGACAACCCTATTTCACCTGCAAGTCTCCTCAGTCTCCCTGCATATTTGTTTCTCTAATTCCTATTGACTATTTGGAACCTATAGTATAACCCCAATAAGAGAGAAACAAAACTGGTCCACAGGTTCAAGGTCTAAGTTGGGGCAAGGTGAATCTTGATGGAATTAGACAGGAGCTTACAGGGGTTGATGGGAGTAGTTTGTTAACAGGCAAAGGGACATCTGGGAAGGGGGAGGCCTTTAAGAGTGAGCTATCTAGAGTTCAAGGTCTGTATGTTCCTGAGAGGGTGAAGGGCGAGGTTGGCAGGAATAGGGAACCCTGGACGATGAGATATTGAGGCTTTAACAAGAAAAAAAGAGGCGTGGCTCAGGTACAGGCAGCTGGGATCCAGGGAATTCCTGGAGGTATGCAGGGAATACAAGAGTTTATTTGGGAAGGGGGAGGCCTTTAAAAGTGAGATAGCTAGAGTTCAAGGTCAATATGTTCCTGTGAGGGTGAAGGGCAATGTTGGCAGGAATAGGGAACCCCGGATGGCAAGAGTCCTCAAAGTGTTGGTCACAGATAACAGGCCATCATTTACCAGCAGGGAACTTGGAGGAAATGAGATTTGACATATTGGAACAACTCTGTATCATCCATCATCCAATGGCCTGGCAAAGAGTCCAAACTTGGAAGGCAGGTTTAAAGAAACAGCCTTTAGCTTTGCTCGATAGCAAACTGTCCCGGTTCAGATTTGATGGTAGGACCACCCACTTGTAACGACAGGGACAGCCCAAGCAGAGTTGTTATTGTGAAGTGAACTGCACACCAGGTCAAATCTGATCTCCCCAGACCTTGGGGGCGACGGCGAAATATCATCAGGAACACAAATGCAGGATATGAGACTCCACAAAGTGAGAGAGACAGTTTGATGAAGGAGCCACAGAAATGGCCCTGATGGATAAGAGGAGTGGTCAATATAAGGTCAGGTCCAGTGACGTATAAGGTTCTGGTCGGTCTGATGGTCCTGAATGAACATGTGGACAATATGAAAGCTGTAAACTTGCAAACAGTGTCATAGCCAGATGTGCCCTGATTGTCGGGACAGTCGAACAGGCGGCCGGAACCTGTGTGGGTTTACCCTCTCTGTCAAGTGTTGACTAGTCCTCTGAGTCCACTGCGGACATGACAATGTAGCTGCCTTGATGCCATTGCAGCTGGATGAAGTGGTGAATTTTTACTGAGGTGATCCAGGCACAAGGTGGGGGAGGGGGAGGGGAGGAGCTCCCACATGTTACACTCCTCCAGTATCAGTCAGAGGAACCTGATTGGCTGCTAAAACATGCCAGGGGGCTCTCCAAGATAACAGACCAATTCGGGGGGTGGAGGGGGGGTGGGGCGGTGGGGGAAATGTTGTGATCATAATGAGGTCAGCCAGCTGGACATCATTGAATCTGAGTTCCCCGATTGGGGCTCTTAATCTGATCCAATCAGAGAGCCTTGGCTGACAGATAAAAAGAGAGTGTGAGAGACTGTGTCATTCTGAGAGCTGGCTCTGAAGAGGCAGTATTAGAGTCAAGGATTCTCCATGTGTAAATCAAGGCTGACTTGGTGATGGGTTGCCAGTCTCATTAGAGTTATTTCAGAGTTTTTGCTGAAACGTACCATGGTGTTTCACCTCAGGAGCATATGTTCAAACCCTGCTGAGACCAGTCAGTGAAAAATTCCATCTGACATGTCCATGTTCCCATATTAAGTGGATAGAGGCCAGAAGTGCAAAACTGCTGATAGTGCAGCACAATCTCACCACAGGGATATGTATTGCTGAGGTGAGATCAGAGAGGCTTACTCACTTTCAAACAAAGAACATTGAGGCAATACTTTGTAAATTTGCACAAAACGTTGAGGCAATTTGCTGAAATAAACAAACTTTCACAGCCAGGAGGTTCAGTAACCAGAGAGCATGCTGTTGTATTTTCCATTCATCGGACATAGGGTGTCACTGGATGGGATAGTATTTTCTGCCCATCCATCCCTTGAGAAGGTGGGGGTGAGCTGCCTTCTTGAACCCCTGTGATTGTAATGAGGTCAGCCAGCTGAACATGATTGAATCTGCGGTCCATATGCTGTGTGTAGACCCACAATGTCCTTAGAGAGGGAATTCCAGGATTTTGTCCCAGCGACAGTGAAGGAACAATATTTCCAAGTCAGGATGATGTGAGGCTTTCAGAGCGCTACTCCTTCATTAGGTGGTTGTGGAGAATAGGATTGTAAGACACAGAATTTATAGCAAAAGATTATAGTGTCATGCAGTGATATATTGAACAAACCTGGATTGTTAAGTCTTTCATCTTTTAGAATGGGTTGCAAGTTTTGGTTCATTAATATGTAAATCCCAGAATTTTTTATAAGTCACCTTCTCGAGATCACTGAAGGCTTTATAACAAGAAGTGACATTCTCAGCTTAGACAATGCATTTGAGGTGTGAGGTCAGAGTCTGTCTGTATCCCAATCTTGATATAGACTGGTTCTATTTCCAAAGTGTAATTTGCAAAATATTACATGATTTCACTGCCTGTATTGACTGCCTGTAGACTGTGCATTCTTTTGGCCAGGAGACAGTGAAGTCTGCAGATGCTAGAAATCAGAGTTGGGAGAGTGTTGCTGGAAAAGCACAGCTGGTCAGGCAGCATGCGAGGAGCAGGAAAATTGACATCTCAGGCCGGAGCCCTTCATCAGGAATGAACATTGATTTTCCTGCTCCTCGGATGCTGCCTGACCTGCTGTGCTTTTCCAGCAACCCACTCTCAACTCATTTTTTGAGCCAAATAGAATGTATCTGAAAATATAATTCTGCCAATACAAATGCGCCTCATAGACTTATATGTATGTGTGTGTGCATATTTGGCAAGCATTAAGATTGATAAGTCCCCAGGGCCAGACCAGGTGTATCCTAGGCTCCTCCAGAAAGCAAGAAAGGAGGTTGCTAAGCCGTTGGCGAAGATCTTTGCCCTCACTCTTCGTGGGAGTTGTACTGCAGGATTGGAAGGAAGCAAATGTTGTTCCACTTTTCAAGAAGGGTAATAGGGAAATCTCTGGCAATTACAGACCAGTCAGTCTCACATCTATGGTCAGCAAAGCTTTGGAAAGAATTCTGAGGGATAGGATTTATGAACTATTTGGAAAAGCATAGTGTGATTAAAGGCAGTCAGCATGGCTTTGTGAGGTAAAAACAATGACTGCAGATGCTGGAAATCAGATTCTGGATTAGTGGTGCTGGAAGAGCACAGCAGTTCAGGCAGCATCCAAGTAGCCGAAGCTACTTGGATGCTGCCTGAACTGCTGTGCTCTTCCAGCACCACTAATCCAGAATGGCTTTGTGAGGGGCAGGGCATGCCTCACAAATCTTATTGAGTTCTTTGAGGAGGTGACAAGACAGGTGGACAAAAGTCGAGCAGTGGATGTGATGTATATGGACTTCAGCAAGGCATTTTATAAGGTTCTCCATGGTAGGCTCACTCATAAAGTCAGGAAGTATGGGATACAGGGAGATTTGGCTATCTGGACTCAGAATTGGCTGGCTGACAGAAGGCAGAGAGTGGTTGTAGATGGAAAGTATTCTGCCTGGATGTCAGTGTTGAGTGGGGCTCTGTTCTTGGGCCTTTGCTCTTTGTAATTTTTATAAATGACTTGCATGCGGAGGTTGAGGGGTGGGTTAGTTAATTTGCAGATGTTCCAAAGGTTGGAGGTGCCATTGATGGTATAGAAGGCTACTGCAGGCTGCAGCGTGACATAGACAGGATGCAGAGCTGGGCTGAGAAATGGCAGATAGAGTTCAACCTGGATAAGTGTGAATTGATGTATTTTGGAAGGTCGAACTCGAATGCTGAATATAGGATTAAAGACAGGATTCTTGCCAGTGTGGAGGAACAGAGGGATCTTGGTGTGCAAGTACATAGATCCCTCAAAGTTGCCACCCAAGTGGATAGGCTTGTTAAGAAAGCATATGGTGTTTTGGCTTTCATTAACAGGGGGATCGAGTTTAAGAGACACGAGGTTTTGCTGCAGCTCTACAAGACCCTGGTGAGACCACACTTGGAATATTGTGTCCACTTCTGGTCGCCTTACTATAGGAAAGATACAGAGGCTTTGGAGAGGGTTCAAAGAAGATTACCAGGATGCTTCCTGGACTGGAGGGTTTGCCTTATGAAGAAAGGTTGAATGAGCTCGAACTTTTCTCTCTGAAGAGAAGGAGGAAGAGAGGAGACCTGATCGAGGTGTACAAGATAATGAGAGGAATAGATAGAGTCAATAGCGAGTGATTATTCCCAGGGCAGGATTGAGTGATATAAGGGGTCATAGTTTTAAGATATTAGGAGAAATGTATAGAGGAGACGTTAGAGACGGTTCTTTGCGCAGAGAGTTGTGAATGCATGGAATGCATTGCCAGCGGCGGTAGTGGTGGAAGCAGAGTCATTAGGGACTTGTACGCGACTGCTGGACATACACATGGATTGCAGTGAGTTGAGGGGTGCTTAGGTTAAGTTATTTTGTTTTACATTAAGATTAATCCTTGACACAACATCACGGGCCAAAAGGCCTGTTCTGTGCTGTACTTTTCTATGCTCTATGTGTGTGTGACAGAGAGAGAGAGAGGCTATGCATGTGAGAGAGTGTGTGTTTGTGTGTGTGCAAGCTTAGTAAAGTGTGTGCATGGGTGTGAGTGTGTGGGGCATGTGTGGGGCGTGTGTGTATGAAGAGGATTTGCATGAGTGTGTATGTAGGAGCGTGTGTGTGTGTGATGCAGTGGAGTCACCTGTAGTGTGACAAGAACCCAAGGTCCCAGTTGAGACCATCCTCATGGGTACTGAACTTGGCTATCAGCCTCTGCTGGACCAGTTTGCATAGTTGCCTGTCCCAAAGTCCACCTTGGAGGACAATCACCCCAAGATCCCCATTATAATTTTTCAGAATTGCCTTGATATTGGAGTTATCCCTCTGGACTGGAAAACTACACATTATTCTGCCTTCTAAGAAGTGTGAAAGAGGAAAACCAGGAAATTCCAGATCAGTTAGCCTAACATCTGTGAAAGCAATTGTTCGAGTCCAGAATTAAGGATGTGGTAACAGAGCACTTTGAAATCTTTCAGTTAATCAGGGAGAGTTAGCATGGATACATGAGATTAAGTCATGTCTGACAAACCTCATTCAATTTTTGAAGAAGTGATTATGGTAGTGAACAGGGGCATGTCTATGGATATTATTTATAAGGACTTGCAAAAGGCATTTGATAAAGTCTCACACAAGAAGCTGTTAACTCAGACAGAAGCCCATGGAATTGAGGGCAAATTATCAACATGGCTGGGAAATTGGTTGACTGGCAGGTGACAGAAAGTAGGGATAATGGGTACATGATCAAATTGACAGGATGTGACCAGCTGTGTCCCACAAGGATGTGTGTTAGGGCTTCAATTATTCACATTATTTATTAACAACTTGCATAATGGCATAGAGATTCTGGATTAGTGGTGCTGGAAGAGCACAGCAGTTCAGGCAGCATCCAACGAGCTGCTCCTTGGATGCTGCCTGAACTGCTGTGCTCTTCCAGCACCACTAATCTAGAATTTGGTTTCCAGCATCTGCAGTCATTGTTTTTACCTAATGGCATAGAGAGTCATTTACCCAAATTTGGTGATGATGCAAAGTTAGGCAGCACTGTAGACAGTGTAGATGATAGTATAAAATTACAAAGGGTTATTGATAGGCTCGATGAATTGGCAAAAGTGTGGCAGATGGAGTTCAATGTGAGCAACTGTGAGGTTATCCAGTTTGGACCAAAAAGGATAGATCAGGGGACCTTCTAGATGTTAAATGCAGTGGATGTCCAATGAGACTTGGGTTTCAGGTGCATAGATCTTTAAAATGCCGTAAACAGGTGCAGAAAATAATCAGGAAAGTTAATGGAATGCTGAGCTTTACTTCAAAAGGACTGGAGTAGAAGGATCTAGAAGTTATGTTGCAGTTGTACAAAGCTCTGGTTAGGCCCTACTTGGAGTGCAGTGAGCAGACCTGGGCACCATGCCTTAAGAAGGATATATTGGCTTTGGATGATGTATAATGTACATTTACAAGAATGATACCTGGACTTTTGGGGTTAAGTTATGAGAAGAGATAACACATATTAGACCTGTTTTCTATAGAATTTAAAAGGCTGGGGTCTTATCTGATTGAAGTCTTCAAGATATCCACTGGAAAAAAACAGCATAGTTAAACTATTTCCACTGGTTGGGGATTCTAGAACTGAGAAATGCAGTCTAAAAATTTAGGATTGATCATTCAAGAGAGATGTTAGGAAACAATTCTATGCTCAAAGGGTGGTAGAGATTGGAACTCTCTTCCACACACTGTTGATGCTACATCAGTCATTGGTTTTAAATCTGTGATCAATAATTTTTTGTTAAGCAGAGAATATTAAGGGATATGTCCAAAGGCAGGTACATGGAGTTAGGCCACGGATCAGCCATGATCTCATTCAATGGTGGAACAGACTCGAGAGGCTGAATTGCCTAGCCTTGTTCCTATGTTGCTTTGTAGAAGTTATAGCATTTGGGCTGACTCTTATTTGCTCATATGAAATCGGTTATTTTAAAATTCAGTAATCTCTTAGTAGATGAGACAAAACAACAGACAAAATAATTTTTGGTTATTTTAATCCACCTGTTCAGACATGTTGTGACACATCACCAGGACAGGTGAGACTTCAACCTGGCATTTCTGACCCAGAGTCCCAGGCACTACCACTGTGTCATAAAACCCAGTAACAAAAAGTAGGCATTCAGTCAACCTTTTCAGACATGTTCTGACACATCTGAAGCAGATAGGACTTGAGCCAGGGTATTCTGGTCTGGAGGCAAGGACACTACCACTCTACAGTAAAGTCATTTCTTCTTACCCGTTGTCTCATTCTTTTGGCAACTATTTGTATTTGTGATTTTTGAGAAGATTTGTAGCTCAGGTTAAGGTTCTGGATATAAATTAGCTCGCTGAGCTTAAAGGTTTATTTTCAGATGTTTCGTCACCATACCAGGTAACATCATCAGTGAGTCTCTGCTGAAGTGCTGGTGTTCTGTCCCGCCACTCTATTTATAGGTCTCGGTTTCTGAAGGTGGGTGATGTCATTTCCGGTTCTTTTGTTCAGGGGAAGTTAGATAAGGTCTAAGTCGATGTGTTCATTGATGGAGTTCTGATTAGAATGCCATGCCTCTAAGAATTCTCGTACATGTCTGTTTCACCTGTCCGAGGATGTGTGTGATGTCCCAGGCAAATTTATGTTCTTTACTCTTTAGTAACTAATCCTTCTGCCAGTGGAAATTGTCTCTCCTGAATTTTCCTATTTTTAACTCTGTATTGAATCTACCCTTTGCATTGACTGCTTTAATCATTAGTTAAATATTGAAACTTTCTTTATTCACTTGTGGGACTTGGTCTTCACTGTCAGTCCAGCATTTATTGCCCATCCCCAGTTGCCCCTTGAGAAGGTGGGGGTGAGCTGCCTTCTTGAACCGCTGCAGTCCATGTGCTGTAGGTAGACCCACAGTGTCCTTCAGCAGGGAATTCTAGGATTTTGACCCAGTGATACTGAAAGAACAGCGATATTTTTCCAAATCAGAATGATTTGTGACTTGCTTGGGAACTTGGAGGAGGTGGCGTTCCTATGTATCTGCTGCCCTTGTTCTTCTGAATGGAGGAGGTCATGGAAAGGTTTTCAGGGATAGACAGAAATGTGGAATTTGTGAATCAACAGATCAGCTATGATCATATTGAATGTTGACCCTGAGTATTTCAAAACTGAGATTTATGGATTTCCGTTAAGAGATGTTGAGCTAAAGTGAATGAATTGTGTGGTAACAAAATGGCATTCTGTATGAAAGCAGGGTGGAAGACATTTATTACAGTCCAACTGTGTCTTCATTGATTGAACCATAGGCTCATTACATCCAAAATAATAGCATTAAAAGAATCTAACTAAAAGAATCAGATGCATGAAGAAAGATAGTTAGATAGCTTTTATGGAGATAAATGCAAGGTGATGTAAACTAAAACAGGAAAAATAAAATATGACCATGTTATAAATTAGTCTAATTGGAAAAGTTGCGGGAAAAAAGTAAATTTGTTTGGCTGTGTTCAACAAAACCTGTGATGGTTGATCACATCTATTATACTGTATGACCTTGACCAGTCTAACTTCAGGAAGATACTCATAAATGGAGAAGAATTCACCAAGAAATAGCACAGATGATTTTAAGACTTGCGCTTTCAGCTAATGAAAGCTGTACTTGCTTTCAATGGGAATAGGAAGACGGATAAGATCCAATTCAGGTCTTTAAATTGAGGGGAAGAATGGATAATATGGATCTAAGCAGTTCATTAACCCGCAGAGTCTGAGTATAAGAGTATAAAAGTAATTACACATGAGATTAAAATAATGGCTACCCGTGCATGGAACAACCTGACAGCAAAAACTAATGACAACAATAAAAACAGGAATTGTTGGAAAAGGCCAGCAAGTCTGGCAACATCTGTAGAGAGAAATCAGTGACCCTTCCTCAGAAGTGTTTGGTCAGTAGTGTGGAGTTTTACTTTATACTGACTTAACATTTCTCAGGGGTTCCAATTGCTTGGAGGTTTGTCTCTGTATGATTGCATGTCTCAAGAGGCTGATTGCATTCATTAAAACTTAAAAGAACTGCAAATGCTGGAAATCTGAAACAAAAAAAATGCAAAAAAGGCTGGATAAACTCAGCAGGTCTGGCAGGATTTGTGGAAAATGAAACAGAGTTAATGTTTTGAGTCTAATACAACTCTCTTTAGTCATTTTGAACTTGAAACAATAACTGTCTTTTACTCTCCACAAATCCTGCCTGACCTGTTGAATTTCTTCATTTGTTGTTCTCAAATTTCAAATGAATCCAAAAAATTGATGCCACTGCCTCAATGAGGAGCAGTGGGTCTTCTGACTCAAACAAAGCATTCCATTTTGAGGTAAAAAGTTTACTTAATTATGGAGTCTGTGATGTGCTGTGATGATACTATGGTTTTAAGAGGTGTATTTTGTCCTTTTCACTGAAGAGTAGTTTTGAGCTAATCGTGCCGAGTGGACTGGTCCAAGCCGATAGAGTGAGCAGTTTGTGAGGTCCCCGGGTGTTTTATTTTTAAAAGTTTGAACAATAAAAGCATCATGATTGGGTAAAGTCAGTCTCCCACGGAACCAGGTTTTAGTTTAGCTGTCAGTAGTTGTTGGGCTTTTGAAGTTGACTTGTGGGATCTCTCTCTCTCCCTCTATACCAGAATTTTCTCTCTCTGCTGCCTTTGCCAAGAGGATGTTGAAGGTGTGTTACTGTATTGGAACAATTGCTGTACACAAATTCAATAATCTATTATTTTATTCAGTTTTACAGGAGAGTTAGAGTGTTACCAATTCTTCTTCCTTTTGTTTGTACTTTAACTGTGGGGTAAGAATGAAGTGTGTTTTTCTTAAAGCCGAGTAATGGAAACAATTAAATTACATCTGGAACACAGCACCTTACACTTGCCTTTAAACAAGACAAAGGTTAGGGTCTAGGCTAGCTCCGTGATATAGTTGAAAGGAATTGTTCTGGTCCATGACAGTATAATCATCTGAGATGAGGATAGAATTTGTCCTGTCAGAGGGTTGTGGATCTTTGGAACTCCTTGCCACAGAGAGCTGTGGAGGCAGAGTCCTTGTGTATATTTAAGGATGAGATGGAGAACTTCTTGATCGGCAGGGAATCAAAGATTATGGGGAAAGGGCAGGAAAGTGGACAGAAGAAAAGTTAGATCAGCCATGATCGTATTGAATGTTGGAGTAGATTCGAGAGGCCGAATGGCCTACTTCTGCTCCTACCTTCCAGAATCTATTTATAGAAGGATCACAATGGACCACAGTAAACAGAATGCATGGCTCAAACTACAGCAACTACAGTAAAACAAGCGTTTTTCTCGCTCTAAATGCAATGAGTGAAGGATAATTAATTATAAATTTGTCAGTAAAATTGGACTCGGTTACATGCAACGGTGCTGGGGGTTTACAAGTCAATTCCAATTGACTGGGAATACACGCAACCAAATTAATCCATATAAAAGATGGTCATACAAAATTCATTTTATAACCCAGATTTTGCAACTGTTTAACTCAACATCATCAGAGTAAGCAACAATCATTTCAATTCCCATGACACCCCCAGGCTTCTTTCTTTGTTAACCACAAAGGTAATTCTTCAAGTAGAATGTGTGTATCGTATTATATGATAAATCTGAAATTAGCTGCTGTCAGTCTCTGAAGAAATAGCCATATACTACTCCATGTAGTATCCCTTTAAGAATTGCTACCAGTGCCCCCACAGTGCGGAGGACAGGAATAGAGGGACAGAGTGGATGATTGAGAGGCTGGCATGTGGGATAGCTTCAGATTCCTGAGGTTTTGAAGGTGTTGCTGGGGTAGGTGGGATCTAAACAGAGGTTTATATCTGAACAGGAAGGGAACAAACATTCTTGTCCAGAGTTTTGGGATGAAGTTAAACTCGATCAACAAGGGGATGGGATTCTGACAAGTAGCTCAGAGTGGACAGAAGCTGGGATGGAATTAAAAATTGAGATATGTGTGAGTGAGTTTGAAAGGCAGAGGAAACATAGGCCAGATAAGAAGGGAGTGAATTTAACAAAGCTAAATAGAGTATACTTTAATAGAAGGAGTCTCAGGAATAAGACAGACAAACTGATGCACAGATAGACACGTGGGAGTATGATATCATAGCCAAGGTTGAGACTGGAGAAATATGGAATATTCAGAAAAAAGAGAGATGGGGATAGAAGTCTGTGTGTGTGAGAGAGAGAGAGAGAGAGAGAGAGAGAGAGTTTGTGAGAGAGTATGTGTGTGTGTGTATCTGAGTGTGTGGCAGTGTGTGTGTGCATCTGTTTGAGTGTGAGAGTCTATATGTCTGAGTGTGTGTGTATGTCTGAGTCTGTATATCTGTGTGCGTGTGGCTGCCTGTGCATATACACAGAAATAGATGATAGCAGTGAGTGGGGAAGACACCTTGGGGAAAGATCATCAAATGAGGTAATATGGATAGGGGGAAAAAGCACAGTAAGGGCAAACACTCTGTGGGGCGTGTACAATGGGCCCCAAAACAGTGAAGGAGAGATAGAGGAGTAGCAATATGATCAAATTTCAGAGAAATTTAACGGTAAGGGATCTTAACAACTCATTATTAACTGAAATGGTTTTGGTACGCAAATTGGGAGGGAGAATAATTCTCAATCTGCAGCACTGAGTATTTATTTTCACCAATGCACAGAAAGCTCCACAAGAAAGAGGACAGTTACAGAATTACCTTTGTAATGTATGCAAAAGAGACTGGACAGACAGAAAACATACCAGCAGTGAAACCTTTTGGAGATGGTGGAAATAAGTCAGTTAGATTCAGAATCGTTATAGAAAAAGATAACAATGGACCAAAAATTGGGGAAAAGCTAATTTAACTAAAGTAAGATAGTCATGATTTGGAGGTGCCAGTGTTGGACTGGGGTGTACAAAGTTAAAAATCACACAACACCAGGTTATAGTCCAACAGGTTTAATTGGAAGCACTAGCTTTCAGAGCACTGTTCCTTCATCAGGTGGTTGTGGAGTTAGTAGTATAAGAGTAAGATAGTTCAGAGTGGACTGGGAGCAGGAATTTACAAATGAAAGTGTGTCAGGACAGTGGGGGAGATGCAAGGAGAAAGTAACAAGAAAGGTAAAGGTAATTTGAATTTAATAGATTTAAGATAAGAGTGAGAAAGCTAAGAGGAGAGTTGGGAATTTTATTTCTCCGAGAGAGTAGTTGGTTTCCGGAACTCACGTTTTGAAGGAGTTGTTTAGTCAGAGTCTTCAATAACATTGAATTAATAGTTAGTTATTCACTTGCATTGCCATCACCCCAGGGGTAAGGACGATGTGTAGGGAAACAGGATCATTGTAGTCAGGTCTTTATTGACCAGCGTGGACATGGTAGACTGAATGGCATGTTTCTGCATTCTAAATTCTATGAGATTTTGAGGATGGCTTTTGTCTAGCTCACAGCTAATGTTGTTCTCAAAGGATATGTGTCAGTGCCATTTCTTTCTGTTTCTCAAAGAGAAAAAAGAGGTTTATCTATAATATTTGATGATCTTCAAATGCCACATAGTTGTAAAGTCTTGATGTGCTGCTACTGCTGTAATGTAGTAAAAATTGTAACCAGTTTGGTTACAGAAGACTTCCACAAATAATAGTAAGATAACAATCATACGTTGGCTTTTTGTGAATTGCAAAATATATTCATGGGATGTGGACGTCAATGGATTGGTCAACACTTATTGTCCATCCTTGACTGTCCTGTGGGTAATGCTGATGAGCTGCTTTCTTAAACTGTGGGAGTCCTTGGATTGTAAGGACACTCAGAGTGCAATTAGTGAGGGAGTTCCGGGATTTTCACCCAACAACACGACAGGAACGGTGAGATATTTCCAAGTCAGGATTGTGAGTGGCTTGGAGGGGAACTTGCAGGGGGTGGTGTTCCTGTCCAGAAGCCTGGGTGAGTTGCTCTGGTGAGTTGTATCGATCGTACCCACTGCTACTACTGTGATGGACAGGGTGCGAGAGTTGAAGGCCGCAAATGGAATGCCAATCAAGGTAGCTGCTTTGTCCTGGATGTTGTTGAGCTTCTTGAGTCGCTGTAAGTGTATTCTAGCACACTCCTGACTTGTGTTTCTCGATGGTAAATCATAGAGTCATAGAGATGTACAGCAAGGAAATGAACCTTCGTTCCAACCCATCCATGACGACCAGATATCCTAACCTAATCTAGTCCCATTTGCCAGCATTTGGTCTATATCCCTCTAAACCCTTCCTATTCATGTACCCATCCACAAGCCTTTTACATGTCACAATTGTGCCAGACTCCACCACTTCCTCTGGTGGCTTGTTAGTGGTAAGTCAAAGAATTGGGAAAGTTTTAAAAACCAAAGACAAACATAAAGTGGGCATTGAGGAGACAGGAGCTGAGTTACTTGCCACAGAATCCCTAGCCTTTGATCTTCTCTTGTAGCTACATTATTTTGAAGAGTGGTCCAGTTCAGTTTCTAGTTACACTAGCCTCCATAATATTGTAAGTGGGGGTTTCTACAGCAGAAATGCCATTGAATGTTAATGAATGATAGTTCGATTCTCTTTTGTTGGCGATGGTTAATGCCTGACATTCATGTGGTGTGAGTGCTACTTGTCACTGATCAGCCCAAACCCAGATGTTGGAAATAGACTGCTTCAGTATCTGTGGAGGCACGAATGATGGTAAACATTGTGCAATCATTGACGAACATCCCCACTTCTGACCTTGTGATGGAGGAAAGGTCATTGATGAAGCAGCTGAAGGTGGCTGGGCTGAGGACACTACCCTGAGGGACTGAGATGACTGACCTCCAACAATCACAACCATCTAGCTATGTGCCAGGTATGACTCCAAACAGTGAGATAGTTTCCCCAATTCCCATTGGCTCTTGTTTTGCTAGCGTTCCTTGATGCTGCGATCAGTGAAGCATTGCCTTGATATTAATGGCAGTCATTCTTAGCTTCAGTCTGGAGTTTAAGCCTTTTGTCCATAGAACAATACAATCATACATTGCAGAAGAGGCCTTCAGCCAATGAGTCTGCACTGACAAAACTACTCTAAATCTACACTAGGCCCACTTTCCAGCACTTGGCACATAGCCCTGAATGTTGTTCCAAGCTCTCATGCTTGGACTAAGACTGTAATGAGGTCAGGAGCCAAATGACCCTGGTGGAACCCAAACTGGGCGTCACTGAGCAGGTTATTGTGAAGCAATAAATTAATGGCACTGTCAACAATTTCTTTTATCAGCTTAGTGATGATCATTACAATTGACCAGATTGGATTTGTCTTGTTTTTTGTGGACATGAACACACCTGGTTTATTTCTCCTAGTTGTGCAGATACCATTTCTGTACATATACTGGAACAGCTGGGCAGGCATCGGTGGTTCTGGAGGACAAAGTCTTCAGTACTATTACTGGAACATTGTCAGATCCCATAACCTTTACTGTATCCAGTGTTTCAGCGTTATCTTGATATCACGTATAGAGGATCAATTTAGCTGAAGACTCCAATTTGCAATATGACAGATCCCAAGAGGAGGCCAATGTTGACGGAGGGACACATTTTGAGCAGAGCACCAGGGACAACTCTTCTTCAACATAGTCCCTTGAGCTCTTTAATTTCCCTGTGAGTATACAGATAGGGCAGTGGCTTATGTTGGCACCTCCAACAATGGATCATTCTCTCACTGCTGACACTAGGAGTTAAAAATCACACAGCTCCAGTTTATAGTCCAACAGGTTTATGTGGAATCACTCGCTTTCGGAGCGCTGCTCCTTCATCAGGGAGCTGTGGAGCAGATTCATTAGACACAGAATTTATGGCAAAAGATCTCAATGTCATGAAACTGAAATGATATATTGAACAAACCTGGATTTCTTTTAAGTCTTTCATCTTTTCGAATGGGCTGCAGGTTTCAGTTCATTAATGTATAAATCCCAGAATGTATTTCCAGCCACATTCTCAAGATAACTTAAGGTTTTTTATATAAAAAAGGTGACATCTCAGCTCAGACAAAGCATTTAAAGATGTGAAGTTAGAGTCTGTTTGTAACCCAATCTTGAGCCAGACGTCTATTTCAAAAGTAGAAACTTATAAAATGTTACATGGATCGATTGCCTGCAGACTGTGTGATTTTTGAACAAAATAGAATGTATTTGGAAGTATTAGCTTTCGGAGCTCAAGGAGTGCTAGCCTGGATTTTCTCTGGAGTGCAGCTTGAACCCACAATCATCTAACTCAGAAATGAAAGTGCTACTGATCATCTTCTAGACATTCTTCATAAAGGATTTGGTGCCAGAAGTCCATGTGTGTTTTCCTTTGCTGTCCAGCTTGTAGCTCATCCAAATTTGTTATGTCTGTGCTGCCTGAGCCTCACATTACCCTGTGTTGATACAGTTTCCTGTTTTCCTAATGTATGATCCCAAGCATTACAATCATTCACCTTTTTAAAATTATTTGTTGAAATTATAGTTTGTTTGTGAAACATAAATTTAAAGCTGCAAATGCCTTTCAAACCACTTTTTCAGTTTCATGGATAGCAGTGATGAATGTCCCTTTTTATTGTTATAGTGTTTTGCCTGAAGTCTAGCTCTGCAGAAGTGGTTGGATATTACTCTTATAGTAGCGTGACTATTAAAAGAGAATCTTTTATGCAATCAATAGTTAAAATGCAATTGCCATGACCATTTATTCATCTGTTGTAATTGATCAATAATGTGTAAGAAACTCATTGGAACAGCTCACTTTCTGTGCAACTGAATTGACTTGAGAAAGGACCAGACTTCTAAGCAGTAAATGGTTTCTCTAATAATCCATGTAAAGCCTTATTTTGCCAAAGGAATATAAAAGCATAAGGATTCCATTTATGTGGCAATTTGCAGTCTTTCCTTGATAGATCTCAGAAGAATTTTGCTTTCACTGAATTTCTATTATATCAGCATTTGCAACTGGCCTGCAATTATTCACCACTTTCCAAGAGGTTGGCAGTAAGTACTATGAAAGAAATTTGTTTTAAAAAAACCCACCGTCTTGCACAGTTAGGTGGCAAAAAGCCGGGAGTTTTCCTGTTTAGTATTGCTGTTTCTGGGAAGGACGTTGGCTTGGACAGCTCACCACTCCTCTTCAGATTGTTCCCTCAGACCTTCCACCTCTACTCGGATGGCCTATGTTAATGGGTAGATTCCTGGAGGGCATCTTCAAACATCCAAGTCCAGTGTTAACAAGACACAGTGTTGGCATGGTGGTAATGTCAATGGAGTAATAATCCGGAATGCCAGATGATGTTCTGCAGATGTGGGTTAAAAGCTATTTTCTAATCAACCTTTTCAGAGATGTTATAAACATCTGACGCAGTTTGGATTTGAACCCAGACTCAATGGCTCAGGAGGTCAGGTTACAACCATTGTGTCACAAGAACCTTCATGTAAAAGTCTTGATTGGAAGCCTTGAGGATTGGCTAGCATTGAGGATTGAAACCATGAATTCAGCGTGATTAGCATCATGCTCTAAACTTATGAGCTAACCAATCTACCAGACTGGGTTACAAACCCACTCTGGCAATTAATGACATTTGACTTCCATTGAAAAATAATTACAAACTGAAAGCTGGTCTTATGATGATTGTGTAAACTTTGCTGATTGTAGTACAAACACATCTACAAGCTGATGTATGCATTGGTATACAGGAGGGAGGGAGTTGCTCTTGACTTTGATGCCATAAAGGCTCATGGGAACAGGTCAAAGATAAGAAAGGAAACATCTTGCAAATTTCCATTTCCTGCTCCACCCCTTCAGCTGATGCGTCAGTACTTTTTCAAGTTGAGCACCAGTTGGAGGAAACAGTGGTAGGGGCACAGAATGTACTCTGGGTGGAGGACTTCAAGGTCCATGTCCATCACCAAAAGTAGCCCGATAGCACCACCTACTAACTGAACTTCCTGAGTTCAAAAAAGACATGTTTGCTTGACTGGTTTTGCAGTAGGTGGTGAGAGAACCATCAAGTGGGAAAAACACACCTGACCTCCTCCTGACTAATCTGCCTGCCACAGATGCAACCATTTATAATTGCATTGGAAGAAGTGACCACCACCCAGTCCTTGTTGAGAGGAAGTCCCATTTTCATTCTGAGAATAGCCTCCACTGTCTTTTGTAGAATACCGCTATGCTAAATGGGATAGGTTTCAAATTGATCTAGCAACACACAACTGGGCATCAACAAGTGCTTAGGAGCAAGAGAATTGTATTGAACCACAATCTGTAACCCCACTGCCTGGCACATCCTCTGCTCTGCTGTCCTTCCTCACTTCAATGAGGTGTCAACTTGCTGAAGTCATAATGAAGAACAATGTACACTGTAAAACAGTAGAGACAACATGAGATAGATAAGGCTAAACAAGCCCAAAGGGATCGATTGATTGGGTTGTCATGAAATATTACTGTTCCCATTGAGACAGGTGGAAATGAACAGCTCTCAACAGGTGGGACTTCCACTACTGAGCTCTTCAATCATGGGAAAGGCCTGGTGGTGGCGGCCAGTCCAGTGTCTGAAGGCTACATGGCTCCATTAGACTTTGATGGGGCTTCCCTGTTTGTACTGCTGCTAGCGGATAAAGCAGCCATCAAAATGCTGGCCTGTGGTTACTAAGGTGTGTGTAAACACTGAGGGCAGAGACCATATCAGATTTTCCATGGCTATATGCGACAATGTCAAACACCCAAACTATAACCAACCAACAATGTCTCTCCGTGCCGAGCTCAGTGGAATGTGACTGTTTTCATTCCCCTTTGCACCTTTATGTGTTTTGAACCATGTCATATATCTGGTCTCTGTGAAATTGACAACTAATGTTAAACTGGTGGTAATTTAAATCCGTGGACTTCCAGACAAATTTTATGGAATGTCTTGCACTAAACAGCATAAGAAATCTCTATTCCATTGAAATATCCATTCTGCCAGTCTGCATTGGGTGTGAGCCCCATGTAAAAGTTTGCATTTTTCTACCACAGAGCACATCCCTCTCGGTATTGTTCTTGTAAAGTTGAACATTTTTCATCAATGATTTAGATTAGATTCCCTACAGTGTGGAAACAAGCCCTTCGGCCCAACAAGTCCACACTGACCCTCTGAAGAGTAACCCACCCAGACCCATTTACCTCTGACTAATGCACCTAACACTATGGGCAATTTAGCATGGCCAATTCACCTGACCTGCACATCTATGGACTGTGGGAGAAAAACAGAGCACCCGGAGGAAACTCACACAGACACTGGAAGGATGTGCAGACTCCACATAGACAGTCGCCCAAGGCTGGAATTGAACCTGGGAACCCTGGTGCTGTGAGGCTGCAGTGCTAATCATTAGGAAATAAATACTATTTGCACTTTTCCTTGGGATGGAAAATATATTGTGTTAGGAATTGAACTTGGTGACACTAAAATTTCAATGCCATTGCTCAAACCCTCAAGTCCATCTCAGGGCTGAATTAATCAATGTTGCTCACCAACAGGCTAACGTACTCAAGGAGAAAGGAGAGAGCCAGGGTTCAGAAGATCATACCATAGTGACCCCATCTGTATTCCCATTCTCCATGAAACTGGACGCAGTGAATGTATCCTCAAATGTACCCATTTTCTCCAAAGTAAAGTCACACATGCAAACACACTCTCATCATATTTAATCTTCAGAAAGCTGCTTCATTAGGATGTGTCCTTTCTGTTAAAAAGATATTGATTTTAAGAAAAATGTAACAGAAATTCCCTCAAAGGAATTGCCACTAAAGAAACCAAAACGTTTTAGATTCCTGACAAAGCTGCCCTTAGGCTGAACAGGTAATTTAATAATCTTTAAGTTATTGAAAAGGTACAAACTAATTTGAAATAAGGACAGGAGAAATCCCTTCTCTAAACCTTCCAAACATATATAAGCCAACATGTGAATGCACTAGAGCCTTCAGGCATTCTCATAGAAATGAAGACAGATAAAAGCACCATATCTCAGGCTAACACCAATGTTCAGAGCTGTGACAAGTACAGCTGAACTCAAGGTACTTGGAATAATGCAAATTGCCTGAGAGTCTGTCACAAAAGAACTTCTGCTAATAACCCAGAGTCTGAGAATAGTGGGGAGACCACATCTGGACCTGCACAATAACTAAATTCCTTTTCCTTCTTTGTGACAGCTCATAAGAAATTGCAGGGTGTGGACTTTGTTGAGTTTGAAATTTAGATTTGTTGCTTTGGGTCTTAAGGGCCCAAGCTTTGATTCCTGTGATCAGGTATGAGGATTTTCTCTTGGTTTTGAATGATAAATTTGTCAAACGTTTGCCTGGAGGGAAGTCAATATCCCCACTCTATATACATTTGGTCTCAGTTGTGACTTCAGTTATAACTTCCTTAGGGGAGGAATGATCAGAAAACATTCTGGTTGCTTTATTTTCGAAGCCAAGGTCCAGCTTTTAAACTGTTGGTTGGAAACCAATGTGATTTGAAAATCATGGTCCCAGAGACTCATCTCAGAATCACAAAAAGTTCAAGCTGCTTGAACGTTGGCAGTGGGGAAGGTACAATGAACTTGTTCACCTCTAGTTAACAGCTCAAAAGGAGGGCTTTCGAAATAGAGTTGGGATTCCAACACCCGGAAACGTTCTGTGCCTCAACTGAGAGACTTCTTTGAATGCAGATGCCTAATGAACTTGACTTGAGCACCTCCAACTGGTGAGGGACTACATTTCAGGCACTAGAGCAAGAGGCAGATGCAGCTGCGTTGAGATCAAATGGAGCAGGCAGCTCTGCAGAAAGCCAAATAAATAAATTACTGAGACTCAGGATGATCAGGCCACACCAAAGGACTAAGTATGTTCTGGAATGGAGTACCAAACTATCCCATAACTTTCGCTGTCGAATAAAAATCTTTTCATTCATTTTGTGGTCCCCTTACCTGAGGAGGGATGCAATTGCATTAGAGGCAGTTCAGAGAAGGTTTATTAGATTGATTTCAGAAATTAGAGTTTTGTCTTATGAAGGGAGATTGACCAGTGTAGACCCACATTCTCTGGAGTTTGGAGGAATGAGAGGAGAGCTGATTGAGGGATAAAGATACTAAAGGGATTGACAAAGTAAACATAGAGAAGCTGTTTCCTCATGTGAAGCAATCTAGAACTAAAGGTCGTGGTTTCAGGATAAGGGGTTGCAGATTTGAAACAGGGATAAGTTTTAAAGGTGACAGGGTGTCTCAGTGGTTAGCACTGCTGCCTCACAGCGCCAGGGATCAGGTTTCGATTCCAGCCTTGAGTGACTGTGTGTGTGGGGTTTGCACATTCTCCCCAGATCTGCGTGGGTTTCCTCCGGGTGCTCCAGTTTCCTCCCACAGTCCAAAAGATGTGCAGATCAGGTGAATTGGCCATGCTAAATTGCCCATAGTGCTAGGTGCATTAGTCAGAGGTAAATGGGTCTTGGTGGGTTACTCTTCGGAGGGTTGGTGTGGACTGGTTGGGCCAAAGGGCCTGTTTCCACACTGTAGGGAACCTAATCTAAAGAAGGGTCACTGGTCCTGAAATGTTAACTCTGATTTCTCTCCACAAATGCTGCCAAACCTGTTGAGCTTTTCTAGCAATCCCTGTTTCTGTTCTGATTTCCAGCATCTGCAGTTTTTTTTAATTAAGAAAAATTACTTCACTCAAAGTATCATGAATTATGCAATTCACTCCCCCAGAATGCAGTGGCTGCTGGGACATTGAGTAAAGTTAAGGAGGAGACAGACAGACTGTTAATTAGTAATCGATTCAAGTTGAGACTGAGATGAGATCAACCACGACTGTATCAAATAGTGGAGCAGACTAAAGGAGCTGAACTGTCTATTCCTGCTCCTGGCTCGAATGTGACAAATCTGAAAACAGTGTGCAAGCATTCATCAAACTGTCACCTTAGAACATAGAACAGAGAACAGTACAGCACAGTACAGGCCCTTCGGCTATCAATGTTGTGCCAACCATTTATCGTACTCTAAAATCAAACTAACCTACCTTCCCTATTTTACTATCTTGCATGTGTCTATCCAAGAATCTCTTAAATGTCCCTAATGTATTTGACTCTACGACCACTGCTGGCAGTGCATTCCACACACCCACCACTCTCTGTGTAAAGAACCTACCTCTGACATCTCACCTAAACCTTCCTCCAATTATCTTAAAATTATGTCTCCTTGTGATCGCCATTTCTACCCTGGGAAAAACTCGTTGACTATTCACTCTACCTATACCTCTCATCATCTTTTACACCTCCATCAAGTCACCTTTCATCCTTCTTTGCTCCAATGAGAAAAGCCCAAGCTCCCTTAGCCTTTTTTCATAAAACCTACCCTCCAGCCCAGGCATAGTGATGCCAATTAGGTGTTGAGCACACCACTAGCCTGTTAAATGTTTTCACTGAGAAAAAGTATCACAGTTGAAGGACAGGATTGGGACCCAGGACCTGTCAAGATGTGGGCATCCAGACTCTACTCTGACTGACTGGTTTCGGCTCGTGTGTCTAAGGGCTGTACTGAGGTGTGCAGCTTTCAGACTGAAATCCAATGCCAAGTGCTCTTTCAAGTTGTTTCCAGAATCTACACTGCATCTGAAGTTTGCAAGGCTTATCAATCTCTGTATATTGTATAGTGGAGCTTCTCAACAAAGTATTTGATTCAGCAATCCTCGCACTGGCTTACATTACCACGCCAATTCTCTTTCTCAATCCATCCCCTCACCTGAGGCATGATGACCATCAGGTTAAACTGGTTACCTCTCTCCGGAATATGAGGAAGCAGCTCTATGGTCTGGTGGCAATTTTAGAAAGCGTCATTTTCCTCACTGGTTCAGGATGTCTGACTACTGAACATAAGTTTGACCTCATAAAGAAGTATTAGCAAAGCCAATAACCTCTGATTGAAGATTCTCTGGTGAGTCTATCTGCCTTCTGCATCATGTTATATTGCCTGCTATTTTGATATCTGAAGAGTGTGTAAAGATAAATTGCACTTGTTAGACAGGGTGTGAAATTCTGAACTTACAATAAGAAATAAAGAAAAGGCTTGTATTTTGTGCTATTCACAACCACTGTTTACACCATAGCAAGTTACATCCAATTAAGTATTGCTAAAGAGCAGTCACATCTGTACAAAGAAAGACAACAACAACCATGTATTCAACAGACTCCAACAATCCATTGAACAGTTCCAGCTGCTTCAGTGTGAACGGGTGTGCCCGGGTATGTCGTCCCTTGGTGTTACACTACAGGCTCAGGTTTAGTTTTGTGGTGAAGAATATGAGAGGAATCAGATCCTAATGATTCAGAGTCAATGGTGCGATCAACTGAGTTTGAGCTGATGCACTGTGAGGAGGCAATTCTGATGACTGGCTTGCTGCTGACTTGAATTGAATTGAATTGAATTTATTGTCACATGTACCGAGGCACAGTGAAAAGCTTTGTCTTGCGAGCATCACAGACAGATCACAGAGTTAAGTAGCATAGATAAGTAAATAATAGGTAAAAGGCAGCAAAAAAAAAACACAGGTACAGGCGAATGTTAAGAGTTTTTGAGTCCATTTAGTACTCTAACAACAGTAGAGTAGAAACCGTTACGAAACCGGCTGGTGCGTGTGTTCAGGTTTCTGTACCTTCTCCCCGATGGTAGAGGTTGTAGAAAAACATTGCCAGGGTGGGATGGATCTTTGAGAATGCTGGTGGCCTTTCCTTGACAGCGGGCCTGGTAGATGGATTCTATAGATGGGAGGTTGGCCTTTGTGATTGTCCGGGCTGAGTTCACCACTCTCTGTAACCGTCTCTGATCCTGAATGGCACAGTTGCCATTGCAGGTAGTGATATATTCAGACAGAATGCTCTCGATGGTGCACCTATAAAGGTTGGCAAGGGTATTCGCCGTCATGCCAAATTTCCTCAGCTGCCTGAGGAAGAAGAGACATTGTTGGGCCTTTGTAACCAGTGCATCCACATAAAGAGTCCAAGAAAGCTTGTTGTGGATGACCATTCCCAGGAGCACTCTCCATTCGTTCCACCTCTGTGCTTTTAATGTGTAAGGGGGCATGAGATTCATCCCGTCGAATGTCAATAATGAGTTCCTTGGTTTTGCTGGCATTGAGAGCTAGGTTGTTCTCAGTGCACCATTTTTCCAGGTCTTCCACCTCCCGTCTGTAGTCTGTTTCGTCGCCATCTGAGATTCAACTGACTATGGTGGTGTCATCAGCGAACTTGTCAATGGCATTAGCCTGGTATTTGGTGACGCAGTCCTGGGTATACAGTGAGTACAGTAGGGGCCTGAGTACACACCTCTGGGGGGAATCCAGTGTTGAGTGTTAGTGAGGATGAAATATTGTCCCCGATCTTCACTGATTGTGGCCTGTGGGTCAGGAAACTGAGGATCCAGTTGCAGAGAGTGGGTTACTTTCTCCCTGGGATGGGAGCAGCACAAGAGCTGCTGCAGGGAGTTGCAAAACTCTCCATTGTTAGTTATGGCTGGGTGGGTTAAAGGTGCACTGGTTCTCTGTAGACACTGCATTCCCTGACCATGAAAACACTGGCTATAGTTTGGCTAAGGAATCTTGACACATCACCTGTTGCTTTGCAGAATACTGTGAAGACAAAAAATTACAATTTGCGATTGGTGGTTTCGAGGGGTCCCCAGAGTCCTGGCAGCTTGCCAGTGAACTGCAGGCTTTATTAACTCACATTGCTCTTCAGGTTCCATATTTCACGGGATTTTTCAGCATTAATTCCTCGCTAATTTAAATGTGTGGCTTTCTCATCCAATCTTTGATTCAGTCATGTGCAAAAGGAAAAAGTAAATTAAATATTGAAGGTTGTAAATTGGATTGTAAGCTCAGAGTTACACTGTCTTATTGATGTTAACAAGCAGTAAATGCTGGCTGATTGGGTTAAGTATTCCCAATGTGAACAGCAATGCTGCCTCTGCTCGGGACTCAGTGGCTTTCACTTTGTGCTTTACATCAGTGAGGTGTGTGTGCACCCTGCACCTCAGAACATCAGATTCTGTCCATTGGGATGAGGCTACTGCAACTGTCATTTGGCATGAGGGGACTGCAGTTTTGTGACATTTTGTTATCACACAATTTGATCTGGATGTTTTCCACTGAGAGGTTTCTATAGGAAGCATTCTATCTGGACGCATCACAGCTTGGTATGGCAACTGCCCTGCTCAGGACTGTAAGAAACAACAGAGTCATGAACACAGCCCAGTCCATCAGGTAAATCAACTTTCCATTCAGTGACTCCACCTACAATTCTCATTGACTCGCAGCCAACATCATCAGAGACCCCTCCCACCCTGGTTATAATTTCTTCCAATCTCTTCCGTCAAGCAGAAGATATGAAAGCTTAAACACATGTACCAACAGGTCCAAGAACAGCTTCTTCCACACTGTTAGTAGCCTTCTGAATGGACTTCTCAAATTACAAATCAAATGTTGACCTCGCTTTTGTGCACCTTCTTGCACCTATAATGTTGTATTCCTCACTCTGTTCAATCACCCTGTCATCTTCGTATGGTATAATCTGCCTGTACTGCACTCAAAATAAAACTTTTCACTGTACTTAATCAAATTAAATCAAATCAAAGACTAACAAAGAAAGTAGATCCCCATTACTCCCAATGAACCACTGAAGATCAACCAACTCACCCTCAGATTTGTAAAATAGCTGAGAAATATCATCAGAAGGACAAAGTGATCTTCACATGCAACCAACTGGCTTTTTGGAGCTTTGCAAGATGTTCCAAGATGTCGATTAACTAGAATGCTGTTATATTAATGAGTTCATGAGAAGAAGACAGAGGGTGGTAGTGAAGGGTTGATTTTCAGACTGGAGGCCTGTGACCAGTGGAGTGCCACAAGGATCGGTGCTGGGTCCACTACTTTTTGTCATTTACATAAATGATTTGGATGTGAGCATAGGAGGTATAGTTAGTAAGTTTGCAGATGACACCAATATTGGAGGTGTAGTGGACAGCGAAGAAGGTTACCTCAGATTACAATGGGATGTGAAACTTGAAATGGTTCAGAAGAGTTCTCCATGACTCTATGACTCTATAACTATCTTAATTAGATGGGCCAATGGGCTGAGGAGTGGTAGATGGAGTTTAATTCAGATAAATGTGAGGTGTTGCATTTTGGGAAAGCAAATCTTAGCAGGACTTATACACTTAATGGTAAGGTCCCAGGGAGTGTTGCCGAACAAAGAGATCTTGGAGTGCAGGTTCGTAGTTCCTTGAAAGTAGAGTCGCAGGTAGATAGGATAGTGAATAAAGTGATTGGTCTGCTTTCCTTTATTGGTCAGAGTATTGAGTACAGAAGTTGGGAGGTCATGCTGCGGCTGTACAGGACATTGGTTAGGCCACTGTTGGAATATTGTGTGCAATTCTGGTCTCCTTCCTATCGGAAGGTTGTTGTGAAACTTGAAAGGGTTCAGAAAAGATTTACAAGGATGTTGCCAGGGTTGGAGGATTTGAGCTATAGGGAGAGGTTGAATAGGCTGGGGCTGTTTTCCCTGGAGTGTCGGAGGCTGAGGGGTGACCTTATAGAGGTTTATAAAATAATGAGGGGCATGGATAGGATAAGTAGACAAGGTCTTCTCCCTGGGGTAGGAGCGTCCAGAACTAGAGGGCATAGGTTTAGGATGAGAGGGGAAAGGATATAAAAGATATCTAAGGGGCAACTCTTTCACGCAGAGGGTGGTATGTGTATGGAATGAGCTGCAGAGGAAGTGGTGGAGGCTGGTACAATTGCAGAATTTAAGAGACATCTGGATGGGTATATGAATAGAAAAGGTTAGGAGCGATATAGGTTGAGTGCTGGCAGATGGAACTAGATTAGGTTGGAATATCTGGTTGGCATGGATAAGTTGGATTGCAGGGTCGGTTTCTGTGCTGTACAGCTCTATGACTCTCTGACTCTATGTAGACATCACTGACAAGACCAGTATTTGTTACACACTTCAATTGCCCTCAGACTAAGGGATTTTATACGATAGTGGTTCTGATAGAGTTAATATTGAAGTTATTTTAAGTGCCACCCAATCTGATGATCTCACCCAGCCCTTGTGTGAATGGGATCAGGAGAATGTACCTGGCTCCTGAAGGACCTAATTGCTTAAAACTAATAAATAAATGCCATTTGTTCCTATTGCCATCATGCAGTAAACTACCTCTCCCTCTGAGATAAAGGTCCCTTTTGTTATCTATGACAAGTTCCTCATCTTGTTAAGACTCACAAGTGGCCTATCCTTTATCACAGATAATTAAACAAGAGAACTAGGGGCTATTGTGGTTCAGTGGAAATGTGCCTATTCCTGGGCCAGGACATCCAGTTTCTAAATCCTATCCTGCTCTACATATGTGTGTAAAAACATCTCTGAGCATGGGCCGTGAGACTTGGAATGAGGGTTACTAGAGTGCACCATTACCCCTGGTGATGATACTTTGATAAGTTTACTTTGGTTGTTTCCATTCTTCTCTTGATTTTTTGTTACAATGCCCCATTAGGAGAGGAATCATTTATTGTTAATATAATAATGATGACTGCAATAAGGATTAAGAAGGCTTGTGGTGCTGTTGTAGTGTCCTTACCTTCAGGCCAGGAGGTCCCGGTTTGCAGAAGCCCTTCATCAGGAATTCCTGATGAAGGGCTTATGCCCGAAACGTCGATTTCGCTGCTCGTTGGATGCTGCCTGAACTGCTGTGCTCTTCCAGCACCACTAATCCAGTATTTGCTTTCCAGCATCTGCAGTCATTGTTTTCACCTGGTTCCGGTTTGCAACCCACCTTTCCTGGAAGTGTTTCACAACATGCCCGAGCAAGATAATTACAAATAATTTTTGAGCATCAAGGATTGGTTCATCACTGTAACTCAACCACCCATAGTCTGAAACAATACAAATGTGTGTTGCAACGGGCTGTTAAAAATACTCAACTATATTGCTGAGTGTGTGGAGGCACGTGTAAACCTGCAGATTGCCACTCTTAAAGGATGTTAGTGAACCAGATACGTTTGTACAACAGTCAATGATAATTTCATGGCTGCCATTATTGAGGTGAGCTTTCAATTCCAGATTTATTATTTGATGTTAAATGACCCTAGCTGCCTTGCTGGTTAAACCATATCCCCAGAGCGTTATTCCCGCACCTCCGCACTACTCGTCTAGTCATAGTACCATGATGCTAACACTTTTTTCTAAATAGATGTTGTGACAGCACACGTATGTGTGTGTCCGTGCATGCAAATGTGATGGTCGCCTCATATATGATTGTGTGCCCTGAACACACGTATCCATGTGGATGATTTTACATATCTGCATCGTTGTGTGCGGAGGATATGATTGAGAATTGTTGAGTTCATTGTCAAGTGTGGAAGGTTATAAAGTGCCCAGTCAAAAGATGAACTGCTGTTTATTGAGTTTCTTTGGAACACTAGCAGACCACAGATGGAAAGCCAGAACTGGTGCAAGACTGGGAATTGAAATGACGACAGATAGGAGGCTTAGTCCACAAGTCTACCTCAGTGGTTACAAAGTCTACATTTAAACTCTGCACTGAAGAGAGACCATCTCATGAGCCGCTAATACATTGTACTGAATCATTTGTCACTTAATACACAATGTAATGCTGCTGATCATGCCAGCCCTGGCATTTCATATTTTTTTGCCAAAAAAACAAACTAGGAGCATTCCAACCAAAACATCCTTTTTGTAAAGGCAATCTCTCCTTAACATCTATAACATCTCCAATGAAGAAACTCACCAAGACTCCTCTTTTGGAATGGTCACTTGTACGAGGTCCAAAGGACCAGTACCTTTGGAATCGTGTCCCACGTAAAGTCAAAATGTGCCGAAGATTCTGAAGGGAGATTACAGAGAGTTAGGCAGAAATTTAAAAAGGAGGTCCTCGAGAGTCGTAATATCTGGATTACTCCCGGTGCTACGAGCTAGTTAGGGCAGGAATCGGAGGACAGAGCAGACTAATGCATGGCTGAGGAGCTGGTGTATGGGAGAAGGATTCACATTTTTGGATCATCGGAATCTCTTTTGGGGTAGAAGTGACTTGTTCAAGAAGGATGGATTGCACCTAAATGGGATGGGGACTAATGTACTGGCAGGGAGATTTGCTAGAGCTGCTCGGGAGGATTTAAACTAGTAAGGTGGGGGGTGGGACTCGGGGAGATACTGAGGAAAGATCAATATGGGACTGGTACAGTGGAGAACAGAAGTGAGTCAAACAGTCAGGATAGGCAGGGATAAGGTAGGAGTAATAAATTAAACTGCATTTATTTTAATGCAAGGGGCCTAACAAGGAAGGCAGATGAACTCAGGGCATGGTTAGGAACATGGGATTGGGATATCATAGCAATTACACAAACGTGGCTCAGGGATGGACAGGACTGGCAGCTTAATGTCCCAGGATACAAATGCTACAGGAAGGATAGAAAGGGAGGCGAGAGGAGGGGGAGTGGCATTTTTGATTAGGGATAGCATTACAGCTGTGCTGAGGGAGGATATTCCCGAAAATACATCCAGGGAAGTTATTTGGGTGGAACTGAGAAATAAGAAAGGGATGATCACCTTATTGGGATTGTATTATAGACCCCCTAATAGTCAGAGGGAAATTGAGAAACAAACTTGTAAGGAGATCTCAGCTATCTGTAAGAATAATAGCGTGGTTATGGTAGGGGATTTTAACTTTCCAAACATAGACTGGGACTGCCATAGTGTTAAGGGTTTAGATGGAGAGGAATTTGTTAAATGTGTACAAGAAATTGTTTTGATTCAATATGAGGATGTACCTACGAGAGAAGGTGCAAAACTTGACCTACTCTTGGGAAATAAGGCAGGGCAGGTGACTGAGGTGTCAGTGGGGGAGCAGTTTGGGGCCAGCGACCATAATTCTATTAGATTTAAAATAATGATGGAAAAGGATATACCAGATGTAAAAGTTGAAGTTCTAAATTGGAGAAAGGCCAATTTTGATGGTATTAGGCAAGGACTTTCAAAAGGTGATAGGGGGCAGATGTTCGCAGGTAAAAGGACGGCTGGAAAATGGGAAGCCTTCAGAAATGAGATAACAAGAATCCAGAGAAAGTATATTCCTGTCAGGGTGAAAGGGAAGGCTGGTAGGTATAGGGAATGCTGGATGACTAAAGAAATTAAGGGTTTTGTTAAGAAAAAGAAGGAAGCATGTGTCAGGTATAGACAGGATGGATCAAGTGAATCCTTAGAAGAGTAAAAAGGAAGTAGGAGTATACATAAGAGGGAAATCAGGAGGGCAAAAAGGGGACATGAGATAGCTTTGGCAAGTAGGGTTAAGGAGAATCCAGAGTTTTAAAAAATACATTAAGGAGAAAAGGGTAACTAGGGAGAGAATAGGGCCCTCAAAGATCAGCAAGGCAGCCTTTGTGTGGAGCCACAGAAAATGGGGAAGATACTAAATTAATATTTTGCATCAGTATTTACTGTGGAAAGAGATATGGAAGATATAGACTGTAGGGAAATAGATGGTGATATCTTGAAAAATGTTCATATTACAGGGGAGGAAGTGCTGGATGTCTTGAAACGGGTAAAGTTGGATAAATCCCCAGGGCCTGATCAGGTGAACCCTAGAACTCTGTGGGAAGCTAGAGAAGTGATTGCTGGGCCTCTTGCTGAGATATTTGTATCATCGATAGTCACAGGTGAGGTGCTAGAAGACTGGAGGTTGGGTAACGTGGTACCACTGTTTAAGAAGGGCGGTAAGGACAAGCCAGGGAACTCAACATTAACTCTGTGAGGTGGACACTTCCTTTTTCCAGAAGGTGCCTTGTTTGTAAACAAACTTGGTCACTGAAACCTGTTGTCTGCACAACCACTGGTTCCAGATAAAAAGGTCACTGCAGAAGATAAAATAATATTAAGCTCTCAGCATTTACTGTCAGTCTGCTCAATGGGTGGTTTAATTGGATATTTCATTTTGAACATTGGCTCAGGATTCGACCTGCATGTTTTTAATTAACTTGATTGTTTTTGCAAGTTAAGGTTTTCCATTGAAGGTTGACTATAATTTCTTCCACAAAATTGTTCACATCATTGAGCTTTAAAGGATAACAGCTTCACTAAGTATTAGTGGAAGATAATGCACACTAAGCTCTTCATTCACTTAATTTTTTTTATATCTGTGTAATAATCCCTTATTGCAGAGATTGACTTTAATGTCCCATTGAAACCAACTTCCGTTCATCAATTGTTATGATGTTTAAATCAAATGCCAACCCAGTGGTGTAGATCAGGGATTATTTGACGAGCTGGCAGCACAGTGGGTGAGGTGTGAGGTGGGATATCAGCTGGGAACAATGCAAAGATACCAGATCTGAAGAACTTCAAAGGGAAGAGAGGAAAGTTAGAGTGGGCAAAAAGAAATTAATCCTGGATGGAGGGGGAAAGGAAGCTCTTTATCATGTTTGTTTTTCTCAAGCTGATCGAAATTGTACATTGGTACAGAGACCAAAAGGGCATGAGGCAGGAGGCTGTTCACTGAGCTGAGATGATAGTGAGAACCGCAATTCAGGCAGCATCCAACGAGCAGCGAAATCGACGTTTCGGGCAAAAGCCCTTCATGAAGGGCTTTTGCCCGAAACGTCGATTTCGCTGCTCGTTGGATGCTGCCTGAACTGCTGTGCTCTTCCAGCACCACTAATCCAGTATTTGGTTTTCAGCATCTGCAGTCATTGTTTTACCACCCTGATAGTGAGAACCGCTGGGTGAAGAGTGATAAAGGTGCAGTGATGATAGAAGACAACAGGCATAGCAGAGGAACCAGTGGAAGGGACATGGGAAAGTGTGGAGGATGCAGATTGTTGACAGGAAGAGAAATCACACAGCCAGTTCCTCACTGGTGTAAGAAGTGGTAGAGAAAGTTGAATCACACCACGCGGGATGGCTATCAGACAAAAGATTGATAGCCTTCACATTACAGCAAGCCACCAAAAACGTACTAAAAGCAGCAGACTTAAAGAGAGAGAGGTGGGGAGAAATGTAAAAGTTTTGAGAGGGAATTTCAGAGCTTAGACCCTAGATCATTTCAAGCCATAGGAACCGATAGTGTGCAAATGGATGGGGCGATGATTAAGGTGTATTTATTTGGAACGTCACAGATTAAAGTCAAAGATGCAAACATAGACTTACATATATGGTAAGAGACAATCCACAAAGAGCAATTCATAGATTCCCTACAGTGAGGAAGCAGGCCATTTGGCCCATTAACTCCACACTGACCTTCTGAAAAGCATCCCACCCAGACACACCTCTGTCCCTGCATTTCCCATAACCTATCCACCTGACCTGCACATCTTTGGACTGTGGGAGGAAATGGGAGCACCCAAAGACAACCCACGTAGACACGGGGAGAATGTGCAAACTCCACACAGACAGTCACCCAAGGCTGGAATCAAACCTGGATCCCTGGCACCATGAGGTAGCAGTGCTAACCACTGAGCCACTGTGCCGCCAACATGATGATGTTACACAAAAAGGAAATCAAAAATTTGTCAGTTTGGTACTATTCTGGAACTGTATAAAACATTGGTTAGGCCACGGCTAAAGTATTGTGTGCAGTTCTGGAATCAGCATTATTGGAGGGATGTGATTTCACTGGAGAGCATGTAGAGGAGATTTACCAGGTTGTAGTCTGGGCTGCAGAGTTTCAGAGATGAAGAGAGATTGGACAGACTGGTGTTGAAGCAGAGGAGATTGAGGAGAAACATGAGTGAGGTGTATAAAAATATAAGGGACATGGAGAGGGGAGACAGGAAGAAACTTAACCTCCTGAGGGAGGGACCAATGTCTGGGAGTGTAGATTTAAGGTAAAGGATAGGAGGCTTAGAGGGAATGTGAAGACATTTTCTTTCACCTGGGAATCTGGAACTCCCTGCCTGTAAGGGTGGGAGAGACAGAAACCCTCATCACATTGAAGAAAGGTTTAGATGTGCCCTTGTGATGCCAAGTGCTGGGAAATGAGATGAGAATAGTTAGGGAGTTGTTTTTGACCAGCACAGCCTCAATGGGCTGAAGGGCCTTTTCCTGTGTCTGTATGAAAATAAGGTAAGCCTCATCAGAAGGATTGGAGTACAGGAGACGTTGCTGAAGTGTAGATATATTTTATGTTAATGATAGACAGACACCTCTGTGATGTAGCCCCCTAAAGCACCCACTTTCTGTGTCACAGGATAATGAGGCTAATCAAAATAAACGCCGTGCAAATGCTCACCATATTTAATCATGGCAGCTTGGAGAAAAAATCTTACAAACAATATGGGGGCAAATTGTACACCACATTTTGGCCTATGTCTTCTGATAGCAGTGTAAACAGGACATTCCAACGCAAAGACTCTGTGGAAATTTCCCAAAGATGTTGAAACTCTGATGTGCAATTACCAGCATCTGGAACCATCCAAAGAATGATCTCATTCTGAGTTAGCCATGAAAACCTAAAGGAATCAAACCCATCTCTAATTCCAGTCTAGCTACACAACCCTTCTGGACAGCTCCTCTCCAACCCCCATCCACCTGGATCCTGGGCTGCTGCCCCCTCATACCCCCACCCTGAGGACCCACTCTGCCCACCTCCTGACTTGAAACCATTAATTCTATGCAGATGCCTGAGACCCCTCACCTGATCTCCACACATGCCCACCCCCACAAAAGGTGGAGCATCTCTGACAGGTCACAACTCCCTCTCGAACTGAACCCCCACCCAGCTTCCCACACCACCACCACCAGAGATATATTTCCCTCCCCACCCCTATTTGCTTTCCATTGAGACCATTCCCTCTGCGACTACCTCATCAGGTCCATGCCCCCTAACGATCCACCCTCCCCTCCTGGCACCTTCCCCTGTCACCGCTGGAATTATAAAACCTGCACCCACCCCTTGCCCCTCCCCTCCTTCCAAGGCCCCAAAGGAGCCTTCCACATCCATCAAAGTTTCACCTGCACATCCCCCAATGTCATTTATTGTATCCATTGCTCCCGATGTGGTCTCCTCCAAATTGGGGAGGCAAGGTGCCAACTCGCAGAGCTCTTCAGAGAACATCTCTGGGACACCCACACCAACCAACCCCACGTCCCGTGGCCGAACATTTCAACTCCCCCTCCCCTCTGCCAAGGACATGGAGGTCCTGGGCCTCCTCCATCGCCGCTCCCTCACCACCCAACGCCTGGAGGAAGAACACCTCATCTTCCGCCTCGGAACACTTCAACCCCATAGCATCAATGTGGACTTCAACAGTTTCCTCATTTCCCCTCCCCCCCACCTCACCCCAGTTCCAACCTTCCAACTCGGCACCACCCTCCTGACCTGCCCTACCTGTCCATCTTCCTTCCCACCTATCCAATCCACCGTCCTCTCTGACTTATCACCTTTGGCCCCACCTCCATCCACCTATTGCACTCTCAGCCACCTTCCCCCAGCATCCCCCCTCCCATTTATCTCTCCACCCCAGAGGCTACCAGCTCCATTCCTGATGAAGGGCTTTTGTCCAAAACATCGATTTTCCTGCCCCTCAGATGCTGCCTGACCTGCTGTGCTTTTCCAGCATCACACTTTCAACTTCCCACAATTCTTACTATCGCCTGTCAATCTACCCCGCACCACCTTGTACCCTGCTCTCATCCACCTGACCCCCACAACCTGGCATCCAATTCCCTACCTACCCGACATCGTATCCTCTCACCTGTTCACCCATGAACCCCAAAACACCTGCCACCCGTACATACCTGGGAACATTGCCATCACCCACCTGGCACCCTGCAGCTCCACCCATCCTGCCTCCTCGTTTGCAGCAACTCAGAGAAAGTGAGAACTGCAGATGCTGGCGAGTCAGAGTCGAAATGTGTGGTGCTGGAAAAGCACAGCAGGTCAGACAGCATCCGAGGAGCAGGACAGTTGACATTTTGGGGAAAAGCCGTATGTTTTGACTCTGCCTCCTGATCTACCTTGCACACTTACATTCTTTCAATAGCAATTAAGCTGGTGCTAAGACCTTTGAACCACAGAATACACCATCCACTGCTGAAAATCAGAGGCCTGTCAGGCCGTGGTTTCAATACTAACCCTCTCCACTGCTGCCTCTTTGCCTGGACATGACACTGTTGCTTTGATTGAGAGAAGGGTCCTAGCTCAGAGGTTTCCCAAAACAGCACTTCCCTGCAATAATTGGGCAAGCTTTTGTAGTGATTGGGACAAGGTCAGTAAGCGCGACATTATAGAATATTAGATCCCTGGTTGGGGCTGTTCGTTCAGTCCAATCAGAGAGCCCTGGCTGACAGATCAAAAGGGAGTGTCAGTGATACTGACACCCTGAGAGCTGACTCTGCAAGAGGCAGTACAAAAGTAAAGGACTGCTCATGGTCACCTGATGGTGAGATACTAGTCTTTGTGGAGTTATTTCAGGTTTAGTTTGATCTGGGTCGAATAATAGGATTCTGACCCAGATTAGAGTTTCTACATATGGAAACAGGCCCTTCAGCCCCACAAGTCCACACCATCCCTCCGAAAAGTATCCCACTCAGACCCATTACCCTACATTTCCCCTGACTAATGCGTCTAACCTTTACACCCCTGGACACCGTGGACAATTTAGCATGGCCGTTTCACCTAACCTGCACATCTTTGGACCATGGGAGGAAACCCACACAGACACGGGGAGAATGGGTAAACTCCACACAGACAGTTGCGTGAGGCTTGAATCGAACCTGGGTCCCTGACGCTGTGAGGCAGCAGTGCTAACCACTGAGCCACCGTTCCAGCCCAGATCTGAAGATCTGAAGCTTCAGGCCACTGTATCACAGTCACTGAGGTAGAATTGTGTGGGGTTGAGTAAAACCTGTAAACTCCAGCTGATCTAACCAAACACAGCTTGGGGTTCAATAGTGGGACATCACTATCAATAAATTGTCAGATAGCTGTAAATCCTTCGCTCCTCCCCAGTAAACACCCAGTACATATGAGTAATTAAAAAAAAACCTTTTACTACTATGATTTATACGTCTCAAATTCCATGCAAGAGAGAGTTAGGTTATTCCTGTCAACATCAATAGAAACCAAAACAAGGCAGAGTTTTAGAACAAGATGGGCAATATCTTCAAATGAAATCTAAAGATCTTCCAAGGTGTCAGGAGAACTGGTAGCTCATTCATAAACTTACAAGGTCTCAGCTGATAGACTCCTGACACCATAACACCCAAAGGTCCTGTCTGTAATCTGATCTCTAAGACTCACAAACATTCTCTGTTCTCTCTAAAAACTGTCTTTTGTCTTCACAAGCAATTTGTGGTCTGAGGTAACGAATGTGAAATAGGAATTTCCATGGGTAGCCAAAGAGAAAATAAATACTTTAAACCTGGGGATCTTCCTGCTGAAGAAAGAATGATAAATTAGCAGGAGCAGTTTCTGAAGATAAGCACCTATGGATAGAAGCACAATTGATAATTAGAAATGTATGAGTATCAGATGCAATGGGGGTTAAAACATGCAATTTTGACATGGCACGTTTACCCTGTACATCTCAATGAGACAAGCATTTGGGTGCTTTAACATGCTTTAACTTTCCTGATATTGATTGGGAAAGCTATAGCTCAAGTTCGTTAGATGGGTCAGTGTTTGTGCAATGTGTGCAGGAGAGCTTCCTGACACAATATGTAGATAAGCCAACAATAGGTGAGGCCATACTGGATTTGGTTCTGGGTAACGAACCAGGCCAGGTATTAGAACTAGAGGTAAGTGAGCACTTTGGGGACAGTGACCACAATTCGGTGATTTTTACTCTAGTGATGGAGAGGGATAAGTGTGTACTACAGGGCAAGAGTTATAGCTGGGGGCAGGGAAATTATGATGCGGTGAGGCATGACTTAGGATGTGTGGATTGGAAAAGTAGATTCCAAGGCAAGAGAGTAATTGATATGTGGAGCTTGTTCAAGGAGCAACTATTGAGTGTCCTTGATAAGTACGTACCTATCAGACAGGGAGGAAAGGGTCGTGTGAGGGAGCCGTGGTTTAATAAGGAGTTGGAATCCCTTGTTAAATGGAAGAGGGCGACCTTTGTAAAGATGAGGCGTGAAGGTTCAATAGGGGCGATTGAGAGTTATAAGGTAGCCCGGAAGGACCTGAAGAGAGAGCTAAGAGCAGCAAGGAGGGGACATGAAAGGTCCTTAGTTGGTAGGATTAGGGAAAACCCTCAGGCTTTCAATAGGTATGTTAGGAATAAAAGAATGACTAGGGTAGGAATAGGTCCAATCAAGGATAGTAATGGGAAGTTGCGTGTGGAGGCTGAAGAGATTGGGGAGGCACTGAATGAATACTTTTCGTCAGTATTCACTCAGGAACAGGACATTGTTGTCTATAAGAATACTGAGGCACAAATAAGTAGAATGGATGGCTTTGAGATATGTAGAGAAGAGGTGTTGGAAATTCTGGCAAGGGTGAAAATAGATAAGTCCCCTGGGCCTGATGGCATTTATCCTAGGATTCTCTGGGAAGCAAGCGAGGAGATTGCAGAGCCATTGGCCTTGATTTTTGTGTCCTCTTTGTCTACAGGAGTAGTGCCAGAGGACTGGAGGCTAGCAAACGTGGTTCCCTTGTTCAAGAAGGGGAGTAGGGATAATCCTAGTAACTATAGGCCAGTGAGTCTCACTTCTGTTGTGGGCAAAGTCTTAGAGAGAATTGTAAGGGATAGGATTTATGCACATCTGGATAAGAATGATGTGATCAAGGATAGTCAGCATGGTTTTGTGAAGGGCAGGTCGTGCCTCACAAACCTTATTGAATTCTTTGAGAAGGTGACTAAGGAGGTAGATGAGGGGAAAGCGGTAGATGTGGTATATATGGATTTTAGTAAGGCGTTTGATAAGGTCCCCCATGGTAGGCTACTGCAGAAAATACAGAGATATGGCATTGAGGGTGAGTTGGAGGTTTGGATTAGGAATTGGCTGGCTGGAAGGAGACAGAGGGTAGTAGTTGATGGCAAAGGTTCATCTTGGAGTGCCGTCACTAGCGGTGTTCCGCAAGGATCTGTTTTGGGACCATTGCTGTTTGTCATTTTTATAAATGACCTGGAGGAAGGGTTAGAAGGTTGGGTGAGCAAGTTTGCGGATGATACGAAAGTCGGAGGAGTTGTAGACAGTGAGGAAGGATATGGCAGGTTACAGCGGGATATAGAGAAGCTGCAGAGCTGGGCAGAAAGGTGGCAAATGGAGTTCAATGTAGCTAAGTGTGAGGTGATTCACTTTGGTAAGAGTAATAAAAAGATGGATTACTGGGCTAATGGTAGACTACTTGGTAGTGTGGAAGAGCAGAGGGATCTTGGTGTCCATGTACACAGATCTCTGAAAGTTGCCACCCAGGTAAATAGTGCAGTGAAGAAGGCATATGGCGTACTGGCTTTTATTGGTAGAGGAATTGAGTTCCGGAGTCCTGAGGTCATGTTGCAGTTGTATAAGACTCTGGTGCGGCCGCATCTGGAATATTGTGTACAGTTTTGGTCGCCATACTATAGGAAAGATGTGGAGGCACTGGAACGGGTGCAGAGGAAGTTTACCAGGATGTTGCCTGGTATGGTAGGAAGATCCTATGAGGAAAGGCTGAGGCACTTGGGGTTGTTTTCATTGGAGAAAAGAAGGTTTAGGGGTGACTTGATAGAGGTGTACAAGATGATTAGGGGGTTAGATAGGGTTGACAGTGAGAACCTTTTCCCACGTATGGAGTCAGCCATTACAAGGGGGCATAGCTTTAAATTAAGAGGGGGGTAGATATAGGACTGATGTTAGGGGTAGGTTCTTCACTCAGCGAGTCGTAAGTTCATGGAATGCCCTGCCAGTAGCAGTAGTGGACTCTCCCTCTTTATGGGTATTTAAGCAGGCATTGGATAGGTATATGGAGGATAGTGGGTTAGTGTAGGTTAGGTGGGCTTTGATCGGTGCAACATCGAGGGCTGAAGGGCCTGTACTGCGCTGTATTCTTCTATGTTCTATGTTCAATCACTAAGATACAGAAGGAGGCCATTCAGCCCCTCAAAACTGCCCCACCATTTAGTTTAATCATGGCTGATTGGCATTATAACTCCCATTACCTATCCTGATCTTGTGTGCTTCAGCATCCTTTCCAAATGAGGGCATAGAACATAGAACAGAGAACAGTACAGCATAGTACAGACCCTTCAGCCCTCAATGTTGTGCCAGCCTTCTATCCTACACTAAGATCAGACTAACCTACATACCCTTCATTGCACTATCATCCATGTGCCCATCCAAGAGGTGATTAAATGTCCCTAATGTCTCTGACTCTACTACCATCACTGGCAGTGCATTCTACACTCCCATCAGTCTCTGTGTAAAGAACATCCCTCTGACATCGCCCCAAAACCTTCCTCCAATCACCTTAAAATTATGCCACTCATGATAGACATTTCTGCCCTGGTAGAATGTTTCTGGTTATTCTCTCTATCTGTGCCTCTCATCATCTTGTACACCTCGATCAAATCACCTCTCATCCTTCTTCACCCCAATGCCAAGCTCCCTCAATCTTTCTTCATCAGACATGCCCCCAAGTCCAGGCAGCATCCTGGTACATCTACTCTGCACCCTCTCTAAAGCTTCCACATCTTTTCTATCATGAGGCAACTAGAACTGAACACAATATTCCAATTTTCACATTTTCAATTCACCCACCTCAAATCTCAGTTTCTACAGTTTTTAGGGGAGCTGAAAATCTCTCAAATCTCTCTGATCCTTTTCAGTGAAAAGAACCACAGCAGAACTATGTCCAACATTCTGAAATATTGTATTTTTAAATTTATTTTTGACATGCAAAAATCCAAAATGAGCTGTGCTTGCTCAATGATATGTGTAAATATCTTTTGACTGCTTTGGTGGGCTTTACTTAATTGATTTTGTCAAGCTGTCACAGCAGCTTACACCTTACAGTCAATAACATCTCACTCTCCCTGGGCACTAGACAAAGGAAGGGTGTTCAGCCAACACCCTGTTTTCAATGGAGAGAGAGAGAAGGTTTCAGGTCGGATGAGGGTTGATGTTGGGAATGGATCGTGGCTCTATGTACAATAGCAATTTTTGAAAAGATTTGTAGCTCAAGTTGATGATGATTATGTAAGTTAGCTCGCTGAGCTGGAAGGTTTGTTTTCAGTTGTTTCATCACCATGACTAGGTAACATCATCAGTGAGAGTCTCTGGTGAAGCGCTGGTGGTATGTCCCACCTCTCTATTTATAGGCCTTGATTTCTTTAGGTGGGTGATGTCATTTCCGGTTCTTTTGTTCAGGGGAAGGTAGATGGGATCTAAGTCTTGTTTAAACGCTTCGACTCTCCAGCTCAGTGAGCTAACTTGCATACTTATCTGTGCACAATGTTAAACCGTTCTCAGAATGTGGATGATACGCTTAAAATTCAAAATTAATTTCCAGGACTGTGAGGACAAAAGCAAAGGAATTAGCTTTATCGAAGATCTAGTACACATTGAATGGGGGGAAGGGTTTCCTTGAGTGAATTAGTTGTTGAGAAATGCTCTCAACAGCAATTACATTTTAAATGAAAAGGTCCTCAGCTTTGATTGCGGCTCAGTTCACCATTGGGCTGCCTTCAAGAGGGTAACACCATCTCACGTATTAAGGGGAGATCTGGCTGAGAGCTCTGGGCAACTAAGCCGAAGATAATGAGGTTAGGAGGAATGATGAAACTGATGAAGGAACCTCACTTGCGTGACGGTCAAACTCAAATCTTAAAGTTCATCAGTTCAATCAGGAAAGGAAACTGAAGAAAAGGTTTGAGGTGAAAGGGGACAATTTAAAAGGGATCTAAGGGGCAGCATTTTCATGCAAAGGGTTGTGTGTATGGAATGAGCTGCCAGTCGAGGTGATGGAGGTTGGTGCAATCACAACATGCAACATCTGGGTAGGACATGAAGGGGAAGAGTATAGAGGGATATGGGCCAAATGCTGGTAAATGGGACTAGGTTAATTTAGGATATCTGCTCAACATGGACGAGATGGACCAAAGGGTCTGTTTCCATTTGTACAACTCGATGGCTCTGTGACTTTATCTCACTCACTCAAGATTCTGGAAAGAGTCAGTACTGTTTAGTGGTTGTTTTACTTTGTATTTTTGACAATTGACTAGAGTCTATGACCCAGCCCCTGAACATCTCTTCTCATGCCATCAGCATAGGGGGCTGCAATGTTTTGTGGGTGTACAGGTCAACAGGGAGTTAGATCTAACAGTAGGAACAGTGGGAGCCAGGACTGAAATACCAAGAACCAATACCTCTCCACTGAACCCTGTTTCAGAGAAGCATTATAAACAGCAAAGGAGGAAGGCTAGGAAGGAATGTGTAGGATGGCATAAAGGAACATGAGAAAAACAATGTGAGAAGCACTGAGCAAGGCACTGTTTAAAACAAAGACTGTGTTGCATAGAATTGACAGCTTAGCAATGGGGCAGTTGGTCTCAGGCAAGCCAAGGGAGATAGACTCTGCTCAGGAGACCCCGACAGTAAACCAAAAGGTAATGTCTGATACCAGTCCATACCCTGCTCAGGGTGGTCACAGTCACGATCCTCAGCTCAGAAGCTGTAAGAGTTATCAGGCAAGCAACAACCCACCCGTCTTGACTCTTTCTGCCATCCTGTGGGTTGAGAGATGCACATATTACGGAAGATGAAAGCGGGTTGGCACAGTTGGTGCAGATGGTGAGGTGTGCTGGGTAAGTGACTAGGCCATGGAGAGGCCACGGGAGGATTGGTGGTGCGGAGGTTTGGAGTAGGTGGGAGAGACTGGGGAAGATGGTAGAGCGTGAGCCTTGGTGGGAGGTGGCTACAGTCCCAGAGAGAGAGTGAGTCAAGGTAACAGAGAGAAAATGTCGGTGCTTTACCCTAGTGGTGTGAAGACAGTCATTGGCTGAAGTCCTACAGAGCTGGGCATTCCCCCAGTTGGCTGAGACAGCTTAAACCCTGGTAACAACCGAGTACCAGGCTGGGTAAGGTCCGGTGTAGTGGCCTCCACTGCTGGTCCTGGGGGAGGTGGAAGTGCATGTCAGCACCTCTGTATACAGCAGGAGCACCACATTGCTGCCCATCGGGCAGAGGCTGCTTTTCCCCTTGTCTCGGCAGGCAGGACAGCTCTGGTCTAACAGGAGTTGCTCAGGTGGACAGCAGACTTTTATAGATGACACAAGCCATACAGGTGTTTTTGTGAAAATCACTTAGCAATGAGTTGTTCCAGAATTTTTTTTAGATTAGGTTAGATTGCTTACAGCGTGGAAACAGGCCCTTCGGCCCAACAAATCCACACCGACCCGCCGAAGCGCACCCACCCCAATTCCCCTACATTTACCCTGCACCTAACACTACGGCAATTGAGCATAGCCAATTCACCTAACCTGCACATTTTTGGACTGTGGGAGGAAACCGGAGCACACCCACACAGACACGGGGAGAATGTGCAAACTCCACACAATCAGGAGGCGGGAATTGAGCCCAGGTTTCTGGCGCTGTGAGGCACCAGTGCTAACCACTGTGCCACCATGCCGCCCCGCCTACCAAGAAAGGTGAGGAAGTAACGAAATGTAAGAGATGCTCCAAGAGCATGGTAGGTAATTAATGAGGCACAATGACTGCAGATGCTGAAAACCAAATACTGGATTAGTGGTACGTTTGGTGAGATAGGGTGAGAAAACCCAGTATGCCGTATAGCACAAAATCCTCTGAGAAATCTTACACAAGTCTGACTTAGCCAAAGAAAATGAACAATTCAACCTAAAGTTTTCATTCTGCACGCAATAAATTGATGGCGATAGGTAATTTGTCACATAATCAATGATGGTTGATTACTCTGTAACATTCCTGCAATGAGCAGCCTCTGAAATGGCTTTGTTTGTATTTTCATTTTTATGGACCAGCAAATCCAACCGTCATTGTTCCTTTAAGCCTCTCGAATGGAAGGTCATCCAAAGGGATTCTCATTTAATGACCTTTCCATAAGCACGTGCAGCTACAAATTTAGTCCCTGTCTCTGAGAAGCCACATAACAAGTGACCTGACCCTTCACAGTCCATTTTGTTGAGGTGGATTCCATGCTGCTTTTTAAAGGAAAGTGTCCCTGCTCTTTATAGGTTTTATGGGCAGATGACAAGACTGTGATGACGTGACATTCTGGAACAATGGATGGCAATTCAAACACCAGTCGATGTGAAAGCTCAGTGACATCGTACACTGTGGTAAACAGCGGCTAGGTTGGGTGTTTGCTTGTATTTAATAGGCGTCAAGCTGCTCTATGTGTTTGATGGGCTACATCATCAAGATTGAACAGCACAGACGAGACTGTAGACCCACGGTGTAATGAATCATCTTTGCTGAATTCTCTTGCGATATTACTGTACCACAGGTCAATGTACCTGTCAGACTGTAATGGATAGTTTTCCCAAAGTTGTTAAAAGTTCATGAACATTTATAACAAAGGAGAGCAGATTGTGATTGGGTCCTGGCATGCATGAAAGCATAAATTGAATTCCTGGATTATCTTGTCAAAACATTAGCTGAACATACTTATTGAACATTTAGTTAAATTTCAAGGCAACATTATTGTCAGTGATGTTGTCATAAAATATTTAAAGGAACAAACCAATCTAATCTTATTTTAAGAAGGCTAATAGTCCATTTAAAATGAACTCTCAATTCTTCTCTTAAAACAAATAAGAGGAACTTGGTATAAGCTTTTTAAGCACCTTGTAGTCTCATCATCGGCGATCACTCATTAACATGTATGATTGTGCATCTAGGAACTTCTAAGTCTCTGGTCATATCCTCCAGCCTCGTGCGGGACAGCTTTGACCACAGGAATGTTGTTACACATCAGCAAACACACAGTCCTCGACTGTGAGAAGCAAAGGGCGGCACGGTGGCACAGTGGTTAGCACTGCTGCCTCACAGCGCCAGAGACCCGGGTTCAATTCCCGCCTCAGGCGACTGATTGTGTGGAGTTTGCACATTCTCCCTGTGTCTCTGTGGGTTTCCTCCAGGTGCTCTGGTTTCCTCCCACAGTCCAAAAATGTGCACATGAGGTGAATTGGCCAAGCTAAATTGCCCATAGTGTTAGGTGAAGCGATAAATGTAGGAGAATGGGTCTAGGTGGGTTGCACTTCGGCGGGTCTGTGTGGACTTGTTGGGCCGAAGGGCCTGTTTCCACACTGTAACTAATCTAAGCTAAAGCTGGGTGAGGGATTCCAGAACTAGAGGGCATAGGTTTAAGGTGAGAGGGGAAAGATTGAAAAGGGTCCTAAGGGGCAACTTTTTATACACAGAGAATGGTGTATGTATGGAATGAGCTGCCAGAGGAAATGGTGGAGGCTGGTACAATGACAACACTTAAAAGGCATCTGGATGGGTATACGAATAGGAAGGGTTTAGAAGGATATGGGCCAAGTGCTGGCAGCTGGGACTAATTAGGTTTAGGAAAGCTGGCCAGCATGGATGAGTTGGGCCGAAGGGCCTTTTTCCATGCTGTAAGACTCTGTGACCCTGCAGAGACATCTATTGGGGTGCCATCCATTTCCACATAGTTTGATTTGAAGAGTATTTTCCATCCCTAAACATCAGATAACCAGCCTCTCCCAATCCAGCTTGTCAAATTCACATATAGCACACTTTAAGCAGCTCACCCACCCCCCTTTCCTTCTGAAATGTTTAGATGTGGGGAGGGGATGGCGCTTTTAATCCAGATGCCCAGCTAATGTTCCAGGGACTGGGATTGAAATCCTGCCCCAGCAGATGGTGCTGTTTGAGTTTAATAAAGAAGCTGGAATTAAGGGTCTAACACTGACTATGAAACTATTGCTGATTGTTGGAAAAACCCACCTGGTTCACTAATGTGCCTTATTCATTTTTTTTCAATATTTCGACCACCAGGATCCCCTGTATATATATATTGTTTTCTTTAACCTATTATTTTCCTAACCAACCTGTTCAGAGATGTTATTACATACCTCTGTAGCAGGTGGGACTTAAACCCGGTTCAGGGGTAGGGGCACTACCTCTTTGCCTCTATCCTCATTTTTGTTTTTCTCTCTGGGACATTCTAAATCCCCTGGTTATATACATATTGCTTTTTCCTACCCCTCACTACCACCAAACAGCAGTAGTGCTTAGTTCTCCCCAGCACCTATGTTGCGTGTGTGCAGGTGTTGGACACAGTGAAGAAATGACTGCAGAAAACTTTATTCATATTCACCACCAGGAAGAAAAAAAACAGCCGAGTAGGCAGTGACAAAGCAGTGTCCTTCTCAGGACGGGGCAATGCCTGAGTGACCAAAAAGGTGAAGGGGGTCTCGAGATTAAATCAAGATAGAATCAGGGGGAGAAATAAAACACTCCACACCCCGCAGTGCCCACTTCTCCCTGAAAGCCTCGAGGGTATTGGTAGACACCGCACTGGCGGGGAGCACATGGTCCATCTTCTGCAGGGAGACCGTGGAAGAGGGACAGACAACCAGCCATGCTGACCCCCTCCAAGGTCCGCTGCCTGGACCTGACTAATGTCGCCTATCAAGTGAAATCTGCCTTCCTCACCTGGTCTGGTCTACACATGACTCCAGACCCCACAGCAATGTGGATGACTCTTAACTGCCCTCTGGGCAATGAGGGATGGGAAATAAATGCTGGCCCAGCCAGTGAGTGAATTTTAAAAACAGGAAATTGATATCATTTGACATGTGCATTACAATGGGGATGAAAGCTCAAAAAATGTTGGTTCAAATTTCACTGTAAATTGGATCTCAGATCTTTTGAACAATGTCAAGTGAAAAATAGCAAAAAAGTCAAGTGGCTCTGTAGTTGGTCTTCAGTTGAGTTTTGAAACTTGGGGGCAGAGAGATGAGCCAGATTGATGGGGGTGGGGGGTGGGGGGGGGGCGCGGGGTAGGGGGGTGGGGTGGCTACTGGGTTGTCAGCAAGATGGACAACTGTTGTGCATCCACACAAAGCAAGCCTTTGTTTCATAGAAACATAGTTAAGATCAAATTCAACTCCCCCTTTGGGTGATGATCTCTGTATTTTGGATTAGTGATGCTGGAAGAGCACAGCAGTTCAGGCAGCATCTGCTCCTTGGATGCTGCCTGAATTGCTGTGCTCTTCCAGCACCACCAATCCAAAATCTGGTTTCCAGCATCTGCAGTCATTGTTTTTACCACCTTGATGATCTCTGTAGTCTCTTCAGGAGCTGCTGGTCAGTACAATGTACAATGTAGACCCTTTGGGATAAGCCAAGCATGTGTGTGCTATGGTCCAGTCAGTTTAGGACAAACTTAGGAGCTGGCTCTTAAAGGATTATTAAACTCAAGAAGCCTAATTCATGTTTCAGGTAATTATCATGGTCCTTCTGAAGTTGGCAGCTTCACAACAGCAGCTGAGGCAGAACGAAGGGAAAACTGACTGGAGAGATCACACCCACAGTTTGATCTGCCTGTCATTTTGCTCAGAGGTTGGCGATATCATAGAGGAGACATGGTTTATTGTTTATTAACCACTATCGCTAAATCTCCAAAATGCTACATCGTAGAGTCTTTCATCAGGTGTAGGTTTGAAACATCCCACAAGACCATCAATACTGGCTTGATGCTGCAGCGAGAGTTGATTGCCATTGTGACCACCTCTGCTCTCACATCCTAACCAGCTGGTGCTCTGTTTGTTATTAACTTGACATTGCATTATTTTTTATTAACGGGAGGATTGTTTCCTGGCAAGCTCTCAACTGTCAACACTGAACTGTCTTTGTTGAGCAGCAATGCTTTTCACAACTACAGTATTTTGACAAGGATTATTTTTCCAAATACAAGTCAATCTTTAAGAAGTTTACCTTCTTTAACCTACAACTATTGAAATGCCCTTACTATTGCAAAAACAAAAGTAAACGAAAGCTATGAGAAAAGGGAGACTTTCATTTATGCCACCTTTCATGATGATTGGATATCCTAAGGTGTTATGCAGCCAGTGAAGTTCTTGTTGAATTTAAGTCCTGATTATAATGTGGGAAGGCTGGGAGCCAAATGGCGCACAGCTAACATCCACAAACAGCAATGTGACAGCGACCAGACAATTGATGTTGATTGAAGGGCATCTATTGGACAGGACACGAGGAATAAATCTTCTTTGTGCCTTGGGATCTTATACATTCACGTGAGAGAATAGACAAGGTCTCTGTTTAATTTCAAACCTAAAGACATCACCTCCAACAGTGCCAGTCCCCTTAGAGTTCTAGCTCTCAAGCTCTGGAGCAAGACTTGAATCCATAGCTTTCTGACTTAAAGTGCGCTGATGTTGAACCTGAATTTAGTTGTGAACATTTCTGCTCTGATTAACTAAATCATTGCATTGTTCGTTCTAACTAATGATGTAATTTATGGTAAAATATGATTCAGAATCTTTCTTGGGCAGTATTTCATCAATACTACTTAGGTTCTCCTGAAAGTCTGTTCCTATTGCTCACCCATTGCCTTAGCCTCCCAGTCCTGCAGATATTTTCCAATCATTCTGTCCAGGGGTGTTATGACACACGTGTGGAGTAGGTGGGACTTGAACCCAGGCCTCTTAGCTTCCCCCTCCCAGGTATGATGAATAGTTTGATGACTTGTTGGAAAATATCAGTCTTCAACTCAAAACCAAATAAGATTCTCAGGATAGGGAATGAGAGAACTACAGGTTCGGAAGACAATATATTTCTGTACAGAAACTGCACTATACGATTGGGTGGTGCAGCGATCAATGAAGAAGGGGCATATTGATTTGTCTTTAGTGATTTACTTGACCTGTGAAACATCCTTATTTTCTTAAATAGTGATAACTATTATGACATGGTGATGAACCCTTCTGTTAATTAAACCAAACACCCAGTAAAGCTCACCTCGCCTCATAATCTGTTAAAGTATGAGTCTCAGAACTCCCAAACTCCACTGAGTAAAGAAAGTAATATCAAATTTTTTTAACTCTTAAGGTGAACATTATACAACAACTATTCACAACTCGAAGCACCACTTTCTCTTAACTGATTATTACCTGCCTCCAACTTGATAAAATATGCGTTCCAAAAAAACAAAATAAAATTACATCAACTGAATTTCAAAACCATTCAGCAGCTGTCGACTTTGGTGTCTGCCTTGGAGTCATAGAGAAAAATGAGAACTGCAGATGCCGAAGATCAGAGTAGAGAGTGTGGTGCTGAAAAAGCACATCAGGTCAGGCAGCAACCAAGGAGCAGGAGAGTCGATATTTGATGAAGGGCTTATGCTGAAAAAATCAATTCCCCTGCTCCTCAGATGCTACCTGAACTGCTGTGCTTTTCCAGCGTCACATTCTTGACTTAGGGTCATAGAGATGTATAGCACAGAAACAAACCCTTTGGTCCAACTTGTCCATGCCGACCCAGAGATCCCAACCCAATCTCATCCCACCTGCCAGTACCCGGCCCATATCCCTCTAAACCCTACCTATTCATATACCCATCCAAATACCTCTTAAATGTTGCAATTGTACCAGTCTCCACCACTTCCTCTGGCAGCTCATCCCATACATCTACTGCCCTCTGTGTGAAAAGATTGCCCCTTAGGCCCCTTTTATATCTTGCCCCTCTCACTCTAAACTTATGCCCTCTAATTCTAGACACTCCCCACCCAGGGAAAAGACCTGGTCTATTTATCCTATCCATGCCCCTCATGATTTTATAAACCTCTATAAGGTCAACCCTCAGCCTCCAATGCTCCAGGGAAAGCAGCCCTAGCCGATTCAACCTCTCTCTATAGCTCAAACCTTCCGACCCTGGCAACATCCTTGTAAATCTTTTCTGAGCCCCCTTTAAGTTTCACAGCATCCTTCTGATAGGAAGGAGACTAGAATTGCATGCAGAATTCCAACAATGGCCTAACCAATGTCCTATACAGCCGCAATATAACCTCCTAACTCCTGTACTCAATACTCTGACCAATAAAGGAAAGCAAACCAAACGCCTTCTTCACTATCAGATCTTCAGACATCTGTCTGCGACTCCACTTTCAAGGAGCTATGAACCTGCACTCCAAGGTCTCTTTGTTCAGCAACACTCCCTAGGACCTTACCATTAAGTGTATAAGTCCTGCTAAGATTTGCTTTCCTGAAATGCAGCACCTCACATTTATCTAAATTAAACTCCATCTGCCACTCCTCAGCCCATTGGCCCATCTGACCAAGATCCCGTTGTAATCTGAGGTAACCTTCTTTGTTGTTCATGACATCTCCAATTTTGGTGTCATCTGCAAACTTACTGACTGTACCTCTTATGCTCACATCCAAATCATTTAGTGGATCCAGCACCGATCCTTATGGCACTCCACTGGTCACAGGCCTCCAGTCTGAAAAAACAACCCTCCACCACCACCTTCTGTCTTCTATCTTTGAGCCAGTTCTCCCTGTATTCCATGAGATCTTACCTTGCTAACCAAACTCCCAAGGGGAACCTTGTCGAATGCCTTGCTGAAGTCCATGCAGATCACATGCACTGTTCTGCCCTTATCAATCCTCTTTGTTACTTCTTCAAAAAACTCAATCAAGTTTGTGAGACATGATTTCCCAAGCAAAAAGCCATACTGACTATCCTTGATTAGTCCTTGCCTTTCCAAATACATGTACATCCTGCCCCTCAGGATTCCCTCCAACAACTTGCCCACCACTGAGGTCAGGCTCACCGATCTATAGTTCCCTAGCTTGTCTTTACCGCCCTTCTTAAACAGTGGCTCCACGTTTGCCAACCTCCAGTTTTCCGGCACCTCACCTATGACTATTGATGATGCAAATCTCTCAGCAAGAGGCCCAGCAATCACTTCCCTAGCTTCCCACAAAATTCTAGGATACACCTGATCAGGTCCTGAGGATTTATCCACTTTTATGAGTTTCAAGACATTCAGCACTTTCCCTTCTTCCAGTTGAAAATTCCCTGGGTTGTCTTCTTTCTTTACTACAAGTATGTTTCACATGAAAAGGTATCTTTGAAAGAGAGTGGTTCCTAATTTCCTGGATCTCTCTCAATGACAGCTGCTCTCTCTCCAATTTTCAAAATGCCTGCATTTTTGTATCTCCAACATTGGATTGCCTCATTGGTTCGATGTTGGCAAAACAATAAATTGAAACACGATTGGGGTTTAGTATCCTGAGGCATAATTTGAACTGATTGGTTCAATTTGAATTGTTGTCAAAACAGCAACCAACTCAGGTATCCATTTCACAGCCAAATGTTACATATTTCCAATTTTCCAGTACTCTCTGGGACAGCCATCTAGTTATATCACACTGGTGCTTGTAACCTCTCAGTTCAAAACTGCATTCACTCTCTCTTAATGTACAGTACACGCCTTCAACTTCATAACATAATGTTCAAGCAGTCACTTGGCTGTTGTATTATAGAATGTGAGAAGTTGTGGTGGGATTGGGGCTATCTGTGGGGTTTGTAGTTTTAATTTCCAACACTCACAAGATATCTGCACGAACTGAATGAAACCCAAACTCTGACAGAGCGCTTACTGGATCACACTCATATAAACACAAAACCCTGGAGCAGGAGGAGGCTATTCGACCAGATTATAGCCAATTGGCCCCAACTCACCTTCCCTCAGTCTCCCACAATAAGATTATAATGATTTCACAACCACAGAAAGCCTGTCATTTCTCTTCAGCTTAATCGGCAGCATTCATGCCTGAAATAGCCCTAATGGAAGTAGAATCTCTTATCCTTGATTAGACAGTGGTGAAGTGTATCACTGAATACATTGGAATTGTTACTTACAAAGCATCCAAGGTGACCGTGGGCAATTAGCTGATGTACCTTATTAATTTCAGGGCACCACACTGACTAGATCTTGCATTGTAATCATTTGTAAGTTGAGGGCCAAACCATTGCAAAGAGGTGCAAGCACAGAGCTGGAAATGTTCCTTCGTATCAAATTGATTTCCTGGTGAGTGAAATAATTACTTCTCAGCTCCAGTACCTGCAGTTGTGGGAATTACCTGTCAGATGTTCATGCAATGTGCTCACCCTTCTACACAACTGTTCGTGATAAATAACCCCGAGCTACATTTGAGCTTACGTTGTGAGAATAAATGGGCCTGGAAATTGCCTTGTGAGTTATCCATAATCCATTTATATTCCTCTTTAAGATATTTGATTTTAAAAATAGTCATTTTTTAAAAATCAGGAGCTTCCTGATTATCCTTCACTTATTCACTCCCTCCACCCAATTTCCCTCTGCAATCTGTAAATCATTAGAGATTCACAAACTTAATTTGGGTGTGAACATTTTTTTGGACATGGAAGTTTTTATTTCTAAGATAAGTCATAGTGTTGTACGGCATGGAAACAGACCCTTCGGCCAACTCATTCATGCTGGCCAGGTTTCCCAAACTGAACTAGTCCCACTTGCCTGCATTTTGCCCATATCCCTCTAAACCTTTCCTATCCATGTCCAAAGGTAGTTTAAATGTTATAACAGTAACTGCATCTACCACTTCCTCTGGCAGTTCATTCTACATGCACACCACCCGCTGTGTGAACACCATGTTTTGTACTGTGCCTTAGAATTGGGAAATCAATCATTTAACTCTGCACTGTAGCTCAGTGGTTGACACAACTGCCTCACAGCATCAGGGACCTGGATTTGATTCCAGCCTCGGGTGAGAGTCTGTGTGGAGTTTGCACATTCTCCCTGTGTCTGTGTGGGTTTCCCCCAGGTGCTCCGGTTTCCTCCCACAGTGCAAAGATGTTCAGATAGGGTGGATTGGCCATGCTAAATTGCTCATTGTGTAGGCTAGCTGCATTAGTCAGGGATCATGTGGAGTATTAGGGTAGGGGAATGGGTTTGGGTGGGATACTCTTCAGAGGTTAGGTGTGGACTTGTTGAGCCAAATGGCCTGTTTCCATACTGTAGGGGTTCTATGGATCTGGAGGTTTGGCCCTCTCTGCCAGCTGGGAAATCGGAAGTGAGACCATCTCCACTGCCACTTGCTGAAGGTGGTGCATTTCTGGGCCACTTGGTTTTCAATCTTCCAAACTCATTGCCTTAGCGTGACGAGATGTCCACCATCAAGTCGTGCCAGTTTGATGGACCAACAGCTAAACCACGGGCAGGAACAGCAATGTAGGCAGGAGATGCAGGAGAGTGGGGTCCCATGTATGGGGGTGAATTTTGGACAATTGTGAATATGAGGGTGATCACACTGAGGAGTTTCCTTCTCAGGAGGTCAGAAAGGGGGAGCATTCAACTGGACACCACACAACCTGCCATCTGACTGAGTTTACACTACCCCCAGCACCACCACTGCCAGCCTGATCTCTGGGCTTTCTGCGATGTAAGGAATTTGATTCTGCCTTATATAGCCCTTTCAAATGCCGAGGGATGTTGCACACCATTTTAGCAGGAACAACATCAGCATACGTTTACATTGTAGAGGAGAAAGTGAGGACTGCAGATGCTGAAGATCAGAGTCAAGAGTGTGGTGTTGGAAAAGCACAGAGAATCAACCACATGGCTGTGTCACATGTAGACCGGACCAGGTAAGGATGACAGTTTCCTTTTCTGAAGGACGTGGATCAGAGGGGTTTTATGATAATCAACATTAGGTTGTGGTTATCATTAGACTCTTAATTCCAGATTTTTATGGAATTCAATTTCTGCCATGTCCCTCAGCAGGATTCGAACTCGGGTCACTATAGCATTAGCTGGGTCTCTGAATGAGCAGTCTAGCGATAATGCCACTAGGCCATCATCTCTCCCCAATAGATGTCTTCTGAGTGCCCTGTATTAATGACCTATTGCGACAGAATGATGCTCTCACTGAAAGGCATAACAAGTCAGAAAGAGTATTTGGGGAAGCATCTACCTTTATGACTGAACAATAGCCTGCTATACAATGGTGGAGGATTAAGAATAAAAAATCAATCAAGAATAATCTGACCATTTATTCAAAACAGCCTACAGGGAGGTGATTGCTGAGTGGTATTATTGATGGACTATTAACCCAGAGACCCTGGTAATGTTCTGGGGACCTGGATTTGAATCCTACCATGGCAGATGGCAGAATCTGAACTTAATAATAATACAGAATTAAGAGTCTAATGATGACCATGAATCGATTGTGGGAAAAACCCCTCTGGTTCACTAATGTTCTTCAGGAAAGGAAACTGCCATCCTTACGTAGTCTGGCCTACATGTGACTCCAGACCCACAGCAATGTGATTGACTCTTAACTCAGTGGTTAGCACTGCTGCCTCACAGCACCAGGGTCCCAGGTTCAATTCCAATCTCGCGTGACTGTCTGTGTGAAGTTTGCACATTCTCCCCGTGTCTGCATGGGTTTTATCCAAAGCTGTGCAGGTCAGATGAATTGGTCCTGTTAAATTGCCCGTAGTGTAGGGTGCATTAGTTCGAGGGAAAAGGGGTTTGGGTGGGCTACTTTTCGGAGGGTCGGTGTGGATATGTTGGGCCGAATGGCCTCATTCCACACTGTAGGGAATATGATCTAAACTGCCCTCTGGGACAATTAGGGATGGGCAACAAAAGCTGGCCCATGCCAGTTATACCTACATCTCGTGGATTAATAAAAACAACTTCCCCTGGATGATATTTGGACTTCAGGGGTGACATTATGAGGAGTAATTATACAAGTTAGGCCTGTTTTCTTTAGAATTTAGAAGATTAATGGGTGTTCAGATCAAAGTCTTCAAGATCTTAACAGACAGGGAGATAAAGATCAACTATTTTCACTGGTTGATGATTCTAGAATTAGGGGACACAGTCTCAGAATTATGGCCAGATTTGTTAGGAAGCACTTCGACACACAAAGGGTGGGAGAGGTTTGAAACACTCTTCCATAAATGGCAGATGCAGGATCAGTGAATAATTTTAAATCTGAGATCAGTAATAATTTGTTAAACAGGAGTATTAAAGATTATGGGCTTAAGGCAGACGTAGGGAGTTAGGCCCAGGTCGGTATGATCGCAGTGAGTGGTGGAGTTGAATGGCCTACTCCTGTACCTATATTCCTATTCCCAGTTTCACAACACAGTATTATTGGGTATAGCCGCATAAATTCTTACACAAGTTTGCCTCCTAACCCCAATTAAACCACATCCACTGCCACTGTAAAAGGACATTCTCCATATGGTCTGCCCAGTCCATTATGCCATCTTTTTCATTAATGAAGAGTATGTTTCCTTGAGGAAATTGTGTGGAAATGAACTTGGGAAATAGACTGTGCAATAAGTTGATGAAGCGAGTAATGAATATTTGCAAGAACCTAAGTTTTTTTAATTGGATGCAGCAAGCAAAATGTTCGAACTGCTGATTTCTTTCCTTTATTTCTGCTTACTCATGGCTGGTAATTTCTGAACTCTGACTGAAAATAACTCAAGGATTAAATGATTAAAGGTTAAAGAAAAGGCATCAAAGAAAAAGTTGAAAAGGATTCACGATAAAAGATCAACAGAGTTGGAAGGAATGTTATACTCCATCAAAAATAACATCAAGTTTCCCGCACTCTCAAATGATTTGCAATGCCTAAATCACACTGTTTAGCTTCCATTGCAGATTATCCATCAACATGGAGGTTGGGACTAATTTAAAGTAGAGTTAATCCATCAACATTATCAACATAGCATCAGCCATCCATACCATTATATTTGTATTTTTGTTTGAGTTTTGGACTAACTGTTGTGATATTGCATAGATTCCAGGCGAGACAATGTACCTTTCAGACAGTCACATGACATCATCTTACAGAAGATGCTGAAGGGAATCAACAGAGTAGATGTAGACAGAATGTTTGCTCATGTGGGACAATCTAGGCTGAGAGGTCATTGTTTTAGGATAAGGAGTTGCAGATTTAAAACAGAGATGAAGAGAAATTACTTCTCTGACAGGTTTGTGAATGTCTGAAATTCTTTTCCCCGGGGTGTGGGTGGATGCTGAGACATTGAGCTGTAACTGTGTGCTAGCTTTCTGTGTTTTGTGCACAAGTCCCCCCAAGTCCCTTTGAGTTATAATTTTCTGCAGCTTTTCTCAATTTAAATAATATTCTGTTCTTTTGTTCTCCTTTTCAAAAGGAATAACTTTACATTTTCCCACATTATACTCTACTTACCAACCTTTTGCCCATTCACTTAACCTGTCACGATCCGTCTGTAAACTCTTTGTGTCTCTCTCACAGCCTGCCTTTCCACCTATTTTTAAGGTTGTCTGCAGCAGTACGTGCACTTCCTTCCTCCACATCATTAACATATTGCAAACAGTTGTGATCCCTGGCCTGATGCTTGTGGAACCCCACAGGTCACCAACCTGTAAAAGAACCCCTTTATCCCCACTCGATGTTTCCTGCCCATGAGCTAATTCTCTATCTATAGCAGTAGACAACCTTCCATCCCATGAGCTCTTATCTTCTTATCTAACTTTTTGTGGGGTACCTCGGTTAAATGTCCAAATGCAACACGCCTGTTGGTTCCTCTCTATCCCCTGTGGTTGAGACTTCTTTCACAATGGGGTAAAAACAATGACTGCAGATGCTGGAAAGCAAATACTGGATTAGTGGTGCTGGGAGAGCACAGCAGTTCAGGCAGCATCCTGGATGCTGCCTGAACTGCTGTGCTCTTCCAGCACCACTAATCCAGTACTTCTTTCACAATGTCTAATGAATTCATCAGGCCCTCAGGTTAAGCCAAAACCAGTTAATTCTCTCTAATGAGAGAGGCAGCTGTATGGTCTTCTCACTCTAATGGTGGATACCTGGTTTACAATGCAGAGTGATGCCAACCACATGGAGTTCAGTTCTGCCCTGGTTGAGATTACCAGGTCATCCTCTCTCCTCACCTGGCATGATGACTCTCAGGCTAAACTACCATCAGTTGCTTTTCTCTCTGAAAGTGTGGAACAATGGCTACTTAATGTATTAAAAGTCACATGATCAGAAAAGACCCAGAAGGGAGTTGTTGCTGTTCCCACACGGAATTTAACTGGCCGCATAAAAGCCTGTTAATCTGAAGTCACTGCAAAACCTCTTGTTTTATGCACCTTTGCTTGATGGGGTTATGGATAGTGTTTGTTTGAAAAGACAAATGGATTTTTCAGAAGGATAACTGATACTCATCAAGCTGTTCCAACCATTTCCTTTGCTTTGAGTTTTCAGTCTTTAACATTGCAAGCTAATGGCTGCAACAACATCAATTTGCATTTATATAGCAATTATTTAATTTAGTAAAGCTGCAGGAGATGGTGTCATGGTTTGGGCTTGTGGACAGATCACACTCTCTGCCAATGTGTTCTGTTAATGTTACATAAACATTCAGACATTTGTCTGTGCTGGTAAACTGCTTAGGACACCAGTCTGTAACAGAGGTGATAAACAATGTCAGAAACAAAACCAGAAATTGCTGGAGAAACTCAGCAGGTTTGGCAGCATCTGTGAAGAGAAATCAGAGTTAACAATTCAGATCCAATGACCTTTGATCAGAGTTGATCTGAAGGGTCACTGGACATGAAAAATTAATTCTGTTTTTCTCTTCAAGGATGATGCCAGAACTGTTGAGTTTCTCCAGCAATTTCTGTTTATGTTCCAGATCTCCAGCATCTACAGTTCTTTATTTTATTTAAGTGATAAACAATGGTTTGGCATTCTAACCATGATGCTTTTGATTTAAAGGGAACATTCACTGATTTTTAACCTTATTTTTGGTTTAATGTTAAAATCTTGCAGCCATACAAGTCTGATGACAGAGTGGTTGCGCTTAGTGTGATATCCAGAAATCATTGGTGTCCTCTGCTGGTGATCTGTATCACAGCCAACAACAATTGGGAAATGTCATGTGTGGTAACCTCTACGAAGGATTTAATTATGCCTTTACTGATTACTTGCTGATAGGTAATGACTTGGCCTTTCTTAATCCAAACAATGGCTGAGTTAGAATAGAGAAGCTTTGCAGAACAAATTATTTCATATTCCATGCATAATAAATGCAAGTCTTTGTGAGCAGGCTTCTGCTCTTGCTGCTTATAATGGATTTCTTCCTGGGCTCCAAATAAAAGAAGACATTTTTCCCATAGGGTTACAAATGAAGGAAGACATTTTCCCAGAAGGAAGGATGCTACAAAGAGAGTTATACTCATTGTCAGTCAAACACAGAAGGAGCCCATTCAGTTCGGTTCATTCATCCATGTTTTCAGTTGAGGAAGCTCAATCATTTTTGTTCTCCCACTTCATCTCCAGAGCCCTGCAAGCTTACTTCCTTTGAGTGCTTATCCCATTTCCTTTTGAAACTGAAGCATTGTGCACAGTTCTGGGCACTATTTTATGGGAGGGTGTGAGTGCATTGGAGAGGGTGCAGGAGAGGTTAGTATGAAAGGTTCTGGTGATGAAACGTGTCAGTAATGAGGAAAAATTGGAGAAATTTTCATAAGGAGAGGCTGGAAAAGCAAGGACTTCTTTTCCCTGGAGTGTAAGAGGCTGAGGGGTGACCTTATAGAGGTTTATAAAATCATAAGGGACAGAGTTAAGGTGAATAGCAAAGGTCTTTTCTCTAGGGTGGAGAATTTCAAAACAAGAGGGCAGAGATTTAAAGTGAGAGGCGAAAGATTTAAAAGGGACTTAAGGGCAATCTTTTCGTACAGAGGATGTTGGCATATGTGGAATGAACTGAGACGAGTTGTAGAGGTGAGTACAATCACAATATTAAAAGACATTTGGACAGGTACATGGATAGGAAAGAGATAGATGGGCCAAACACAGGCAAATTGCTCTCCTTCAATTTTAAAAAGCTGGTCAGTTGGGCTGAAGGGTATGTGACTCTGCTGTGACTCTGTTAGTTGGGACTGTTTTACTCAGAGAGAGGAGGCTGTGAGGTGATTTGATTGGAGTTTTCAAAACCATGAAGGTTCTAGACAGAATAGCCTGGCAGAAACTGCTCCCACTTGCAAATGGATGGAGAATTAGGGGGTATAATTTTAAAATGCAAGCTGAGAAAAAGCTTTCTCACACAGCATGTTGCTCGGGTGCAGAATGTACTGTCTGGAAGTGTGGTGCTGGAAGGTTCAACAGAGACATTCAACAAGCCATTGGATAATTATTTACAGACCAGCAAAGGGCAAAGATGGTCCTTATGGATTTGTTTGTGACCATCTTATGCTTACAATAATTGTTAGCTTGCATTTAAAGAATTTTCTCTTCGTTAAATTCAATGTGAAATCATATAGGAAAAGGTACAAAGTTCAAAAGGGTCAAATAGGAGACTTGCTCAAAGCAGTGGAGTTGGGACTAATGGGGAATAAGTTACAAACAATCAAGTACATGGATGAAGAATACACTAACAAGATCCCCAGTAGGATCCGGTCACAGTGACTAAGTTGGCCAAATCCTGGTTCAGATGTCAGAACTATAAGAAGTTCATCAAAAATGGATGTTGCATAATATTGGGTCACAGTGTTCAAGAGGGTTTTTTTCAACAGCTGCATCATCTAGTGAGGGGAATCAAGGCCTGGCATCCTTCACCCTGTCCATTCCCGATTAATAAGATTCTTTTCAGTTCAGGATTGGAACAGCATGCTGATAGCAAACTCGACATCGGCATTTATATCAACTCAACGCAGGCATGCAAAGTGGGTATCTGAATGGGTACATATGCTGGTGTATAAAATTAGAAGGGGTATAGAGAAGGTAAACAGGAAGGAACATTTCCTTCTGATTGAGCCATCAATAACCAGGGCCATAGATTTAAGGGAAGGGGCAGGAGGTTTCGAGGCGATGTGAGGAAAAGCTTTTTCACCCAGAGGGTGGTGAAAATTTGGAACTCACTACCTGGGAATATCTGTAGAGGCAGAACATTGTAGGATGACACTTGTGATGGCAAGGCATACAGGGCAATGGACCAAGTGCTGAAAAATGGGATTGGAATAGTCTGGTGACGAGCATCAATATGATGGATCAAAGAGCCTTTTCCTGTGCTGTAGATCTCTCTGACTCTATATGTAAGGTTTAGGCAAGAATAGCAGGGTGTATGTGGGGGAACATTTTAAAAGCACTCATTGTATTTTGGTTTGCATTAATGCCTGCTTTATAACTAGTAAAGTGTTTTACTGTTTCACATAAACAAATCCATAGAATTTATCAATTGCTGCAGAGTAATTGAATGAATGAATCATAGAATCCCTACAGTGTCCGAAACAGGACATTCGGCCCAACAATTCCACACCAGCACTCCAAAGAGTATCCTACCCAGCCCCATTCCCCTACCCAATATTTACCCCTGATTAATGCACCTACACATCCCTCTACACTATAGCAAGTTAGCATGGCCAATCCACCTAATCTACACATCCCTGTACACTATAGATAATTTAGTATGGCCAATCCACCTGACCTGCACATCTTTGGCCTGTGGAGAAAACTGGAGCATCTAGAAGAAACCCACACAGACACAGGGAGAATGTGCAAACTCCACACAGACAGTCGCCCGAGGCAGGTCCCTGGCGCTGTGAGTCAGCAGTGCTAGCTACAATGCTACCCAGTAAATGATTGAACCTTCATTATCAACATGACAATAATTTCTGGAATGTGCCGTGCATGACAGTGGTAGACGCAGAGATAGTCATCGGGTCATAGAGATGTACAGCTTGGAAACAGACTCTTCTGTCTAACCTGTCCATGCCGACCAGATATCCCAACCCAATCTAGTCCCACCTGCCAGCACCTGGCCCATATCCCTCTAAACCCTTCCTATTCATATACCTATCCAAATGCCTCTTAAACGTTGCAATTGTACCAGCCTCCACCACTTCCTCTGGCAGCTCATTCCATACACCTACATATACCTACCACTCTCTGCGTGAAAAAGTTGCCCCTTAGGTCTCTCTGGTAGGTACATCCACATACTGAATCAGAAAATTGTCTTGTACACACTTAACAAATTTGTCTCCATCTAAACCTTTAACACTATGGCAGTCCCAGTCGATGTTTGGAAAGTTAAAATCCCCTTCCATAACTACCCTATTATTCTTACAGATAGCTGAGAACTCCTTACAAGTTTGTTTCTCAATTTCCCTCTGACTATTAGGGGGTCTATAATACAATCCCAATAAGGTTATCATCCCTTTCTTATTTCTCAGTTCCACCCAAATATCTTCCCTGGATGTATTTCCGGGAATATCCTCCCTCAGCACAGCTGTAATGCTATCCCTTATCAAAAATGCCACTTCCCCTCCTCTCTTGCCTCCCTTTTATATCCTTCCTGTAGCATTTGTATCCTGGAACATTAACCTGCCAGTCCTGCCCATCCCTGAGCCAAGTTTCCGTAATTGCTATGGTATCCCAGTCCCATGTTCCTAACCATGCCCTGAGTTCATCTGCCTTCCTTGTTAGGCCCTTTGCATTGAAATAAATGCAGTTTAATTTATTAGTCCTACCTTGTCCCTGCCTGCTCTGACTGTTTGACTCACTTCTGTTCTCAGCTGTACCAGTCTCAGATTGATCTCTTTCCTCACTATCTCCCTGGGTCCCACCCCACACCTTACTAGTTTAAATTCTTCTGAGCAGCTCTAGCAAATTTCCCTGCCAGTATATTAGTCCCCTTCCAATTTAAGTGCAATCCAAGCTTCTTTTACAGGTCACTTCTACCCCAAAAGAGATTCCAATGATCCAAAAATGTGAATCCTTCTCCCATACACCAGCTCCTCAGCCATGCATTCATCTGCTCTATCCTCCTATTCCTGCCCTCACTAGCTCATAACACCGGGAGTAATCCAGATATTACTACTCTTAAGGACCTCCTTTTTAAATTTCTGCCTAACTCTCTGTAATCTCTCTTCACAATCTCAACTTTTTCCCTTCCTATGTCATTGGTTCCAATGTGGACAATGACCTCTTGCTGGCCCCTCTCCCCCGTGAGAACATTCTGCACCCTCTCTGAGACATTCTTGATCCTGGCACCAGGGAAACAACGCACCATTCTGATTTTTCTCTGCTGGCCACAGAAACATCTGTCACTGCCTTGGACTAGAGAGTATGGCAGATATAATCCACAGTAACCCTTAAACCCCCACATCTGACAAGGAGTACATACCACTCTACTGAAGGCCATCTTTACTCCTTCACAATCTACAGGCTGAGAAAATAACACCGTCTTATTCCACTGCAAACGTTGCCCCAGGTTAAATTCATAGTTATGGCTTATATTTTAAGTTTAATAAAGATACATATCTCCAAGAACATATATTCAAGAAAGAACCCACTCTACTCATTCCAGCAGATTCTCTGTAGGTCCCACTTAAAACAACAATTAACTTATCTGTTTCTGTGCTGTGACCTCTCCCAAACAGGTTCCTCCAAGATCAGTTGTGAATTTCACTGTTTGTTAATTTTCCCAGATGCACTCTGATGTCCAGCAATACATAAATTCAAACAGCAAAGGCGTTAACTGTTCAGGTTCTCTCTCTTTCTCTCTGTCTTTCTCTCTCTCTCTCCTGCACTGTCCTCACCATATGCTTCCTTTGTCTGTTCTTGTCCCTTTTAAAACTGCTGTTGTTTTGACTTTTTATTTCCAAAGTTCCAAAACAATGCAACAGCATATAAAACAGGAATTACTGCTCCTGGAATTTGAGGAATTCACCTCCAACACCAAAAATACCTCAAAAAAGGAGCAGCTGTTACAACCAGAAATTTTTCCCGTCCTCCATCTTGGACTATCCGGAATCCTCTATGATTGGTTTCACAGGGTTTATACTGCACAAAAGGAGGTTATTTCTCCCATTGCGGCTGCACTAGTTCTCTTGACTATTTAAACTTGGTACCAAGATCCTACCTTTTCCCAATTACCCTGTAGAGTTGTCGAAGCTAATTCCTGCAGGTGCTGGCAACAACAAGTGCTGTAGATCCCAGTGGGTTGGGCAGCATCCATGGAGAGAGAGCAAGCTAATGTTTTGAGTCGAAATGACTCTTAATTAGAGCACTGGATAAGAAAACACTTTTTCTGCTATTAGAGGGGTCAATAATCACGAGCTATAGATTTATGGTAAGAGCTGAGAAGTGAGTTGAAATTCTTTCACCGGAGAGTTTGTGGGTAGCTGGAAGTCACTACCTGAAGGAATGGGTAAGTCAGAGACTCTTGTAACATTTAAGCAATAGTTAAGTATCTGCTTATGTTGTCATAGTCTCCAGGACTATGGACCAAGAGCTGGAAAATGGGATTCTCTTCATCAGATCTTTATTAATTGGTGCAAGGAACAATAGAATGAAGAGCTTCCTTCTCTACTATAAACACTATGAGAGTATAGAAAAAAAGATAACTCAATCTTTCGTGTGTTCAGAAAATCTGACAGAACTTGAAGCAACTCTAAGGACTCACCTTTCTTCTCTCCAAATAGTATAGTGTGGATCATTATTCATTTCTATTTCAGACTTAATATGTTTCCAAATCTGTTTTCTGTTTACTTTGATTGATATTTCTTTTCTCTTAGTATATTTTTTACCTTTGGGTTGGCCTTTTGTTCATTCCACCTTTGAATCAGGACATGAGAAACATTTCCTCCTTTACTGTCACCCAACAGCTGTGACTGTACATAATGAAACATTTCTGAACATGAGGTGATCCGCAAGGACATTGTGGTGTATCCGTTGAAAGGATGATTAAATGTGCACAACTTGGATGAGTCTTTGTCTTAAAGTACTTGTTAGCAATTCTAAATTACTGCAAGAGTGCTGAACGTTTCGACATGTGAGAGTCATTGTGCACCACTTTGTGCATAATCCCCCCCCCCCCCCGATAATCTCTTTTCTTTGGTTTTAGTGAGGTGGGGGTGCCAGTGTTGAACAGCTGGACAAAGTCAGAAATTACATGACACCAGGTTAAGTCACAAGCTTTCAGAGTGCTGTTCCTTCCTTAATTCACCTGACAAAGCTCTCTGAAAGCTTGTGATTTCTGTTGAGCCATAACCTGGTATCATGTGATTTCTGACTTTTAGAGTCAACGCATGTGTCCACTTAAAGGGGCTAATTAGCTCATTTGGTTGGTCGGCTGCTTTAGAATGTAAACAGTTACCTACAGCATGGGTTCAATTCCTGGACCAGCTGATGTTATCATGGAGGACTTTCCTTCTCAATCTCTCCCCTCATCTGAAACTTGGCAACCATCACCAGGTGAAAGTGAGGTCTGGAGATTAGAGTAGAGCTGGAAAAACACAGCAGGTCAGGCAGCATCTGAGGAGCAGGAAAATTGACACTTCAGGCAGCATTCCTGATGAAGGGATCCTGACTGAAGTATCAATTTTCCTGCTCCTCGGATGCTGCCTGACCTACTGTGCTTTTCCAGCACCACTCTAATCTTGACTTAAACCACCAAGAGTTATATCTCTCTGTTTCTCTCTCTCTCGTTCTCTCTCTAATGAAAGAGCAGCCCTATGGCCTGGTAAGACTATGGTGCCTTTGCCTTTATTCTCACTGATTGACTTGATGATTTTCTCCAAAATAGGCGATGATGTTGAACCTTTCTTAATCACACCTAAGTTTTCTTCATTCTATCTAACTGGTCATAACTGTTTCATAAAGTATGACTGGAATTTTCCCTTAGTGATTTATGATTAGTTGAGCACCTTACTTCAGCTACAATGCTGGTCTCTCCTCTCTTTCAACACTTCAAAAATACTGCATTGATTATAACACTTTAATACGCCCCGTGATCAATAAATTCCATGTTTTATTGTTCGTCTTTATATTCGTACACAAACTTCACATTTTCCTCTTCAACCAGAGTCACAGAGTAACAGATATACTGAGTAGCAAGAGGCCCTTCAGCCCATTGCACCTATGACAGTCCAACAGTCTAACTATTCTACACCTGTTTTCCAATACTTGGCCCATGGCTTTGTGTGTCTTAGCATTGCAAGTATATATCTAACTACTTCTTCAATGTTCTGAGGGTTTTTGCCTCTCCCATCCTTACAGGCAGCGAGTTCTATATTCCCACCAGTCTCTGGGTGAACAAGTTAAAATGCGAAAAATGCTAATGTTGTAACCAGAGTAAATTATCACACCATCTCTTGTTAAATTCCTTAACATAACTCTAAATTCAACTTTGTCTCTCACCTTGGGACCCACTCCCAGATCTTCATTTTGCTGGAAATCTCAGCCAAAAATGTAATTCTCATTTTCAGGTTGTTCCCTCATTATCTGTACTAACCTTTACATCCTTACTGGTCTGACAGGGATAACTTAGCTTTGCATATTTTCGCAAAATGGTTTCCTCTTCGATGTTATATTCTTTGTTTAGCGATGAACTAGAAACGTTCTCCTTTTATCACAGCACGCCGTTGCCTCTTGTGGACTGGCTCTGTTCCATGATATAAAATAATAATATATGTCAGACACATTTCTTATGATACTCAGAATTATAGCCACATTTTTCTACCATTATATTGTCTTTAATCATTTTCTCTTCGGGACCTGATTTGATTTGATTTATTATTGTCATGTACTGAAATACAGTGAAAAGTATTGTATTACATGCTAACCAGACAAATCATACTTTACATAAGTACATCAGAGTGATGGAACAGAATGCAGCATATAGTGTTACAGCTGTAGAGAAGGCACAGAGAAAGATAATGTCGAACGTATAAGAGGTCCGTTCATAAGTCTGATAACAACACTGAAGAAGCTGTTCTTAAAACAGCTGGTACGTTTTTGCAAACATTTATATCTTTTGGGCAATGGAAGAGGGTGGAGGAGAGTATGATCATAGTGGGAGTATCTTTGGCTATGTTGGTTGCTTTCCCAAGCTAGGAGGAAGTGCAGATGGAGTCAATGGAAGGAAAGCTGGTTTTCATGATGGACTTGACTGTGTTCACAACTAGAACATAGAACATAGAACATAGAACAGTACAGCACAGAACAGGCCCTTCAGCCCACGATGTTGTGCCAACAATTGATCCTCATGTAAGGTAAACCTAATGTACGAACTCTCAAATTTCTGTGACCATATGCATGTCCAGCAGTCTCTTAAATATCCCCAATGACCTCGCTTCCACAACTGCTGCTGGCAACACATTCCATGCTCTCTCAACTCTCTGTGTAAAGAACCCGCCTCTGACATCCCCTCTTTACTTTCCGCCAAACAGCTTAAAACTATGACCCTTCATGTTAATAATTTCTGCCTTGGGAAAAAATCTCTGGCTATCAACTCTATCTATACCTCTCATTATCTTGTACATCTCAATTAGGTCCCCTCTCTTCCTTCTTTTTTCCAATGAAAAAAGTCCGAGCTTAGTCAACCTCTCTTCGTAAGATAAGCCCTCCATTCCAGGCAGCATCCTGGTAAACCTCCTCTGAACCCTCTCCAAAGCATCCACATCTTTCCTGTAATAGGGCGACCAGAACTGGACATAGTATTCCAAGTGCGGTCAAACCAAAGTTTTATACAGCTGCAACAAGGTCTCATGGCTCTTAAACTCAAACTCCCTGTTAATGAAAGCCAAAACATCATATGCTTTCTTAACAACCCTGTCCACTTGGGTGGCAATTTTAAGGCATCTATGTACCTGCACACCAAGATCCCTCTGTTCCTCCACACTGCCAAGAATCCTGTCTTTAATCCTGTACTCAACTTTCAAGTTCGACCTTCCAAAATGCATCACTTTGCACTTATCCAGGTTGAACTCCGTCTGCCACCTCTCAGCCCATCTCTGCCTGTCAATGTCACACTGCAGCCTACAACAGTCCTCTATACTGTCAACGACACCTCCAACCTTTGTGTCATCTGCAAACTTGCTGACCCATCCTTCAATCTCCTCATCCAAGTCATTAATAAAAATTACAAAGAGTAGTGGCCCAAGAACAGAACCCTGTGAAACACCACTCACCACTGACTTCCAGACAGAATATTTTCCTTCCACTACCACTCGCTGTCTTCTGTCAACCAGCCAATTCTGTATCCAGACAGCTAAATTTCCCTGTATCCCATTCCTCCTGACCTTCTGAACAAGCCTACCATAGGGAACCTTATCAAATGTCTTGCTGAAGTCCATATACACCACATCCACAGCTCGACCCTCATCAACTTCTCTAGTAACATCCTGAAAGAATTCAATAAGATTTGTGAGGGATAACCTGCCCCTCACAAAGCCATGCTGACTGCATTTAATAAGCCATGCTCTTCCAGATGGTCATAAATCCTATCCTTCAGAATCCTTTCTAACACCTTGCAGATGATAGACATGAGACTGACTGGTCTGTAATTGCCAGGGATTTCCCTATTTCCATTCTTGAAGAGAGAAATTACATTTGCCTCCCTCCAGTCCTCAGGTACGACTCCAGTAGAGAGTGAGGATGCAAAGATCTTCACAAGTGGCGAAGAAATCACATTTCTCACTTCCCAAAGCATCTGAGGACAAATCTGGTCTGGCCCTGGCGACATGTCAATCTTAATGTTTGTCAAAATTTTCAGCACATCAGCTTCCTCAATCTCTATCCATTCCAGCGTGCTTACCTGCTTCTCAATGGTTTCATTCACTACAAGGTCCTTTTCTTTAGTAAAGACAGAAGCAAAAAACTCATTTAGGGCTTCCCCTATCTCCTCAGACTCTATACACAAGTTCCCAATGCTATCCCTGATCGGCCCTACTCTTTCTTTGATCATTCTCTTATTCCTCACATACGTGTAAAATGCCTTTGGATTCTCTCTAATCCTTCCTGCCAAGCCTTTTTTATGCCCCCTTCTGGCTCTCCTCAGACCATTTTTGAGCTCCTTCCTCGCCTGCCTGTAATCCTCTCGAGCTGAGCAAGACCCTTGATTCCTCCACCTTATGTAAGCTGCCTTCTTTCGAAAGGTTCCTTTATCTTACCCCTTCTTGCCTGTCTCAGAGGAACACATTTATGCATCACTTGCAACAACTGTTCCTTAAACAGTCTCCACTTGTCTATAGTGCCCTTTCCATGGAACAATTGCTCCCAGTCCATGTTTCCCAACTCATGTCTGATAGCATCATAGTCTCCTTTTCCCCATATAAGATTCCTCCCATTTTGCCTGCTTCTCTCCTTCTCCATAGCTATGTAGAATGTGAGGCAGTTGTGGTCACTATCACCAAAATGCTCTCCCACCGCAAGATCTGACGCCTGCCCTGGTTCATTGCCGAGTACCAAATCCAAAATGGCCTCTCCCCTCGTCGCCCTGTCGACGTACTGAGTTAGGAAACCCTCCTGAACACACCTTACAAAAACAGCTCCTTCAAAACCATCTGCTCGAATCTCCAGCATCTGCAGTCCTCATTTTTGCTCTGTATAACCAGGAACCATCTGATATAAAATTGCATTTCTGCATTTCACTGTGTCCCACACCTGCACACACACAACATGGGTGCTGGGGAAAAATAAGCACTACTGCAGTTAAGCGGTAGTGTGGGCTGGTGGGGGGGGGGGGGGGGGGGGGGGAGCGAAGCAAAAGAATTTTTTAAAAAAACAGGACTGTAAAAAAGAAAAAAAACACCTCTCTTATTTATATATTTCTTTTCTAATCAACCTTACTTGGAGTTATGGCAAAACTCTGTGGCCATCACATCCTGGTGTGTTACTTGTACCTAGACTCTGGCCCAGAGACAGAAACATTATCACTGTTGAACCCTTTATTCTCCCATTTATAGGAGCACAAGTGATTTCCTAGTTAATGCTCACCATTTTAATTCAACGAAACAATTAATATACAACTTTTCTCCACTCAGCCCTCCAATTTAGTCCTACGCAGGAGAAATGGCAAAATCCCATTCCTTGTCCTATAACTACACAAACTCATTATTTATGAGATTATACATCACAAACTGCAGCTGAGGAGTGTCACTCTGCAACAGGCACACACAAAGTTGAAATAAACAGTACTGCAGGTCTCAAGGCTTTCTCTGTGCCAGCAATTGATTAGTTGAGTGTAACCCACCCCCATCTCCATGTCAGGACGCAACACAGTTAATTTCCACTCCAAGAAATGGGTGGGTGTAAACTAAGTGGACACTCCAATGCAGCTGAGAGAAAGTGCTGCATTGTCTTCAGATGAGAGGTTAAACTGTGGCCCAGTCTGTCCTCTCAGGTGGAAGTCATAGAGGCACAACATGGAAACAGGCCCTTCAGCCCAACTTGTCCATGCCGGCCAGTTTCAACATTTAGTCAAGTGGCATTTGCCCATGCTTGGTCAATTTCCCTCCAGACCTATTCCATCCATGTACCTGCCCAAATGTTTCTTAAAGGACAAAATTGTACTCACCTCCACCACTACCACTGCCAGCCTGTTCCACACACTCACCAACCTCCTTGTAAACAAATTGTCCCTCATGGATCCTTTTGTATCCCTCCCCTCTCACGTTCCATCCGTGCCCTCTATATTTAGACTATCTTACCCTGGGGGAAAAGCTGTTGGCTGTCTACCTTATCCATGAATCTCATGATTTTATAGACTTCTAGAAGGTCAACCTCCTCTGCTCCAGGGGAAAAAGTCCTAATCTATCCAGTCTCTTCTTATAACTCAAACCTTCTAGTTCAGGTAGTATCCTAGTAAATCTTTTCTGCAATTTTTCTAGTTTAATAATCTCCTTTCTGTAGCAGGGTGACCAGACTTTCAAGCAGTTCTCCAAACATGGCGTCACCAATGTCTTGTACAGCTGTAGCAAGATGTGCCATCTCCAATACTCAGTGCTCTGACCAATGAAAGCTAGCATACTGAAAGCTTTTTTTCACCATGTAAAAGGCCAAGTCACAATTATAAAGAGGAGCAGTGAGTTCACTAAAATAGATTATCTGGTGATTATTGTATTACCATCTAATGATTGAATCCCAGACAAAAACAGCAAAACTTGCAAGTGGCACATACTGATGTAATTTATGTTGGATATCTCAAAATAGAGCTTTGGTACAACCAACATGTTTTTGCTATGTATTACTGACTTTTATGAATGATTTTCCCCCTGAGATGCTGTGAACTAATTAGCTACCATATTTCTTACATGCAACTATGACAAGACTATAGTGGCTCAGTGGTTAGCACTGTTGCCTTGCAACACTAGGGAACCAGGTTCAATTCCACACTCACATGACTGTCTGGGTGGAGTTTGCATGTTCTCCCTATGTTTGTGCGGGTTTCCTCTGGGTGTTGCAGTTTCCTCCCACAATCCAAAGGTGTGCAGGTTATGGTGGATAGGACATAGTGTACAGAGATAGGTTTGGTGTATTAACCATGCTAAGTGCAACATTACAGGGAAGGAGTTGGGGGCTGGCTCTGGTTGGAATTCTCTTTGGAACGTTGCTGTGGACTGATTGGCAGACTGCTGCACTGTATGGATTTGATGGAAAATTGCCCATAGTGTTAGGTGCATTAGTCAGGGGTAAATATAGGGGAGGGGAATGGGGAATGGGGAATGGGGAATGGGGAATGGGGAATGGGGAATGGGTCTGGGTGGGTTACTCTTCGGAGGGTTGGTGTGGACTTGTTGGGTCAAAGGGCCAGTTTCCATACCGTAGGCAATCTAATTTAATAGTGACCCCCCCAGGGTGTTGATAGTGGGCGATTCACTGATGGTAACATTATTGAATGTCAAGGGGTGGTGGTTAGATTGTTTCTTATTGAAAATGGTCATTGCCTGGCATTTGTGTGGTATGAACGTTACTTGCATCGTTGCCAACATCATTGGGAATGACTATGGGAATCAGGAAACACCAGGTTATAGTCCAACAGGTTTAATTGGAAGTACACTAGCTTTCGGAGCGACGCTCCTTCATCAGGTGATTGTCACCTGATGAAGGAGCGTCGCTCCGAAAGCTAGTGTACTTCCAATTAAACCTGTTGGACTATAACCTGGTGTTGTGTGATTTTTAACTTTTGTACACCCCAGTCCAACACCGGCATCTCCAAATTATGGGAATCAGGATCTTCTGAACAGTTATCCACCACCCAGAGGGATCAGAGCATTTCAGGTGAGAAGATCCAAGGGGAATTTAAAAGCAAATGTACCTCTGGGATACTCGGTCCAGTCTGAGGGAAAGCAGGCACAGCATCATTGGAGACTTTTGAGTGAACTTGGAGAAAAATGGGCGTGGTGAGCTGACAATGCCCCTCTCTGGCTCTGTGCTTCACCAGCACCAGAAACCTTGGGACAACACAATGAGTTGTGAACCTTCCTATCCAAACCTCTGCTCCTTTCTCTGTTCTGCTTGCTAAACCAACAACTGCATTATCAGAACTATTCAAGAAAGAAATGGAACCAAACTCATTTTAGGTTTCTTTCCAAAGTTACAGCTAATTAAAGACTCACTTATTCCATTAAAATAATATATTCAATTTCTTTGCAATCACTCCATTTATTCTATTCAACATTTCATAATCTTGTTTTAATTCATCTGTGGAAATGACTGCTGTTGATAACAGTGGACAAATGCTTCGTGTAGTAGCTATCATAATATTGGTGTTGACCTGTTATTGTAATGGATTATGTTTAATTTAAATCGCAGCCAAGTGAATGTCATATTGACACAGTTTTCTGCTGGCTTCACAAACATTAATTACAATACTGAAAAATGACAACTATAACCCGATGTTATAAACAGTAACACATTAGCCTTACTCATAGTAATATTATTGCAGTATTATAGTCAGCAATGTTCACACATCACATCTGTAGCTAGGCTTTCCAATTTATGTCAGAAAGCTGAGAAATGGCAGGGTATTACCTTAAATTTATACCAGACTCACTGACAAACTACCTTTATACTCATCAGTGAATAACAGAGGCTTGACTTTCACCTTCGTATTCAAATCAACCATGATCTTATCACTCCTCATCCCTGTTACTTCCCCAGAGCCCCTCTTTTCAGAACTTCAAACCTGGGGATCTGGAAGCTTAGCCAGTTAGATAACTAAAGTATAATACAGAATAAAGCCAATGGCATGGGTTCACTCTCTGATAATTTTTTAATGATGTAGAGAGGCTAGTCCTTCACTGAGCAGCACTCTGAAAGCTAGTGCTTCCAAATAAACCTGTTAGACTATAACCTGGTGTTGTATGATTTTTAACATAGTTTTTTAAAAATTAATTCATGGGACGTGGGAGCCATTGGCTGGGTCAGCATTTGGTTCCATCAACCACAAGTGAAACCATTTCAGAATCAGTCACATTGAAGTTGGTCTGGCTGTGGGCCAGGCTGCATAACAATGGCAGATTTTTTTCCTAAAGGGCATAGGTGAACCAGATGAGCTGTTTTAATTGATGAATATAAACAAAGTAGTTTGTCAGTGAGTCTGTTATAAATTTAAGGTAATACTCCATCATTTCTCAGCTTTCTGACATAAATAGGAAGGCCAAGCTACAGATGTGATGTGTGAACATTTCTGAGTACAATGCTGTAATTATATTCCTTTGAGTAAGGCTAATTTGTTATTGCTTATAACATCAGATTATAGTTGTCATTTTTCAGTATTGTTGTTATGTGGTCAACATTCGGCTTGCCTTATAATTCCAGATTTTTATTGAATTTAGTTTACACCATTTGACAAGGTGGTATTTGAATCCATGTCCCCATTTGCCAAGGGCACTGGCTTTTCAGTTGAGTGACAGTATTACTCCTGTCCCAAGGTGCCATTAGGCTTGCTTAACACTTGTGTCGAGGTACCCCTCAAGGGATGCAAAAACAGTTGTTCCATTTTGAACAAGGTGTCCCTGTCCCTTTGTGGATGGCAGCTAATTATGAATTAATTTCTTCCTTCTCCGTATATTCAGCTAGCTGCCCAAATCATACTCTGGAATTTCCTCCTGAAACCTGTCCTCCTTCATGACACTCTCTGAAACCTGGGAGGCAATGAATGGTATTACTATTAGTCTTTTAATCCAGAGACCCAGATAATGTCCTGATGAGCTGGGTTCAAATCCCACCCTGGCAGATTGTGGAACTTGAATTCAATTAAGAGTCTAAGGATGATCATGAAATCATTGTTGATTGTCAGAAAAACCTATCCGGTTCACTAATGTCCTTTAGGCTGGTCGTCCATACCAGTCTGGCCCACTCCAGAATCACAGCAATGTAACTGACTCTTAACCATCTTCTGGGCAATAAACGCTGGCCTAGGCAGTGACCCACATCCTGAGTGAATAAAAAAAATCCTTTCTGTTTGCAGTCTTGAGAGGCCAGAACATGGTGTCAGAAGTGAAGCTGAGATTGAGTGCTGAAGGACTCATAGGAAAGCACACATAATTTCAGAGAAACATATCAATGTTCAGAGCTGTGAAAGTGGCTGTAACAACGGAGAAATAACAGACTGCAGTGGAAAACTGGGTAAGACATGATGACTGCAACTGTTCAACACCCAGATCTAATCACAATGAGAGGTGTTATGCTGTAGAACTGTCAGTGTTCCCTGCACAACTGCAAAAGTATGAAATAATTACAGATCTGCCACTTTTAAACAGTGGGTTTACCTCCCATTCTTAGGAACTGCTCTAGAGTCTATAAGAACCTTGAAAGATGACCATCAATCAGTCCACTATTTCCAAGGCTATTCCTTTCAGGACTCTGGACTGTGGATTATCAGACTCTGGGTGTTTAGTGACTCTTTCTCACATCGAATTCCCCAACACCTTTTCCTTACTAATACTGATTTCCTTCAGTTTTTCCCTCTCACTAGACTCTTTGCTCCCCAGCATTTTGGGGCATTATATGTGCCCTCCTTTGAGAACACAGGGTCTGCTGTCTCTCTCTTTCCCATTTGAACTTCTCCTGTTTCTGACTGTAAGAAATCTACACTTGTCCTCACTGATTATTTTTTTCACTCACACACCTACATTTGCAGTCAGTTGAATGTTACTTGTAAGCTTGCTAAATCATACTGCTTATTCTGAGAGTTGTTGCAGAAATGATGGGCTGAGTATGATTTGGGCAGCTAGCTGAATATACGGAGAAGGAAGAAATTAATTCATAATTAGCTGCCATACACAAAGGGACAGGGACACCTTGTTCAAAATGGAACAACTGTTTTTGCATCCCTTGAGGGGTACCTCGACACAAGTGTTAAGCAAGCCTCCTATACTATAACAAGGGTGTGCGTCTCAGAGTTTCATAGATTCTCAGTACAAATTCGCCTTGTACATGTCGGAACATGGTAGGAACGGCAAACAAATGGAGTATATTTTGCAAATGTCCTTCTTACACCCTGTGGTGATCAGCTGTTTCCAGCAATACTGTTGCAGAGAAACTTGAGGTTAAAAATGTCACATGATTTGCTACTCAGGACTGGTCCATTACAGACACCGATTAATTACCTCTTGGCCAATGTAACTCCAATTATCATAGTTTAAAGAAATCCTAATGTGTAAAAGGAATGCTAAACAGCTTATGGCACAAATTAAACCCCACGGTTCTGCTTTTCTTTTATAAACTGAAACCAACATACACAAACTATCTTGATTCACTGAGAGTAGTGTTACACACTGCCAACCATCCATTCCCATATATATCTCAATATTGAGGGTGACCTACACGGTGCATTTGTAACTTGGCTGCTCATGAGTTATGAGGCTGTCCTCCTCAATGAAATGCAATGGGGATTTTGTATTCTCTTATTCCACGTACAGTCAATTCATATCATGATGAATAGAATGCATAAATTGAAATATAGACATTAATCATTGAGTGAAGATAGGCTAAGAGACATGACAGGACACAGCAGGCACCCGTAGAGACATAAAGTCTCATATCCAACTGCAGAGACAAGGAATGAGCTCAGTTGCAAATTTACCAAACAAACTTATAGAACTAACAGCACCACACAGATAATAAAATAAAGTGGACTAGAACAAGGACAAACAGTATCAAATTTTTCAAAGACAAACTGAGGAACCAGAGGATGAATGCATATCTGAGATTAGTGAGAATAGGCTCAAAAATAATGACCCAAACACACGGAATGGGAAGATACATTAGGAAGAAAAATGAGCTTCACAGAATCTGCCGAGAAAGGGGGATGGTGTCCATTGGGAACATTGCAGTAAACATCAAAAATACATCAAAGGGTGAGCAAGGAGGATCAGAGGGTAAAGGTGATTCAAGATTACATTCCAAACCTGCAGCCTCTACAAATTAGGGAGACAAGGAGAACGGACACCAGATCCTGTCCAAGTCATTCCCATCCTGACTCCCAAATATGTTCCTTCATTTTTGCAGAAACAAAATCCTGGAACTTCTTATGCAGTAACCTGGTCCAGTGACATACCACCTGAAGGGGCTTTTTGCAAAGGCGTCAGATCAATGTAAAGCTGACAGACCATGAATGAGCAAATGAGAATCTTGGAGAAGATTCTTAGGGACAGGATTTACTCACTTTTGGAAGAATATGGACTTATTTGTGGTAGGCAGCATGGTTTTGTGTGGGGAAGGTCATGTCTCACACACTCGATTGGGTCTTTTGAGGTTATGATGGCAATGATTGAGCAGTGGATGTTTTCCATATGTACTTTAGGAAGCCCTTTGACTATGTCCCTTATGACAGGCTGATACAAAAGGTGAAGTGACATAGGATTCATGATGAGCTGATAAGCTGGATACAGAACTAGCTTTGCCACAGAATACAGAGAGCAGCAGTGGAAAGGTTCTTCTTTGACTGGAGATCTGTGCCCGGTGGTGTTCCACAGGGATCAGTGCTGGGCCCCTGTTTTTGTAATATATATAAATGATTTGGACGACAGTGTATGAGGCTTGATTAGTATGTTTGTGGACAAAAAAAATGATTGGGGGAGCTATGAATATTGAGGAGGATTCGAAAGAATACAAGAGGAGCTAGATAGGTTGGAGAGTTGGGAGAAGAAATGGCAAATGGAGTTTAATCCAGACAAATGCAAGGTGATGGCATTTTGGAAGATCTAATGCAGGAAGGAAATATACAGTGAATGGCAGAACCCTTAGAAGCATCAACACACAGAGGGATCTGGGTGTACAGGTCTACAGTCCCCTGAGTATGGCTACCCCAAGTGGATAAGGTGTTCAAGAAGGCGTATAGTATACTTGCCTTCAGCAGTGGGGGAATAGAGTATAAAAATTGGCAAGTCATGTTGCAGTTGTATAAAACTTTAGTCAGCTGTATTTGAAATATTGTGTGCAATTCTGGTCGCCACACTACCAGAATAATGTGGAAGCTTTGGAGAGGGTACAGAAACAGTTTACCAGGGTGTTGCCTGGTTTAGAGACTAATAGCAAAGATGAGAGATTTGATAAACTTGGTTTGTTTTCATTTGAACATTGCAGGATGAGGGGGTGACCTGATGGAATTTTACAAAATTATGAATGGATCATTGGAGTCTTTTTCCAGGGTAGAAATATCCGAGAGGACATAGGTTTAAGGTAAAAGGGGGTAAGTTTAAAGGAGATGTGAGAGGCAAATTTTTCCACAGAGTGACTAGAATGTGCTGTCAGAGGAGGTGGTGGAGGTGGATATAAATACACAATGTTTCAGAGGTACCTTGACAGATACAAGAATTGGCAGGGAATTGAAGAATACAGACTGCAGAGAGGCAAACAGCTTTTATGTTAGAAAGGAATCTTGTGTCAGCACAGTTTTGGGGGTCGAAGGGCCTGTTACTTTGCTCTAAACATCTTTGTCTTCAAAAAGCAGGGTGAAAGGTGGTCAGAAAGATGAACTATGTGCAGAAATGGGCTTTATTCCCTCTCCTTCCTTGTGTGGTAGGAAGGATGACTCCCTGTCCTGGACCATTGTCACATCTAGGGGGTAGAGAAAAGTGATCTGGCGTTGGGAGTAGGAATTTCAGGGTGAGGGCCGAAACCGAAATTGCTGGAGAAACTCAGCAGGAGAGAGAAAAACAGAGCTAATGTTTTTGAATCCAGTGACCCTTCTTCCCTGGAATTAATTCTGCTTTCTCACCACAGATGCTGCCGGACCTGGTGAGTTTTTCCAGCAATTTGTTTTGATTTCAGATTTCCAGCATCAGCAGCTCTTTGTTTGATTTCAGAATGAGGCCAGGTGAGAGCGTGGACAGTCGGTGTTATGGATGATCCAAGTATGGTCCACACTTGGTTTGAAATGTACTTTGGATTCTTCTGAAAAGAGAGCTACATTTGAAGATTTCAGGATCACTGCTTCGAATACTCAAGGTCCAGAATTTCATAGCATCAATTCCTGATAAGGACAAATACTTCGGGGTGTAGGTTTGCTTGCTGAGCTGTAGGTTTGATATCCAGACGTTTCATTACCTGGCTAGGTAACATCATCAGTGGCGACCTCCAAGTGAAGCGCAGCTGTTGTCTCCTGCTTTCTATTGAAATCTTTCTCCTGGATGGGGTTCCTGGGGTTTGTGGTGATGTCATTTCCTGTTCGTTTTCTGAGGGGTTGATTGATGGCATCTAGATCTGTGTGTTTGTTTATGGTGTTGTGGTTGGAGTGCCAGGCCTCTCGGAATTCTCTGGCATGTCTTTGCTTAGCCTGTCCCAGGATAGATGTGTTGTCCCAGTCAAAATGGGACAAATACATTTAGCAACTCTTGTCTGAACTATACAGAGAAAAAAAGGCAAATATAGAAGGCCATTTGTGCAAAAAGAGACCATTCGGCCCACTGAGTCTACTTCATTCCTCCAAAGAGCATCGAAATCAGACCCAGACCATTAACCACATATTTTTACGATAGATAGTTAACCCACCCAGCTGACACATCCTGGACACAAATCAGTACAGATCATCGAAACACAAGGACACTTCCAGTACAGATCATCTACAAACACCAACACCTTCCAGTACAGATCATCTACAAACACCAACACCTTCCAGTACAGATCATCTACACACACCGACCCCTCTAGTACAGATCATCTACGCTCTCCGACACCTTCCACTACATATTATCTGCACACACCGACACCTTCCAGTACAGATCACCCTCATACACCGATACCTTCCAGTACAGATCATCGACACACACCAACACTTTCCAGTACAGATTATCCACACACACCGATTCCTTCTAGTACAGATCATCTACACACACCAACACCTTCCAGAAGGTCAACTACACACATCGACACCTTCCAGTACAGATCAGCAACACACACCGACACCCTCCAGTACAGGTCAACTACACACATCGACACCTTCCAGTACAGATCAGCAACACACACCGACACCCTCCAGTACAGGGCAACTACACACATCGACACCTTCCAGTACAGGTCAACTACACACACCGACACCCTCCAGTACAGGGCAACTACACACATCGACACCTTCCAGTACAGGTCAACTACACACACCGACACCCTCCAGTACAGGTCAACTACACACATCAACACCCTCCAGTACAGGTCAACTACACACATCGACACCTTCCAGTACAGGTCAACTACACACATCGACACCTTCCAGTACAGGTCAACTACACACACCGACACCCTCCAGTATAGGTCATCTACACACACCAACACCTTCCAGAACAGATCATCCTCACACCCCAACACCTTCCAGTCCAGATTATTTACATGCATTGACACCTTCCAGTACAGATCATCCTTGCACACCGACACCTTCCAGTACAGATCATCCTCACACACCGACATCTTCCAGTACAGATCATCCTCACACACCGACACCTTCCAGTACAGATCATCTACACACACCGACACCTTCCAGTACAGATCATCCTCACACACCGACACCTTCCAGTACAGATCATCTACACACACCGACACCTTCCAGTGCAGATTATCTACACACACCGACACCTTCCAGTACAGATCATATACACACACCAACACTTTCCAGTACAGATCATATACACACACCGACATCTTCCAATACCGATGCAGAATCAGGATAGCAATCAGGGCTGAATCCATCCCCAGGTTGGCCCAATGACAATGAGGAGCTCTTTCCCATGTTCTAATTTTCATCATCTGAGATGCACTGACTCATTGAATTATTTTGTTCAATATAATATTAGTCAGGTTATTTACTTCCCAAGGGGATCAACAAGCATCGAATGTAATCAATTTTATTTCGGGGCAAAATGACCTTTCCAATTCATTAATTGTTATTGTGTGTTGTCTATGCAGCAATAATCATGGAGAATTGGTATGTATTTTGACTTCCTACCCTGGTTCTTAAATTAAATACGCCTGTATTTACTCTATAATCTATTATTTTCCCCTCCCCTCTCCCCTTGTGTGTCTTTGTTACTCTTTTTCACAGAGAGCTGTGGGGGCAGAGTCCTTGTGTATCATTAAGGCTGAGGGAGAGAGATTTATAGCAGAGGAATCAAGTGTTCTGAGGAAAGAGCAAGAATGCAGATATAATCCTATTGAATGGTAGAGCAGGACAAAGGGGCTGAATGGCCTTCCCCGTTCCTATTTCTAATGATCTTATTGCTTCTGTCATTGAAGATGAAACATATCGTGCCCAATGGAATTTCTCAAATCCAACTTTAACTTTCTTCTGCAATTTGTCATAAGGTTCTCACTGGAGATGATATAACCTCCTGCGACTCCCAACTCCCCTCACTTTAACCTTGCTCTTATTCAAGCATGCTGTCATGTGATCAGTACCTGACCTGGCAGTGTTGATGGAGCCTGAATACAGAAGGATGAACAGAGTTGAGGAGGAAGAAACACTATCATTCAATTTGATACATCCAGTTGGCAGCCCAGACACTGGCACAGGTGAGACATAGAAGGTATAACTATGGTAGAGTGTCTTGCAGTGAATCGGTGAGCACAAGTGGACTGATGGAAAGGTATTAGTAGGTGCCAACACCATGGAGGGTAAGCTCTTCTGCAGGAAGTTCAAATGGGAACTTCGATCGGAACAGTTATTGCGACACGTCAATGGATAGATAAGCAATGACTTTCTAAGTGAATTGGCAGGGCTGCTGGAAATCTTGCTGTCACCGTTGAGAAGCCTGGAGGTGTCCACATCTCCAACATGGTGCAGGGCTCTATGCAGAGGGTTGAGTGCATAAACTGTTCAGCAGTATTGTAGATCTCGTCTATCCTCAGAACTATCTCCCTCAACATCGTAACTCTCATTATTCGGGAAAGTTTATTATTTATTCAATCCTGAGACTGGGCCAGCATTTATTACACATTCCTACTTGCTCCTGTTTGGTGACCTACCTCCTTGAACTGCTGCAGGTCACATGCTGTAGGTTGTTCCCACACAGCCTGGAGATTCGGGGGAGCAGATTCGGGCCTGAATTGCTACGGAATTTCTTCACCCCGAGAGTTGTGAATCCGTGGAATTCCCTGCCCAGTGAGGTAGTTGAGGCTTCCTCATTGCAGGTTTTTAAAGCTACGATAGATAATTGTTTGAACAGTTAAAGGAATTAAGGGTTATGATGAGAGGGTGGGTCAGTGGAGCTGAGTCCATGCAAAGATTAGCCATGATCTTATTGAACTGTGGAGCAGGCTCAAAGGGCCAGATGGCCTACTCCTGCGCCAAGTCCCTATGTTCAAATGCCTCTATGACCCAATAACACTGAAGGAATGATGGTATATTTCCAAGTCAGGATAGTGAGTGACTTGGAGTGAGAATTGTTGAAGTTCGTGTTTCCATTTATCTGCTGTCCTTGTCCTTCTCGATAGACGTGGTTGGAAAGTGCTATCTAAGCATCTTCATCGGCAATATTTTGATAATCTTTTCGATCTATCTCCTGCCTTACTTGCAGAGGTGTCCTGAAACATTGCACTTAACTCCTGTAAGCCAATCTGCCATTATAGCTTGTGGAAAATTATGCTGCATCAAGCCCATTGCAACATTCATTGAAACCTATCACAACGAGTCTGATTTTTAAAGGTTAATCTGTTAAACTGAAGTCCTGTTGGATGTAAAAGAGTCTGTAGAATCATTTCCCAAATGAGCAGGGCACTTAAGTCATCTGGTCAATATTTAAACTGAAAAAATCTCCAAAATCACAGATTATTTAGTTCTGATGAGGGATCACTTGATCTGAAATGTTAACCCTACTTTCTCTCCACAGATAGAGTCATAGAGATGTATAGTACGGAAACAGACCCTTCGGTCCAACCCATCCATGCTGACCAGATATCCCACCTCAATCTAGTCCCACCTGCCAGCACCCGGCCCATATCCCTCTAAACCCTTCCTATTCATATACCCATCCAAATGCATTTTAAATGTTACGATTGTACCAGTCTCCACCACTTCCTCTGGCAGCTCATTCCACACATGCACCACCCTCTGTGTGAAAATGTTACCCCATAGGTCTCTTTTATATCTTTCCCCTCTCACCCTAAACCTATGCCCTCTAGTTCTGGACTCTCCCACCTCAGGGAAAAGACCTTGTCTATTTATCCTATCCATGCCCCTCATGGTTTTATAAACCTCTATAAGGTCACCCCTCAGCCTCCAATGCTTCAGGGAAAACAGCCCCAGCCTGTTCAGCCTCTCCCTGTAGCTCAAATCCTCCAACCCTGGCAACATCCTTGTAAATCTTTTCTGAACCCTTTCAAGTTTCACAACATCCTTCCGATAGGAAGAAAACCAGAATTGCACGCAATATTCCAACAGTGGCCGAACCAATGTCCTGTACAGCTGCAACATGACCTCCCAACTCCTGTACTCAATGCTCTGATCAATAAAGGAAAGCATACCAAACACCTTCTTCACTATCCTATCTACCTGTTACTCCAATTTCAAGGTGCTATGAACCTTTACTCCAAGGTCTCTTTGTTCAGCAACACTCCCTAGGACCTTACCATTAAGTGTATAAGTCCTGCTAAGATTTGCTTTCCCAAAATGCAGCACCTCACATTTATCTGAATTAAATTCCATCTGCCACTCCTCAGCCCACTGGCCCATCTGGTCCAGATCCTGTTGTAATCTGAGGTAACCTTCTTCACTGTCCACTACACCTCCAATTTTGGTGTCATCTGCAAACTTACTAACTGTGCCTCTTATGCTCACATCCAAATCATTTATATAAATGATGAAAAGCAGTGGATCCAGCACCGATCCTTGTGGCACTCCACTGATCACAGGCCTCCAGTCTGAAAAACAACCCTCCACCACCATCCTCTGTCTTCTACCTTTGAGCCAGTTCTGTATCCAAATGCCTAGTTATCCCTGTATTCCATGAGATCTAACTTTGTTCACCAGTCTCCCATGAGGAACCTTGTTGAATGCATTACTTAAATGCATATAGTTCACATCTATCACTCTGCCCTCATCAATCCTCTTTGTTACTTCTTCAAAAAACTCAATCAAATTTGTGAGATGTGTTTCCCACGCACAAAGCCATGTTGACTATCCCTAATCAGTCCTTTTCTTTGCAAATACATGTACATACTGTCCCTCAGGATTCCCTCCAACAACTTGCCCACCACCGAGGTCAGGCTCACCGGTCTATAGTTCCCTGGATTGTCCTTACCACCCTTCTTAAACAATCACATCACGTTAGTCAAGCTCCAGTCTTCTGACACCTCACCTGTGACTATCGATGATACAAATATCTCAGTAAGAGGCCCAGCAATCATTTCCTGAGCTTCCCACAGAGTTCTAGGGTACACCTGATCAGGTCCTGGGGATTTATTCACTTTTATGCGTTTCAAGACATCCAGCACTTCCTGAAAAATATGGACATTTTTCAAGATGTCACCATTTATTTCCCTACATTCTACGTCTTCCATGTCCTTTTCCACAGACATGAAATAACCCTATGATGGCTGTGTCCCATCACCAAGTCACCTTTTAATTACACGTGCACAGCACATGGCACTGACCCAGCTAGGTCAGAGCCAGCTCTCAGTGTGAGCAGAACCCCTGACACTCCTGTTTATATCTGTCAGCCAGGGCTCCCTCTTTGGATCAAATTAACAGCCCCAATCAGGAAGCTCATATTATATGCAGCCCACCTAGCTGACCTCATTGCAAAAATTGTAAGACCTGTTGAGTTTCTCCAGCAATTTCTGTTTTTGTTTCAGATTTCCAGCATTTGCAGTTTCTGGTTTTATGACAGGTTGTCCAGGCATTGTCACATTGTCGTTTGTGGGATGTTCCTGTTTGGAAGCAGGCAGACACATTATGACAGTGACTGCACTTCAAGAGTACTTCATTGACTGTAAAAGGCTGAGGCATGCCCTGAAGCTGCGAAACATTCTATATAAATGCAAATTTTATTCCTTGCTTTATTAATGTCATCACATTGATAGTTTGCATGCAAGTGTGAAAAACATTGAGCTCTCTTTCCTGAAGGCAACTCCCCATACATCTGCTCTTCAAAGCAGATCAGGAGCACAATTAACAAACTGCAAAATGAAGCACCAAGATGCTTATCAGCAAAGACCCACAGATCCCACCACCGGAGACACAGACTTTAATTGTTCGATAATCATACTCATCAGCGAGTGATTGACAGCAATGGGTCAAACAGTCTGTGATGAGGTCAGACAGTCTGTGATGGGTTGATAAGAGATATGCTGAAAAAGTACAGCAGGTCAGGGAGCATCCAAGGACCAGGAAAATCGAAGTTTCGGGCAAAAGCCCTTCATCAGGAATGAAGCCGGGAACCTCGGAGGTGGAGAGATAAATGGGAGGGGATGGGGCTGGGGACAAGGTAGCTGAGAGTGTGACAGGTGGATGTAGGTAGGGGTGATGGTGATAGATTGGAGGGGAGGTGGGAAGGAAAATGGACAGGTGGGACAGGTCATGGGGACGGTGCTGAGCTGGACGTTTGGAACTGGGGTGAGGTGGGGGGAGGAGAAATGAGGAAACTGATGGAGTCCACATTAATGCCCTGGGGTTGAAGTGTTCCCAGGTGGAAGATGAGGCATTCTTCCTCCAGGCGTCTGGTGGTGAGGGAGCGGCAGTGAAGGAGGCCCAGGACCTCCATGTCCTCGGCAGAGTGGGAGGGGGAGTTGAAATGTTGGGCCACGGGACGGTGTGGTTGATTGGTGCGGGTGTCCCGGAGATGTTCCCTAAAGCGCTCTGCTAGGAGGCGCCCAGTCTCCCCAATGTAGAGGAGACCGCATCGGGAGCAACGGATACAATAAATGATATTGGTGGATGTGCGGATAAAACTTTGATGGATGTCGAAGGCTCCTTTAGGGCCTTGGATGGAGGTGAGGGAGGAGGTGTGGGTGCAGGTTTTGCAGTTCCTGCGGTGGCAGGGGAAGGTGCCAGGATGGGAGGGTGGGTTGTAGGGGGGCGTGGAACTGACCAGGTAGTCACAGAGGGAACGGTCTTTGCAGAAAGTGGATAGGGGTGGGGAAGGAAATATATCCCTGGTGGTGGGGTCCGTCTGTAGGTGGCAGAAATGTCTGCGGATGATGTGATTTATGCGGAGTTTGGTGGGGTGAAAGGTGAGGACCTTGGGGGGTGGTGTGGGGGTTCTGTCCTTGTTGCGGTTGGAAGGGTGGGATTTGAGGGCGGAGGTGCGGGGCATGGGTGAGATGTTTTGGAAGGCATCTTCAACCATGTGGGAGGGGAAATTGAGGTCTTTAAAGAAGGAGGCTATCTGGTGTGTTCTGTGGTGGGGTCTATGATGGGGTCAGACAGTCTGTGATAGGGTTAGACAGTGTGTAAAGGGGTCAGACAGTCTGTGATGGGGTCAGACAGTGTGTGATGGGGTCAGACAGTCTGTGATGGGGTCAGACAGTGTGTGATGGGGTCATACAGTCTGTAATGGGATCAGACAGTGTGTAATGGGTGTCGCACAGTCTACGTTGGGGTCAGACAGTGTGTGAGAGGGTCAGACAGTCTGTGATAGGGTCAGACAGCCTGTAATTGGGTCAGACAGTCTGTGTTGAGGGTCAGGCAGTCTCTGTTGGGGTCAGACAGTCAGTGCTGGGGTCACACAGTCTGTGATAGTCAGACAGTCTGTAATGGGGTCAGACAGTCTGTGTTGGGGGTCAGACAGTCTGTGTTGGGGGTCAGACAGTCTGTCATAGGGACAGAAAGTCTATGTTGGGGTCAGACAGTGTGTGATGGGTTGGATTGTCTATGATGGGTTAGACAGTCTGTATTGGATCACTGGTAATTGTGGAAAATACTCATTGCTTTCCCTGACACATATACAGCTGACAGTGAAATGTTCTTTAAGGGACACCAACTCTATTTAACTCATCTCCAGCTTTTCAATTGAAATTGTTCATTGCCCACTTACACACAAATATCCAATTAATCAATTTCAGCAGCGGTTTAAAAACAGAATAAAAATAACAAGTTAATTGAACTGCAAGCCATTAAAACTAATCCTCTCTTCACAGCAATTTATCTGCAGTTACTAATGTTTGGATTAAATCTCAGCAGTTGAAGAGTCTTTGAAAGATTTGTTTGGAAAAGCCTCCTCTGTCATAACACAGTCTGTCACCAATTCAGTTTTGCTGCTAAGAAATCCAACGAGCTCAAATGGAAGTCTGTTGTAGTGAGAGCACAAGCAGATTAAACACACTGGATTTGTTCAATGGAGACTCTGTCCTCCATGTGAGTTTTGTGAGTCTTTAATGGCCACCAGGATTCCATGGAGGACTCTCCTTCTCAAGCTCTCCCCCCACCTGTGGCCTGATAACACTCAGGTTAAACCACCCGCAATCACCTCTCTTTCTCTAATGAGAGAATGGGATGATGGCAACTTTTATCCTTCCTTTAATTGAGTGACAATTCCATGATTTCTGACACCGCTGATCATGAAATCTAGCTATGAGCATCTGAATATTAACCCCACTATGCTACACCTCCCCCAGATTTGCTGTACTAATAAACATTGCATCATAAGCCATTTTCATCGTAATATCAAGGGTTTTTTGCCAAATGCATGAATCTCCAAAAATGTTCTCAGCTCGTTTGGAGGACATATGAGATGTATACACCTTATTAGTTGCTCCTTACAAGACAAAGCATGTTGGTAGAGCAGGAAACCAGCTGGTACGTGGGCTGGAACACTGAGACTGACTTGAATATAAAGGCAGTAAAGAATAAACTGAAATTAGAATCCTTACAGAATGGAAACAGCCCATTCAGCCAATCGAGTTCATACCTACCCTCTGAAGAGCATCCCACCCTTTCCCTGGAACTCTACAGTTACCCACCTGACCTATACATCCCCGGACATTACGGGCAATTTAACATGGCCAATCCACTCTAACCTGCCTGTCTTTGGACTGTGGGAGGAAACTGGAGCACCTGGAGGAAACCCACGCAGACACAGGGAGAATGTGCAAACTCCACACAGACAATCACCCAAAGGGTGGAATCGAACTTGGCTGTCTGGCGCTGTGAGGCAGCAGTGCTAACCACTGAGCCACTGCACCACTCTCAATCCCCTTTCCCTTCTTTCCCTTTGCACACTGGGTTAAGGGTAATGAGCAAGCTTGAAAAAAAAAATCAATTTTAACTCCCATGAAGAACTCCACACTGTATCATCTACCACTGATAACTAAAGAACCATTCAACATTTCATCACGAATAAATAGGGAAGAGAAGAACAAAGGAAATTCTGAAAACAAAATGAGAACTTCTCTACTCATGTTCTCAGAATTTATTTTCCTGCAGATAGAGGCAGTAACTCTACACTCTCTTCATTGTGAACATGTTCCACTGCAGAAAATGACATATTGGATGCAACATCAGAAGTAGGATTTGTCATCTTCAACAATAGAAACCATTTGAAGATTCAATGAGATGAGTTTTCTTGGTCACCAATATTAGGTTTCTAATTTATCTGCAGCTCCTTAGTAACACTCTGGCTGAAGAATTACTCAAAGACTTAGGGAATTTAACATACTGTCATTAGGTATCTTCTCTATAAGAATTGCATTGATAACAGGAAGGATGTCTAGTTGAGGGACATAATGGAGTTTCTGCATCAGATGGCTGTGTTTGTTGTTATTGTTATCATGTTATGTTGCTGTCCTGATTGGTGTCTGAGTGAGACCAAGAGGCTGCTATCTGTTGAAACACTGGCAACAGTTGATCAGTGCACAGCTTGCTCAGGACTCTCTACATGGTTTAGGAGCAGTGTAATTCTTGTCTATTTTTCTGTGTTCTTCCTTTTGTTGAACCTGGTAATGGTGGACTGCTTCCATTATTGCTGTGGGTGTTTTTCCCAAGGTCACTGGTTTTCCCTCCATTATAACAAATTACTGGGGATCCTTCATAAACGGCTCTTAGGATGTACACTACCGATGGAAACATGTGAAACTATCACTGGCCAGTTCTGGAAATCTTCGTTAGATGAGGATGGGACAACTTGTAAAGTGAATTAATTTTGAACATTTTCTACAGAGGCGTGGCTCAGCAAGTTTTGGCTCAAGCCTTCCTTAATTCGGTCCCAGTCACATGTGAACTAATAGTGTCTGACATCACTGATTGTGTAGTCTCGTCATTAATATGACACTTAACCCCATGTCATATAGAAAGCTTCTCTTCAGCAAAATATTGACACTCTCGTACAAAATCAATATCCAAGGCTCTTTTGACAACATATTCCAAATTTGCAACCTCAACTATCCAGAAGGACAGGGGTAGCAGTTGCTTGGGAGCACCACCTTCTACAAGTTCCCCTTCATGCCTCTCACCAACCCGACTATCTTACCTTCACTGTTGCTAAGTCAAAATCCTAGAATTTCCTTCCAAACTGTACAACTGGTGTCCCTATACTGCATGAAGTCCATTAGTTGAAGAAGGTAGCTCACCATCACCTTCTCAAGGGCAACTAGGGATGGTCAACAAATGCTGGCTCAGCTAGCATTGCTACATCCCTTTATTGATTTTAAATAAACATTTCCAAAAGAGTGGCATAAATAGAATGGAACATTGCCTTAATGTGAAAATGGAAAATGCTGAAAAAACAAAGCAGGGCGGGCACCATCTTTGGAGAGAGAAGTAGAGTTAATGTCTCAGGCTTGCATGCATGAAACTCTTTCCAGAGATCTGGGACAGGAAGGACAGCAGATGCCAGAAGCCAGAGTCAATAGATGTGGCACTGCAAAAGAACAGCAGGTCAGTCAGCATCCGAGGAGCAGGAAAGTCAACGTTTTGGACCAAAACCCTTCATCCTGACGTACGGTCTGACTTGCTGTGCTTTTCCAGCTCCACATCTATTGACCCATACCACCTGCTGGAGAAATGGGGAGTTGTTACATAGTCCAGGAAGATAATGCATGCCGTTCAAATGAACCTAAGAAATGCAGCCATAGACCTTTGGTTATGTGACATGACGTGCGTTTACTGAGGTGCACTAGTTTAACAGAAACAGTGTCACCTGCTCAATATGTCATTGCTGCTTGTGGGATCTTGCTGTACACAATTTGACTTCCATGTTTCCTGCAGTGCTGCCATGCTACAACGCAAAATCAGTTAACTGTCGGCAGGATGCTACTGAGCTGTTGAGTTTGAGACAGGTGTAATAGCAAATCTTTTCCTCACTCTGTGTAACAAGACTGCTTGAGAAAGTTAATTGGAGTCAAGATAGGAACAGTATTTTCACAACACCTGCACTAGAGCTGATTGAAAAGCACAGACTTTGGTACTAAAATGACAATCTAGATTTTGAAGAGGAATACATGAATGGTAATGTTTTACTTTTGCTCACTTCATCATGAACAAAGTCTCTTAAATACTACCAGTTTACTTCTTCTGCTGTGGATCATTTGTTCATTGATTATCACTTGAGAGTATTCACCCCCTTGCAGCAATCCTGTGCTAAAGGAATCAGTTAGTGGAGAATCAATGGTGCTATTATTGCTGGACTGTTAATACAGAGACCTAGATAAAGTTTTGGGGAACTGGGTTTAAATCCTGTCTCGGCAGCTGGTGGTATTTGAATTTAATTTTTAAAAATCTGAAATTAAGGATCATGATGGTCGTGAAACCATTGTTGATTGGCTGAGGATAACATGCCTGGTTCAGTAATTTCCTTTTGGGATGGAAATCTGCCATCCTAACCTGATCTGGTCTACATGTGACTTCAGACCCACAGCACTGTGGTTGATGCTTAACTGCCCTCTGGGCAATTAGGTATGGGCAATAAATGCTGGCCCAGTCAGCGATGCCCTCATCCTGTGATGAACTTTTAAAAAGTGGAGAATTGGAAGTTGGGGAGGCAACCAGCAAACTGACGAAGGGGGCAGTGAATGAAACAGGCAACAGGAGGTGATGTGCAAAGCAGATGTAGATGGAGGGAAAAGTGGGAAAGGGAGCAGGAAGTGAAGTAGCAAAAGATGCAACAAGCAGTGAAGGGGGCAATAAGCAAAAGGAAGTAAATAGCAAACTGGCAAACTGGGCAGGGAGTGGTCATTCACCAGGTGCACTAATAATGTCAGAGGCACCACCCTCTGACAGTGGGTGCTAACCTCATTTTCCAGGTGCACAGCAATGAGGTCAGCACCATTGCCATCTTGGTCGAGTACAGTGGCAGGAGATACAGTGTGACTTCAATCATTTAATCATAAAACTCAAATTGACAAATCTACATTATTATGGCCTTCAAACAACATCACCAGAATAAATTGTCTGTCATTATCATATTGCCACCTGTAGTCTTGATGTCCATACTTTTTCTGCCTCATTTCCACTTGAACAGAGTAATTGTATGTCAAAACTACTGCATTGGTAGAAAAATGCTTTGGTCGAGCTTAAAACGTGAAAGGTGCTATTCAAATGCACAGCTCCAATTTTACTAAGATTGCAAGGTAAATGAATCATGAAGGTGACGACATACTGCAACGCACATTCCTTCCACGCCTTCTCAGAATGCTTTGTACATTTGTTTTGCACTTAGCCAGGGAATTTGTGTGTATGTTTCTCTGTGAATAACAAACATCTTTGTCCAGCAAGATCATAACTCATGACAGTTGCTGCTCCATGGATTGCAAACTGCCCTTGTTCACTTTAGCTAAGACAGATCAATCACTATAATTATTTGTTTCCGAGACACCATCCACATTGCACCCTCTTTGACTACCATTGGTATTTAAGAATACATTCATCAAGCTGCTATCAATGATGAGGAGATTAGATGAATTGCCACTCAGCATCAGTGGATTCAATAGTTTCACAAAGTACCATAAAGACCCATTAAGCTACATATTGTCTGCTGTTCAGAGCTCACAAGCTTAATTCAATGTTTTCACACATCACAGATCCTTATTTATTATGTACAGCACTCATTCTTTTAGAAAATGATTGTGCCATGAAAATAAGTGTTGGGTGAATCATTTTTTATCAATTTGTAACGTTATTCACCAAGTTCTCTGCCGGTTTATTTCAGTAGGAGCTGTGATTGAGATAACTGGGTTTAGCCATCTTCTAAGGATATAGGGTAGGTCACTTCAGACTGAGAGGTTGACAAACCTGGAGAATTCTCTGCTACAGAAAGCATTTGAGGACAAAACATTGAATGATTTCAAGAAGGAGGTAGCTAGAGTTCTTGGGATGAATCAAAGGATCTGGGTAGAAAGCAGGAACAAGTTACTGGGTAAGGCGATCAGCCATGATCATATTATATGGAGAAGCAGGTTTGAAGGGCTGAATAGCGGCCCCCTTGTTCCTATTTTCTTCGCTTCTATGATTCCTGGCTTTAGCTCTCATTCCTTCATTCAAATTTTGGGCGCTTCAAACTGTGTTCTCATTGGACAGAGGTGGATTCAAGTCATCCCTCCAGCACCAGAATCCCAGAGATGTAGCTGTCAGTTCTGAAAAATAAAGTAGTTGTAGTGGAGGCACTCCCAGATCAGGAGCTCTGCAGTGCCCTGAGCAATATTATCTGAGTAACAATTGGGGAGTGCATCCCCTTCTCTGGTATTCTTCTATTTCCTTCCAACACCCATGCAATAACTCACTAATTAGTGATAAACACAGAGGCAGTCTGATCTTGAGGTGTCCACCACAAACTGGATTGAAAGTTTCCAAACTTATGTGGGACTTGTTTGCAACAGTCAACAGAGAAAATAGACTCATCAAATCAGCTGAGCCTTAGCCTGAAGAGAGGACCCAGAGAGAAAGCTCAGTGCCTAACCTACCGTGTCATTCAGCCTCACCCACAGCAATCTGATTAAAATGAAGCTGTTGCCAAGCAACAGGCCTTTGGTTGTCTTGTCTGCTGACGGTTTTGTTTTACTTTATGGATTAATGTCTGGTTTCCTGGCTCCCGCGATGCAACAACTGATCGTAGTTCACTTGCTTTTCCTTCAGCAGAATCAAGGAAGTGTCACTGATTGACGAAGAAATAGTGAAAACGAGCTGAAAGATTAAACAAAAGCGGAGGTTGCTGGAGAACCTCAACAGGTCTTGTTGTCTGCCATTTCAACACCCCACCCTGTTCCCTGGCCAACATCTCTGTCTCAGGCTTGCTGCAGTGCTCCAGTGAAGCTCAGTGCAAGCTGGAAGAACAACACCTCATTTTCTGCTTGGGACCCCTGCAACCTTCAGGGCTCAATGTTGAGTTCAATGATTCCAGAGTCTGAGCATTTTATTTCTATGTCCTTTACCCACTCTCACATTGATATTACATGGGTTACTTTGGTCATTTTTTTTTTCACTCAGTATTCGTCCCCATCAGCTGGTTTTCTTTGTCCCCAGTCCACCATTGTCCCCATTGTCCATTCCTTTGTCTGTCATTTCTCTGCTGCCCATTCTCTCTCTCTCTCTCTCTCTCTCTTTGTCTGGTCTCTATGTCCACCATTCCATTCACTTCCCCTTCCCTCCCTACCCCTGGTCATCAGCATAACTACCACCTTTTCCCAGCTATATTCAGTTCTAAAGAAGGCTCACAGCTGAGGTTCTCTAGCAACTTCTGTTCTTGTTTCTGAAAGATTAAAAGTTGGGACATCGTCCTGAATTCTGTAACAGACTGTGTTGCAGTCAAACAGAGTATTTTTCTTTCTCTTGTCTCTTAAATCTGCTCAATGATAAACATAAATAAAAAGGAGAGTGACTGCTTTTCCCTTCAAAGCCATATGCTACCAAGGGCCCTTTAGGACATCAACAAAGCATCACTCAAGGGAAGCCATACTTTTTTTTTCACCAAACAAATTGTTTGACTAAGCCAAACCCAAAACAGAACACTATATCTAACCCAAACCCGAACACCATCCCTAATCCTAACCCTAACCCAAACCGGAAAACCATCCCTAACCCTAAGCCTAACCCAAACCCGAACACCATCACTAACCCTAACCCTAACCCAAACACGAAAACCATCCCTTACCCTAAACCTAACCCAAACCCGAACACCATCCCTAAACCCCTAACCCAAACCCGAACACCATCCCTAACCCTAACTCTAACCCAAACTCGAACACCATCCCTAACCCAAATCCGAACACCATCCCTAACCCTAACTCTAACCCAAACTCGAACACCATCCCTAACCCAAATCCGAACACCATCCCTAACCCCTAACCCTAACTCTAACCCAAACCCGAACACCATCCCTAACCCAAATCCGAACACCATCCCTAACCCAATCCCTAACCCAAACCCAAACACCATCCCTAACCCAAATCCGAACACCATCACTTACACTAACCCTAACCCAAACACGAATACCATCCCTAACCCTAACCCAAACCCGAACACCATCCCTAACCCAAACCCGAACACCATCACTTACACTAACCCTAACCCAAACACGAACACCATCCCTAACCCTAACCCTAACCCAAACTCGAACACTATCCCTAACCCAAACCCAACACCATCTCTAACCCTAACCCTAACCCAAACACGAACACCATCCCTAACCCAAACCCGAACGCCATCCCTAACCAAACCCGAACACCATCCCTAACCCAAACCCGAACACCATCACTTACACTAACCCTAACCCAAACCCGAACACTATCCCTAACCCAAACCCGAACACCATCCCTAACCCTATCACTAAACCAAACCTGAACACCATCCCTAACCCAAACCCTAACCCAAAACCGAACACCATCCCTACCCCAAACCCGAACACCATCCCTAACCAAAACCCGAACACCATCCCTAACCCAAAACCGAACACCATCCCTACCCCAAAACCGAACACCATCCCTACCCCAAACCCAAACACCATCCCTAATCCTAACCCTAACCCAAATCCGAACACCATCCCTAACCCTAACCCTAAACGTAACCCTAACCCCATCCCTACCCCAAACACGAACACCATCTCTATCCCAAACCCGAACACTATCCTGAACCCTAACCCTAACCCAAACCCGAACACTATCCCTAACCGTAACCCTAACCCTAACCCCATCCCTAACCCTAACCCTAACCCAAACACCATCCCTAACCCTAACCCTAACCCTAACCCAAACCCGAACACCATCCCTAACCCAAACCCGAACACCATCCCTAACTCAAACCCGAACACCATCCCTAACTCTAACCCTAATCCAAACCCGAACACTATCCCTAACCCAAACACGAAAGCAATCCCTAACCCTATCCCTAACCCAAACCCGAACACTATCCCTAACTCTAACCCTAACCCAAACCCGAACACCATCCCGAACCCAAACCCGAACACCATCCCGAACCCAAACCCGAACACCATCCCTAACCCTAACCCAAACCCGAACACTATCCCTAACCCAAACCCGAACACCATCCCTAACCCTAACCCTAACCCCATCCTTAACCCTAACCCTAACCCAAACCTGAACACTACCCCTAACCCTAACTGTAACTCTAATCTAGACTAACCCTAATCCTAACCCTAACTCTAACCCAAACCCAAACACCATCCCTAACCCTAACTCTAACCCAAACCCGAACACCATCCCTAACCCTAACCCTAACCCAAACCCGAACACCATCCCTAACCCTAACGCTAACCCAAACCCGAACACCATCCCAAACCCAAACCCGAACACCATCCCTAACCCTAACCCTAACCCAAACCCGAACACCATCCCTAACCCTAACCCTAACCCCATCCCTAACCCTAATCCTAACCCCATCCCTAACCCTAACCCTAACCCAAACCCGAACACTATCCCTAACCCAAACCCGAACACCATCCCTAACCCTAACCCTAACCCCATCCCTAACCCTAATCCTAACCCCATCCCTAACCCTAACCCTAACCCAAACCCGAACACTACCCCTAACCCTAACCGTAACTCTAATCTTCACACTAGCCCTAATCCTAACCCAAACCCAAACCCTAACTCTAATCCTAACACTAACCCTAATCCTAACCGTAACTCTAATCCTAACACTAACCCTAATCCTAACCGTAACTCTAATCCTAAACCTAACCCTAATCCTAACCCTCACTCCAACCCTGACTCTAACCCTAACCCTAACCCAAACCCGAACCCTAACCTTCAGAAACAAATCTCTGAAATTTAGCTCGATTTCAGAAGGAATTCTTACCTTTGGATTTAATTACAGACAGCTATTAACATTTTGTCTCGGGGCTTTATTTTAGGTGGAATAAATGCTTCTCATCCTTAACTTGTGTTTATGGTAATCCAGCTTTAACCAATTGTTTTTTTAAATGATCCATGGGACATGGACAATGGTGGCTAGGCCCAGCATTTCTTGCCTGAGACCTTTCTTCACTTGAAACATTGTCTTCTCCACCTCTTGATGCTGCCTGGCTTGCTGTGTTCTTCCAGCATCCTGCTTGTCTATCTTGCAGTCCACCATTAAACCATTATTTAACTAATCACAGACACTAAATGTATAATTCGTAAAATAATATGGTTGCGTAGGCTGAGAAAAAAATCAACACTTAAATACATATCTCTGCAGTTGGACTGAATAGCATTGATGCACTTAAGGTCTATGTGGGAGAAAACTATAGAGGTACAGCAACAGGGTTAATGAAAGATGAATAGGAGGAGTCTCATGTGGAGCATCAATACTAGGATGGAACATTTGGACTGAATGGTTTGTTCCTGTGCTGATGTCCTATGAATAAAATTTCTTGGTGAAATAAATTAACAAAGGCTGGCGTTCCAGCACCAATTCACCTTTAATTCACACATGAACAGTCTTTGACAATAGTACCCAGCATTCCTACCCCTTCTAGCCCATTAAGTCAAATTGCATCTCCATTACTTTTTCTGGAGGTTTTGCCTCATAAGCAAACCAATAGCACCTATTATTAGGACACCAGGGATGAGGAACCTTTGAGAACAAGAAAAAAAAATCATTAGTCCAAACAGGTCCATTAGTAAGTTGTTGCAAGTCTAATAACACTAACTAAATGTCAAAATACAATTACAACATCAACACAACACATCAATCAGATTTATTAATGAGAAGAAGATAATTGTCCCTATATCTCGGCTGACATTGTGGTTATTGAGTTGACTAAGTGATGTGAAACAGAGAATAGTAATGAAAGGATGTTCTTCCAAATGGAGGACAGTAAACAATGAGGTTCCCGGTGTCAGTACGAGGAATATTCCTTTTCACAGAAGTGAAGAATCACGCAATTGTTACAACCATTCGACCAATCATATCTGTACCAGCCTTCTGAATGAGCATTTGGACTTATTATTATTCCCTTACCTTTCCCATTGCATTTCACTGAGGAGGCCGGCCCCATCATGTAAGTGGCCAAGTTACAAATGCACAGCATAGGTCACCCTCAATATTAAGATATATATGGGCATAGGTGGCTGGCAGTATGTAACACTACTCAGTGAATCAAGATAACTCTTTTGCATTGGTTGCTTAGTTTACAAAATGTGGTAGAACCACCAGATTTAGTTGCTCCAGTAAGCTTTATGGTGTTTATTTTACATAATAGGATTGTTTAAATTATAATAATTGCAGTGGGAATGGCCAAGAGGTAATAAGTGGTGATTACAATGCAAGATTCTTGAGTCGCAGTATCACATGATGTCATATATTATTAGCTTTAAGTTTCACTGTAAGTCGCCCATCCCCCTGAGGGTTATGAAGTCTATTTGCAAAATGTATTCCACTTATGTGCTGATCCTACCGTAAACCAAAATAACATAGCAATACTTCATATTGAGGAGTTGTGATTTCACAGAATCACCCAATTGTTATCGTGCAGGTGGAAACGATTTAATCAGCTGTGTCTTCACTGACTATCTACATTATTAATTGGTGCCATCTTTCTGATTTGTCCTGTAACCCTGCACATCATTACTGTTCAAATAATCACTTGATGCTATCGTGAAATCTTCAGTTGAATCTGCCTCCATCACACTTCCAGACAGTGCATTCCACACCAGAATTACCTCTTGTATGAAAAGATGGTGTCCTGCATCACGTTTGCTTCTTTTCAAAATTACTTAAACGCTGTACCCTTATAGTCTCAATCATTTTCTGAGATGGAAAGGTTTATTCCCATCTACTCTGTCCAGACCCCCAGATAATTTTGTAAACATTCCCCTCTTAAGAAAAAAGCCAAACTTCTCCAATCCATCTTCACAAATGAATTTTCTCATCCTTGGAGTAATTCTTATCAACTTCCTCCACAGTCCCTCCAATGTGTTCAATTCTTCCAAAAATGTGACAACTAGAATTGTACAGAAATACTCCAGCAAAATGTCATAAATTCCTGAGATAAATTCTGTAACACCTCCTTTCTTTTCAGCTCTATGCCCCTTATACAAAAGTCTAGATATTGTATGCTTTAATTAAGTGCATCCTCTATATCTCCTGACACCTTTAATGATTTATGCACATATGCGTGGCCTTTAGATTAGACCATAAGACCATAAGACATAGGAGCGGAAGTAAGGCCATTCAGCCCATCGAGTCCACTCCGCCATTCAATCATGGCTGATGGTCATTTAAACTCCATTTACCCGCATTCTCCCCGTAGCCCTTAATTTGTTGTGACATCAAGAATTTATCAATTTCTGCCTTGAAGACATTTAGCGTCCCAGCCTCCACTGCACTCTGCGGCAATGAATTCCACAGGCCCACCACTCTCTGGCTGAAGAAATGTCTCCACATTTCTGTTCTGAACACTCTTCCAAACTGTCTAGATCCTTCTGCAGCCTCCCCACTTCCTCAGTACTACCTGCCTGTCCACCTAACTTTGTATCATTGGCAAACTTTGCTAGAATGCCCCCAGTCCCTTCATCCAGATCATTAATATATAATGCAAACAGCTGCAGCCCCAACACTGAACCCTGTGGGACACCGCTTGTCACCAGCTGCCATTCCGAAAAAGAACCTTTTATCCCAACTCTCTGCCTTCTGTCAGACAGCCAATCCTCAATCCATCCCAGTAGCTCACCTCAAACACCATGGACCCTCACCTTGCTCAGCAGCCTCTCATGTGGCACCTTATCAGAGGCCTTTTGGAAGTCTAGGTAGATAATATCCACTGGGTTTCCCTGGTCTAACCTACTTGTCACCTCTTCAAAGAACTCCAACAGGTTTGTCAGGCACGACCTCCCCTTACTAAATCCATGTTGACTAGTTCTAATCAGACTCTGCTCTTCAAAGAATTTAGAAACCTCATCCTTAATGATGGATTCTAGAATTTTACCAACAATTGAGGTTAGGCTAATTGGCCTATAATTTTCCATCTTTTGCCTTGATCCTTTCTTGAACAAGGCAGTTACAACAGTGATCTTCCAATCATCCGGGACTTTCCCTGACTCCAGTGACTTTTGAAAGATCTCAACCAACGCCTCCGCTATTTCCTCAGCCACCTCCCTCAGAACTCTAGGATGTAGCACATCGGGGCCAGGAGATTTATCAATTTTAAGACTTTTTAGCTTTTCTATCACTTTCTTTTTTGTAATGGCAACCATACTCAACTCAGCCCCCTGACTCCCTTGAATTGTTGGGATATTACTCATGTCTTCCACTGTGAAGACTGATGCAAAGTACTTATTAAGTTCTCCTGCTATTTCCTTATCTCCCATCACTAGGCTTCCAGCATCAGTTTGAAGTGGCCCAATGTCTACTCTTGCCTGTCGTTTGTTTCTTATGTATTGAAAGAAACTTTTACTATCATTTCTAATATTACTGGCTAGCCTATCTGCATATTTGACCCTCTCCTTCCTTATTTCTCTCTTTGTTATCCTCTGTTTGTTTTTGTAGCCTTCCCAATCTTCTGATTTCCCACTGCTATTGGCCACTTTATAGGATCTCTCTTTTTCTTTGATAGATTTCCTGACTTCCTTTGTCAGCCATGGCTGTCTAATCCCTCCCCGGATAATCTTTCTCTTCTTGGGGATGAACCTGTGTACAGTGTCATAGAACATAGAACAATACAGCGCAGTACAGACCCTTTGGCCCTCGATGTTGCGCCGATCCAAGCCCACCTAACCTACACTAGCCCACTATCCTCCATATACCTATCCAATGCCCGTTTAAATGCCCATAAAGAGGGAGAGTCCACCACTGCTACTGGCAGGGCATTCCATGAACTCACGACTCGCTGAGTAATGAATATACCCCTAACATCTGTCCTATACCTACCACCCCTTAATTTAAAGCTATGCCCCCTCGTAATAGCTGACTCCATATGTGGAAAAAGGTTCTCATGGTCAACCCTATCTAAACCCCTAATCATCTTGTACACCTCTATCAAGTCACCCCTAAACCTTCTTTTCTCCAATGAAAACAGCCCCAAGTGCCTCAGCCTTTCCTCATATGATCTTCCTACCATACCAGGCAACATCCTGGTAAACCTCCTCTGCACCCGTTCCAGTGCCTCCACATCCTTCCTATAGTATGGTGACCAAAACTGCACACAATACTCCAGAGTCTTATACAACTGCAACATGACCACAGGACTCCGGAACTCAATTCCTCTACCAATAAAAGCCAGTGTCCTCAATTTTACCCACAAACTCCTGCCATTTTTGCTCTACTGTCTTCCCCGCTAGGCTCTGCTTCCAGTCTATTTTTGTCAGTTCCTCTCTCATGCCCTCATAATTACCTTTATTTAACTGTAACACCACTACATCTGATTTAGCCTTCTGTCTTTCAAACTGCAGACTGAACTCTACCATATTATGATCGCTGCTTCCTAAGTGTTCCCTCACTTTAAGATTTTTTATAAAGTCTGGTTCATTACATAGCACTAGGTCCAGAATAGTCTGCTCCCTTGTGGGCTCCAGATTAGTAACACTTATTCAATCTCTCAATGATCTTCTTGCCAAAGTGCACTAATTCGTGCTTCTCTCTATTGAACCACATCTGCCACCTATCTGCTCACTATCTGCCACCTATCTGCCCACTATCTTCTACCTATTTGCCCACTATCTGCCACCTACCTGCCCACTATCTGCCAATTACCTGCCCACTATCTACCACCTACCTGCCCACTAACTGTCAATTACCTGCCCACTATCTGCTACCTACCTGCCCACTATCTGCCAATTACCTGCCCACTCCACCTGGCAATGTCCTTTTGGAGTTCCACACTGTTCCGCCTCACAGTTTACAATTTTCTCAAATTTTGTCTCATCTGCAAAATCTGTCCCTTGTAACCCAAGATCCAGATCACTAACGTATACCAAGAACAGTCCCGGTACGCACCCCAGAGAACAAACATCCCTCTCACCCAAAAAACATCCAGTGACCATTACTCTGTGTTTGTTATCACTGTTGAATTCCTGACGAAGAGCTTATGCCTGAAACGTCGATTCTCCTGCTCCTCAGATGCTGCCTGACCTGTTGTGCTTTTCCAGTACCATGCTCTTGACTTTGATTTCCAGCATCTGCAGTCCTCACTTTCTCCTTGCTATCACTCAGATAATTTTGTGTCCATGATCCTTTTATTCCATGACCTATACCTTCCCCCATAGGGTTGTTATGTAGCACTGCATACATCTCCTTCTTAATGTCAATGTATCCCACATCGTTCATGTTAACCTTGTTGACTTTCTGTTGTCACTTTTAAAAATTCCAAGAATTTAGTTAAACACAATGTTCCCCTTTGAAATCCATCCTGACACTTCCAAACCATCCTCCCTTTTTGCATGGACTTTTTCTCAACATTTTTCAGTTCTATTCTAAATAATTATCTCTAGACATTTCCCCACAACTCAATTTAAATCGACTGGTCTGTATTTGCTTGGCTTATCCTTACAACACTTCTTGAACAAGGCTATAGTTTTCACAATTTTATTTGGAACCAGGGAACTGAATTGAACTATGAAGTGGATAGTTTTAGAATTCAAGTGTGCACAGACAGAAACATTTAACAAAGACATTGGAGATGGAACTTAATGTGGGGAAGTGTGAAGTGCTCTATTTTGATAACAAGAATAAGAAAAAAAGGCAATCTGAAGTATGGGGAACATTTCTAAAAGGAATGCAGGGACAGGGAAACCTGTGTAAGAATCAATGAAGGTGAATAGGAAAGTTGAGAAAACTTTTTAAAAAGAGGGAACATTATAAATCAAGATGATTAAAAAAAACGAGTGATAAATTGTTATAAAAGATCGATGAGGCTTCAATGGAGTATTTTGGACACCAGGGATATGAAAGTATGAAAGAAGAGGCAGTGAGAGTTTGTGAGAACAGTTGGAGGGCTGAAACATTTAGGGATGTGGGTAGATTGTTGGGGCTTTTCACCTTGAAGAAGGTTATGAGGAGATGTTCAACACCATGAGGAAATGCTGCCATGGAGATCAAAACTGTTCCTATTGGCTGAACATAGGTCATAGGTTTGTGGAAATTGACAAATGAACCAAAGGTAACATGAGGATAGGTTTTTCTCTGCAGTAAAAGGCAAGGAACTAGAAAACACTACCGTGGTGTGTAAAGGGACAGATTTCATCATGGCTCGTGAGAGGGAATTGAGTAATCACCTGAAAGGGAATAACGTGTAGGGCCATAGGGAACGATCAGAGGAGTGGGTCTACTTGGGCTACTCTTGTCTTGCAGAGACCTACCATAGGTATGACAAACTGCATGGCCTTGTCTAATGCTATAACCATGGTCTGATTCTGGGGCCTGAATTTGTATTACAAGACAAGGACCCTGAAGCAGAAATAATGTCTGCATCAAAGCACATCAGTGTCTCTACTTCTTCAGATGTCTAAGTAAATTCAGCATGTCCACAATGTTTATAGATGAACCGTAGAAAGCACCCTGTTTGGATGCATCACAGCTTGGTAAAGCAATTGATCTGTCTAAGACAGTAAGAACTTAGAGAGTTCTTAGCAGATGGTTTGGAAGGAGCTGTTTTTATAAGGTGTGTTCAGGAGGGCTTCCTAACTCAGTACGTCGACAGGCCAACAAGGGGAGAGGCCATTTTGGATTTGGTGCTCGGCAATGAGCCAGGGCAGGTGTCAGATCTTGCGGTGGGAGAGCATTTTGGTGATAGTGACCACAATTGCCTCACATTCTACGTAGCTATGGAGAAGGAGAGAAACAGGCACAACGGAGGATATTTAATTGGGGAAAAGGAAACTATGATGCTATCAGATGTGAGTTGGGAAACATGGACTGGGAGCAATTGTTCCATGGAAAGGGCACTATAGACATGTGGAGACTGTTTAAGGAACAGTTGTTGCAAGTGATGCATAAATGTGTTCCTCTGAGACAGGCAAGAAGGGGTAAGATAAAGGAACCTTGGATGACAAGAGCGGAGGAGCTTCTCGTCAAAAGAAAGAAGGCAGCTTACGTAAGGTGGAGGAAGCAAGGGTCTTACTCAGCTCTCTAGGATTACAGGCAGGTGAGGAAGGAGCTCAAAAATGGTCTGAGGAGAGCCAGGAGGGGGCACGAAAGAGGCTTGGCAGGAAGGATTAGGGAGAATCCAAAGGCATTTTACACGTATGTGAGGAATAAGAGAATGATTAAAGAAAGAGTAGGGCTGATCAGGGATAGCAAAGGGAACTTGTGTATAGTGTCTGAGGAGGTAGGGGAAGCCCTAAATGAGTTTTTTGCTTCTGTCTTTACTAAAGAAAAGGACCTTGTAGTGAATGAAACCATTGAGGAGCAGGTAATCATGCTGGAATGGATAGAGATTGAGGAAGCTGATGTGCTGAAGATTTTGACAAACATTAAGTTTGACAAGTCGCCAAGGCCAGAATTTGTCCTCGGATGCTTTGGGAAGCGAGAAATGTGATTGCTTTGCCGCATGCATCCTCGCTCTCCACTGGAGTCGTACCTGAGGACTGGAGGAAGGCAAATGTAATTCCAGGGAAATCCCCGGCAATTACAGACCAGTCAGTCTCACGTCTGTCGTCTGCAAGGTGTTAGAAAAGATTCTGAGGGATAGGATTTATGACCATCTGGAAGAGCATGGCTTGATTAAATGCAGTCAGCACGGCTTTGTGAGGGGCAGGTCATGCCTCACAAATCTTATTGAGTTCTTTGAGGATATTACTAGGCAAGTTGATGAGGGTCAAGCAGTGGATGTGGTGTATGTGGACTTCAGCAAGGCATTTGATAGGGTTCCCCATGGTAGGCTTGTTCAGAAGGTCAGGAAGAATAGGGTACAGGGAAATTTAGCTGTCTGGATACAGAATTGGCTGGTCGACAGAAGATAGTGAGTGGTAGTGAAAGGGAAGTATTCTGCCTGGAAGTCAGTGGTGAGTGGTATTCCACAGGGCTCTGTTCTTGGGCCTCTACTCTTTGTAATTTTTATTAATGACTTGGATGATGAGATTAAAGGATGGGTTAGCAAGTTTGCAGACGACACAAAGGTGGGAGGTGTCGTTGACAGTATAGAGGACTGTTGTAGGCTGCAGCATGACAGTGACAGAATGCAGAGATGGGCTGAGAGGTGGCAGATGGAGTTCAACCTGGATAAATGCGAGGTGATGCATTTTGGAGGGTCGAACTTGAAAGTTGAGTACAGGATTAAAGACAGGATTCTTGGCAGTGTGGAGGAACAGAGGGATCTTGGTGTGCAGGTACAGAGATCCCTTAAAATTGCCACCCAAGTGGACAGGGTTGTTAAGAAAGCATATGGTGTTTTGGCTTTCATTAACAGGGAGTTTGAGTTCAAGAGCCGTGAGATCTTGTTGCAGCTCTATAAAACTTTGGTTAGACCGCACTTGGAATGCTGCATCCTGTTCTGGTCACCCTATTATAGGAAAGATGTGGATGCTTTGGAGAGGGTTCAGAGGAGGTTTACCAGGATGCTGCCTGGAATGGAGGGCTTATCTTATGAAGAGAGATTGACTGAGCTCAGACCTTTTTCATTGGAAAAAAGAAGGATGAGAGGGGGCCTAATTGAGGTGTATAAGATAATGAGAGGCACAGATAGAGTTGATAGCCAGAGACCTTTTCCCAGGGCAGAAATTGTTAACACAAGGGGTATAGTTTTAAGCTGTTTGGCGGAAAGTAAAGAGGGGATGTCAGAGGCGGGTTCTTTACACAGAGAGTTGTGAGAGCATGGAATGCGTTGCCAGCAACAGTTGTGGAAGCGAGGTCATTGTGGATATTTAAGAGACTGTTGGACATGCATATGGTCACAGAAATTTGTGGGTTCGTACATTAGGTTTACCTTACATGAGGATCAATGGTCGGCACAACATCGTGGGCTGAAGGGCCTGTTCTGTGCTGTACTGTTCTACGTTCTATGTTCTCGAGTGTGGCACTGGAAATGCACAGCAGGTCAGATAGCATCCGAGGAGCAGGAGAATCGATGTTTCAAGCAAAATCCTTGAGGGTGGAGAGATAAGATGCTGGATTCTGGGTTAAACTGTGTGTCCCTCTAATTAAATGCTGAAAAGTTTTAACAATATTAGATTCCGGATGTGTTAGTCACTGCCTAGTTATCGGGAATAAAATATGTGAGCCTAAACTGGATCGCTCTTTCAAAGAGCTAGCAAAATGGGCCAAATGGTCTCCTCTTGTGTTGTAAGCTGAGACTGGCTGCTTCAATGAGATATGTGAAGGGGACTTGGACTGGAAATTGTGCATCTTCAGAGAGCTGGAAAGGGGAGCAATATAGCAGGCAGCCAGTGGTTTCAAGTGAAAGAGATTTCTTAACTTAATTTCTTAAAATAGAGGATTAATTGGAAAATTTTAAGTATTACTAGGGCACTCCTGCTTTAGTTTTGACCATGAGACAATTTCAAATATATTGCTGTATTCTGATCCCAGTTGATACTGAACAAGTCAGATCCCAGAATGAAAGCAGCTTGATAGATCAGATGGGTTCTTTTTAACCATTGGCTAATATGGTGGTTAGTTGCTGAAACAAGCCTTTCAGATGTTCTTTAACAACAAAATATAAGCTTATTACACAAAAGAAAACATAAGACAATTAAAGCATATATATATGTAGAAGACAGAAAGATGTTTAGACACACACATCACACATTAAAAATCACACAACATCAGGTTGTGATGAAAATCACCTGATGAAGGAACAGTGCTCCGAAAGCTAGTGCTTCTAATTAAACCTGTTGGACTATAACCTGGTGTTGTGTATTTTTAACTTTGTACACCCCAGTCCAACACTGGCATCTCCAAATCATGACAGCAAAACAAAGTTTTATTCTGTTTCTCAACACTGTTCATTACAGTGACTGAATCCCAGAGAAACATCGTACCTATCTCAGCTTTTTAAATTCATTACTTAGTTGCCTCTTTCCAATTACTTTCCCTTGGACCTTTGAGACCTTTCCTATTTCTTATCGCTTTCTGTGTCTGATGGCATGAACCTTTCACAATTCTGATGGCCTGAACTTTCTCAGAAATTAGAAAATGTCTGTCCAAACTATGTCCAAGATTCACACACAGGAAACCATTTCTGCTGATTCCCCTGAACTAATTTGTCTGCTCTGAAGCCAAAACAAACCAAATGCACTGCCTGTCCTAAACTCAACAGTGTAAACATTTCATCCATTCACACACAGGGATCTGCTCAACAAGCTGACTGAGGTTACAGCTTTCTTACATTTGACACGTTCACATCATTGTCAACTTGATTTTCTGACCTTGTTTCTAACAAATCCTTCACAGGACTCACATAAATCTACATAGCTTTTTGCAAAAAAAAATCCGATTTCATTAATGGCAATAATATAAATATTAATTATGTTGGGAGCTGCAAGATTTCAGTTTAGTCGTAGTTGTTGGGATTGCCCTTTGTACTTATTGCTGCTGTGGGAAGTAACGTGCAGTTACTACCCATGGACATGGCTTATTAGAAATTGTCTAAAAATGCAGCATTTCTTAAATGTACTTCCCTGAATGCAAATAATTTGGAAATTTAACAACTTCAATTTTTGCTCATTCAATATTAAAGACAAGATCCAAAAATGTGATTACGTAGTTTATGGCCTTTCTGTTGCTGGGCTGATTCAGTATTGAGAAAGCCGAGAGTACAAGCTGCTGATTAGTCTGGAGAGTGAGTGCCCCCTCTCAGTGCTTGAACAGATCATGAAATACATGGATTTCTTCTTTAATTGAAATATAGTCTCAAAACATTGTGCCTATTAAATGTACTCTCTTATATGCACAAGGGATTACTGGATAGACTGTGAAGGATAGCTTCAAACAGTTCTTCAGTGTATACACTAACGATGGGTATGTGCCAAGATTTATCTAAGATAGGTGTACCTTTCTAGTTTTTAGGATAGATGGTCAACTGATTCAATTGTCCTCCCAATCAGTGAAATTTGTGATATTCACCAACACGATAGCAATGTTCATTGCACAGCTTATTCCCTCATATTCCCATTCCTATTTGCTGCATTATGTTTGAATTCCCCAGAAATTAGAATTAATCCGAGTGTGCTAGTTAAAGATAGGAAATAAGTGATTAAAATTGATTTAATCATTGTATAATTGGGATGAAGCAATTTTAAGTAAGTGGAATAGTTTGCACAGTGTCTCAGTCACTCGCCATTTGGAAAAGAGCCGCACTGGACCTCAGGGCACTACCTGCATTCTAACCCAGGGCTAATGACCAGTTGTCACATGTGTTGGCTGGCTCCTTTCAAATGCTGACTGTAAACTTTTTAAAATCCTGTTACCTTATCAGCAGTTCACAAGGAAAGTCAGCTTTGCCTCGTATCAAAAGTCTTCAAGCCCAGTGGGAAAAAATCAGAATTAGATCAGTTGGAAGACTGTTGGGCAGCTGTCAAAACCAATCAAATATAGAAACATAGGCTCCTTCAGCCCCTGGAGCCTGTTCTGCTATTCAATTAGATTATGGCTGATCTCTATCTTAAATCTATTTGCCTGCTGTGGTTCAGTAACCCTTTTTACCCTTGCCTAAGACCATCAATTTCCATTTTGACATTTTCAATTGACCTACCGTCAAATTTTTTCAGGAAGCGAATTCCAGAATTCCCCAAACTGGCAATCGAAAAGGTTAGAAGCTACAGACGTTTCTGGTAATTTCCTCTCTCATTGTTAGTGGAATACCAACTTTTCAGGAAATGATTACAATGAATTGTTGATTCCTGAACATTATAGTTGCAGATTTGTCATTGTGTTCAGTCTCTGTAAGGATTTTCAAAACCTTTTAATATTCTGTGTACAACTTCATTTCAAATTGGCTTTTTTTTATGTGCGCTCAGCATAGCTTGGGTATTAGATGTGCTTCAGTGTGTTGCAATCTGTTTCAAAAGGTAGTGAGCTCAAGACCCATTCTGGACGTGAGCTTAATGTCCTGGATGTTGCTGAGGGGGTGCTCGACTTGTTACAATGAGATCCCCATTACCTTGGTGGGTGTAAGGATCCCAATGTATTGTTTGGAAAACGAGAGAGCAGGGAAGCTCTCCCTAGTGCTCTGGCCAAACATTTTCCTGTAACCTACACCACTAAGGCAGACTGTCAGCTCATTGTCACAATGAAATGTCTCCCCATGATATAGGCCTTCTATCCAAACTTCACACTGCATCAGGAAGGCAGCCAACATGTCACCTTGGTTATAATCTCAGGCAGAAGATCCAAAAGTTTGAACACATGTGCCAACAGATTCAAGAACAGCTTCTTCTCACTGTTATTAGACTTCTGAATGGAACTTTGAAGTTTTCAATTTAATGTTGATCTCATTCTTTGTGTACCTTCTCTGCAGCTATAACATTGTATTCCTCACTCTGTTCTGTTACCTAAATGCACTTTGTATACTGTACCTCGGTACATGTGACAGTAATAAATCAAATCAAATCAATCAATGCTATTTATAAGAGTTGACTGCATGGATTTGCTGTCACATTTCACAGGAGTGACTATACCACATTGGCTTTAAAGTGCTTTTATACGTTCTTGAGGTATTGAAAGGAACTTTTGATATAAGCGCACTTGTATGTATTGAACTGCAATATATTTTAATTCAGCACTCGGTGTCAGTTTGAAACAGCCCAGGGTGAGATTTATGCTCTGACTGTGTAGGATATTGAAATAAATGTCGGGAGTGTGGTGCTGAAAAAGCATAGCAGGTCAGGCAGCATTCAAGGAGCAGGAGAATCAATGTTTCCAGCATAAGCCCTTCATCAGAGTTCCTGATGAAGGGCTTATGCCCAAAACGTTAATTCTCCTGCTCCTCAGATGTTGCCTGGCCTTTTGTGCTTTTCCAGCACCACACTCTTGACTCTGATTTCCAGTATCTGCAGTTCTCACTTTCTCCTATTGAAATAAATACCAAAAACTAAACTTTGTCAGAAGTGAAGATTATAGCAATTAAAATGTGAATTAAAGGAAAGCAGATTATATAAAACTGCTGTGCAGAAAGGACTTTGAAGGAGTACAGAAATAAAATAACTTAAAAGGGGATATTACATTCTAAGCATGAAAGGAGCCTTGGAGATAACATGAACGAACAGAACTGAGTACAGTAATGAAACATTCTTTCAGTTTCAAAACAGCAAAGAAAATCAGTTAGAGAAGTTAGAACTTAAAACAACATGAAAGAGCTAATGATGCTGAAGAATGAAAAGCGATCAGAATACCCAATGAGGATTTCCACAGGAATAAGGAATCAGAGTGAACTATTCTCCCCAGATTGCCTTTACTCAGTTTGTTGTCATGGTCGATGTCGGTTTCTCTCATTCCAACTCCCCCTTTTCTCCGTTGGGATAATTCTACATGTCCATGAGGAAGTTAATGCCCATTTTGAGGGGAGGTTAAAAAAATAAGATTACTAACTGCTCCGGCATACAACTTGAAACAATGACTTCCCACCTTCAGCTATTTGATTTCTTGAATCTCACTGACATGTCCTTCCTGATGATTTACAGTCTTCTGCTTCCAAATGGAAATCATATTTCCGTGTGAGTTTTGACTGTCAGTCAAACACAATTCCCCCCCTTTCTAACCCATCATTTCCAATTCAAAGCAGCTCTTTTGCTCTCAACATAAGATTTTGTGACTGAAGGTAGTGAATGTTTAGAGTCCTCTAAAGCAATAAACTGTCTAAGAGCTTCATGTGTGATTTCACCTACAAATGCTTTTAACCGCCTGTCAAATTACTTTGTCTAATCCTCTTGAATTCAAGATAGGTATGCTCAGGCTCCTTCCTGAGATTCCATAATCTTTGTCTATCTGTCTTGGGTGCTTACCCATACACAGCCATTATAGTTTTCTTCACAGTGGTCAACCACCTCGGATAGTGAAGCATAAATTTCCTGTGCTTTACCAGTCAACTTAGTTTGCAAGAGTAAAGTCCAGTTCCTATTTTGTCCACTTCATTTGCTTTGCCATTTCCTCCAATTACATGTAGAATGTGTCCACATTATTCTCCTCAAATTTTGGTAGGGCCCTTGCAAACTTAAACATTTCCTTACTGGACTATTTCAGATGTGCTTAATTCTATCTCCTTTTCCTCCTGTTTTTCTGTCCTTTCTTTCATGTTTTCTGCCTTCTCTCGTTTCTTCACTTTCATCCCTAGCTTCAGATACTTCAACTGTAACTGAAAATCACTGAATTCTTTCATTTTCCTCTCTGAAGTACTCAGCCCTTTTGTATTTCCTTTAAACCCAAGTGTTGTGTTAATTCCTCAATTATCTCTTATTGTTTAGCTCAGGCAGGCAACGCTACTTCCAGTGTACCTGCCAAGTCAATCAACTTCCCTTTTGAAAGTTCATTTCAGGCTATGAGCAACAACTCTGCCACCTGCAGGAAATCTCTTGCTGTTCTAGTGCCGTGCTTTCATTGCGATACAGAACCTCATTTCCCTTCTCCTGCATTATCATCCAAACTACATGCAAATCCTCAATCCAATCCAATTTAACTCAATTCAAATCCCAGAACATCAACCCCTAAACATTGCTGAAACTCATTGGCTTAGCACATTGCAAGTTAAACTCCACTCTTCCTGGAGTTAAATCTCACACAACACCAGGTTATAGTCCAACAGGTTTAAGTTGGAAGCACTAGCTTTCTGAGCGCCGCTCCTTCATCAGCTGGTTGTGGAGTATACTCTGAAAGCTAGTGCTTCCAAATAAACCTGTTGGGCTATAATGTTTGTTGTGTGATTTTTAAATTTGTACGACCCAATCCAACACCAGCATCTCTAAATCAAGACTTCCTGAGTTGTGCCAGATTGTAATTTTGGTTTTAATGTATGCATGGCATCCCAAATGTCCCTGATTTTTAATCCAAGGTTGAGAGAAAGTATGGACCAGGGTTCTGTACAAAACAAGAATTGATATCATTATAAGTAATTTGATTATGCCCACAGGTTAACAGATGTAAATTATTGGTGCATAAAACTACTAATTAAAGCTTTCATCCACTTAAAAACTCCCCCTTCACACACAAACACACACACAGTTGAGATACGCAAAAAGACACACACACAAGAGAGAACTGGAAAGTGAGTTCAGTGTCTTTGCTTTCCAATTCCAAAGTTGAGATGATATCTCTTTGGAAAAACATCAGCGGGTAATCAAATTTAGACCTTGCTTTTTGCCATTTTTGCTGTCAGTATTCATGTATTGTTAGTTTCTAACCTCTACCTTCAGCCAATCAGCGTCTGGTGCTATGCATTCTTCCCAAAAGTCAATCTATGTACACTTTTACAAGGGTTCATTTGCAGAGGTAAAAACTGCAAAGCTGCATCTCCTAACCTAGCCACAACTATTACAGTCTGTTTATACTTATAGAAACAAAAACACATCAGTCTGTTTGGGCATACTGTCTCAGAGGTCTGGGGCAAATGAGATTTACACCCAGACCTTCTGGGCCAGAGGTTAGAACACTGCCGTGACATCACAAAACCTTCCTCTGTTCTTAATCATTGGAGCACAAGTGAATGCCCAGTTAAAACCCCCAGAATCTTGCAATTAAATAGATGATTAATATTGGATTTACTTGAGAAGGGTATTTATTATGCATTGCCATTTAATATCCCTATGCTCCAGGTAACTGTGTGCCACACAGGTACCAAATGTTGATCCCATTAACATTAAAGAAAATGGAATTTTCATCAAGTGTGAGGCTATGAGGGAATGTCAGCCAATGCTGCCGTTGGTGTCTTTAACAAGCCAGGTCCATTCACCCCAGTGGAAGAACACAGAAACACATCAGCATCTGAAAGGCTCCACTGGGCAGATGTTCTTGTAGTGGACAAAGTGAGGACAGCAGATGCTGGAGATCAGAGTTAAAAAGTATGGTGCTGGAAAAGCACATCCAGTCAGGCAGCATCCGAGAAGCAGGAGAATTGACGGTTCAAGTATGAGCTCTTCATCAGGAATAGGGGCGTGGGGGGGCCAAGTGGGCTTAGAGATAAATGGGAGCTAGCTGGGAATGCGATAAGTATATGAATGTAGGGGTGAAGGTGATAGGTCAGAGAGGAGGGTGGAGTGGATAGGTGGAAAGGAAGATGGATAGGTAAGACAGTTCAAGAGGACAGTGCTGAGTTGGAGGGTTGGATTTGGGATAAGGTGGGGGGGGGGGGAGGATGAGGAAACTGGTGAAATCATGTGGTTGGAGGGTCCCAAGGCAGAAGATGAGGCATTCCTCCTCCAGGTGTCAGATGGCTTGGATTTGGTGTTGGAGGAGGCCGAGGTCTTGCGTGTCCTTGGCGGAGTTGTTGGGGGTGGGTGGGTGGAGGGGGGGGTGGAGTTGGTGGGTAGAGTTGAAGTCTTCAGGCACAAGGCGGTGGGGTTGTTGGGTGTGTGTGTTTTTATCATGTAGCATGTGCTTCTTACTTGTGTATGGATCCTTATTTTTTGGGAGAGGGAATCACAAATGGAGCAAGGTATTTAGTCACATCTTTGCCTTGGTGAAGCTCTGGTGCCTGAATATGTTCACTTGAGATCTCCTCCTAGTGTCCATGTTGTATTTCATATCACGGTCTGACTTCCCTCGGTCATTGAAGTAAAGCGTCAACACATTGCCTTCAAGTTGGCTTAAAAGAGACAAAAGCAGAAATTACTGGAAAAGTTCAGCAGGCCTTGCAGCGTCTGTGGAGAGAAATCAGAGTTGCACAGATGCTGCCAGACCTGCTAACTTTTTCCAGCAATGTCTGTTTTTGCTTCTGATTTTCAGTGTCTGCACTTCTTCCAGTTTCCATTCGCTGTAAAAGAGCGTGGTTCTTCTTCGATATTGACAAGCAATGCATTTCAATAAATGCTTGTTGTACTCTATGTCAGAAAGAGAGTAAAGCATATTGTTCAGATATTTTCTAAAGTATTGAGCCAGCAGTTAGCATTAAGAAGGGAGGGAGTGTTGGCAGTGAACACAATTTGAAAATAATTTGTGGATCAGAGGTGGGTATCAACACCGCTTTATTGCAGAGGATGGACACCTCATTTACTTTAACTCCTGAATAAAAGATGAGGTTTGGAATTTATTCTGCTGTAATGAGCATTGACATTTCGAGCCCTGTCTGGTCTCAGTCTGGTTAAGCTTGTTAGTAACCTCCAGAACCAAAGCAACAAACATGGCTCACCAAGTTTAAGTGCTTTCAATTGCAAATTTTTAAGACTATTTTTGAAACGTGGCTTACATTTGTTATGCATCCATTCTCCGTTTCCAATATTCTTGACTCATTCTCTGTTCAAGCTGATTCTTGTTCTTGATGTATCGCCACCCAAAGGTGCTGGGGTGAGTTTTCTGGAGTTCTGGTCTAATGAAGGAATGGTGACATATATCCCAATCAGGATGGTGCGTGAAACTTGGACATTGGATTGGAACGAAAAAGTCAACATGGATTCCTTGGAGAATGAAGCTGCAGAAATAATAACTGGGAAGTAAGAAATGGCAGAGGAGTTAAACAAATACATTGCATCAATCTTCATGGTAGAAGGCGTTAATAGCATTACAAAATTACAAAATGATCTAGGGGCAAAAGGAGGTGATCACTGGAGAAATTGTGCTAGGGAAACTAATGGGGTTAAAGACAGATATGTCCCCTGGACCTGATGGGATATAGCCTAGGATATTGAAGGAAGTTGCTACAGTGATAGTAGATATACGGGTCGTAATCTTCCTGGATTCCTTTGATTCTGGAAAAGTCCCAGAGAATTGGAAAACTGCCATTGTATCACCTTTATTAAACAAAATAGAAGATAGCAAAGAGGTAGTTATAAAGCAGTTAGTTTAAAGTCTGTTATTGCGAAAATGTCAGAATCGATTATAAAGGCTGTAATAGCATAGCATTTGGAAATATCTAACATGGTCAAACAGTCACATCATGGCTTCATAAAGGGGAACTCATGGCTGACACATCTGTTAGAATTCTTTGAAGAAGTCGCAAGCAGAATAGTTGGAAACTGCAGCAGTTCAAGAAGGGAACTCAACACCACTTTCATAAGGGGGCAACTAGGGATGAGCCGCAAATGCTGGGCCCAGCCAGTGATGCCCCCACACATGAATAGAAAAGAAGGTCAAAGCAGTGAATGTAATATATTTGAAATTTCAGAGGACTTTTGATAAATTACCACACAGAAAATCACTTAATAAGATAAGAGCCCATGATGTTGGAGGGTGAATGTCAGCATGGATAGTAGATTGGCTAACTAATGGAAGGCACAGATGGGACAAGGGGAAATTTTTGGAGTGACAATCTGTCACTCATGGTTTGCTACAGAGATCAGTGCTAGGGCCACAATTATATACAATGTATATGGATGACTTGAATGAAAGTCCTATTGCCAAGTTTGCAGATGACACAAAACATATGTGGGAATGACACACAAAGTCTGCAGAATGGTACGGACCAGGTGAAGTGACTGGGCATAAACTTGGCAGGTGAACTACAATGTGGGAAAATGTGAGTTTGTGCACTGTGGCAGGAAGAGTAGAGGTGTTGAATATTATTTAAATGAAGAAAGAACTGATCATTGACTTCAGAAAGAAAGGAGGGGAACACCCCCCCCATCTACATCAACAGAAAGGAGGTTCAGAGGATGGAGAGCTTTCAGTTTCTTGGAGTGAAGATAACAGACCTGTCTTCGACTTCCCAAATAGGTGCAACAGTCAAGAAGGCATAACAATGCCTCTTCCTCAGGGAGCTTCAGAAATTTGACATGTCCATAAGGACCCTTACCAACTTTTAATGCAGATGCCCCATTGAGAACATACCGGTGCATAATGGCCTGGTGTGGCAGCTGCTCTGTCCAGGACCGTAAGAAACCATAGAAGGTGATGTGCACAGCCCAGACCATCATGGAAGGCAACCTTCCATTCATGGACTCCATTTACATAGCTCACTGCAGCAGAAAGGCTCCCAGCACCATCAAAGACCCATCGCACCCCGGTAATGCTCTCCTATAACCCCTTCCATCAGGCAAAATATACAGAAGCTTGAACACATGCACCAACAGCTTCAGGAACAGCTTCTTTCCCACTCTGATTAGACTGATGAATGCACTCTCCATTTTGCCCCATGCGAACCCTGTGCAATATAACCTGTATGCCTCTACCTAAGTCTTTGTGATCTGTACATCCTTGCTGACTATGATTTGCTTGTTCTGCTCTAAACAAAGCTTTTGATTGTACTTCGGTGCACATGGCAATAACTCAACCAATCAAAGACTGCAAAAACCTGCAGGACAGAGGGATTTGAGAATCCTTGTCCATGAATTACTGAAAGCTAGCATCCAAGTTCAGTCAGGAACAGGGAAATGGAATGTTGGCCTTGATTCCTCAGGGAATAGAGTATAAAAGTAGCAAAGTTTTACTTAAACTATCCAAAGCACTGTTGGAATCAGGAATGATGTGAACAGCTTTGGGCCCCTCATCGAAAGAAAAATATGTTGGGCATTGCCAGCAGTCCCACTTGGCTCATCCCAGGCCTGGAGGAATTGGCTTATGAGGAGAGATCGAGTACTCTTGGCCTGCACTTGTTGGAATTTAGAAGAATAAGAGACAAACCTATTGAAAATTCTGAGGGGATCTGACAGGGTAGATTAGATTACTTACAGTGTGGAAACAGGCCCTTCGGCCCAACAAGTCCACATCAACCCGACGAAGCGCAATCCACCCAGACCCATTCCCCTACATTTACCCCTTACCTAACACTACAGGCAATTTAGCATGGCCAATTCACCTGACCTGCACATTTTTGGACTGTGGGAGGAAACCAGAGCAAACCCACGCAGACACGGGGAGAATGTGCTAACTCCACACAGTCAGTTGCCTGAGGTGGGAATTGAACCTGGGTCTCTGGTGCTGTGAGGCAGCAGTGCTAACCACTGCGCCACCGTGCCGCCCAGCAATAGGTGCGGAAAGGTTTGTATTCCCTTGTGGGTGAGGCTGGGACCACAGGGCATCATCACAGAGCAAGGGGTCACCCACTATATGATGAGGAGGAGCTTCTTCTTTCAGAGGGTTACAAAGGCTGGGTCATTAAGTGTGTTCAAGGCTGCAATAGACATATTTCTAATCAGTTAGGGACTGAAGGGTTGTGGGGGAAAGCAGAAAAGTGGAGTTGAGGATTATCAGATCAGCCATGACCTTATTGATTGGCAGAGCAGACTTGATGGGCTGAATAGCCTACTTCCACTCCTATATCATACTGTCATATGGAAAGGTTCCAATGGGACAGGAATTGGCCATTCCATTCCTGAGCCTGTTCCATCTCTTACCCTGATATGTTACTTTGATGTTGCTTGAGCACCTTGAAAACGTTTTATGTTTGATTTCAAAGAGGCCATTTGGCCCATCATACCTGAGTTAGCTCTTTGAAAGAGCTAATTAGTCCCCACCTTTCCCCCTGACTTGTAAATTTTATCTTTCTTCAAGTAATGAACCTTTCAACATAATTGTTCAATCTGATTCGACCTTCCTTTCAGGCAGTTCATTTCAGAAGATTCCAGCTTGTTGTGCAAATACCAGACCATCAGTGAGCTATACTGAAACACAGTTAGCTCAGTGATCGCCTGTGATGGAGACTCTGATATTTGAACACCATAGAGTCTTCTAGTTTCCTTTGCCATATGAAGCACTTTTCATTTTCCAGCGGTCTCTCCACATTCTTCTTCGTACATTCACACTACTTTTTAGAGTCCAGTGATCAACTTAGTTTATTTATACACCTCTTTGTTATTAATAGGCTCCAACACTCCCTAGCTCCATAATCTCCATCCCCAGAACCTCTAAGACCCCTGCACTGCTCTGCTTAATTTATATCACCCTGTGTCTTCAACTGCTTAGACTCTGAACTCTGGAATTCCCTCCCTAAACCTCTCAGTCACACGGCTGCTCACTCCTCCCTGATGACTCTCCTAAACTTTTGATCAATACGTCTTTCTGCAGTATGATGCAATATGGTAACAATCCTGTCAGGTACCTTGGAGCATTTTACTGTGTTATAGGTGCTATATTAATGAGGGTTGTCATTGTTGCCACTGGTAATAAAGCATTTCACATTTATGCGTGAAAACAAATTCTATCCACAATTCGTCAAATTTTTGAAAATTATCTTCAGCATGTAATTTGTTACCTCATTAAACGCTCCTTAAGTGAACCTTAAAGGTGGCAGTAATCTTTTAAAGGTGACGTAGTTATTGCAGTATGTACAAACATTTCTACGTCACAGATTAGAAGACCTTAATGTGGGCATAGATTTGTTGTGCTAATAAACCCATTTAGACCATTAAACTGTCAGCCTTGTTGCGCTGATTAATAAAGGCGAAGTAAAGATATGAATTGATTGCAATGTGCAGCTCCAGTCTGGAAATATAGCTAACTTGCTGTTAGATATGCTGCTGTTTTGCTATACTTTGGATAATTTGGAGTAAACGCTACCCCTGCCATCTTAACATTTGGGCTCTATCTCTTCTTCCTAAAGGCAGAGGTATAGGTATGCCTGATGTGAATCCATCGTGGCATTCTCACATGGTAAAGGCAGCCCCATGGCACCAGCGCCAACAAGAAACTTACCCCTCTGCCCAAAATGAGCCAAATGTAAGATTCCAATTATTGATATTCACATTGGTACACAAGGTATCAAAGTTCCTTTTACCTACACATCACAGTTTTGTGGAATAACCACATGTGGTTGGATGAGGTGATTCACAATCTCTAACCCTCCACTCCCATAGTCGCACCTTTGGTCAGAAGATATGTCCATTCTCCTGGTAGGCTATCTCCAAGTGAAGATTGAATAGAATCTTCTCTCGCTGTGAACTTTGGCAGGGTTGGTTAGCTCAGTTGGCTGGATGGCTGGTTTTATGATGCAGAGTGATGCCAACAGTGTAGTTTCAGTTCCCGTACCAACTGCGGTCACTATGGAGAGTTCTTTGAAGGCGTGGTGAGCCACAGGTTAAACTCATCATCACTCATGTCTGTCTGTCTGTCTCTCTCTCTCTCTCTCTCTCTCTCTCTCCCCCCCTCTAATGAGAGAGTGTACTGTCGCCCCATTGGATCTCTGGAGACTTTTGCTCCTTCGACCTTGAAATCCAAAAGGTAGGAAGAAGTCTGCCAACAGTGAAACGCAATTTAATAACAGATGAACCCTAAAACTGTCCATCTAAGGATGGTGGGAGGGCTTTTAATGCTGTCTACCCAATCAGACAGCTTACAGCATTGCAGCCATAGCAACGTGACCTGAAGAAGTTATCCTCCAGGGAGCTAGCCCAGCAAAATTTATCAAAACGTTCGGAAGGCTGAAGGTCAGAGAGGACATTTACTGGTCAACACTTCTGGGGTCCCTGCCCCCAGCTCCTTTTCGGACAGTCAACTGTATCCCAGCTGTTGGTGCAGGGAGGCCAGCCCCATTGTTTCTGTGAACCTGTTCCCCAGCTGCTGAGAGCAGGCACATTCAGGCCTCCCATTGGGGAAGGAGCCCAGCAGCAGCCTAGTGATCAGGGCTGACCCCATGTGCAGCTTTGTCCTTTTACCCACATCCCTGCCCTCCTATCTCCCCAAGACCCCAGTAAAATCTGAACATTTCCCACCCAACTGAATGATTCTAGACTGTCTGTCAAATGGCTATTATTTCTTACTCTGAGATTGTTATTGAACTAAAAGCATACCTTGTAATTCTGGATGAATGTTCCCTTATTTTTTTTTTGAAGATTAGATTACATTAGATTAGATTACATTACAGTGTGGAAACAGGCCCTTCGGCCCAACAAGTCCACACCGCCCCGCCGAAGCGCAACCCACCCATACCCCTACATCTACCCCTCACCTAACACTACGGGCAATTTCCCATGGCCAATTCACCTGACCTGCACATCTTTGGACTGTGGGAGGAAACCGGAGCACCCGGAGGAAACCCACGCAGACACAGGGGAGAACGTGCAAACTTCACACAGTCAGTCGCCTGAGGCGGGAATTGAGCCCGGGTCTTTGGAGCTGTGAGGCAGCAGTGGTTCCCTGGTTCTCCTAGTCTTCAATTCCTGAACCCTTCAAGATAAACCGACAGGAGTGACAACCCTTGTGCCTAGCGAAAGGGAACATTTTCAACCCTTTGATTTTTGAATGACCAAATGAGAATGTGGTTTCTCATGTCAGAGGTAGGTTCTTTACACAGAGAGGGATGGGTGCATGGAATGCACTGCCAGCGGTGGTATTAGAGTCAGATACATTAGGGACATTTAAGCAACTCTTGGATCGGCACATGGATGATAGTAAAATGTATTCTATGTAGGTTAGTTTGATCTTAAAGTAAGATAAAAGGCTGGCACAACATTGAGGGCCGAAGGGCTTGTACAGTGCTGTAGTGTTCTATGTTCTGTGCATTCATTCCACTCTACATTTCAAGTGAGTACACATAATTATATTATTAAATCATGTTCAAATCTCTAGAAATGATTATAACAGACAGTAAAATACATACATGTTCACATCTACTAGGTTGAGTATATACTTTCTGATTATCAAATTCTTTATTGTTCTTTTAGCCCCCAACCCTGCCCCGTGACAATGTTGCCACTTTAAGAAGATTATTTTGTCCTTGGTTTATTTTGAAGAGAGTTTGTAAAGGTAGAGGTGCTGATGCGTCCAGTTTAACAATGGAAGGGGAGTGACCAGTTTAACAATGGAAGGGGAGTGGCCAGTTTAACAATGGAAGGGGAGTGGCCAGTTTAACAATGGAAGGGGAGTGACCAGTTTAACAATGGAAGGGGAGTGTCCAGTTTAACAATGGAAGGAGAGTGACCAGTTTAACAATGGAAGGGGAGCGGCCAGTTTAACAATGGAAGGGGAGTGACCAGTTTAACAATGGAAGGGGAGTGGCCAGTTTAACAATGGAAGGGGAGTGGTCAGTTTAACAATGGAAGGGGAGTGACCAGTTTAATAATGGAAGGGGAGTGACCAGTTTAACAATGGAAGGGGAGCGGCCAGTTTAACAATGGAAGGGGAGTGGCCAGTTTAACAATGGAAGGGGAGTGGTCAGTTTAACAATGGAAGGGGAGTGGTCAGTTTAACAATGGAAGGGGAGTGGTCAGTTTAACAATGGAAGGGGAGTGACCAGTTTAATAATGGAAGGGGAGAGGTCATTTCTCCCAGTTCAGGTTTTTTCTAGTTTGTTTTAACTGTAGCTATCACAAGATGTGAGAGCCCACGAGAGTTGAAGCTTCAGTGAAGAATTTCTCTGACTTTCTTTGAAAATCTCTGTCTGGATGCAACTCCCTCCTGCCTCTAAGAATCTGTGTTTGAATTTACCGTTTTGCGAACAAGTGTGTTTATGGGATGTTTCTGTTTTGGAACAGTTAATTAGTAATAGTTACTGTATCAGGTTGGTTCAGTTTTCCAATTGTTATGTAATTCTAAATTCCGTTTTCTTTGTTGCTGTTCCAACCGTAATGCTTAAATAAATTCCATTTCACTTAAAGCCAAGTGGTTTGACAAGCTGCATCATACCTGGAGTATCTACTTCACATCTGCCTTTAAAATAAGATAAAGTTAGGGTCTTGGTTACCTTCTTAAAATATTCTGAGGGGTTCTGGCCTGATCCATAACACCTTTTACTAGTAATGTCCTGCACTCATTGACAAAAGGAAAGGAAGGTGGAAAAGAGGAGCATTGTATTCCATGACATGACAGTGCCATCTTTGCTGAATTGGTGAAGAACCATCCCCAATATAGACAGGCTCCTCCGGCAACCATGGAAATTGATGACACAAATTGACTCTGGATCAGGTCCCCAAAGGTTTAAATCAGAAGTTGGATAATACCATTTGTGGAAAATATCAACTCCAGAAATCGAAGGACTTTCCTAATCCATTAAGGTCAGACAGACTGGGATGGTAGTGAGGGGGAGGAATATATCACCATTGTTTTAAAATGGAAGATAATCTCTCCCAACCAAAGCAGATTCCTTTCCTTGACTAGTACTATCTTGTCATGCTCTGTAACTCAGAATTCTTTCCAGCAATGCATACACTTCAGTGAATATAATTGAGTCACAGCAAAAGTATGAAAAACCCTGCATTTTGCCTTTAGCTTTAATTATGTGTTTAAGAGGCTTAATCAGTTCCCAGTGTATGTGAGCCCAGCGCACTAACTGCCCTCCTATTAACTATTATTTGGCACCGAAATAATGTGGAATGATAATAAAACGTTTAAAAATGCTTTCAAATAAAGATCTCCATTGTAGTCTTGAATTTTTAAGATGCTATAATGAGCAGATAATACAATTAGTTGACTGTTGGCAAATTAACATGAAATGCTATTGAGAATAAGTAGTTGATTCTTGCTTGCAGATTTCAGATGGGCATCTTCCTAGTGCAATGTAATATGATTCATGGTCAATCCCTGACATTCTGTGTATGTAGATGTGTCTGCAGGAAAATGTCAAATGGAGCCTCATACCGTTTCAATACAAGGGACAGGCGAATGAGTTGGCCATCTTCAGGCCATTCTTACACACCCAGCGAACGTCACTGAGGGAAACTAGGAATTGTTACTACCCACAAAAACCCATTCAAGAGCACTTAACGCTACTGCAGAAAATGCTGGAGAAACACTGCAGACCTACAGAGCAAAAAAAACAGTCAATGTTTCGAGTCCAGTATGGTTATTTTCCAGATTCAGATCACATTCTGGGAGCTTGCTGTGGGAATGTTGGCTGCTGCATTTTCTATAATGCCATGATGACTCTGCTACTAAAGTATGGCATCAGGTGTAAGGTACTTTGGCATGTTCTGAGATCATGAAGGACCCTCAAAAAAAGAACATAAAGATTAGTAGGAGGAGGAGGAGGCCATTCAGCCCCTCAAGCCTGCTCAAGCATTTATTATGAACATGGCTGATCTCATCTCAGCCTCAACACCACTTTCCTGCTCATTCTCCATAACCCTGCAACCTGTTACTATTTGAAAATCTGTATGTCTCCTCCTTAAATTCATTCAATGTCCCAGCATCCACAGCACTCTGGTCATGAATTCTACAGATTCACGACCCTTTGAGAAATAACTTCTCCTCACTTCAATTTCAAATCTGCTGCCCCTTATCTTAAAGCTATAACCTATTGTTCTAGATTGCCGCACAAGGGAATATATCCTCTCTAGCATCTTACATACCTCAATTAGATCTCGCCTCTTCCTGATCTCAGACCATAAGACATAGGAGCAGAAAGTCAGCCCATTGCGCCTGCTCTGCCATTCGATCATAACTAACCAGTATTGGCCTAAATTGCACAGTCTCTCTGCACAAAACTGATCCTCTGAGTTCAAAGGTCAGTACCAAGGAGCACATTTTTCAGGTGAAAATCAGAAGCTTGAGAGAGGGCTTGAAGAAAAGTTTTTTTTCCAGAAGGTGGTGGGGATCTGGAACACACTGCCTGGGAGGGTGGTCAAGGAGAGAAACCTCACAATCTTTGAGAAGACACTTGGGTGAGCACTTGAAATTTACAAATTTGCATTTGTAAGTTTCCTAATGACATCACTATGGTGGATTGTATCTTAAACAACAAGACAAAGTACAGGAAAGAGATTGAGAGCTTGGGGGCATGGCATAAAGAGAACAATCTCTCCCTCAATGTCAAAACAAAGGTCATTTACTTTGGGAAGTGGAGTGGAGGGGACGCCCCTGTCTGTATCAATGGGGCTGAGGTGGAGATGGTTGGCAGCCTCAGGTTCCTGGGAATAAATATCATCAACAATCTATCCTGGTCCATCCACATTGACCCTCCAGTCATGAAAGCACACCAACACCTCATTTCCTCAAGAGGCTAAGGAAATTTGGCATGTTCCCAATGACCCTTACCAATGTTTATAGATTCACCATGGAAAGCATCCTATCCGGATATATCACAGCTTGGTACAGCAACTGCTCCTCCCAAGACTGCAAGAAAGTACAGAGGGTTGTGAACACTGCCCAGTCGATCCCACAAACCAGCCTTCCATCCACTGACTCTATCTATACTTCCCTCTGCCTTGGCAAAGCAGCCAACATCAACAAATACCATTCCTACCACAGTTATACTCTCTTCCATCAGGTTAATGTTTCAAGTCCAGTGTGACTCCTGCAGAGAGAAAGTGAAGACTCAGAGAGAGAGCAGAGGACCATGGTGACTTCACCTTTTTGTATTACAGGTCTCTGTATTTTCAATGGTCCCGGAGGTTGGGAAGATGGAGGGGTTGGGGTTGGATGTGGGTGGATGGGTGCAGGTTGAAGACAAAAGGAAAGTTCCAGCTAACTGCCCTGAATGACAACTTCCTGTCTCTACACGAGTTGGGCAATAGTGTAAATAGTTATCCTCCCAGCTGCAATGAGTAACCAATTAAAGAATGAATGAAGTTGTTTTTTGGTTGCAGCACTCTCCTGATACCATATGGATTATCAGCCAGCACAAGAGCCTTTGGTTGTGCCAGGGAGCAATCCATGAATCGGTGGAGGTATTCAGTGCCTGGGCAGACAGATATCGGAACTGGAGGCTCCATTCATGAGGAAGATACCTCTCTCAAAATCAGCTGCTACTTAATGGCATCAATTACTGTAGTGGCCCTTCATGTTCAGTAGCTCTAATCCTTTTGTCTCTCTATGTGATTAAATATTAACTGTCCTTTGGACAATTAGGGATGGGTAATAAATGCTGGCCAAACCCACAAAGCCCACATTCCATTAAAGAATATAAAAAACTGTTTCTCTGTTTGAAGCCAGTGGCCAAAAATAGAGGAGCTCTCATGCTTCCCAGCTATGACTGAGACAGTGGGATATTTCTCTTGTTAACCTGTGGAATTTCCTTCCTAAGAGACCAGCCAAGGCTGTGTCAACAATACCTACCAACGTTAGATAGTGCCCAGATCCCTTCATTGGGTAGGGATCCCTGCTTCCTTCAAGATCTCCCTCTACATCCCGTTGCTGTCATTCATGGGTTCCCAACGTATACCACATCCTCACAACAGGTTCAGGGCTCGATTGCAAAAATTCAGCTCAGATTACACCTGTGAACGATTGTGGGTTTTTTCCGATTGGAGGAAGGTACAGGGACGGATTCCCTCGGATTAGCTTCCAGACTTGGGGTGTATTGGGCATAGATTCAGAATTTACAAATGGAATAAAACTTGCAAGTATTGTGAAATGTGAGCAGGGGAGGCAGTGGCCTAATGTTATTAGAACCAACATTAGAAATTGTTTTATAGATTCATTGATTGTTGGTTAGTTGATTGTAAGATATAGATGCTAAACTATTAATAGAGAAATGCAACTAATGTTTGGAGACCTGGATTTGAATCTTACGATGGCAGATGATGAAATTTGAATTCAATAACGGTAAATATCTGGAATTTAGAATCAACTGATGACCATGAAACTGAATAACTCCATAGAGGCCAGTATCCCATCACCAAGTCATGCTTTATTTACTCGTGGAGGATCCTTGACACTGATCCAGCTCATGGATGCGGTTTCCTCGACATTGGGGAGACTGGGTGCCTCCTAGCAGAGCGCTTTAGGGAACATCTCCAGGACACCCGCACCAATCAACCACACCGCCCTGTGGCCCAACATTTCAACTCCCCCTCCCACTCTGCCGAGGACATGGAGGTCCTGGGCCTCCTTCACCGCCGCTCCCTCACCACCAGACACCTGGAGGAAGAAAGCCCCATCTTCTGCCTCGGAACACTTCAACCCCAGGGCATCAATGTGGACTTCAACAGTTTCCTCATTTCCCCTTCCCCCACCTCACCCTAGTTCTAAACTTCCAGCTCAGTAACTGTCCCCATGACTTGTCCGGACTTGTCCTACCTGCCTATCTCCTTTTCCACCTATTCACTCCACCCTCTCCTCCTTGACCTATCACCTTCATCCCCTCCCCCACTCACCCATTGTACTCTATGCTACTTTCTCCCCACCCCTACCCTCTTCTAGCTTATCTCTCCACGCTTCAGGCTCATTGCCTTTATTCCTGATGAAGGGCTTTTGCCCGAAACGTCGATTTCGAAGCTACTTGGATGCTGCCTGAACTGCTGTGCTCTTCCAGCACCACTAATCCAGAAACTGATCCAGGTCCCTCAAATTGATCAGAACCCCTGACACTCCTGTTTATATCTGTCAGCCAGGGCTCCCTGATTGGACCAGATTAACAGCCCCAAGCAAGGAGCTCATATTATATGAGGTCGGTGATGTACCTACTGGAGAAGGTGCAAAACTTGACCCACTCTTGGGAAATAAGGCAGGGCAGGTGATTGAGGTGTCAGTGGGGGAGCACTTTGGGGCCAGCGACCATAATTCTATTAGATTTAAAATAATGATGGAAAAGGATAGACCAGATCTAAAAGTTGAAATTCTAAATTGAAGAAAGGCCAATTTTGACCGTATTAGGCAAGAACTTTCAAAAGCTGATTGGGAGCAGATGTTCACAGGTAAAGGGACGGCTGGAAAATGGGAAGCCTTCGGAATGAGATAACGAGAATCCAGAGAAATTATATTCCTGTCAGAGTGAAAGGAAAGGCTGGTAGGTATAGGGAATGACTAAAGAAATTGTGGGTTTGGTTAAGAAAAAGAAGGAAGTATATGTCAGGTATAGACAGGATAGATCGAGTGAATCCTCAGAAGAATATAAAGGCAGTAGGAGTATACTTAAGACGGAAATCAGGAGGGCAAAAAGGGGACATGAGGTAGTTTTGGCAAATAGAATTAAGGAGAATCCAAAGGGTTTTTACAAATATATTTAAGACAAAAGGGTAACTAGGGAGTGAATAGGGCCCCTCAAAGGTCAGCAAGATGGCCTTTGTGTGGAGCCACAGAAAATGAGGGAGATACTAAATGAATATTTTGCATCAGTATTGACTGTGAAAAAGGATATGGAAGATATAGACTATGGGGAAATAGATGGTGAGATCTTGCAAAATGTCCATATTACAAAGGAGGAAGTGCTGGATGTCTTGAAACACATAAAAGTGGATAAATCCTCAGGACCTGATCAGGTGTACCCTAGAACTCTGTGGGAAGCTAGAGAAGTGATTGCTGGGCCTCTTGCTGAGATATTTGTATCATCAATAGTCACAGGTGAGGTGTTGGAAGACTGGAGGTTGGCAAACGTGATGCCACTGTTTAAGAAAGGTGGTAAAGACAAGCCAGGGAACTATAGACCAGTGACCCTGATGTCGGTGGTGGGCAAGTTGTTGAAGGGAATCCTGAGGGACAAGCTGTACGTATATTTGGAAAGGCAAGGATTGATTAGGGACTTCAGCATGACTTTGTGCGTGGGAAATCATGTTTCACAAACTTGATTGAGTTTTTTGAAGAAGTAACAAAGAGGATTGATGAGGGCAGAGCGGTAGATGTGATCTATATGGACTTCAGTAAGGCATTCGACAAGGTTCCGCATGGGAGACTGGTTAGCAAGGTTAGATCTCATGGAATACAGAAATAACTAGCCATTTGGATACAGAACTGGCTCAAAGGTAGAAGACAGAGGGTAGTGGTGGAGGGTTGTTTTTCAGACTGGAGGTCTGTGACCAGTGGAGTGCCACAAAGATCGGTGCTGGGTCCTCTACTTTTTGTCATTTACATAAATGATTTGGATGAGAGCATAAGAGGTACAGTTAGTAAGTTTGCAGATGACACCAAAATTGGAGGTGTCGTGGACAGCAAAGAGGGCTACCTCAGATTACAACAGGATCTGGATCACATGGGCCAATGGACTGAGAAGTGGCAGATGGAGTTTAATTCAGATAAATGCGAGGTGCTGCATGTTGGGAAAGCAAGTCTTAGCAGGACTTATACACTTAATGGTAAGGTCCTAGGGAGTGTTGTTGGACAAAGAGACCTTGGAGTGCAGGTTCATAGCTCCTTGAAAGTGGAATCACAGGTAGATAGGATAGTGAAGAAGGCATTTGGAATGCTTTCCTTTATTGATCAGAGTATTGAGTACAGGAGTTGGGAGGTCATGTTGCGGCTGTACAGGACATTGGTTAGGCCACTGTTGGAATATTGCTTGCAATTCTAATCTCCTTCCTGTCTGAAGGCTGTTGTGAAACTTGAAGGGATTCAGAAAAGATTTACAAGGATGTTGCCAGGGTTGGAGGAGTTTAGCTATAGTGAGAGGCTGAGTAGACTGGGGCTGTTTTCCCTGGAGTGTCAGAGGCTGAGGGGTGATCTTATAAAGGTTTTTAAAATCATGAGGGGCCTGGATAGGATAAATGTACAAAGTCTTTTTCCTGAGGTGGGGGAGTCCAGAACTAGAGGGCATAGGTTTAGGGTGAGAGGGGAAAATTTTAAAAGGGACTGAAGGGACAACTTTTTCACACAGAGGGATGAAATGAGCTGCCAGAGGAAGTGGTGGAAGCTGGTAAAATTGCAACATTTAAAAGATATCTGGATGGGTATATGAATAGGAAGAATTTAGAGAGATATGGACCAAGTGCTGGCAAATGGGACTAGGTTAGGTTAGGATTTCTGGTTGACATGGACGAGTTGAACCAATGTGTCTCTTTCTGTGCTGTACATCTCTCTGACGACTCTATGACTCCATGAAGGTTAAAATTCTCAATGGAGTGCAAGTATAGTTACTTGGATGCAACTGTTGAAGGGAGTGGGGCAGATTGAGAGATTGGTTCAAAGGATTCGTGGGATCATGGGCTTTGTAACTAGAGGCAAAGGGTAAAAATGCAAGGATGTTATGTACAACTTCTACCATTAGTTCTCCCTGAGCTGGGATGTGGACAATTCTGGGGACCATACTTCAGGAATGATGGGAAAACAGGGGACCTTTAAACATTTACAACAATGGCTGTCAAGCTGAAGAATTTCTGTGATGTGATTTGGACTTTCTTCTCCTTCAAGTGGAAAAGGATGACAGGAAATTTGACAAAGATGTGCAAGGTCAGGAGAGGTCTTGCTGGAGCAGAAAAAAATTTTTTTCCTGTTGGCAGAAGAATTGTGAAGCAGTGAATATTGACTGAAAGAGAATGATAAAAGAACCAATAGTGACATGAGGAATTCTTTATTATGCAGTGAGTGTTAAGGAGCTGGAATGCGCAGCCTCAGACTGTGATGAAGACATATCAATCACCAACAGGCCATTGGATAAAAATCTAAGGAAATGAAAACGCAGAGTCCAGGAAAAGAGCTAGGGAGTGCGATCAGCTAAATCACATTTGCAGAAGGTCAGCATTGACACAGTGGTGACACAGAAGCCCTCATGACATGATTCTATAGTTGGGTAAGAAAATGGGAGTTCTCCCTGCTGACCTGGTCTATGTGTAACTCTCAATGATGATCATTAAAACAGACGTCTGGTCATTATCACTTTGCCACTTCAATCATCCTTGCTGTGTGCAAAGTGAACATCAAAACATAGGAGTCAGAGTAGGCCATTGTGTCATGAGCCTGCTCTGTCATTTGATCACATCATTATTCAGCTCCATTTGTCCTGTCTGTTCCCGACAGCCCAGTCCAGACTTGATGAGCCAAAGGGCCTCTTCTCTCTCTGTACGATTTTCTGAACCCTTACCATCTTTTCCATAAAAAAATCTGTCTTACACAACTTTCAATTTCCTCAAACACCCAGCTCCCACTGCTATCTGATGAAGGATATTCCACAGGGACTGACAAGAAATAAAGAAAATGTCCTGCCATCAGTTTTTAAACTCCTTCTCCAAGGTTTAAATACCCCATAACATTCTTTCAGTATCCACCCTATCAGATCCAATCAGAATCTTAAACCTTTCAACAAGACCATCTCTTATTCTTGGGAATACCATGGGGAACAGTTGCAATCTGTGCTGTCACATTTCTTGCAGCTGGTATTTGTAAAAATACATAATTGGCTTCCCAAACATTTTGGGATTACTACCTTAGCATACTCGCATGCTCTCATCTTTATCGGACTCGTCAGCACTGGTTACTTCTCTCTGGATGTTGGATGCTAACGTGTTAGTTCCCTTTCATAGGTATGAGTTACCTGATGGGAGGGTACATGCAATAAGCTAGGGGACTGTGATATGCATGGGCCCTGTCTGTGGAAAGCCATGATGATAGTGTCTGAGCTCATCACTTTTATTCTATTCATTCACAGGAAGCTGGCTAGGTCAGTGTTTATTTCACATCTCCAGCAAGTGAATGTAGTGCAGCCAAATTTGCAAATGACTCAAACATAAGTGGAAAGGCAGATTGTGGGAGGGTCGCAGTTTACAGAGAGATATTGATAGGTTAAGGAGGTGGGCAAAAAAATTGGCAATTGGAGTAACATGTGGGAAAGTTCTGATGTTGTTCATTTTGGAAGGAGAATAAAAAAATAAAGTATTAGCTAATTGGAGAAAAGCTGCAGAAAGCTGCAACACAAAGGGACTTGTGCAAGAACCACAGGTGGAGCAGGTAATCAGGAAGGTTCATGGGATGTTGGCCCTTATTCCAGGAGGGGTTGGAGTATAAGAGTAAGGAAGCCTTACTGCAACTGTACAAGGTGCTGGTGAGACCACATCTGGAGCGCTGTGAGCAGGTTGGGTCTCCTTATTTAAGAAAAGATATAATTTCATTCGAGGCAGTTCAGAGAAGGTTCACGGGGATGGTCTAATGAGCAAAGGGTAAACAGGTTGAGACTCTACTCACTGGAGTATAGAAGAATGAGAGGTGATGTCATTGAAACAGGGTCAATGCTGAGAGGGTGTTTCCCTCATGGGAGAGTCCAAGACCAAACGGTGTCATCTCAGAATAAAAGGGCACCGAAATAAGACTGTGATGAGGAATTTATTCTCTCAGACGGTTGTGAATTTTTGGAACTCGTTTCCACAGACAGGTGGGGTCTGAGATGGATACGTTTTTGATTAGTCAGGGAGTCAAGGATTACGGGGATAGGGCAGGAAAGTGGATGTGAGAAATGTCGGATCAACCATGAGCCTGATGGATGGTGGAAGACGCTCAAGGGACTGAACAGCCGACTCCTGCTCCTACATCTTATAGACCTATTCCTAATTGTGCTAGAGTGCAGACAGCCAAGAACGTTACCTCAGAATACAACAGGATCATGATAGGTGGGCTGGTGGGCCGAGGGGTGGAAGATGGAGTTTAATTTAGATAATATGAGGTGTTGCATTGGAAAGGCAAATCAGGGCAGGACTTACACACTTAGAGCTAGGGTCATAGGAAGTCTTGCTGACAAGGAGACCTTGGAGTGCAGGTTCATAGTGCCTTGAAAGTGGAGTTGCAGATAGATAGGATCGTGAAGAAGGTGTTTCGTATGCTTTCCTTTATTGGTCAGAGTATTGAGTATAGGAGTTGGGAGGTCATGTTGCAGCTGTTCAGGACATTGTCGAGAGTGTGGTGTTGGAAAAGCACAGCAGGTCAGGCAGCATCTGAGGAGCAGGAGAATCGACGTTTCAGACAAGAGCCCTTCGTCAGGAATGCAGCTTGTGAGCTGATGGGGTGGAGAGATAAATGGGAGGGGGATGGGGCTGGGGGAAAGGTAGCTGAGAGTTCAATAGGTAGATGGAGGTGAGGGTAATGGTGATAGGTCAGAGAAGAAGGTGGAGCGGATAGGTGGGAGGAAAGATGAACAAGTAGGACAGGTCATGAGGGTGGTGCCGAGTTGGAAGATTGGTACTGGGATAAGGTGGGGGGAGGGGAAATGACGAAACTGGTGAAGTCCATATTGATGCCCTGGGGTTGGAAGGTCCCAAGGTGGAAGATGAGGCGTTCTTCCTCCAGGTGTCAGGTGATTAGGATGTGGCTGTGGAGGAAGCCCAGGCCCTGCATGTCCTCAGTGAAGTGGGAGGGAGAGTTAAAGTGTTCGGCCACGGGGCGGTAGGGTTGGTTGGTGCAGGTGTCCCAGAGATGTTCTCTGTAGCACTCTCTGAGTAGGCGTCCAGTCTCCCCAGTGTAGAGGACCTCGCTTCAGGAGCAACGGACATTGATTCAGCCACTTTTGGAATATTCTGTGCAATTCTGGGCTCCCTGCGATAGGAAGGATGTTGTGAAACCTGAAAAGGCTCAGAAAAGATTTACAAGGATGTTGCCAGGGTTGGAAGGTTTGTGCTATAGGGAGAGGCTGAACAGGCTGGGGCTGTTTTCCCTGGAGCGTTGGAGGCTGAGGGGTAACCTTTAGACTTTTATAAAATCATGAGGGGCATGGATAGGGTAAATAGACAAGGTCTTTTCTTCGGGTTGGGGGAGTCCAGAACTAGAGGGTATAGGTTTAGAGTGATAGGGGAAAGGTTTAAAAGGGACCTTAGGGGCTACTTTTCCCTGCAGAAGATGATGTGTCTGTGGAATAAGCTGTCAGAGAAAGTAGCGAAGGCTGGTACAATTGCAACACTTAACGTGCATCTGGATGGTGACATGAATTTAGTTTAGAGTTTGGAGGGACACAGGCCAAATGCTGGCAAATGGGACTAGATTAATTTGGAATATCTGGTCAGTTTGGATAAGTTGGACTGAAAGGACTGTTTCCATGCTGCATCATAGAATCATAGAAACCCTACAGTGTGGAAATAGGCCCTTCGGCCCAGCAAGTCCACACTAACTCTCCAAAGAGTATCCCACCCAGACCCATTCCCCTATTACTCTACATTTACCACTGACTAATGCACCTAACCTATAATCCCTGAATGATATGGGTAATTTAGCATGGCCAGTTCACCTAACCAACACATCTTTGGATTGTGGGAGGAAACTGGAGCATCCGGAAGAAACCCACACAGACACAGGGAGAATGTACAAACTCCACACAGACACTTGCCTGAGGCTGGAATCGAACCCGGGTTCCTGATGCAGTGAAGCAGCAGTACATCTCTATGAATCTTTGACACTATGACTTCCAATGTACAAGAGGTTGAGGGTAGTGAGGTCAGGGATAGGTTTACAAGGTCATGAGAGGGCACAGGCAATCAGGATGTTTGTTTGAAATGTGTGTACTTCAATGACATGAGCATCCAGATTAAGGTGGGTGAACTTGCAGCATGGGTTGGTCCCTGGGATTTTGAGTTTGTGGCCATTTGTGGAAACTAGAGACATAAGGATCATGAAGGTAGCATTACCGAGGAGAAGAGTAGGCAGAGAGCAGAGAGCAGCAAAGGAACTGGTGGAATGAAGTGCATGTGCTTTAATGCAAGGAGTATAATGGGTAAGGCAGACAAACTTAGGGCTTGGATTGGTGCCTGGGAGTATGATGTTATTGCAATCACAGAGACTTGGTTGCATGATTGGCAACTATATGTTCCAGGACATAGATGCTTCAGACAGACAGGGAGGGAAGGAAAAGTGGTGGGGAGGAGTTGCATTAGTTGGTCAGGGATGATATCACGGCTGTGCTAAAGGAGGACACTATGGAGGGCTTGGGTAATGAGGCATTATGGGTGGAGCTGAGAAATAAGAAGGGTGCAGTTACATTGTTGGGACTGTATTACAGGCCTCCCAACAGTGAGGGTGAGGTAGAAGAACAAATAAATAAACAGATTATGGGAAGATGTAGAGGCAACAGGATGGTAGTAATGGGAGATTTTAATTTTCCCAACATTGACTGGGATACACGTAATGTCAAAGAACTGGAGAGGACAGAATATGTAGGGAGCATCCAGGAAAGTTTTCTCAAGCAGTATGTCAAGCGTCCGATGAGGGAAGGGGCCATATTGGACTTGGTGTTGGGGAATGAGCCAGGCCAGGTGGTAGAAGTTGCAGTGGGGAATTTCCATGGGAATAGTGACCACAATTCTGTAAGTTTTAGACTACACCGAAATAAAAGTGAGCGTGGGCCTAAGGCCACTAAACTGGGCCAAGGCCAATTATATCGAAATTCAGCAGGAGCTGGGAAATGTGGATAGGGGACAGCAATTTGAAGGGAAGTCCACATTCAATATATGGGAGGCTTACAAAGATAGGTTGAAGATAGTGCAGGTTAGGCATGTCCCTTTGAAAAAAAAGGATAGGAAAGGCAAGATTCATGAACTGTGGATGACAGGAGAAATCGTGTGATTAGCCAAGTGGAAAAGGGAAGCGTGCATAAGGTCCAGGCAGCTAAGAACAGAACGAGCCCAGGAGGAATATCGGGAGAGTAGGATTAGTCTTAAACGAGGAATCAAGCGGGTTAAAAGGGGTCATGATATAACTTTAGCAAGCAGAATTAAGGAGAATTCCATGGTCTTTTATTCATATATAAGAAGCAAATGGGTAATTAGAGAAAGGGTTGTCCACTAAAGCATAAGGAAGGAAGGTTTTTTTTTTAGATTAGATTACTTACAGTGTGGAAACAGGCCCTTCGGCCCAACAAGTCCACACCGACCCGCCGAAGCGCAACCCACCCATACCCCTACATCTACCCCTTACCTAACACTACGGACAATTTAGCATGGCCAATTCACCTGACCTGCACATCTTTGGACTGTGGGAGGAAACCGGAGCACCCGGAGGAAACCCACGCAGACACGGGGGGAATGTGCAAACTCCACACAGTCAGTCGCCTGAGGCGGGAATTGAATCCAGGTCTCTGGCGCTGTGAGGCAGCAGTGCTAACCATTGGCATCTCCAAATCAATTTTGGGGAAGTTAAAGTCCTCCATAACAACGACCCATTTACTCTCACTCCTATCGAGAATCATCTTTGCTATCCTCTCCTCTACATCCCTCGAACAATTCAGAGGCCTATAGGGAGAGTAATAGGGGTGTGGAACAGTCTGCCTGCAATAGTAGTAGACTCACTGACATTAAGGGCATTTAAATGGGCATTGGACATACATATGAATTATAATGGAACAATGTAGGTTAGGTGGACATCAGATTATTTTCACAGGTTAGTGCAACATCAAGGGCCAAAGGGCCTGTACTGTGCTGTAACGTTCTATGTTCTATGTTCTATGTTCAAAGAAGGTGATGGTGAGCATTCCTTGATGTATTATAATTTGGTATAATTTTTGGAATAATTATGTTGATGAAACCACTTGATAATTCAATCCCTGGTTGGGCCATAAAATCCAATTTTTTAAGGTAGTTCTAGTGGAATAAGATTACAAAATGACATAACTATGTGTGTGCAATCTGCAGAAAATCACTGTCATATTGTAAGTGAAATGGTATGAAATGTTAGAAACATGGGGGCCTGTTAGTTCAACTGGCTGTATAGCTGGTTTGCAATATAGGGTAGTGCCAACTGCATCAGTTCAATTCTGACATTGGCTCAGATTATCACGAAGGACTTTCCTTCTCAACCTGTCTCCTCACCTGAGGTGTTCTGACCCTCAGTTTAAACCCTCACAATCATCTCTCTCTCAGTCTCTCTCTTTCTCTCTAATGGGAGAACATTCCTACAGTAGGACTATGGTGACTTCAGAGTCCACTTTTGCATATTTATTATTTTCATGGTGATGTTCTTACTTGGCAAGGTAGGTCCCAGAATGAAATCTGGCATGATAGGCTTTTTTTAAATTTTACAAGGTGATCTTTCTTTGAAATATAACTGCTCATTGGTGCAGATATGAGTTTTAACAGTAAACCAGCAGTTCATTTTATAAAAGGAGTAAAGATAAAATAGAACAACCCAAACTATTTCTGATTTGTAATTGAAATGATATGTGTTAGAGTGTGATCTCAGCAAAAACAAATGTGTTGGTTATGAATTTGTAATACAGAATATAACATCTGGAACAGTGTTACATTATTGGGTGACGTCAATAGGAATATGTTACAACAGAATAATACTCAGGTTAGAACATGACACACCGGGAGCACATTACATGGAATAATATAACAGTTGTTTGTTGTTTGGAAAGAGACTCAGCGAGGTGTATGTTGTGCACAATGATGCACAGCTTCTTGTGTACTCTTGCCTTTTGCCAAGATTCCAATTATCAGCTTTACTCCTGAGTTAATATTGGTGTTTTCATTGAAAGTGAAATTGCTACTAAACCTGTTTCACAAAATGTTCAGTGGAACAGGCCAGTTAAATAATGCAGCAGCAGAAACATACTTATATTGAAACTCAGTTTGTACATCTAACTAGATGTGCTCACAGAGCACAGAATAAAGAGTTGAAACATGATTTCCCCAACTAACAAATATTTTCATTTCAACCAATACAGAGAAAAATTATGAGGTCTTTTGAACCTATAAATTATCCTTAAAATGTGTTTGTCAACATTTAAAGGAGGTAAATGATATTTCTAAGGCCTCCTGTGACGGTGATGAATAGCAATATCAAGCTCCGGCACCAGAGCATGTGTCTACTTGAGAGCTTGTTTATCGAATGTTAATGAAAAACTATTAATCCATATCATTCTATGAATCCACATGGAGAGGCTTGTAAGGGAAGCAGCAAACTACTCTGTGACAAATGTACTGCTGTTTTTGTCCATCAGCAACTTCTGCAGCTTGAAAAATTCAGTGCTCTTCATAGAAAACCTGACTGGAAGGGTTTTCTTTTGTTTGGATGTGGTATGGGCCATGAAGATGTGATTGATTGGTACCACTTTTTTCTTGTTCCCTTTGTTGTGGTGTGCCTCAGAGATCAGTGATGGGATCACAATTATTCACAATTTACGTAGAGGATTTGGAGTAGGGGACCACAAGTCATGTGTCAAAGTTTGCAGATGACACTAAGATGAGTGGTAGAGCAAGGCGTGCAGAGGACTGTATAACTTTGCAAAGGGACATGGATAGTTTAAGTGAGTGGGCAAAGGTCTGGCAGGTGGAGTACAATGTTTGTAAACTTGAAGTCATCCATATTAGTGGGAATAACAGTAAAAAGGACAATTATTTGGATGGTAAAATGGTGTAGCATGCTGCTGTGCAGAGGGATGTGGTTGTCCTTGTGCATGAATCACAGAAGGAGATGCAGCAGGTAATAAGGAAGGCAAATGGAATTTTTTCCTAATTGCGAAAGGGGACTGTGTTTTAAAACTGGGAAGTTATGTTACAGCTGTACAAGGTGCTGGTGAGGCCACACCTGGAGTACTGTGTGCAGTTTTGGTCTCCTTACTTGAGAAAGGATGGACTGGCACTGGAGTGGGTGCAGAGGTGGTTCACGAGGTTAATTCCAGAGTTGAGGGTCTTGGCTTATGAGGAGAGACTGACTAGACTGCGATTATATTCTTTGGAATTTAGAAGAATGAGGGGGGATCTTATAGAGACGTGTAAAATTATGAAGGGAATAGATAAGATAGAAGAAGAGAGGATGTTTCCAATGGTGGGTGAAACTAGAACAAGAGGACATAGCCTCAAAATGAGGGGGAGCAAATTTAGGACTGAATTGAGAGGAAACTTCTTCCCCCTGAAGGTTGTGAATCTTTGTAATTCCCTGCCCAGTGAAGTGGGTCAGGCTTCTTCAGTAAATGTTTTTAAAGCTAAGATAGATAATTTTTTGAACGGTAAAGGAATTAAAGGTTATAGTGAGAGGGTGGGGAAGTGGAGTTGAGGCCATGAAAAGATCAGCCGTGATCCTATTGAATGGTGGAGCAGGCTTGAGGGGACAGACGGCCTACTCCTGCTCCTGGTTCTTATGTTGTTTATTATGTTGAAATCCAAATTGCTCTTTTAGATCAATATAAGAACAGATTCAAGCACAATCAGGAGGACATGTGTTATCCAAAAATGGAAGGAACAGCTCAACTGAAACTTTCAGAAGTATCATCGAATTTGAAGTTTCTCTTCTTGTCCATTTTTCTATCTTGTCCAGCATTTAGATCATTTGCTAAAATCCAAAGTCTGCTTCATTTCAATCTTGGTCTCTGCCATGTCAATCCCACTGAGATGTTTCTTTCTCTCAAGCATTTAACAGTCAGTCTTTATTATTCCCAATTTATACTCCACAGCTCCTGTCTAATAGCTGTATAATTTCCTCTCCCCCAACTAAATATGTCTGTTCCAATCCCTCTCCATGGCTATGGTAAAGGTGAAGCAGTGCTGGTCACTGTCACCGAACTGCTCTCCCACCAAGAGATCTGACACCTGGCCTGGCTGGTTGCCTAGTGCCAAATCCAATATAGCAAAAGTGAGTACTCAGATGCTAGGGATTAGAGTCAAGAATGAGGTGCTGGAAAAGCACAGCAGGTCGGGCAGCATCTGAGGAGCAGGAAAATCAATGATTCGGACAAAAGGCCTTCATCAGGGACGATGAAAGGCTTTTACCCGGAACGTCGATTTTCTCGCTCCTCGGATGCTGCCCAAGTGCAACTTGGCCTCCGCCCTAGTCGGCCTGTTTACATATTGAGTCAGGAATCCTTCCTGGACACACCCAGCAAAATCAGCTCCATCCAGACCATCTGCACTGAGGAGGTTCCAATCAATGTTGGGGAAGTTGATCACCCATAACAACAACTCTGTTACATCTGCACCTTTCCAAGATTTGCTGTCTAATCTGTTCTTCCATCTCTCGGCTTCTATTGTGTGTGTGGGGGGCGGTCTATGGAAAACACCCAGTAAAGTGACTGCTCCTTTCCTGTTACTGACTCGCACCCATACTGACTCAGTAGAGAAACCCTCCTCAACAACCTCTATTTCTGCAGCTGTGAAGCACTCTCTAAGTAACAATGCTGCTCCCCCTCTTCTTTTATTCCACCTCCCCCCCACCTCCACCACCCAGTTGAAGATGTAAACCCTGGAACATACAGCTACCATCCCTGCCCCTGTGAAATCCATGTCACCATTATGGCCACAACATCCTAGCTCCAAGTGCTATAAAACTAATATAAAAGAAATAAAGATAAAATAGAATAAACCAAACTATTTATGTATTACACAAATGCAAAGATTTTGAAATACACGGTAAAATGTATTCACATGAATCCCAAGATTAATTTGCAGTATTCATACCAGGAAGAATTCCTATTTTGATCATCTTGATCAGGTTTAATTGTACTGTGGCTTCCACTCCCACTCTTGAGATCCGATTGCCTTTTCCCGAAACCTTTATACAGCTGAGCTTAAATTTTCTCAACTTCAAACAACCTACTCAGAGTTTTAGCCAAACTTTTCTAGCTCTGGATCGTTTAGTAAACTCATGACGCTAAGGTAACTTATTTTTAACAATTCTAGATTTTCTGTTTGCTAGGACCACCTACTTTACACGTTCAGCTTTAGCCAAGACCATGTAAAACACAAATGAAAATGTTTATTACAAGCTATAGATATTTCTCTCATCAAAAGAAAAGATCTCTGAACATTTAAAGAAGCAATCTCTGAACAGCCTAAAACACAACCATTTAATGTGTTTACTCATGGAAATCTCCCAATACAAACAAACACCCAGTACTTATCAGGAAGTTTTTCACTCATTGTACTTTAAAATAAATCACCATGGCTGCAGAAGTTAAACATTAAACCCCTTCAAACCCATAAGTTTATCTCCAAAAATCCAAACTTTAAAAGAAGTAACATTCAAGTATTTTAAAAATCCTGCAAAACATATCACACATCCCCCCCCAAAGAAAAAGAAAAATGTACCTTAAAAGGTGTTTTCATTAGTTCTCAAAGCTATCCTAATGCGTTTGCTATTTCACAGGAATGGTCGTAACACTTTGGTATAAATGCACAGTAAGTTAAACAGCAGTCTTATTTTCCAACAGTTTTCCAACAGTTTCCTTCAAATGTGCTCTTGATAAAACATCCATTACACATACCTTTTCCAAAACATGTGAATAATATTCAAAGTTTGTGTGAAGATTTGTAGCTCGGGTGCTCGTTGTTGTGGTTCTGTTCGCCGAGCTGGGAATTTATGTTGCAGACGTTTCGTCCCCTGTCTAGGTGACATCCTCAGTGCTTGGGAGCCTCCTGTGAAGCGCTTCTGTGATCTTTCCTCCGGCATTTGTAGTGGTTTGAATTTGCCGCTTCCGGTTGCCAGTTCCGCTGCAGTGGCCGGTATATTGAGGAAAGATCACAGAAGCACTTTACAGGGGGCTCCCAAGCACTGAGGATATCAGCTAGACAGGGGACGAAACTTCTGCAACACAAATTCCCAGCTCAGCGAACAGAACCACAACAATGTGAATAATATTCAAATTATATAGTTGGAGAAATAAGTTTTATTGAAATAATCACAAGTTTTTGTCCTGAATGCTTTCTATGAACATCAAAGGATTGTGATGCTGTAAGTAAGTTTCTTCCATGTTGTGTTGGTGTGTATTTCAAAATGCCATAGAACCAACAGAAGACCGGTGTAAGAGCAAATTACTGCAGATGCTGGAATCTGTACGCAAAGTGACAAATGCTGGAGATCACAGCAGGCCAGGCAGCATTCATGGAAAGAGGGCAAGGTAATGTTTTGAGTCTAGATTACTCTTCATCAGAGCCTCAAATTTGATGAAGAGTCATCTAGACCTGAAACGTTAGCTTGCTCTCTGCCTATGGATACTGCCTGACCCATTCTGACTTCCAGCTTTTGTTGTTTTCAGGAGACCGGATGTTTCAGTAAACACAGTGGAATAATTTTGTTAGCGTGCAGTCAATTCCTTTGAAACATGACAGATAGGCAGTTCACCCTCCAACTTATCATCTGGCAGTGAAACAGGCCCCGTTCTGATGTTGCTGACATTAACAACCAGTTTCAATGGTTTCTCATCATGAAGCCTGTGATTGTCAACCGATGTGGTTGTCAACACAACTTGCAGGTTATCAAGGGCACTTTGATATGTTTGTGTCCATTCAAACCTTCTGCCTTTTTACAAGTCTGTAAAAGGTGCAACAATAATGCTGATGTACATAGGGGTGGCACGGCGGCTTAGTGGTTAGCACTACTGCCTCACAGCACCAGAGACCTGGTTTCAATTCCTGCTTTGGGCAATTGTCTGTATGGAGTTTGCACATTCTCCCATGTCTGTGTGTGTTTCCTCCAGGTGCTCTAGTTTCCTCCCACAATCCAAAAGATGTGTAGGTCAGATAAATTGCCCATAGTGTTAGGTACATTAGTCAGAGGGAAGTGGGTCTGGGTGGGTTACTCTTCAGAGGGTCCTTGTAGACTTGCTGGGCCGAAGGGCCTGTTCCGATAGTGTAGGGAATCTTTTTAAAAAAAACTTGTGACAGAATCCACTCATTGCAAACGCGGCACAGAGTTACAAGCACGTGGAAACAGAAATTGCTGCAGCAAGTCCAGCAGCATCTATGGAGAAAAAAAACAAAGTTGACATTTTCGAATCCCTTCTTCAAAATTTCAACGCTTTTCCTCGGCGCAAGTAAATCTAATATCCTTCATATTTTTCATTGTCTCGGTGCTCATCGGCCTTGTCCTACAGCTTGGGACAAACAAATCTCCTTTGTCTTGGCAATCTTAGCTAAATTCATAACCAAATTGTCTTCTTGCAGCTGATCGAACAGCTCAGTTAAGTGGTGTAAATATTTTAATTAAAAATAACTAAGTCAGCAATGTAAACAATACAGTTACATAATCCTTACCTGGAAGCTGTGTTTCAGGAGGCAGTCATATCCCTTGGATTAGCAGAGGTTATTAAGTTTTACAGAACAAGAGGACAGAGTTGTTGGAATGCGTTGCCAGTGGTGGTGGTGGAAACAGAGTCATAAGACCATAAGACCATAAGACTATAAGACATAGGAGCGGAAGTAAGGCCATTCGGCCCATTGAGTCCACTCCGCCATTCAATCATGGCTGATAGGCATTTCAACTCCATTTACCCGCATTCTCCCCGTAGCCCTTAATTCCTTGTGACATCAAGAATTTATCAATCTCTGCCTTGAAGACATTTAGCGTCCCAGCCTCCACTGCACTCTGCGGCAAGGAATTCCACAGGCCCACCACTCTCTGGCTGAAGAAATGTCTCCGCATTTCTGTTCTGAAATGACCCCCTCTAATTCTAAGGCTGGATCCACGGGTCCTAGTCTCCTCGCCTAACGGAAACAATTTCCTAGCATCCACCCTCTCTAAGCCATGTATTATCTTGTAAGTTTGGGGACATTTAAGCAACTGCTGGATATGCACATGGATAGCAGTGAGTTGAGGCATGTGTAGGTTTAGTTAATGTATTTTACATTAGGATTAAACCTCGGCACAACATTGTGGGCCAAAGGGCCTGTTCTGCTGTACTTTTCTATGTTCTAGAGTATTGAAAGGATCAGGAATCTAACTTCAGTCACAGCAGATAAGGGGAAAACTCTGACAAGGGGCAGTCAATATAGGACTGAGGGTGTTGTACTTAAATGCAGGCAGTATACGAAACAAAGTAAATGAGCTTGGAGGGCAGATTGGAATTGGTTGGGAAAGTGTATTGGGTAGCACAGAGACGTGGCTGCAAGGGGATAAGGACTGGGACCTACATATCCAAGGATACACTTCCTATTGAAAGGACAGTCAGATGGGCAAGGTTGTGTTGTTAGTAAGAAATTAAATTAAATAATAGCAAGAAGTGATACAGACCTGGAAGGCATGGATTCTGTATGGGTAGAGTTAAGGAATTCCAAAGGAAAAAGGTCCCTGATGGGTGTTATGTACAAACCACCTAGCAGTGGTTAAGTTGTGGGGAAGAAAATGAATCGAGAGATAAGGCGTGTAAGAATCGCACTATCACAATAATTGTGAGGGACCTCAATGTGCAGGTGGACTGGGAAAATTAGGTTGGTTGTAGACCCCAAGGAAAGGAATTCATGGAATGTCTATGAGATGTGTTTTTTGGAGCAGCGTTGGCAGAGCTCACTGGAAAACAGGCAATTCTGAATTTGATGATGGGGCAGACTTGATTAGAGAGTTTAAAGTGAAGGAACCCTGAGGGGCAGTGACCACAATATGATAGAATTCACCTTGCAATTTGAGAGGGAGAAGCTGGAATGGTAATGAGATTACAATTGAGAAAAGTTAACTATAAAGACGTGAGGGGAGAGCTGGCTGGAACTGATTGGAAGGGGAACCTAACAGGGAAGACAGTGGAGCAGCAATGGCAGGAATTTGGGAGGCACAACAGAAATTCATCCCAAGGAAGGAGAAACATCCTGAGGGGAGGACAAGGCAAAGATGGCCAACAAGGGAAGTCAGAGACAGCACAAAAGCAAAGGAAACACATCAATGTGATGAAGGTTGATGGGAAGCTAGAGGATTAGGAAGTCTTTAAAAAACAGCAGAGGATAACTAAAAAAAAAAGCAATAAAGGAGGAGAGGATGAAATATGAGAGTAAGCTAGCTGGCAATATTAAAGAAGATTACAAGAGTTTTTGTTTCAATATTGACAAGGAAAGAGAGAGGCGAGAGTGGACATTGGACACTGGAAAATGAGGCCTGAGAAGTAGCAATGGAGAACAAAGAAATGGCAGAGGAACTGAATAGGTACTTCCCATGAGTCTTCACAGTGGAAGACAACAGCAGCAAACCAGAACTTCAAGAGAGTCAGGGGCAGAGATGAATCTAGTGGCCATCACTCAGGATAAAGTGTTGGGGCAGCTGAACATTGAGTAATACACCCCAACTAGAATGACTATATTCACAGTTAGAACATAGAATAATGTAGCACAGGAACGGGCCCTTCAGCCCACAGTGTTTTGCTGAACATGATGCCAAATTAAACTAAATCTTTCTGTCTGCCCTGGGTCTACATCCCCCCATTCCTTGCACATTTTTGTGCTTATCTAAAAGTCTCCTAAATGCCCCTCTCATATTTGCCTCCACCACCCTGGCAGTGTGTTCCAGATCCCTACCACTCTATGTAAAAAAAACTCACCCTGCACATCTCCTTTGAACTTTCCCCCTCTCACCGGAAATGCAAACCCTCTAGTATTAGACATTTCAACTCTGGGAAAAAGATTCTAACTGTCAACTCTGTCTATCCAGCTCACAGTTTTATAGACTTCTATCAAGTCTTCCCTCAGCATCCGCTTCTCCAGAGAAAACAATCCAAGTTTTTCTAGCCTCTCCTTGTAGCTCACACCCTCTACTCCAGAGTTCTGAAGGAGATAGCTGAGAAGATTGTACAGGCATTGGTAGCAATTTTTCAGGAATAACTGGAGTCAGAGAGAATCACAGAGGACTGGAAAATGGCTAATGTAACACCCATTTTTAAGAAGGGAGAGAGACAGCAAGTAGGAAACAGTGGACTAGTTAGTCTGATCTTGGTCATTGGTCAGATTTTAGGGTCCATCACTAAGGATTGCAGAGTACTCGGAAGTGCATGGCAAAAAACAGCAGAGTTAGTGCTGCTTCATCGAGGGAAGGTCAGATGAACCTGTTCAAATTCTTTGAGGAAGTAATAAGCAAGTTGGACAAAGGAGAGCCAATAAACATGATCTGTTTGGATTTCCAGAAGGCCTTTGACAAGGTGTCACACAGGAGACAGCTAAATAAAGTAAGAGCCCATGGTGTTAGGGTAAAGGTACTGGCATTGAAAACGGGGATTAGCTGACTGGCAGAAGGCAGAGAATGGAGATAAAGGGGTCTTTCTCAGGATGGCAGTGAAGATTTGCAGTGGTCAGTGCTGGGACAATAACTATTCATGTTATACATTAACAAGCAGGACGAAGGAAGTGAAGGCATTGTTGCAAGGTTTCCAGATGACAACAAAGATAGGTGGAGGGACAGATAGTGTTGAAGAAGTGGTGAGGCTGCATAAGGAGTTGGACAGGCTAAGAGAGTGGACAAAGATGTGGCACATCAAGTATCACGTGAGAAAGTGTGAAGTAAAGCACTTTGGTAAGAGAATAGACATATAGACTTTTTTTAAAATTGGGTAAGGCTTCAGAAATCAGAAGCACAAAGGGACTTGGAGTCCTAGTTCAGGATTCTTTTAAGATTAACATGCAGGTTCAGGTGGCAGTTAGGAAGGCAAATGCAATGTTTGCATTCATTTCAAGAGGACTAGAATACAAGAGCAGAGATGCACTGCTGGGGGTGTATAAGGCTCTGGTCAGACTGCTTTGGAACATTATGAGCAGCTTTGGGCCCCATATCTAAGGACAGATGTGTTGGCTTTAGGAGAGAGTCCAGAGGAGGTTTTCAAGAATGATCCCAGGAACAAAGCGCTTGTCATATGAGAAACATTTGAGGACTCTGGGTCTGCCTTTGATAAAGGTTAGAAAGTTGAGGAGGGGATCTGATTAAAATTTACAGAATACTGAGTGGCCTGGACAGAGTGGACTTGGATTAGTGGTCCTGGAAGAGCACAGCAGTTCAGGCAGCATCGAAGCTACTTGGATGCTGCCTGAACTGCTGTGCTCTTCCAGCACCACTAATCCAGAATTTGGTTTCCAGCATCTGCAGTCATTGTTTTTACCAGAGTGGACTTGGAGATGATGCTTCCACCAATGGAGAGGCTAGAACCCAGGGCACAGCCTCAAAGCCTCAAAGCGAAGAGACGATCTTTAGAACTGAGATGAAGAGGAATTTCTTTAGCCAGAGGGTGGTGAATGTGTGGACCTCACTGCTGTAGAGAGATGTGGAGGCCACGCCATTGAGTGTATTTAGGGTAGAGACAGGTTCTTGATCAGTCAGGGGAGCAAGGGTTACAGGGGAAAGGCAGGAGGATGGGGTTCAGGAACACATCAGATATGATCAATTGGTGGAGCAAATTCGTTGGTCTGAGTGGCCTAATTCTGGTCCTGTGTCTTTTGGTCTTGTGATCTTCAGTGATTCAGTTGGTTAATCATTGGAACGTGGCTGGTGCATTTGCCATTCCAAATGGAATGACTTTGCACTGATCAAGTCTAACCATTGTTTCAAAAACCAATATTTCATAGGCTCTAACAGTCAATAGAAGTTGCCAATGTCCTTTCAGAAAGTCAATGTTTGTGACAAATTGTGTGTGGCCAGTTCACTCACTGCAGTCATCCAGTCTCAATATAGGATGAGACAAATAGTGTTATCACACTTGTGATAGTCAATTCCACAGTCTTGCTGACACATTTAATTTGGGCACCATTATGATAGGAGAGCTTCAGTCACAAAGACTAAGAACTTCATCTCTTCCCCAATCACTTTGAATTGGTTTATTTCTGCTCTGGGTCCCTGTGTCACACTACACTTTGTTGATAGAAAATAGCATTTATTTTTCTCTCCTTTCTAGACTTGTTTTTGAAAGCACTGAAATATTGACTGTAAGTGTTACATTTTGAAGGCTTTATCTGCATGCATGTAAATAACTTATTACCCACTAGCCAATGTGCTTCACTCTTCCCCCTTCCCCCCCCCCCCCCACCAATATATTATGACAGACGTTATCAAATGCCTTCTGGAAATTCAAAAACACCACTGGTTTTCCTTTATCTATTCTACTTGTTACATCATCAAAACCTCCAGATTTGTTGCACATTTCTGAAACCCATGCTGGCTTTTTCCAATCCGGGTCATAATTTCTAAATGTTCTGTAATCATGTTTACAATAGACTCTCGCATTTCTCCACTGCTGACGTCAAGCTAATTGGTCTGTAATTCTGGGCTGTGTTCCTTCTCTACCTCTATTTTTATATAGTGAGGTTACATTTGCCACCTTCCAATCTGTCGGAGCTGCTCTAGAGTCTGCAGAATGTTACAGAGTACGACCACAGTCCAATATTTTCAGGACCACTTCCATTCATTCTCTGGGATGTAGATATCAGGGCCTGGAGATTTGTCAACATTTAAACCAATTAATTTTTCCAGCACAATTTTCTTACTAATACTGATTTCCTTCAATCATATCCTTTCTCTCGACCATTGGCTTCCAAACTTTTCTGGAGAATTACTTGTGCCCTCTTTTGTGAAAATAGAACCAAACTGTGTGTTCAAGTCTTCTACCTTTGTTTTTTGCTCCCCACAACGTCTGACAGTAAGTGAGCTCTATTGCCTTTAATGCCCTTTCTCACTTCACATATTCATCTTTTACAGTCTCTTTCAATGTTCCCTGAAATTTGATTCTCATTCTCTAATTTCAAATAGTTCTCCCCTTCTGCTGAATTCTAAATTTGTCCCAGACCTCAGGCTTGCTGCTTTTTCTGGCAATTTTATGTCTCCATTTTGGATCTAATACTTACCCAAATTTCTTTTGTAAGCCATGGTTGAGCCAACTTATTTTTGCGCTAGACAGGAATGAATAATTGTTGTAATTCATGTGTATCTTGTTTAAATATGGATCATTGACTATCTGCAGTTCACCCCCTTCCCCCATAAGATTTTTCAACTTCTCCTCACTAATTCGTGCCTCACATTCTAATGGTTTCCTTTATTTTAGATTCAAGACCCCAGTTGGTTAGAATATTCAAAACTGAGATCAATAGATCTTTGAGCATGAAAGGAATCAAGGTCCATGCTGTTAGAAGTGAGAAGTAGAGCCAGCGGAAAAGATGAGATTCGATTGAATGACAGAGTAAACTTGAGGGGCCTGTTATCTACAGCTGCTCCTATTTCTTATGCTTTAATTTACTTTCCGTAACCTATAGTAATTAATATATTAATAAATCATTATTGCTGTATTTGTGTAGCTGTTGGTCATTTTCACGGTATATTTAAAACTTCAGATAAGAGTAAATGACTTTGTACCATATTATCTTGTAAAATAACATTAGTGAAAGATATTCATTCCCCAACAATACTATAGAAAGCAGCTATGATCTTAGATCAATGTTCGGAAGGTCATGCTTGTGGATCCATCCATTGAACTTGCCAAGCAAAAATAAACCAGAACTGATAGCAGTATGTGGCAGCAACGGTGCAACTGATGTATGTCCAACAATCTTCTATTTAAACCAGAGAGCCCACAAAGTCACAGTAGTAGAACTTAAATGTTTTCCAATGCTCAGGTATGATATGCTAAGAGCGTACACTGACTCCCACCCCAACAATTATGTCTTACTATTTGGCAAATGCATTATGTGTATCAATCTCATGTCTTATCTACAATTAATGTTCATTCAATTAAAAATGGCAATGCAATGTAGTTTCAATAGATTCACCAATTCCCCTGTTTCTTTGCTGGAGTCCACTAAAACGTCCAATTTATTTCTAGCTGCTGGTAACTTGGGAGAAGGGTTTTTTATCCTCAATATGTTCCCTGCACTTAATCACACCAAACCATAATGGGTTCCTCTTGTTCTCTGAATATGTGGAAACATATTGTTTCATTTTTGAAAATAATGGCATTGGGTCCCTCAAAAATTATTGGGAAATACCAAATCATGAGAGACTGGCAAGGGAGAAAGAATGAGAGAGCAACACAGATTGGAAGAGTAGGAAACACAGGCAGGAATGCGAGAGGAAGTGGAGCACAATATGGTCAGGGAGAGTGGGCAAAAGCGCAAAATGGGAGAGGGAGAGAAGAGAAAAAGAGTATCACAACTGAGCAGGGGAGAGGTAAAGTAAACTGAGACAGGTGGAGAGAAAGAGGGAGGGAGAGAGGGAGAACAAAACATAGTTCAGTTAGGAGGGAGAGGATGAATCACAAACTGGGAGATGGAAGTAGAGAAGAAAAGAGTGAAACACAAAGTGTGAAAGAGTTAAATACAGGAGACAGAGGGACGAGAGAGAAGTAAACTCACAGATATACAAAAAGAGAAACATGAGGAGAAGGAGATGATGGGCAGAGTGGCCAGGATGCAGCAAGAATTTCCTCATTCATGATTCTCAGATTGTACTCAGTATAAACCCTGTCCACCCATTTTGCAGTTGTGCAAGAAAAACAGAAAAAATAACTGAAAGAGCAATAAAAGAAAATAAATTCTCTAAATCCATCTTACCTCCTCAGTGTTTTAAAATCAAATAGCACAAACTGATTGACAATTGGTCCATGATTAAATCTTCAGGAATACCAATATTGGTAATGCTACACTAAAATGTATTTAGCATTTTCTCAATACATACCATTAAAAGTACTTCTTTTCTTACATTTATCATTAAATCTCATCTAAGACCATCTAAAATAACGGTGATGAAGGAAAATAGATCTATGGAAATGCATTTGTATCATTAAGAAGAATGAGAGGAGATTTAATTGAGGTATATAGGATGCTAAAGAAGAGCAACAAAGTAGATGTAAAGAAGATGTTTCCCCTCAGAGGGAAATCCAGAATGAGAGGTCATTGTTTCAGGATAAGGGGTAGCAGATTTAAAACAGATGAGGAAACACTACCTATATCAAAGGGTCGTGAATCTGTGGAATTCACTCCCCCAGAGTGTGGTAGATGTTGGGACATTAAGTAAATTAAGGAGGAGACAGACAAAACTTTAATTGGTAATGGATTAAAGGGTTATGGAGAGCAGGTGTGAAAAGAGAGTTGAGTCTAAGATGAGATCAGCCATGATCGATTGAAATGGCAGAGCAGGCTTGAGGGACTGAATGGCCTCCTCCTGCTCCTAGTTTTTATCTTGAGTTTATAATGCGCACTGAGGAGGTAAGATGGATTGAGAGAATTTGTTTTCTTTTATTGCTCTTTCAGTTATTTTTTCTGTTTTTCTTGCACAACAGCAAAATGGGTGGACAGAGTTTGTACTGAGTACAATCTGAGAATCATGAATGAGGAACATTCTTGCTGCATCCTGGCCACTCTGCCCATCATCTCCATACTTGCACGTGGTGCACGAGGAAGTCTTTCCACAAGCAAAGCATTCCAAGAGCAAAAGCCAGAATGAAACAATCCGCAATTTTGTCATTGTTGTGTTCGTGACTCTTTCAACTGAATGATTTACTTTGTAAAGCGAAACAAATAATCAGATGATGACATTCCCAGCACCAGCCTGAAATGAGCAGAATCATCTGTGATAGCAGCACCTTGTACTCGCACTGCGTACAAGATGAACATTGATATAGAGCAGACTGCAAATGTGTTGGAAGGGCATTTTCGGGTCATTCCAACTACTGCACTTTCAAAGGAATCTGTTCTTCAGTGACATTTTAATTATAATTCAAACAGGGCAACCAATTTGTAATGTCACTATTCATTCACCTCTCTTCCCTGTTCACCTCCCATCATGAAATTCTCAAAACAAACAAACCCTTTTCTAGTTTTGCATTTCTGTCTGCATAGTTCAGCCTTTCCCCTGACCTGTTTTCTCTTTCCTCCTGCCTTGAATAGATAATGCTCGTGAGTGATCCAGAGATTGAGAGCAGTGTCCTCATCAGCTCAGATGAAGGCGCAACCTATCAAAAATACCGGCAAAGCTTTCAGATTCAAAGCATGCTGTTCCACCCCGAGGAAGAGGATTGGATTCTGGCCTGTAGCCAAGACCAGAAGGTGAGTGATATTACTACAGCCCATCATACAGTTCTGGAATTTGAGCAATATTTTTGCACACTGCAGCTTTGATTGTGGCAGGAGCATGTGGTTGTTTAAGAAAATGAGTTGCAAAATGCTTACGTGTCTACAAATTTCGAAGCGTCAAGAGCCAATTGAAAAGCTGGGAGTGAAAGCATCCAGATGTCCAGCAGCCACTGGCTATCCTTGGGTGTGGATGGGGGCCCCATCCAAGGCAGAAGGCTACATTTAGAGTCTGAGCTGAAAGGTGTGGTGCTGGAAAAGTACAGCAGGTCAGGCAGCATCTCTCTGAACCCCATTATTCACCCTCATTGAGGTTATTGACATTATTCACAATTCTGGCTGCATTTGGCAACGTTTGGTGCCTCTTTGGCATCAGCTCATGACAGAGGGGGTACCACTCACAATAAAATATAACCAGTGCCCCTTACTCTGAACTCGGACCTGAAACGTTAACTCTGATTTCTCTCCACAGATGCTGCCAGGTCTGCTGAGCTTTTCCAGCAACTTCTGCTTTTGTTTCTGATTTACAGCACCCACAGATCTTTCTGTTTTTGATTTAAGCTATATGCCTTTGCGTCAAAGAAAGCTTTGTCTGAATTCTCTGAGTGATGTGCTGCTGGGGAGAAAAAAATCAATTGCTGTTAATTTGTCTGAAGGATTGAAGTATTTGAACGTTGTGGAAGTCTTTCTAAGAAATTGGAACACACAATATTCAATCTCCTGACATTTGGATACGGTCTTCCTCAGGATTTCAGAGGATCAAAGCTAAATCCTCCCACAGCCTTACAGAGGCTGATTGGGGGTTACTAGCCCCTTAGAGACTGACTTGGAGATGGGAGGGCTCGGAAAATGACAATGCAAATTCCATGTCCTTCATTGTCATGGAATGGCAGTGGCTGTAGTGCCCAATGCCAGGCAGCCGATTTAGTTCAACAACAGGCTGAGTGTCGTCTATATGTCTGCAAGTATTGGAATGGATGTCTCCTTGTAGAGAGACTGTCACTGACATTGTGAGAGCCTCACGGTAGCTACTTGTGGGTAGGGGCTCGTGAGCTGCTCAAGAGTGGAGGGAAGGTCTTCCTTAAAAGCTGAATGAACCCATGAATGATGGGCACTTTCACAGCCACTCCTGGAGAGTATTGTTGGCTACATAGAGCAGTTGATCTTCCGTAATTACACCGGTACCACTCCCCACCTCTTCCTCCGCTACATTGATGACTGCATTGGCGCCACCTCGTGCTCCCGCGAGGAGGTTGAGCAATTCATCAACTTCACCAACACATTCCACCCTGACCTTAAATTTACCTGGACCATCTCTGACACCTCCCTCCCCTTCCTGGACCTCTCCATCTCCATTAATGACGACCGACTTGACACTGACATTTATTACAAACCCACCGACTCCCACAGCTACCTGGATTACACCTCTTCCCACCCTACCTCTTGCAAAAATGCCATCCCGTATTCCCAATTCCTCCGCCTCCGCCAGATCTGCTCCCAGGAGGACCAGTTCCACCACAGAACACACCAGATGGCCTCCTTCTTTAGAGACCGCAATTTCCCTTCCCACGTGGTTAAAGATGCCCTCCAACACATCTTGTCCACATCCCGCACCTCTGCCTCAGACCCCACCCCTCCAACCATAACAAGGACAGAACGCCCCTGGTGCTCACCTTCCACCCTACCAACCTTCGCATAAACCAAATCATCCGCCGACATTTCCGCCACCTCCAAAAAGACCCCACCACCAGGGATATATTTCCTTCCCCACCCCTTTCCGCCTTCCGCAAAGACCGTTCCCTCCGTGACTACCTGGTCAGGTCCATGCCCCCCTACAACCCACCCGCCCATCCTAGCACTTGCCCCTGCCACCGCAGGAACTGTAAAACTTGCGCCCACACCTCCTCCCTCACCTCTATCCAAGGCTCTAAAGGAGCCTTCCACATCCATCAAAGTTTTACTTGCACATCCATTAATATCATTTATTGTATCCGTTGCTCCTGATGCGGTCTCCTCTACATTGGGGAGACTGGGCGCCTCCTAGCAGAGTGCTTTAGGGAACATCTCCGGGACACCCACACCAATCAACCACACCGCCCCGTGGCCCAACATTTCAACTCCCCCTCCCACTCTGCCGAGGACATGGAGGTCCTGGGCCTCCTTCACCGCCGCTCCCTCACCACCAGATGTCTGGAGGAAGAATGCCTCATCTTCTGCCTCGGAACACTTCAACCCCAGGGCATCAATGTGGACTTCAACAGTTTCCTCATTTCCACTTCCCCCACCTCACCCGAGTTCCAAACTTCCAGCTCAGTAACTGTCCCCATGACTTGTCCGGACTTGTCCTACCTGCCTATCTCCTTTTCCACCTATCCACTCCACCCTCTCCTCCCTGACCTATCACCTTCATCCCCTCCCCCACTCACCCATTGTACTCTATGCTACTTTCTCCCAACCCCCACCCTCCTCTAGCTTATCTCTCCACGCTTCAGGCTCACTGCCTTTATTCCTGATGAAGGGCTTTTGCCCGAAACGTCGATTTCGAAGCTCCTTGGATGCTCCCTGAACTGCTGTGCTCTTCCAGCACCACTAATCCAGAATCTGGTTTCCAGCATCTGCAGTCATTGTTTTTACCTGGAGAGTATCAACCCTCTGATTGCCAGGGCCTGCCTTCATGAGCTCAAAGACACTTAAAACAATCTCTCTGATCCTTGCGGACTGCCTTACCATGGACCTTCTAGAACAATATACTGAGGAGCCAAGTAGAGCACAGGCTCTCCTGGATTGGGTGTTGTGCAATTAGAAACGTGTCATAGAGTCTTAGATTCCTACAGCACGGAGACAGGCCCTTTGGCCCAAACTGGTCCATGCTGACCAAAATGTCCATCCACACTAACCCCATTCCCCTGCACCTGGCTCATATCCTTCTAAACCTTTCCTATCCATGTATTTGTCCAAATGCCTTTGAAATATTGTTAATGTACCCGCCTCAACCACTCCCACTGTCAGCTCCTTCCATATACGTACCACCCTCTGTGTAAAAAAGTTGCCCCTCAGGCTCCCTTTTATTCTTTCCCCTCTAACCTTAAACTGATGCCCTCTAGTCCTCGATTCCCCAACCCTGGGATAAAGGCTGAATGCATTCACTCTGTCCATGCCTCTCATGATCTTATACAACTCTATAAGGCACTACAAACATCAATTCCACCCACCACCGATCCTCAGTAGCACAGTGTGTATTATCTACAAGATGCACTGCAGAACTTCACCAAAGATCCTCAGTCAGCACCTTCCAAACCCACATCTACTTCCATCCAGAAGGATAAGAGCAGCAGGTATGTTGGAAAACCACAGCCAAGTTCCCCTCCAAACCACTCACCATCTTGATTTGAAAATCTATCACTGTTCTGTCACTGTCACTGGGTCATAATCCTGCAGTTTCCTCCCTAATGGCATTGTGGGTCAACCCACAGTACATGGACTGCAGCAGTTCAAGAAGGCAGCTCACCTCCAAGTTCTCAAGAGGCAACTAGGGAGGGGCAATAAATGCTGCTTTGCCAACAACGTCCATGTCTCAAGAATGAATAAACATATGCCTCTACCGCCACCACTGGCCTGTACCCCTAGAACCTGAGACCCTTCCCACCACTGGCCTGAACACCCACACTCCAAGTTCCAACATTTAAGACCCTCACTACAGTTCCTGACATTTATCCAACTTAATCCCCTGCATTGTCACTGCCCAAACATCCCATCCTCAGAAGCCCTGTACTTTGCCACCAGTACTGCCCTCCCCCTACACCATTGTTGGCCGCAACACAGCCACTATTCCCCATGCCATCCAAACAACTCCATTAGATGGCACCCTACTTACCTTGTACCCTAATGCCTTACTCAACTCAAGATCATCGGGGTCTCCCTTCCCTCCATAGTCTGTGCAACCTCCAGGCCAAACATATTTAGTTAGAAATCTGCAGGTTATTAAAAGCTGAGAAACTCTAAACTCTCAGTTTCCCAACATTCATGTAAAAGTTCTTCACAGTTCATAGGAAAGAACTGGGGAGAATCAGTTGCATTAAATTTAAAGGTTTGATATCGAGATGTAAATTATCTGAATTTGAATTGCTACAAAGTGATAGTGTTGGGGAATAGATTGAAACATTGCTTCACTGGATATTTTGAGCTTCTTCTTCTAGCAATCTTCCATATCTAGTGTCACAAAGCTGTTTTTTTTTCTAAAAGCTGTTCCTTTTCTCAAGGATACTGTGTCCTTTTTTTTTCAGAGGGGTCATAAACCATTCCTGGTTTCAATTAGACTGGTTTAGTACAGAGATTAAAGGGTATTAAGAGGCCATTTTGTTTATATGTAAACAGATGAGACTTCAGGCCAAAGTGGTCATGTTTTAGACATGACCTGTATAATGAAAGGGGAGTGGTCAGCTGTCGAGCTGAGGAGTTTAGTTCAGTCCAGAACTAGTTGGGAGTTAAACAATAAGCTATATGGAAACAAACTCTCTCTTCATCTGCTCTTCTAACTTCAACCTTTAAGCTTCTGTTCCATATTTTGACAGTGTTTCAAGAGGGTTTTTTTTATCAGGACTGTTGTATATATTTGGAACAGCATAATTAAGTCTTGTTTGGATAGACTGAGTTCCGTAGAGGTTGTTTATTCTGTTCTTTGTGTTTCATTGTGTAAAACCTGGTAGTCAACCTAGCTAACCTACTCCAGGTAATTTTCACTGTACACTTGCCAAGTTATGGTCTGGGCTGCCTGCTTAAGAATGTTCTGAGTGGTCTGGCCTAGTCCATAATGCTAAATAACTTTCTCATGTTTTTAATGCTTTGTGTAATAAATCTTCATTCTGTTGCTAAAGAAAATCTGCAACCTGATGTAGCTATTTTATAGTAAATGACCACCACGTCCACTGAGAAAAGGATTTGTCAATCCAGATTTTATTCTAACTTGCCCAGGATTATCATCACCTGGGATTATAACAATGGCAATGCATGGGCCAATCCATGTTGATTTGTCAATCAATCAACTCCCTTCTTTTCCTGAAACTAAACTATTGTGACCGTTTTAAATTTGACATTTTTATGTTTTTCTGATGAGTGCAAGGCAATAAGCTCCATTTACATCTCCCTCTTTCCAGCAATACCTTCCGTGTAATCGCTGTTTTCTTTTCTCACCTGTTCTATTTTATCCTTCTCCTCCTGCTTCACTGAGTGGACACTGGGCACTTTTCAGCATCTTTCCTCTATGAAGAGAGGCTGGATAAGCTCTGGTTGCTTTCTTTGGAGCAGAGAAAGCTGGGGTGGGGGAGAAACTGATAGATGTGGATAAGATATGAGGGGAATGGATAGGGTGGACACCAAGCAGATATTCTCCTTTGTTGGAGGCTCAATAACAATGAGGCATTATTGTAAGTTGAAGGACAGGAGGTTTATAGGGGATTTAGGGAAAGAGTTTTGAACCCAGAGGGTAGTGGGTGTCTGGAATGCATTGTCTGGGAAGGGAGCTGAGTCAGGAGAACTCACAATCTTTACAAAGTATTTGGAGAAGCACTTCAAGTGTCATAGCATTCAAGGCTATGGGCTAAGTGCTGGAAACTAGGACCAGTGCAGATTTAGAGTTACTTTGGTCGGACAGTCTCAATGGGTCAGAAGGTCTCTTCTGTACAGTATGATTCTATGAATTTTTGATTCTGCCTCCTCCCTGGGTGTGCACACTAATATTCAGAAATCTATTTAATCATAATGTGGAGGTGCCAGGGTTGGACTGGGGTGGACAAAGCTAAAAATCACACAACCCCAAGTTATAGCCCAACAGGTTTATTTGGAAACACTAGCTTTCAGAGCACTGCTCCTTTGTCAGGTAGCTAGTGTGGCAGGATCATAGGACACAGAATTTATAGCAAAAGATTACACTTCAAAATAAACCTGCTGGACTATAACCTGGTGTTGTGTGACTTTTAACTTGATTTAGTCATCCATGATTAAAAATGAGCCAAATAGACAATACAACTTAGAGTTCCTTGTCACAAAATTAAACATGAGGATCAGGTGATAACATAACTTAGGTTTGCAGGATTCCATGAAAACTGCTCTGAGATCAGTGCCTGCAGAATAAATGTCTCTAAGTCTGTAAGTGATTGTGGTTCATATAGACTACAGAGGATCAAGCCCTGTATGTAGTTATTCCATTCATTCAGAAGGCACCACCGTATCACAGACAATTCAGAAGACCAGTAGGGATTGTACTCACATTGTTTCCCCACAGCCTGACTAGGGATTAGACATAAACCATGAAATAGTTGTTTCCTCATACATGAAATGGATTTGCCTTTGTTACTCTGCTTCTCATTATAGCCAATGAAAGGCAGACTTCTGTCTGGAAACAAGAAAAGAACATCAGACACGAGCAAGATGTGTGCTTTCATGTTGCCCCAGTGCATCCCAAAAATATCTTTTAGAAATAACAGAGACAAGGGAGAAATGGGTTTGAATAAATACACAGTCAAAACCACAGCAGTACGAGTTTCCAACGAGGGTCAGTCCTTCTGTTTGGGAAGCAAATGGAACTGAATTGCTCACCTGATGGTACCTTTGTAATAGTTAACAGAAATCAAAGAGAGTGGCAGAATTTTCTCATTGCTCTTGGTCAGGTGAGGATGGTGAATGGTTTAGTGTTGTTGGCCTCTGTTTACCAACCGCAATCCAAGTGCAAAAGGCATGCAGGCAATTGAGGTTAGTTTGAAACCAAATAAGAGGAGAAAGTGAGGACTGCAGATGCTGGAGATCAGAGCTGAAAATGTGTTGCTGGAAAAGCGCAGCAGGTCAGGCAGCATCCAAGGAGCAGGAGAATCGACGTTTCGGGCATGAGCCCTTCTTCAGGACCGAAACGTCGATTCTCCTGCTCCTTGGATACTGCCTGACCTGCTGCACTTTTCCAGCAACACATTTTCAGCTCTGAAACCAAATAAGGCCTTTAATAGAAGCTGATAGGAATGTTCCAATTGCCTATAGGTCATTCTCTCTCCAACGGTGCCCTGTTGCAGAATAGAAAGTGACAAATGATTTTCCCTCATGGGCCAATCCAGAGGAAGGGAAGATAATGTTAAATAGAGAGCCAAGCCACTCAAAAGCAAAGTCAGCATTTGTTTCTACAGCTTGAGCTCTCTTTCAGCTGAGGGTGTGGATCCTTGGTCTTTGGGGTTTCAGGACTGAGACAGATGTTCATTAGGTAAAGATATTGAGAGATGTAGGACAAAGCTCCACACAAATTACTTGTGAGGAAAGTAATAATTGAAAGCATAAAAGACAACATGAGTACAAAATTGTCTGAGCGATAGGAACCATAGAGTTATCGGCAATGGATATTTTTCAGGCTGGAGGAAGTTTTGTAAGGCCCAGGAGTCTGTATTGAGACTTCGCCTAACATTTATAAATGATCTGGATCTTGGTGTGCAGGGGCCAATTTCAGAGTTTGCAGATGAGACAGAGTTTGCTGATACATTAAACTTGAAAGAATTCTAAACCGTGAGGTGGAACAGCAGGAACTCCAAACAGCCATTGAACAGTAGGTGCAGGGCTTGGGTGGATGGCAGCAAAGTATGAGGTGAAGCATTTTGGTTGGAGGAATGTTAAAAGACATGATTTAATAGTAAATAAAATTCTGAAGGGAGTGCAGGAGCAGAGGGACTAGTGAATATGGGCACAGAACAATACAGGTAGCAGGATAGTTAGAAAGAGCAGTTAATAAAGCATATAGAACTCTCAGCTTTATTAACAGGGGGCATAGAGTACAAGAGCATGGACGTGATGTTGAACTTGGGCAAGACACTTTTTAGACTTCAGCTGGAGTATTGTGTACAGTCCTGGGAACCACATTACGGGAAAGACATGAAAGCATTGGAGAGCATACAAACTGATTTACAAAAATGATTCCAGAAATGAGAAACGTCAGTGATGAGGATCGATTGAAGAAGTTGAGACTTTCTCCCTGGAGAGAAGGAGGCTGAGAGGAGATTTGATAGAGGTTTTCAAAATCATGACTGGCCTGGGCAGAAGCTATGTTTCCACTTGTAAAAGAAACAAGAACGAGATTTAAAGTGATGTTCAAATAAAGCAAGGGAGAACGGGAGAAAAAGTACTTTTCCACAAGCGAGTAGTTCGGGTCTGAAATTCACCACTGGAAATGTGGTGGAGGACGGTTCAACTGAAGCATTCAACAGATGTAGAGGTGCATTGTCTGAACTGAGATGTCACATTGTTTTTGTACTGATTAAACCTTAGGCTGTCTCGCGACTGTGACTTGAAAGAGGTTCAGGGATTTACATATTAATCAAACTTGCATCCCCATTCTAAGTAATTAAAGATATAATAGCAATCTAGGTTTGGTCAGTACATCCCATCAGTTGTATGACACTTTGAACTTCTACTATCAACTCTATGTCCTCTGATCCTGCCCCACTAGCTGCCTGATGAAGGAGCCATGCTCTGAAAGCTTTCAAAGCTAAAATCTTTTGGATTATAACCTGGTGTTGTGATTTTTAACAGCATCCAAAAGGGCATTGAGAAATTGTTTGGATAGAAATGGCCAACAGGTATATGGGGAAAAGGCAGGAGATTGGCATTAGGAAATAGAAGAACTGAAGGCATGATGGAACGAATGGCCTCCTTCTGCACAGTAACAATTTTGTGATTCTCTGTGATGCTGTGAAGGTGGATAAATAAAGATAAGATAGGCTCAATGACATGCTGTGTCTTACTCCCACTCCTATGTTCCTAGCATTGCAAGAGGAAAGGCAAACAAAGTGGGCGGCACGGGGGCACAGTGGTTAGCACTGCTGCCTCACAGCGCCAGAGACCCGGGTTCAATTCCCGCCTCAGGCGACTGACTGTGTGGAGTTTGCACGTTCTCCCCGTGTCTGCGTGGGTTTCCTCCGGGTGCTCTGGTTTCCTCCCACAGTCCAAAGATGTGCAGGTCAGGTGAATTGGCCATGCTAAATTGCCCGTAGTGTTAGGTAAGGGGTAGATGTAGGGGTATGGGTGGGTTGCGCTTCGGCGGGGCGGTGTGGACTTGTTGGGCCGAAGGGCCTGTTTCCACACTGTAAGTAATCTAATCTAATCTAAAAAAAGTATTTCAATGAAGATGTACATTACACACTAGATCGTAACTGAACAGAAACATGAAACTGAGCTAGATTGGGTCAAAGGAGGGAAGAGAGTGAAGAGCAGATAGAGAAATGGAAAGGAATATGATAAAGACAGGGCGGTAATGAGCCAATGTTAACAGGGAAGTCCATGGGATTATTCATTAAAGGTACTTCTCTTGAATTTACAGATGAGAACATCTACTGTACAAGATGCTGATAAGAGACCAGACACAAATTCATGCAAACCAAGAAATGATAAAAAGGTGGCATTAGCCATGTGTGTTTAGGAAAGAGGATCTGTGTACAGTTCTGGTTGCCTTGCTACAGGAAGGATATTATTAAATTGGAGAGGGTGTAGAAAATATTTCCACAAATGTTACCAGCACTGGAGGGTTGGAGATATAAGGTGAGGCTGGACAGGCAGGGACATTTTTACCCTGGAGTGTAGGAAGTTGAGGGATGACCTTATAGGGGTGTATAAAATCATCAGCGGTGTACATAGGTGAATAGCAAACGTCTTTTTCTCATTGTTGGGGAATTCAAAAACGGAGCGTATAATTTCAAGGTTGAAATAACTCCACAAAGGCTGGTTTCCCATCACTAAGTCACCCTTTATTTCCACATGGAGAGTCCTTGACACTGATCCAGCTCCCTCAGAGCCAGCTCTCAGAGTGAACAGAACCTCTGACACTCCTGTTTATATCTGTCAGTCAGGACTCCCTGATTAGACCAGATTAACAGCCTCAATCAGGGAGCTCATATTCAATCGCTAGCTGACCTCATTGTTGAGAGGAGAAAGATTTAAAAGGGAATTGAGGGCCACCATTTTCACAAAGAAGGTGGTGCATATGTGGAACGATCTGCCAGAGGAAATGGTAGATGTAGGTACAATTACAATATTGAAAAGACATTTGAACAGGTACATGAATACAAAAGGTTTGAAGGATATGGGCCAAATGCAGGCAAATGGGATTGATTTAGTTTGGGAAACCTGGTTGGCATGGACAGTTGGATTGAAGGGTCTGTTTCCATAACTCTATTTTTATGGAAATAAAGAATTAGGCCTGGGTTTGAGGGAGGGGGAAAAGAGTTGGGAATATTGGAGAACATTCCCGGTCCCTCACTCTCACCTCAGGAGAAATGGCCCTGGAGAGAATGGTGTTCATTCCAAATGGGGAGGTGTAGGATGGAGCTGGGTCCTTCCATACCCTGGAGATATTTTAGAGGTCAATACTGGAGTTGCTCTCTACCAAGGTGGACTCTTACAAGGATCCACCTCAGCACTCTGGGAACTCTTCCCGGTTTTAACAAATATAGTCGGGCCCTTTGGACCATATCTCTCACATTCATCCCCTGCACTCACTCCCCATGCATCATCTGTGCTAATTCATGCAAACACCTGTGTTATCACCCCTCATACCTTTGTGCCTACTGATGCACTTCTACCCACACAGATGGCTCCTTGTAGCCCCTATACCAACTAAATGCAATCTCATGTCAATCCATTCTTATCCATAGCTCATTACAGCCCGTACACTAACCAATGACCCTCCACCTATAACCCTTTACCTTTCAGCCTCCATGTAACTCACCCAGTATCCATTATGGACAGGCATTAGAAACGATGCAGAAAATAATTAGACTTTGATGCATTTACTATAGACTTCATAACCTTAAAATAACTTAAGTTGATAAAAAAAACTCATGCACCTCATGTAAAACCTTTCAAGTACTTAATCCCAAAGTAAACAAATATTTGTATTCATCTCTTTTAGCCAAATAACTGATTCCTTAATTACCATTAGGGAGGGAATTTCAGGATTTGGATGCAGTGACATTGAAGGAACAGTGATATATTTCTAAGTCAGAATGATCAGTTGCTTGAAAGGGAGTTTGCAGGAGATAGTGCTTCCATGTATCTGCTGCCCTTGTCCCTATAGATGGAAGTGGTCGAAATGTCTTTGGAAGGTGCTGCCTGAGGACCTTTGGTGAATTTCTGCAGTACATCTTGTAGATAATATACACTGCATCAGTAGTGGAGGGAGTGGATGCTTGAGGATAAGGTGCCAATCAAGCGGGGGCTGCTTCGTCCTGGATGGTGTCGAGCTTCTTGAATGTTGTTAAGATGTGTGTTGCAAATTCTAGTGAGGGGTTATCTCACAGTGGGAGTAGTCTCTAATGGATCATAAACATTAACAAGCACCAGTTGAGTTAAATGGTTGGTTTCTATGGCTGTAAATGCTATGAAAAGTGGGAAGAAATTTTGTGTAATCCATTCATCACATTGACGTTGTGAGGAAAGGAAGATAGCATTAGCACCAGAATCAATTCAAGCATATAAAATAATACAAATTCACTGTCAAATTTTCGTTAAAGCTCATATCCATTTAACCTCAGTAAGCAGAAAAATGTCACTGCATTCTCCTCAATAGTTTGCAATTCTGATCTGATACATAAGAATCCATGAATTTAAAAATCATGGAACAGGAACACCTGTGTATGATCTCTAACCAAAGCCAATTTGCATGGTTTGTGAGATTGTTTTTTTTTCTCTGAATTAACATCTTGGGACCACTTCAGCTCATTAATGTTGATGCATGAGCCCAGTGGAATTTTATATAATCCTTTAATCCCAAACAGTTCATTTGAAGAATCTTCCAGTTATATTGCACCCTTCTTTTTCTTTTGTTTGCCAGTTTTGTCTTGCAACAAGGAATCCTGCATCATTGATTTTAAATATTCCCAGCTGATCTGAAAGTGACAAATTGCTGTTAGAATAGGGAAACAGTCAATGTTGTTTCACTCATCAGCAACTCAGCTCAGAAGTCATTTAGATCCAGAAATGTACAAAAAACAATACTTTTATGTTGTTTTCAGTTTGCATTCTTATTTTGCTCATTGTCTATCTTCGTTCCAGTCTTTTTTCTTTCTTTGATCCACCTCTCTCACCAGGGTTTGTCCTTTATTCTCATCTTACACCATCATTGTTCTCCCCTCAGTTATTGTCAAATACTTACTTTTCCCATATTTTCTCTCAATGATATTTACCCCTGCATATTTTACATTTTATTTGATCTCCCCTCATGTATTGACACGTGGCTGCTTTCTCTAGTTCTCTTGGTCTTTCTGGACAGTGCAGAATCATTGTTATTGAAAGCAAGTGATATATTTTGATATTAATACATTTTGTTTCACATAGGCAGTGGATGGTAAAAATGAACAAGAGTGCAGATTAAAGGCACACAGACAAATCTTAGAGGAGTGAGGAATTTTTTGATTAGTCTTTTTTCCACACTCGTTAGTTCAAGTACAATGTGCACTGTAACTTGCTGAAAATTCTAACTCAGTGTTTGATGAAAATTAAGGCCAACAGTCTATCTTCTGAACAAAAACCATTCAAAAGGAATATTAGGGAGGACTTTGGTACACAGGGTGGTAGACCATAACACATTAGAGCAGAACAGTCCATTGGGTCAGCTCTGCCATTCGATCATGGCTGATATGTTTGTCAACCCCATTGTTCTGCCTTCTCCCCATAATCATTGATCCCCTTAGCAATCAAGAATGTATCTATCTCTGTCTTAAATGCACCCAATGACTTGCCCTTTGAGGCAATGAGTTCCACAGACTAACTGCCCTTTATCTGAAGAAATTCCTCCTCCTCTCAGTTTATTCCCTCAGTCTGAGGCTGTGCCCTTGGGTCAGAGTCTGTCCTACTCATAGAAACATCTTCTCCACATCCACTCTATCCATCCTCTCAGTATTCTGTAAGTTTCAGTCAGGTCCCCCCTCATCCTTCTAAACTCCATCACCCACGGATGCAGAGTCTTCAACCGCTCTTCATATGACAAACTCTTCATTCCTGGGATCGTTCTTGACAACCTCCTCTGGACCCTCTCCAATGCCAGAATTTCATTCCTTAGATATGGAGTCCAAAACTGCTCACAATGTTCCGAATGTTGTCTGACCAGAGCCTCATACAGCCTCATCAGTACATCCTTGCTCTTGTATTCTAGCCCTCTTGAAATGTATGCTCAAATTACATTTTCCTGCCAAACTGTCAACTGAACCTACATGTTAACCTTAAGAAAATCCTGAACTAGGATTCCTAAGTCCCTTTGTGTTTCAGATTTGTGAAGCCTTTCCCCATTTAGAAAATAGTCCATGCCTCTATTCTTCCTGCCAAAGTGCATGACCTCACATTTTCCCATGGTGTATTCCATCTCTCACTTCTTTGCCCATTCCCCTAACCTGTCCAAATCCTTCTGCAGCTTCACTACTTCCTCAACACTCTCTGCCCCTCCACCAATCTTTGTGCCATCTGCAAACTTAGGAACAATATCCTCAGTTCCTTCATCCAGATCATTAACGTGGACAGTTGTGGTCCCAGCACAGAATCCCTGCGGAACTCCACTAGTCACTATTAAATTTGAAATCTCATCTACAGCTGTCAGTGAATGTTAAATCTGAGATAGATAAGCTTTTGTTTGGCAAAGATATTAAGGAGAATGAGCCAAAGACAGCTATATGGAGTTAAGCGACAGAGCAGTCGTGATCTCACCAAAAAACGGAACAGGCTCAAAGGGCTGAATGGCCTACTCCTCCTTCTACGCGCCTATGTAATAATGCTTAATGATAGAGAGAAAAGAGAGCAATAACAGAAAAGGGAATAGGGTGAATTATAATCAAATTTGATTCAGGATCTAGGGAAAAAATATATTGAGAGGAAATAGGAACAAGAGTCATGGCATAAAAACAAATAAATTGTTATTTTCTTAAAACCTCTAGGCATAATTTACTACCTGCAAGAATGAGATGCACCAATTTCTATTGTTCATGTCCTGTGCCCGAGAGCTTGAGTAATATTACAGGAACGTAACCAAAAGGATTCCCAAGGCTTTAAGTACCAGCTGTGATGAAACGTGTGTGATAAAGATGGTGGGAATTTGGATTTGGATTTATGAAGAAAGGTATCTGATTCATTTATACTCATAGCTATGTTTAGAGTTTGTATTTAAAAGTAATGGCATATGGGTGTTGGCTATTTTTATGAAGGATTCAAATAAAAACAGTGTCAGTTAAACACTCCAGAACCATTATCTACTTTAGTATGTGTCAAAGAGCAGGGAGCCCCTGGGCTCTTAATGGAAGATTTTTTACTGTAAGGGTTATACCTGGAATCAAAAATATTGAGAGCCATGAGCTTATTTTTTGTTTAGCAAAATGAAGGCTTGAAAGTAGCCTGTAAAACCCAGAGATTGGAATTTTATTTTTAGCAGGAGACCTAAATGGAGTCAAAAGAGCAATATATTTTCTGTCCCAGAAAGGAGTATAGAACAGGGAGTTAATTACTTTAGTGGAAAGTTTATTTGTGTTACTTTCAGACTAGGAGTATACGGTTATAAAGCTGAAGACTATTGAGATCTGAGGACATCTAAGCTTGTGGCATTGTGATTATTCTTGTAAGATGACTTCAAAATTCACAGAAAGGAACTGAAAAGGAGAGATTGAGTTGAATAAGCAAGAAGGGTACTTTTCCTGGATGTAAAATTGTAAAGTGATGGTGCTGAGGAATAAATTAGACATTGCTTTACATATTTCAAGATCTTTCTCATCGTATTCTACATTTAGATAGTTTGGTTTGCTTTACATATTTCCCCCCTTTTATTTATAAACTTCTTGTTAAAAAAACTTGACTGTCTTGTGTACTCAAGTTTCAGTGAACGATCACCATGTTAATAAGATAATAAGACAATAAGAAATAGGAACAGGAGTAGGTTGTTTAACCCTACAAGCTGGTCCAAAAATATATTGCTCTTTTGACTCCATTAAGGTCTCCTGCTAAAAATAAAATTCCAATCTCTGGGTTTTACAGGCTACTTTCAAGCCTTCATTTTGCTAAACAAAAAATAAGCTCATGGCTCTCAATATTTTTGATTCCAGGTATAACCCTTACAGTAAAAAATCTTCCATTAATAGCCCAAGGGCTAAATGCTCTTTGATACATACTAAAGTAGATAATGGTTCTGGAGTGTTTAACTGACATAGTTTTTTTTTAATCCTTCATAAAAATAGCCAACACCCATATGCCATTACTTTTAAATACAAACTCTAAATATAGCTATGAGTATAAATGAATCAGATACCTTTCTTCATAAATCCAAATCCAAATTCCCACCATCTTTATCACACACGTTTCATCGCAGCTAGTACTTAAAGCCTTGGGAAGCCTTTTAGTTACGTTCCTGTAATATTACTCAAGCTCTCGGGCACAGGACGTGAACAATAGAAATTGGTGCACCTCATTCTTGCAGGTAGTAAATTATGCCTAGAGGTTTTAAGAAAGTAACAATTTATTTGTTTTTATGCCATGACTCTTGTTCCTATTTCCTCTCAATATATTTTTCCCTAGATCCTGAATCAAATTTGATCATGGCCAATTGATATTCCTCATGGACATGAGGTGTCAAAAGAGCAATATATTTTTGGACCAGCTTGTAGGGTTAAATAGCCTACTCCTGTTCCTATTTCTTATTGTCTTATTATCTTATTAACATGGTGATCGTTCACTGAAACTTAAGTACACAAGACAGTCAAGTTCTTGCCCGTTCCTCATAACTCTTAGTAGTCTTACTGAGTTAATTTTTTAAAAAATTATCAAGCCAGGTTTTATTCCTATAGTAAGATCAGCAGGGAATGTAGCAGATTTCCAAACAGACACCGATGTATGGTGGGCTAGTTCTATGAAGTTTTTTTTCAAGCAGCTCAGAATATCATTTGGAAAGTGACCTATGCATATGATTTGTAGGGATCTCAGGGAAGGGAGCAGCTAGTTTCTAAGCCAAGTTGCTATTAATAAGGATGAGGTGTTGTCCATCTTAAAAAGTATTAGATAGGTAAGTCTCAAGGTCCTGATGGGATCAATCCAAGAATATTGAGGGAGGCAAGAGAACAAATTGTTGGAGCATTGACGGGCATCTTTGTATCCTCTTTGGCCACAGGTGAGGGCCCAGACGACTGGAGAATAGCCAAAGTTATCTCATTGTTTCAGAAGGGGAGCAGGGATAATCTGGGAAATTACAGACCTGTGAGCCTCACATCAGTGGGAGGGAAATTATTGGAACAGCTTCTCCAGGACAAGATTTACACACGCTTAGAAGCAAATGGACTTATTAACGAAAGGCAGCACGGTTTTGTGTGGGGAAGATCGTGCCTCAATAACTTGATCAATTTTTTTTGAGGAGGTAACAAAGATGATTGTTGAGAGAAAAATGGTTGATGTTGTCTACATGGACATCAATAAAGCAGACTGGTACAAAAAGTGAGGTCACAGGGTATCGGGGTGAGCTGGCAAGATGGATTCAGAACTGGCTCAGTCATAGGAGACAGAGGGTAGCAACAGAAGGATGGTTTTTGGAATGGAGAGTTGTGACTGGTGGTGTTCCACAGACGATACAAAGGTCTGGAGTTGCGGATAGTGAGGAGGGTTGTCAGAGGATACAGCAGAATACAGATCAGTTGGAGGCATGGGCAGAAAAATGGCAAATGGAGTTTAATGCAGACAATGTAAGGTGATGCATTTTGGAAGGTCAAGTATAGCTGAAAATTATACAGTGAATGGCAAAAGCCTTAGGAGTATTGATATGCAGAGGGATCTGGGTGTGCAGGTCCACAGATCCACAGAAGGTGACAGTGCAGGTAGATAAGGGAGTAAAAAAGGCCTATGGCATGATTGCCTTCATTGGAAGGCGGGTTGAGCATAATGTTTGACAAGTTATGCCGCAGCCTTATAGAACATTAATTAGGCCACACTTGGAATATTGTATACAGTTCTGGTCATGACGCTACCAGAAGGATGTGAATGCTTTAGACAGGGTACCAAAAAGGTTTACCAGGATGTTGCCTGGTATGGGGGATTTTAGCAATGAGGAAAGGTTGGATAGACTGGGTTTGTTTTCACTGTTTGTGAATGATATGGATAGAATGGAAAGTGTGAGGCTTTTTCCGAGGGTGGAGGGGTCAATTACTAGGGGACACAGGTTCAAGATGCAAGGGGGGATGTTTAAAAGAGGCAATTTTTCACACAAAGGGTGGTGGGCGCCTGGAACGCACTGCCAGAGGAGGGGGTGGGGGCAGACACAATAGTAGCATTCAAGGAGCACCTGGATGGATACATGAAGAGGAAGGAAATAGAGGGATACAGATCCTGTAAGTAAAGACAGGTTTAGTCTGGAAGGGAAAAAATGTGGGGCTACATCCCCAAAGGCCCTGTTCCTGTGCTGTGTGGTTCTCTGTTTTTTGTTCTATTTCCAAGAAGATCTATGACTGCAGTCAAGAAGCAGAAAAACTCCTGTAGAGCTAATAGAAAAACGTTTGCGTTCATGACCGATCCTGCAAACAGAATAAACACATTTGTTTTATTTTGACCGCAGTTCAAAATAATTCAAGAGTTTAGTCCAAAAGGAAAAAGTTTAACTTCTGAGCAGAAGTTTTTTTCTTAAGTTTAAGAAATTCAGTGGAAGTGTTTTCTAGCCTGTGGAGCTTCTAAGCCAGAAGACTTTAGGACAGAAATCTTCCAAAATGTTGGAAGTGAGAATGTTTAGGCATACAGAATTATAAAAGGTTCGTTCATCAGACTCTGAAAATAATTGTAAACTTCTCCCTGAAGTTCAAGAAAAAGAAACTGGAAGACCTCAATTAAGGAAAGATTTTGACACTGAGACAGGAGTGACATTTCTCTGGGACAAGAGACAGGTCATTTGGCCTGTTATAACTGTTCTATTCCGCCAGCTTACCCTCGTCAACATGCAAATTTATCTCCCTCAAGTGCCCATTCAGTTTTCTTTTTGAATTATTCCTCATCTTTGCTTCCACCACCCTAATGAAAGTGAACTTTTTAAAAATTTACTTGTTGGCATCACTGACTGGGCCCAGCATTTATTGCCCATCCCTAGTTGCCCATTGAGAAGGTGGGGGTGAGCTGCCTTCATGAACCACTACAGTCTGTGTGTTGTGGGTTAGCCCACAATGCCCTTAGAGAAGGAATTGCAAGATTTTGATCCAGTGACAGTGAAGGAACAACAAGATACTTCTAAGTCAGGATGGTGAGTGGCTTGGAGGGCAACTTGCAGATGATGGTGTTCCTATTATAACTGCTGCCCTTGTCCTTCTAGATGGATATGGCTGTGGATTTGGAAGTTGCTGTGTAAGGATCTTTGGTGAATGTCTGCAGTGCATCTTGGAGATAGTACACACTGCTACGACTGAGTGTCGGTGGTGGAGGGAGTGGATGCTTGTGGATATGGTGCCAATCAAGTGGACTTCTTTGTCCTGAATGGTGCTGAAAATGTGTTGCTGGAAAAGCGCAGTAGGTCAGGCAGCATCCAAGGAGCAGGAGAATCAATGTTTCGGACATGAGCCCTTCTTCAGGCTCATGCCCGAAACGTCAATTCTCCTGCTCCTTGGATGCTGCCTGACCTGCTGTGATTTTCCAGCAACACATTTTCAGCTCTGATCTCCAGCATCTGCAGTCCTCAGTTTCTTTTTGTCCTGAATGGTGTCAAGCTTCTTGAGTGTTTTTGGAACTGCACCTAGCCAGGTACATAGAACATAGAACATAGAACGTTGCAGCACAGTATAGGCCCTTCAGCCCTCGATGTTGCGTGACCTGTGAAACCAATCTGAAGCCCATGTAACCTACACTATTTCATTATCATCCATATGTTTATCCAATGACCATTTAAATGCCCTTAAGATTGGCAAGTCTACTACTGTTGCAGCAGTGCTTTTCACATCCTTATTACTCTCTGAGTAAAGAACCTACCTCTGACATCTGACCTATATCTATCACCCCTCAATTTAAAGCTATGTCCCCTCATGCTAGCCATCACCATCTGAGGAAAAAGCCTCTGACTGTCCCCCTATTTAATGCTCTGACATCTTGTATGTCTCTATTAGGTCACCTCTTAAATTTCTTCTCTCTAACAAGTCCCTGAGCTTTTCCTCATAAGACCTTCCCTCCATACCAGGCAACATCCTAGTAAATCGCCCCGAACCCTTTCCAAAGCTTCCACATCCTTCCTATAATGTGGTGACCAGAACTGTACACAATACTCCAAGTGCAGCACCACCAGAATTTTGTATAGCTACAACATGGCCTCATGGCCCCGAAATTCAATCCCTCTACCAATAAAAGGTGAGTGGGGAGTTTTCCATTACAGGCCTGACTTCTGCCTTGTAGATGGTGGGCAGTCTTTGGGGTGTCAGGAGGTGAGATACATGTTGCCGTATTCCTTACCCCTGACCTGCTCTTGTAGCCACTGTGTTTATGAAGTGGGTCCATTTGAGTTTCAGGTCAATGATAATCTCAAGGATGTTGATAGTGGGGGATTCAGGAGGAGAAAGTGAGGACTGCAGATGCTGGAGATCAGAGTTGAGAGTGTGGTGCTGGAAAAGCACAGCAGGTCAGGCAGCATCCGAGGAAAAGGAGAACCTACGTTTTGGGCATAAGCTCTTCCTCCGAAAGTGGGAGATTCAGTAATGGTAACAACTTTAAACGTCAAGGGGCAGTGGATAAGTTGTTTCTTATTAGTGTTGGTTATGGCCTGGCAATTATGTGATGCAAATGTCACTTGCCATTTGTCAGCCCAAGCCTAGATGTTGTCCAGCTCTTGGGTCATACATTTGAACATAGACTGCTTCAATATCTGAAGATTCATGAGTGGTGCTGAGCATTGTGCAATCATCGGCCATCATCCCCACATCTGACCTTATGATGGTGAGAAGGTCATTGATGAAGCAGCTGAAGAGAATTGAGCCAAGCCATTACCCTGAGGAACTCCTGCAGAGATGTCCTGGAGCTGAGATGACTGACCTCGAACAACCACAACCATTTTCCTATGTGCCAGATGTGAATCCAACCAGGGGAGTGTTTGGCTGGGGCTCCGTAACGCTGAGTGCTATCAAAAGTAGCCTTGACGTCAAGAGCTGTCACTCTCTCCTCATCCGTGGAATTCAGTTCTTTGGTTCATGCTTGAACCAAGGCTATAATGAGGTCAGGAGCTGAGTGGCCCTGAGGGGATCCCAAGATCCCAAATTGGTTATTGCTGAGCAGGTGCTGCTTGGTAGCACTGTTGATGATTCCTTCCATCACTTTACTGATGATCGAGAGGAGACTGATAGGGCGGTAATGGACAGGGTGAATTTCTCCTGCTTTTTGTGTAAAGTTCGAAGCCATTACAACTCACTGCTCGGAAAATGTCTTTTTCAAATCCCTCTTCAGCCTTATACCTATATTGTCTTACTAAAGAAGAATAAAGAACAGTACAGCTCTGGAGCAGGCCCTTCAGCCCACCAAAGCTGTGTCTTTCTAAACCAAAAACCTTTTGCCTTTAAACCATCCATATCCCTCTATCCCTGCCTATTCATGTATCTGTCAAGATGCCTCTTAAACATTATTATTGAATCTACCTCCACCACTCCTCTGGCAGTGTATTCCAGGTACCTACCACCATCTGCGTAAAACACTCACCTCTCACATCTCCTTTAAACTTTCCCCTTTTCCCTTAAACTCATATCCCTGAATAATTGGCATTTCTATCCTGAGAAAAGGACCGCAATTATCTATTTTTATCTATGTCTCTCATAATTTTGTAAACATTGAACAGGTCCCTGTTTATCTTTCAATGTTCAAATATAAAAGCATCAAGTTTGTTCAATCTATCCTCAACTCGAAGGCAAATCCTGGTCAAGCATTTCTAAACCCTATCCATCCATTTGAATGGATGGCTAGTGGAACTGAACACAATGGCCCAACTGAAGTTTGATTCAGCTACGACATGATTTACCAATATTTATACGCTATACCCTGGACAATAAAGGTAACCATGCCATATGCCTTCTTGTCCACCTTATCCACTTGTGTTACCACTTTCAGGAAGCTGTGGACCTGTACACCTGGATCCCTCTGTATGTTGATACCCCGAAAAGTTCTGACATTTACTGTATATTTCCCGCCTACATTAGATCTCCCAAAATGCATCACCTTGCATCTCCATCTGCCGTTTCTCCATTCATTCTCCAGCCCATCTATATTCTGCTGTGTCCTCTGGAATCCTTGTATCATCAGTTAATTGAAACAGTTTTGTCTTACCAAAATCTGTCATACTTGTGTATATTTCTAGCAAATTTCCTCTCAATCTCCATTAGCACAGGAGAACAGCCCCAGCATCTCCAAACAAACCTTATGAGGGATATCTTTTGAATTCACTCTAAGAATTTTTGCAAATGGTTATGAGATATGGGTGTCAAAATAAGTGTCCATATGAGGAATGCTTGAGGACCCTGGGTTTATATTTGGTGGAGTTTAAAACGATGAGGCGGGGAGGGGGGGGGGGGGTCTAATTGAAACTACAGAATACTGAACGGTCTGGTCGGAGTGCATGTTGGGAAGTTGTCTCAATTGGTAGGAGAGACGAAGACCCAAGGGCATAGCTTTAGAGTAAAGGGAAGACCTTTTAGAATGGAGATAAGGAGAAACCTCTTCAGCCAGAGAGTGGGGAATCTATGGAATTCATTCCCATGGAAGGCTGTGGAGGCCAGGTCACTGAGTATATTTAAGACAGAGATAGATAGGTTCTTGATAATTAAGGGGATCAGGGGTTATGGGGAGAAAGCGGAAGAATGGGATTGAGAAACCTGTCAGCCATGATCGAACAGTGGAGCTGACTTGATGGGCTGAATGGCCTAATTTCTGTTTCTATGTTTTATGGTCCATTATGGGAGAAGTAATGGGTACTGCATACGTTTTCTGCATTTTTAATGTATTTTTTAACTCAACTTATCTTTCTCCTCTGTCTTACGTTTTGTCAATGTCTTCCCACTTTTCATTTCTTTCTTTTGTGTTTTGCCCCCACATTTCTTGCTTTTCTTTCCTTTTATGTTTTTTTTCTCTCTCTTCCTCTCTTTCTCTCTCTCTCTCTCTCTCTCTCTCTCTCTCTGCCTTCCCCTCACAATCTGGTCTTTTTCCTCTTCATTCTATCTGACCACCACAGTATCGCAAGTTATCTCTGGATATCTGTTTAGAATTCCTACGAGGCAATTTGTAAACCTCTTTGTAGATTTGAACCTTTCTGTGATATTTCCAAAGGCTAACACAGTAGAGGAGAAGATGGGTGGGTGGGGATGGGGGCATGGCGGAGGGGAGTCACATGTTGGAAGTGCATTGAAGTACCAATTTCTGTGGACTGGCAGGAAATGCCTGTTCCTTCAGAATTCTACACCTCAGAAGGCAATGGGAAGTACAGTCAAGATCAAGAACAATGGATGTTTGATCATGAAGGGAATCAAGGAATATGTGTATAGGGAAGGGAAGTGACATCGATGTAGAAGATTAGCCATTGGTGGAATAGTGGAACAAACTGGAGGGGTTGAATGTACACCTGCTCTGAGATTTCCTACCTTTTGATGGCCTGCTTTTGTGTGCAATGCATGGTTCTAATACATTTGCAATGCTGAACATTCAAAGACAGTCAGAAGAATGGTTCAAAGCCATATATAAAAATAGATGATCTTTCTGCAGGTTGGAATAGTTTCCACATGAAGCAGATCAATAGGACATCATCAGTTAGCATGTTGGAATTGATCAGCAAAGTTGTGTAGTGCAAACTGATGAAACATAACCGTTACAAGGGGATGTTTGCTTTCATATAATCATCCCTTTTTGCTGCAAAACTATGTGATAAATAATCCCATTTTCTCTTGACCGCATTCCTAATCTTTCTCAGTGTGTTTACATATAAACTCTAATCTCATTTTATCACAGTAAAGTCAGGTAATTCACTTTGTGCTAAGCTTATACTGAGGTAAATTTTACTCTCATTAAATGTTTATTTTCTTCTGCATTTCTCTTCTTTTTTTTGATCAACATCCGCAGATCACTGAAAAATTATTAATGAAGGCAAATCTTTGCCTTGAGAGGTCTTTCACAAGTTATGTCCCCTCTATGACTGTTATTCTGGCAAATACTCTCTATTAATGTGGGATAGTGATGGCAGGCACTAAAACATGCAAGGTGGAATAAGGATAGTTGGCACATTCAGTAGATGCTGGAAAATAAATTGAACACTTTGGTTACAGAGGCATCAAGAAAGGGCCAGAGCAATTATTCCAAAATAGAAGCATCCAGCAAGCGATTTTTTTTTATCTCTATTTTGCCAATCATTTCAATGTAGGCATTCAATCTCTTACACTTTTTTTCTACTTTCCTGTTAGTCCCATTTCTGACACGTTTATGTGCATCAAAATATTGACCATCTTAGTTTCACTTACTCTCTCATTGGATTAACTGGGGAGTCAGAATCTGTATTTCTTGGGACTGCACCAGTGCTATGTAGTTGCACACTGAACCACTTGAATTCCTTATAGCCTTGCTGAAGTTAGTGCTAACCGTGGGGTGGATACTGCATATCAATCTTGGGAGATTGGAGCGGTGGAGTGGTACTGTCTCCAACTTTATCTGCACACCCCTGAACAATTTAGCATGGCCAATTCACCTGGCCTGCACATCTGTGGATTGTGGGAGGAAACCAGAGCACCCGGAGGAAACCCACACAGACACGGGAAGAATGTGCAAACTCCACACAGAGGCAGGAATCGAACCCTGGTCGCTGACACTGTGAGGCAGCAGCGCTAACCACTGAGCCACCGTGTTGCCCAATTTCATTTAAAAAGCAGCCATAAAGCATATTTTTTCATGAATACATATATTTTAGAGGGTATTTTAAAATTATTGAATCAAACTAAACAAAATAAAACAAAGAAAAACTCAGAAATTGCTGGAGAACCTCAGCAGGTCAAGGTTATTGTTTCAGATCCAAAGACCCTTCTTGAGAAATTCTAAAGAAGGGTCACTAGAACCAAAACAGGAAGTTCTGCTTTCTCTCCACAGATGCTTCCAAACGCACTGGGTTTCCCCAGCAATTTCTGTTTTTGTATTAAATCAATCTATTCGTTTCAAAGAGGGAGGAAAAGGATCAGTCACAATGGTGCTGAAGTGATCTGGAAATCAATACCCAAAGAGATGAATATGCATTAAAGTGTTATTGACAAACAAACTCTGTACTGGCGAAAAGCACAATCACAGTTGTTTCAAAACTTCTGTATTAATGGATTTGCCAGAGTGCTGAATAATATCAGTTCCACTGACAGTTCAGGGCTAAATGAATAACAGGCAAATCCAAACTAACAGCTCACAAAGCACATGCATCTACATTAACAGTGTGTGTATCTTCTTGAAACACAGTGCAGTGTGTTAGACTGGAAGAATCACAAAGAGCAGCAGTTACAGACAGACCTACCAGAGTCTTGTAAAAGTTAGCATTTTCATTCCACAGACCATTTTAATGAGCTCAGTTAAATTAATAGCGATGATAAACTTGGAGGTGACTGGTTCAATATTCAGTTTCGTCATTCTTGCCAGGAATCAATCCTGGAAGGAGAGAAAAATCCCAGAGTAATGCATCACAGTATTCACAAGGTAACAAATAAACCATATGAAGGATATTAGAGAGACCATTGATTGGCCGAAGGAAAATGAGTAAAGACAAGTGAGAAGTTGTTGGCGGATAGGATCAGGGTTAACCCTAAGGCTTTCCATAGGTATGTCAGGAATAAAAGAATGACGAAAGTTAAATTAGGGCCAATCAAGGATAATAGTGGGAAGTTGTGTGGAGTCAGAGGAGATAGGGGAAGCACTATATAAATATTTTTCGACAGTGTTCACTATAGAAAATGAAAATGTTGGCGAGGAAGATACTGAGATACTTGCATCTAGACTTGAAGAGATTGAGGTTCACAAGGAAGAGGTATTAGAAATACTGCAGAGTGTGAAAATAGACAAGTCTCCTGGGCCGGATGGGATCTATCCTAGGATCCTCTGGGAAGCAAGGGAAGAGATTGCCGAGCCTTTGGTATTGATCTTCAAATCATCATTGTCTACAGGAATAGTGCCTGAGGACTGGAGGATAGCAAATGTGGTTCCCTTGTTCAAAAAGGGTAGTAGAGACAACCCTGGTAATTACAGACCAGCGAGTCTCACTTCAGTTGTTGGTAAAGTGTTGGAAAAGGTTATAAGAGATAGGATTTATAACCATCTAGAAAAGAATAATCTGATCAGGGACAGTCAGCACTATTTTGTGAAGGGTAGGTCGTGCCTAACAAATCTTATTGACTTTTTTGACAAAGTGACCAAACAGGTAGATGAGAGTAAACCAGTTGATGGGGTGTATATGGATTTCAGCAAGGTGTTCGATAAGGTTCCCCACAGTAGGCTATTATACAACATGTGGAGGAATGGGATTGTGGGAGACAGAGCAGTTTGGATCAGTAATTGGCTTGCTGAAAGAAAACAGAGGGTTATAGTTGATGGAACAAGTTCATCTTGGTGTCCAGTTACTAGTGGTGTACCACAAGGGTCAGTGTTGGGTCCACTGCTGTTCGTCATTTTTATAAATGACCTGGATGAGGGCTTAGAAGGGTGAGTTAGTAAATTTGCGAACGACACTAAGGTCGGTGGAGTTGTGGATAGTGATGAAGGATGTAGTAGGTTGCAGAGAGACATAGATAGGATGCAGAGCTGGGCTGAGAGGTGGCAAATGGAGTTTAATGTGGACAAGTGTGAGGTGATACACTTTGGAAGGAGTAATCAGAATGCAAAGTACTGGGCTAATGGTAAGATTCTTGGGAGTGCAGATGAGCAGAGAGATCTCGGTGTCCATGTACACAGGTCCCTGAAAGTTGCCACCCAGATTGACAGGGTTGTTAAGAAGGCATACAGTGTTTTAGCCTTTATTAATAGAGGGATTGAGTTCCAGAACCAGGAGGTTATGCTGCAGCTGTACAAAGCTCTGGTACAGCCACACATGGAGTATTGTGTACAATTCTGGTCACTGCATTATAAGAAGGATGTGGAAGCTTTGGAAAGGATGCAGAGGAGATTTACTAGGATGTTGCCTGGTACGGATGGAATATCTTACGAGGAAAGGCTGAGGGCCTTGAGGCTCTTCTCGTTAGAGAGAAGAAGGTTGAGAGGTGACTTAATAGAGACATACAAGATAATCAGAGGGTTAGACAGGGTGGACAGGGAGAGCCTTTTTCCAAGTATGGGGACAGCAAACACAAGGGGACACAACTTTAAAGTGAGAGGAGATAGGTATAAGATAGATATCAGAGGTAGTTTCTTTACTCAGAGAGGAGTAAGGGTATGGAATGCTTTGCCTGCAATGGTAGTAGATTCGCCAAGTTTAAGTGCATTTAAGTCGTCATTGGACAGGCATATGGATGTACATGGAATAGTGTAGGTGGGATGGGCTTCAGATTAGTATGACAGGACGGCACAACATCGAGGGCTGAAGGGCCTGTACTGCGCTGTAATGTTAAAAAAAATTCCTTTGATGATCCCCAATTGAGCCAATATCATCACAGTATACCAACAATTCAAAGAGGCTGCAAGCCACTCAGAATTCTGTAAAGGAATGTCCACATTTCCAGCCTGATCCTATTCGTCAAACTACAATTTGTTTAACTGAACATATCAAGCAACTGTAGGTACCCCAAACTCCATTATTCATGGTTTACCGGCATCTATTGGCCTCATTACTGAAATCATTATCAAATGACTAAAATATAAAATAGGTAGTTTGATTTTTGACCAAGAAACCATACTCAGTGGCTAAGAGCCGGTGACACCAAGTCTTCTCCAACGGAGCCTGTGGCCGTGCAAACAGCAGCTGTCCTTGAATGGTAGGGAATGAAAAGACCCCATATCAGCTTTTATCCAGAAGGTAAAGTTGTCCCAAATTCTTGATTCTTCCTTTAAAATTCTGATTATTTTGGAGTCCAGTGAAATTTCGAATGATATGACCATAACTTGTTGGGATCTCTGAACTGTGGAGCTCCTTCAGTTATGTTCTGGTCATTGTACAAACTGAAAGTGAACTCTTTTGCATATAATCAAACCAGACCATTCACAATCACTGAGCAGTCCTCAGGTGGCAATGTCTTCCCTTCCAGGGAGTATGAAGCAACAAGGTGACCTCAGCGTATCGGTCTGTAAGTCCCAGCAGATGACAGCACAGGGTGATAATGAAGGCAGACAGAATGTTTGCCTTCATTAGCTGTCGCATAGAATAGAGGAGCAAGGATGTTTTGTTATTATTTTATAAAATGTTAGTTTGGTCACAGATGGAATACTGTGCGCAGTTCTTGTCCACACACTATCAGAAGATATGATTGCACCGGCCAACAGGCAGAGGCGATCCACCAGGATGTTGCCCGGGATGGAAAGTCTCAGTTCTGAGGACAGACTGGATAGGCTGGGTTTGTTTTTCCTGGAGCAGAGGAAGCTGAGGCAGGATCTGATTGAGGTATTGAAAATTATGAGAGACATAGACAGGGTAGATCGTGAGAATCTCTTCCCCATGGTGGACGTGTCGAAGACCAGACAGCATAAGTTGACCATGGAGAGTAAATGGTTTTGAGGACATCTGAGAAAAATATAATTCACTCAGAGGGTGATAGAAATATGGAATGTGCTGACTGAGAGGGTGGTAGAGGCAGATAACTCTCACAACATTGAACAAGCATTTGGCTGAGCATTTAAAATGTGAGGGCACAATGGTTCAGGCACCAAGGGCAGGTAAATAGGATCAGTATAGTTTGGTGTTTGTTGGTCAATATGCTCTATGACTTGGTGACTCTCAAGCACATTGGAGATTTTTGTGCATGAAAAAGAACAGGGACTTCAGTCATGTGCAGAGACTAGATAAACAGGAGAGAGATCAAAGGGAGATCCACAAAGAGAGGTGTTCGAAAACTATCAGGAGTTTTGACAAAGTAGCTAGGAAGACACTCTTTCCACTGTCATTAACCAGAGGAGGCATTTGGTATGCTTTCCTTTATTGGTCAGAATATTGAGTATAGGAGTTGGGAGGGCATGTTGCGGCTGTACAGGACATTGGTTAGGCCACTGTTGGAATATTGCGTGCAATTCTGATCTCCTTCCTATCGGAAAGATGTTGTGAAACTTGAAAGGGTTCAGAAAAGATTTACAAGGATGTTGCCAGGGTTGGAGGATTTGAGCTACAGGGAGAGGCTGAACAGGCTGGGGCTGTTTTCCCTGGAGCGTCGGAGGCTGTGGGGTGACCTTAGAGAGGTTTACAAAATTATGAGGGGCATGGATAGGATAAATAGGCAAAGTTTTTTTCCTGGGGTTGGGGAGTCCAGAACTAGAGGGCATAGGTTTAGGGTGAGAGGGGAAAGATGTAAAAGAGACCTAAGGGGCAACCTTTTCATGCAGAGGGTGGTACATGTATGGAATGAGCTGTCAGAGGAAGTGGTGGAGGCTGGTACAATTGCAACATTTAAGAGGCATTTGGATGCGTAAATGAATAGGAAGGGTTTGGAGGGATATGGGCTGGGTGCTGGCAGGTGGGTCTAGATTGGGTTGGGATATCTGGTCGGCATGGATGGGTTGGACCGAAGGGTCTGTTTCCATGCTGTACATCTCTATGACTCTATGACACAGATTGAAGGGTAATTGACCAACAAGTTAATCTGATGATTTAGAAAGCACAGCCTGAACAGCCATTGGAAACTGACTCAATAGTAATTTTCAAAAAGGAATTTGATAAATTTTGGAAAGAAAAAGATCATGGGGTTAGAGGTAACAGGGAGGCGCGTGTCAATGATTAGATAGTGTTCAAAGAGCTAGCACAAGTACAATGGCCTGAATGGCCTCCTTCCATGCTATCCTATTCTTTGCCAAATCTGGAATGGATTTGCTCAGGTCCAGCATCCATCTTCCTTGCTCATTCTCGTTGTTAAATTAACATTGCCACTTGCAACACAAAACAAGAGAAGCTTGCTTTTTTTTTGTAATCAAAGCATTATGCAAATCCACACAATTAAGAATCCCATTAATGCAGCTACATGATGAAGACTGTTATAATTCCAATTAGCTCTGATCATTTCACACAATCGTGCTAATTAGACACTGAAGAAGGAAGAGTCCTGATTGTGCTCCCCATTACAGCAGGGAAGTAGTTCATCGTCAAAATATATGATATCAGTCATGGCAGTGATGCTCAACGTTTGTTCCATGTAGCACCAGTTATCAATTGCCATCAGCAACCCATAGGCTTGATACAATATTTGCCTTTCTGTTTGAGCCAAGCTGGTTGACATACCATTCATTTATTTTCACAGCTAACGCATCTTTGAAGTGCTTTGTTCAATCAGAATGTTTTGTTTGTTTATTGAGGAAACCAGGTCTAGAGTCCATGGCTGGCACAGCGCCAGGGACCTGACTTCGATTCCATCCTCAGGCCACTGTCTGGTGTGGAGTTTGCACATTCTCCCCATGTCTGTATGGGTTTCCGCCCAGTGTTTCAGTTTCAAAGATGAGCAGGTTCGGGTGGATTTGCCATGCTGAAGTTTCAAGAGATGTGCAGGCTAGGTGGGTTAGCCATGGGAAAGGCAGGGATAGAGAGTGGGGGGTGCTCTGGATGGAATGCTTTCTGGAGGATTGGTGTGGACTCGATGGGTTGAATGGCCTGCTTTCACATTGTGGGGATTCTATAAATAGCAGAGTATTGCTAATAAAACTGACAGAAAGTTAGGGGGAACGTTTTTGATTTTGAGACACATGTATACATGTATACATGTTATGTATAGATGGCACTGTTTGAGTTCTGAAGAAGGGTCATTGGACTGAAACATGGTCTCTGTTTTCTCTCCACAGATGCTGCCAGGCCTGCTGAGTTTCTCCAGCAATTTCTGCTTTGAGTGTCTCAGATCTCCAGCATCTGCTGTTCTTTTGTTTACTGTATTGTGTAGTTCTTTATCTGGCTGCATGCTAACCAAAGGCATATTTTAGATTCCCTACAGTGTGGGGTCAGGCCCTTCAGCCCAACCAGTCCACACCGACCTTCCAAAGAGACCCATTTCCCTCTGACTAATGCAATTTAGCATGGCCAATTCACCTAGCCTGCACATATGAAACAAGTTTCACTTGGTGTTTACCAAGATAGACCATAGGACCATAAGAAATAAGAGCAGAAATTAGGCCATTTGACCCATTAGGACTGCTCTGCCATTCAATCAAGGCTGATAATGTTGTCAACCCCATTCTCCCACTTTCTCCCTGTAACCCTTGATTCCCTTGATACTCAAGAACCTATCTATCTCAGTCTTAAATATTCTCAATGACCTTGCCTCCACAGCCCTCTGTGGCAATGAATTCCATAGATTCACCACACTGTGGCTGAAGGCAAGTCTCCTCACCTCTGTTCCAAAAGGTCTTCCCTTTACTCTAAGGCTGTGACCTCGGGTCCTAGTCTCTCCTTCCAATGGAAACATCTTACTAATATCCATTCTGTCCAGGCCGTTCAGTATTCTGTAAGTTTTAATTAGATCCCCCTCATCCTTCTAAATTCCATTGAGTACAAACCCAAAGTCCTCAAATATTCCTCATGTGTTAAGCTTTTCATTCCTGGGACCATTCTTATGAACCTCTGAACATGCTCCTGGGCCAGTATATCCTTCCTGACTTATGGGACTCAAACCTGCTCACAGTACTCTAAATGTGGTCTGGCCAGAACTTTATAAAGGCTCAGAGGTACATCCCTGCTTTTATATTTCAGTCCTCTCAAAATCAATACCAATACTGTGTTTGCCTTCCTAACTATTGACTCAATCTGCAAGCTTACCTTCAGAGAATCCTGGACTAGAACTCCCACGTCTCTTTGCACTTCAGACTTCTGAGTTTTCTCCCCATTTAGAAAATAGTCCATGCCTCTACTCTTCCTACCAAAGTGCATGACCTCACAGTTTTCCACGTTGTACTCCATCTGCCGCTTGTTTGCTCACTCCGCTAATCTGTCCAAATCCTTCTGCAGCCTCCTTGCCTCGTCAATGCTACCTGTCCCTCTACCTAGCTTTGTATCATCTGCAAACTTAGCCAGAATGCCCTCAATTCCTTCATCTAGATCACTAATGTATAAAGTGAAAAGTTGTGGTCCCAACACTGACCCTTTTGGAACACCATGTCACCAGCTGCCATCCTGAGAAGGTCGCTTTTACCCCCACTTGCTGCTTTCTGCCAGAGAGCCAGGCTTCTATCCATGCTAGCACCTTGCCTCTGACACCATGGGCCCTTATCTTACTCAGCAGCCTGCTGTACGACACCTTGTCAAAGGCCTTCTGGAACTCTAGGTGGATAACATCCATTGGCTCTCCTTGGTCTAATCTCCTCATTACTTCCTCAAAGAATTCCAACAGATTTGTCAGGCATGATGAAATGTCCCTTGATGAAACCATGCTGACTTTTCCCTATTTTACCATGCACTTCCAAGTATTCAGAAATCTCATCCTTCACAATGGATTCCAAAATCTTACCAATGCCCAAGGTCAGACTAATTAGCCTATAATTTCCCATCTTTTGCCTTACTCACTTCTAAAATGGGGGAGGAGGGGTCACATTAGTGATTTCCCAATCCTCTGGGACCCTCCCTGACTCCAATGAATCCTGAAAACTCACCACTATTGTCTCCACTATTTCTTCAGCCATCTCCTTCGGAATTCCTGGATGCAGTCCATCTGGTTCAGGTAATTTATCCACCTTCAGAACTTTCAGTTTTTCTAGCACCTTCTCCTTAGTGATGGCCACTTACTCACCTATGCTGCCCTCTCCTCCACTGACTCTCTTGAGCTTTTGGAATATTATTTGAGTCTTCCACTGTGAAGACTGATGCAAAGTGCTTATTCAGTTCCTCAGCCATTTCTTTGTTCCTCACTACTACTTCTCCAGAATCATTTTCCAACAGCTCAATATCCACTTTTGCCTCTCTTTTGCCCTTTACATATCTAAAGAAACTCTCGCAATCCTCTTTTATATTACAAATTCTGGATTAGTGGTGCTGGAAGAGCACAGCAGTTCAGGCAGCATCCGAGGAGCAGTAAAATCGACATTTCAGGCAAAAGCCCTTCATCAGGAATAAAGGCAGTGAGCCTGAAGGGTGGAGAGATAAGCTAGAGGAGGGTGGGGGTGGGGAGAAAGTAGCATAGAGTACCTGGGAGTTGCAGTGGGAGGGGGACTCCCTGAGATTCTTGTAGAGAGAGGAGGAAAACTTCTTCAACGCAGGCATCCTTGCAAGAGGATTCGCAGTAGGGTTAAAATCTGCTCCTCGGATGCTGCCTGTGCTCTCCCAGCACCACTAATCCAGAATCTGGTTTCCAGCATCGGCAGTCATTGTTTTTACCTCGTTGATTTTAACCCTACTGCGAATCCTCTTGCAAGGATGCCTGCCTTGAAGAAGTTTTCCTCCTCTATCTACAAGAATCTCAGGGAGACCCCCTCCCACTGCAACTCCCAGGTACTCTATGCTACTTCCTCCCCACCTCCACCCTCCTCTCATTTATCTCTCCACCCTTCAGGCTCTCTGCCTTTATTCCTATTGAAGGGCTTTTGCCCGAAACGTCGATTTTACTGCTCCTCGGATGCTGCCTGAACTGCTGTGCTCTTCCAGCACCACTAGTCCAGAATCTGGTTTCCAGCATCTGCAGTCATCGTTTTTACCTCTTTTATATTACAGTCCAACGTACCGTCATATTTAATCTTCTCCAACTTAATTTCTATTTTAGTTGTCCTCTGTTGGTCTTTGCGGGCTTCCCACATCCCTTCGCTACATTATTAGATTAGATTAGATTACTTACAGTGTGGAAAAAGGCCCTTCGGCCCAACAAGTCCACACCGCCCCGCCGAAGCGCAACCCATCCATACCCCTACATTTACCCCTTACCTAACACTACGGGCAATTTAGCATGGCCAATTCACCTGACCTGCACATCTTTGGACTGTGGGAGGAAACCGGAGCACCCGGAGGAAACCCACGCAGACACGGGGAGAATGTGCAAACTCCACACAGTCAGTCACCTGAGGCAGGAATTGAAGCCAGTTCTCTGGCGCTGTGAGGCAGCAGTGCTAACCACTGTGCCACCGTGCCACCCTAATGTTTTCTTTTTTGCTTTTATGCTGTCCCTGACTTCCCTCATCTTTCATGAATGCCTCATCCTCCCTGTACCATGTTTCTTTTTCCTCAGAATGAATCTCTGCTGTGCCTCCTGAGTTACTCCCAGAAACTTCTGCATTGCTGTTCCATGGCACGGTGGCTCAGTGGTTAGCACTGCTGCCTCACAGCGCCAGAGACCCGGGTTCAATTCCCACCTCAGGTAACCGTCTGTGTGGAGTTTGCACATTCTCCCCGTGTCTGCATGGGTTTCCTCCGGGTGCTCCGGTTTCCTCCCACAGTCCAAAGATGTGCAGGTCAGGTGAATTGGCCATGCTAAATTGCCCATAGTGTTAGATGAAGGGGTAAATGTAGAGGAATGGGTCTGGGTGGGTTGCTCTTCGGAGGGTCAGTGTGGACTTGTGGGGCCGAAAGGCCTGTTTCCACACTGTAAGTAATCTAAATCACTGTCTTTCCTACTCGGCTCCTCTCCCAGTCAATTCTACCCAGCTCCTCCCTCATGCCTCTGTAGCTGCCTCTATTCAACTGTAATACCATTCCATCTGATTCCAGATTTTCCCTCTCAAATTGCGGAGTGCATTCAGTCATATTATGGTCATTTCATCCTCAGGATTCCTTCTGTGAACTGAAAAATGTGTTGCTGGAAAAGCATAGCAGGTCAGGCAGCATCCAAGGAGCAGGGGAATCGACGTTTTGGGCATAAGCCCTTCTTCAGGAACTTATGCCCGAAACGTCGATTCTCCAGCTCCTTGGATGCTGCCTGACCTGCTGTGCTTTTCCGGCAACACACTTTTCAGCTCTGATCTCCAGCATCTGTAGTCCTCACTTTCTCCTCAGGATTCCTTCACCTTAATCTCCCTTATCAAGTCCGCCTTATTGCATAACACTCAATCCAGTATTGCTTAGAGTCATAGAGTCATAGAGATGTACAGCATGGAAACAAACCCTTTGGTCCAACCCGTCCATGCCAACCAGATATCCCAACCCAATCTAGTCCCACCTGCCAGCACCCGGCCCATATCCCTCCAAACCCTTCCTATTCATATACCCATCCAAATGCCTCTTAAATGTTGCAATTGTACCAGCCTCCACCACATCCTCTGGCAGCTCATTCCGTACACGTACTACCCTCTGCGTGAAAAAGTTGCCCCTTAGGTCTCTTTTATATCTTTCCCCTCTCACCCTAAACCTCTAGTTCTGGACTCCCCAACCCCAGGGAAAAGACTTTGCCTATTTATCCTATCCATGCCCCTCATAATTTTGTAAACCTCTATAAGGTTACCCCTCAGCCTCCGGGGTAAACAGTCCCAGCCTGTTCAGCCCCTCCCTATAGCTCAGAACCTCCAACCGTGGCAACATCCTTGTAAATCTTTTCTGAACCCTTTCAAGTTTCACAACGTCTTTCCAAGAGGAAGGAGACCAGAATTGCATGTAATATTCCAATAGTGGCCTAACCAATGTCCTGTACAGCCGCAACATGACCTCCCAACTCCTGTACTCAATACTCTGACCAATAAAGGAAAGCATACCAAACGCCTTCTTCACTATCCTATCTACCTGCGACTCCACTTTCAAGGAGCTATGAACCTGTACTCCAAGGTCTCTTTGTTCAGCAACACTCCCTAGGACCTTACCATTAAGTGTATAAGTCCTGCTAAGATTTGCTTTCCCAAAATGCAGCACCTTGCATTTAGCTGAATTAAACTCCATCTGCCACTTCTCAGCCCATTGGCCCATGTGGTCAAGATCCTGTTGTAAACTGAGGTAACCCTCTTCGCTGTCCACTACACCTCTAATTTTGGTGTCATCTGCAAACTTACTAACTGTACCTCTTATGCTCATATCCAAATCATTTATGTAAATGACAAAAAGTAGAGGGCCCAGCACCGATCCTTGTGGCACTCCACTGGTCACAGGCCTCCAGTCTGAAAAACAACCCTCCACCACCACCCTCTGTCTTCTACCTTTGAGCCAGTTCTGTATCCAAATGGCTAGTTCTCCCTGTATTCCATGAGATCTAACCTTGCTAATCAGTCTCCCATGGGGAACCTTGTTGAACGCCTTACTGAAGTCCATATAGATCACATCTACTGCTCTGCCCTCATCAATCTTCTTTGTTACTTAATCAAAAAACTCAGTCAAGTTTGTGAGTCATGATTTCCCACGCACAAAGCCATGTTGACTATCCCGAATCAGACCTTGCCTTTCCAAATACATGTACATCCTGTCCCTCAGGATTCCCTCCAACAATTTGCCTACCACCGAGGTCAGGCTCACTGGTCTATAGTTCCCTGGCTTGTCTTTACCACCTTTCTTAAACAGTGGCACCACGTTTGCCAACCTCCAGTCTTCCGGCACTTCACCTGTGAGTATCGATGATACAAATATCTCAGCAAGAGGCCCAGCAATCACTTCTCTAGCTTCCCAAAGAGTTCTGGGGTACACCCGATCAGGTCCTGGGGATTTATCCACCTTTAACCGTTTCAAGACATCCAGCACTCCCTCCTCTGTAAACTGGACATTTTGCAAGATATCACCATCTATTTCCCTACAGTCAATATCTTCCATATCCTTTTCCACAGTAAATACTGATGCAAAATATTCATTTAGTATTTCCCCCATTTTCTGTGGCTCCACACAAAGCTTGTTTCAAAGTGGGTTCCAACACAAGTTAGTCCAAAAAAACCATCTCATGGACATTCCACAAATTCCTTTTCTTGTGATTTGCTACCAACCTGATTTTTCTAATCCACCTGCATATTGAAATCCTCCATGATCACTCCTGTCTTTCATGCCTTTTCTGCTGTTTGGAGGCCTGTACATAACTCCGACTATGGATTTTTCACCTTTGCGGTTTCTTGGCTCTATCCACACAGGTTCCACATCATCTGACCCTACTTTGTTTCTTGCTATTGATTTAATTTCATTTCTTACAATGAAGGCAACCCCACCCCCTCTGCTCCTCCCCACCCCCCACCTGTCGTTTCGATAGGATCTGTATCCTTGAATATTCAGCTCCCAATCCTGATCCCCTTACAGTCACATCTCCATGGTGCCCACTACATCATACCTGCCAGTTTTGATCAGTGCCAACAGCTCTTTTACCTTATTTCATATACTGTGCACATTCAGATACAACACCTTCAGTTTTGTATTGGCCATCCCTCTTTTCATTGTCATTCGTACATCCAGTATGAAAGCAAGCATGCAGGTACAGCAGGCAGTGAAGAAAGCTAATAGCATGCTGGCCTTCATAACAAGAGGAATTGAGTATAGGAGCAAAGAGGTCCTTCTGCAGCTGTACAGGCCTCTGGTGAGACCACACCTGGAGTATTGTGTGCAGTTTTGGTCTCCAAATTTGAGGAAGGACATTCTGGCTATTGAGGGAGTGCAGCGTAGGTTCACGAGGTCAATGGGGACTATCATATGTTAAAAGATTGGAGCGACTGGGCTTGTATACCCTTGAGTTTAGAAGGCTGAGAGGGGATCTGATTGAGACGTATAAGATTATCAAAGGATTGGACACTCTGGAGGCAGGAAACATGTTTCTGCTGATGGGGTGAGTCCCGAACCAGAGGACACAGTTTAAAAATAAGGAGTAGGCCATTTAGAACAGAGTTGAGGAGAATCTTCTTCACCCGGAGAGTGGTGGGTGTGTGGAATGTTCTGACTCCAGCAGACAGTGGAGGCTAGGTCTCCGGATACCTTCAAGAAAGAGATGGATAGAGCTCTTAAAGGTAGTGGAATCAGGGTTATGGGGATAAGACAGGAACAGGATACTGATTGTGGATGATCAGTCATGATCATAATGAATGGTGGTGCAGGCTCAAAGGGCTGACTGGCCCACTCCTGCACCTATTGTCTATCGTCTATACTTGAAGTTTGATTCCTAACCCTTTCCAAACAGTCTGTCCTATTTTGTGTACTGGAGACTTTAATAACCTCTCCTGAGTTCTCCTCTTTATGTTTTCCTATTTTTCCATGCAGTTGAATCCACCCTGACAGATGTTAACCTGCTGGGCCATTCTTCTTGTGTTGGTGTGCCTCTGTCTGACATTGTTGGTAGAAGGATACTGGTCAGTCAAAATATCAGGAAGGATTGAGTGCTCCCTTCCATATATGCATAAAGGTTGCACCAACATCAGCAAAGGAGAAGTATATAATTAGATGCGAGTACTGAGAAATTTCCTGAAAAAAATGGCAAGTGTAGGATCAATCATAGCTTTCAAAAGGAGTGAGGAATATGGAAGAGCAAGACTCCTGTATAATGTTATGGACTAGACCAAATCCCCTCTAAACTTGTCAAGGAGATAACTTAGCCTCTAACTTTTTCTTATTTTAAAGGTAAGTGCCAGACGTTGTGTTTGGGATGCATTTTGATTGGTCAAATTACCAGGCTTGAAGCAAAACACAACTTATTTAGAGTTAAAGTACAGACAAAGTACAGGCTTGGATAAAGTCAATAGCCAGAGAATTTTCCTCAGGGCAGGATTGACCGGCACAAGGGGTCATAGTTTTAAGATATTAGGAGCAAGATATAGAGGGGACATCAGAGGAAGGTCCTTTACACAGAGAGTTGTGAATGCATGGAATGCGTTACCAGCGGTGGTGGTGGGAGCAGAGTCATTGGGGACATTTAAGCGATTGCTGGACATGCACATGGACAGCAGTGAGTTGAGGGGTGCATTGGTCAAATTATTTTATTTCACATTAGGATAATCATCGGTACAACATCGTTATCCAAAAGATCTGTTCTGTGCTGGATTTTTCTATGTTCTAAGTTCTGAGAGAGCAGCTTTAAAGAATCAAGTTGATTTGTAAACTATCCAAGCTTACAACAGCAACATGAATGTGATGTCAGCTTTCTACTTACAGTTCTGTCATTATTGTTCCCACAGGAAGAAATAATGATGTTCATCAAAAATTGACCACATTCTGATATTATATCAAGTTCATTGTATGTGCTACTTACTTCTCTCAAAGGGCTGTGAATCTGTGGGATTGACTTCCCCAGAATGCAGTGAATGCCATGACATTAAGTAAATTTCAGAAGGAAGTAGACAGGTTTTTAATTCGTAATGGGTTGAAGAATTATGGAGACAAGGCAGGAATGTGGAGGTGAAGCTGAGATGAGATTAGTCATGATTGTATTAAATGATGGAGGGGCTGAATGGCCTCCTCCTGTTCTGAGCTGCTATGTTCTTACTTCAGTCTGCATGAAAGCCTGCCCAGAATGATATCATACAGGAGACAACATCTCTGTTATCTGAAATATTACTGAACATGGTGATAAAATGTCATTATAGTTAATTGTCAGAATGTCATGGAGATAGCAGCATTTCCTCTGCTTGGTTGAAATTATTAATTGATCCTGTGAACTTTTGTTCTGAATGGAACAAGAAGGCTGGATTTTCAGAAGGAGAAATTGAGAATAATTGAGGTTGAATGGACCCATTATCAGTAAGGAAGCTTATTTGGTGAGTTTCTGTTTAACTTAATATTATTTTGCGCGGTGCAATGAGCTGCTCATTACAGCCTGAGGACATGTTTCCTGAAACAAAAAAGCATCTGACCTTGCACAGCCTCTGGTGCAGTGGATGTGATGAGCAGCCCCATTTGGAATGATTGAGAGTTTGCATATCTGCAGAGACTGAGAACATAGACTGGTGATATTAATAAACAGCAGTGTAGTTCATTATCTTCACTATTCAAATTTATGTACATTGTCGACAGCTAAATTAAATGTCTGTACTTATTTATTGCTTTAATCTGGAGTACAGTTAATTAGTAATTGAACTTTGAGATCCATCTTCAAATGTGTCAGGCACGTTGAACTGAAATGTGGAAGCTTATAACATGGCTCTCCTCAAGTGAAATTATCCACTATTTATAGGGAAATATTATGCATCCAAGCTTTGAAGATTGCCTCTTCTGGAGGTGACCTTAGCCTTTTTTCAGCTCAACTGCCACTTCAGGAGAAAGTCCCTTTTATTTCACAGATTGTATTCCTGCTAGATTTCAACAGGACATGTTGGTTGCTTCGCTAATCACATATGTACAAACACTGACTTAATGAGGCCTTCATTCTGAGCATGATTAGAATTATAAAAGCATACAGCATAGAAGAGGTGCTTCTGTCCACTGAGTCCGTATTGTCAAAGATACACCATTACCCACACTGTTCCCACCTTCGAGCACTAGGCCCATAGCCCCAAGTATTTAAGTGCTCATTCAAGTACGTTTTATAGCTCATGATGCTCCTGTCTCAACCACTTAGCCAGGCCGTGCGATCCAGGCTCTCATCACCCCACAATTTTGTGAAAAATTTGGCAGCTCATCCTTCAGAAATTGAAGGTCCTCCCGGAAAGTACTCGGAAAAGTAAAATGTGGAACGGCATTAAAAATTAGAAATTAATATATTTATAAATTAATTTAAATAAAATTGATTTGAAGACTTTATCACTGATAAAATGTGGAAGGGGATCGGGGAATTGGCTGTGTTTTGCACTGTCACAGAAATTTATCTTCTGCCTGTACAACATGAGTAGTCAGTTCAGTCGCCTACAAGTTGGATGTCTCTACTAATCCCTTCTCTCCAATGGAGCTGGAAATCCACCCAGGATCAGGCTGGTGTTATATTTCCTGCTCCTCCTGTGGTAGTACTGGTCATTGTGGTCTTTTCCCCAGGGTAGAGGATTCCAAAACCAGAGAGCTTAAGGTAAGAGAGGAAAGATTTAAAAGGAACCTAAGGGCCAACTTTTTCACACAAAGGGTGATACTTAGCCAGGCCGTGTGATCCAGGTTCTCACCACCCCACAATTTCTCCCCATAAATGGGATGAGCTGCCAAAGGAAGTGTTGGAGGCTGGTACAAGAATAATATTTAAAAGACAACTAGATTGGGGACATGAATGATTGAATACATTTAAGACAGAGATAGATAAGTTCTTGATTGTAAGGGGAATCGAGGGTTATGGGGAGAAAGTGGGAGAATGGGGTTGAGAAACTTATCAGCCATGATTGAATGGCGGAGCAAACTCAATGGGCTGAATGGCCTAATTTCTGCTCCAATGTCTTATGGTCTTATGAACAGGAAGTGTTTAGAGGGATATGGGTCAAATGCTGGCAAAGGGATCAGATTAATTTAGGTTATCCGGTTAGCATGGATGAGGTGGGCTGAAGGGTCTGTGCTGTACACCAAATGACTCTACGTATGAGGAACTTATAAAAGTGAGAATGTAATCTTTTAACACCACCATAAATAAAATGTTTCACATAATGAGATCTCCACCTTAAACAGTGCAGGGATACCTCATTCTCCTTGCCACATCAGATCTCTCAACCAATGACAATTATCCCCATCACTCCTGGTTCACCAATGCACTGAGGAGCCAATGACTGAGTGAGATTATTCCAGACTATTAACCCAGAAACACAGGTAATGTGCTGGGGATCTAGTTCATGGCAGATGGATGGATGTTGGATTCAATATTTTAAAACTCTGGAATTAAGAGTCTAATGATGATCGTGAAACCATTGTCAATTGTTAGAAAAAAGACTCGAAGGATGACAATGAAGTCATTACTGATTGTCAGAGAAAAATACCATCTCGGTTTACTCATTGTCATCCTGACCCAGTCTGGCCTACATGTGCTTCCAGATCCACAGTGATGTATTTGATTCTAAGCTGCTCTCGGGACAATTAAGGATGGACAATAAATGCTGGCCCAACCAGTGACACTCTCACCCTGTGAATGATTTTTTTTAAAACTCCCTGAAATTTGGCTGGCACTAAATGTGACTGTTTTTAATTCTGTAAACTCGTGTCGAATTTTGCATTTGAAACTCTACCCAGTACATTGATAACCAGTAGTGCAGGAGTGTCAAATCTCATTCATCAGTTTTGGGATGAGGAAGTTGGGGAGCACAAGATGACAGAGCCTCCTTACTTTCTTTTTGACACCTTAACTTGTCCCGGACTAAGGTAATACTTGTTACCTGGGTCAGAGGTTCACTTCTTGTGTTGCTCCAGGTATTGCTGAACATAGTCACTCTCTAGTTCATGAAAGTGTAATCAGTGTCTTTCTGGGATCAAAGGATCCAGGGGAATAAGACATTAATGATAATAAACAGCGTCACTCTCTAGTTTATTAAAGTCTTCTAATCAAAGGACCCAGGTAAATAAGATATAATTGATAATATTTTAAATACTCACATCCACTTGTGTGAAACATTTCTGCTATTCTCAGTCCTAAATGCTCAGCTCCTTGTCCTGATACGACATCCCCATGTTATAGGTTCCCCAGTCAGGGGAAACAATCTCTCAGTGCCTACCCTGTCAAACCCATTAAGGACCTTAAACAAAAATAGAAAGTGCTGGAGAAACTCAGCAGCTCTGGCAGCCTCTGTGGAGAAAAAGCAAAATTCCAAGTCCATGACCCTTCTTCGGGACTGGGGAATCTTAACAACCTTGTCAGTTTCAAAGAGACATCATCTCATTCCTGTAAACTCCAGAGACTGTAGATGAAAGTTGCCCTATTCCCCCAACTAAAACTAAAACCTCTCATCCCAGGAATACATTTAATACACCTTTACTAATAGTTTATAACCTCCAAAATGAGTGGTTCCTTCCAAGGACAGAGAAATCGAAACTGCACACATTTTTCAACTGAACTGGAACAGTAAATTTTTATTCTTGAGTTCCAATCTCCTTGAAATAAAGACTAATACATTGTATACAAATTGTTGAACTAAATAACAGTGAACTGGTTATGAAAATAAACCCAAAGCATGAATAAATGATGCAAGTGTGGTGCTGCCTGTAATAATGGGAATGGAAATTCACTTCCTAATAATTCATTAGATAATATGTTAATGTATAATCTATAGTTAACTCAAATAACCATTTACATTAATTAAAATATTTGTATTAATAAATGTACTGCTTATTGTTACCAGCATAATTTAAGATTTCTTTGCTTTGGTGAATATTTGAAGATTTGTGCCCTGGGAATTATCTGAAAGCTTGCTGCATTTTGATGTGTTTAATTTGGCCAGTAAACACAACAGAATGGATTATCAGGGCAAGGAAAATCTCCCTGAGCAGAGATCTATAACTGAACATTATTCATTTAAAAGCAATGAATAATGGATACAGAAGCAAAATAGTTTGTTTTCCTTGATTTAAAATGCTGAGAAGTTAAAAAAAACGTGTGTAATGCTTTCCCTGCATTTCATTTAACTGAACAATCTAAGGCCATTTGCAGAATGAATTGGCACCCAATGGATTTTTTTAAAATTGAGAATAGCTGGGGAAAGGTCAATGTCCTGAAAGCCACTGTGATTGAGAGATGTTGATGAAATTAAGACAGAAATCAAAAATCACTTACTAAATTACAGCATATCTAGGATTTAGATTGTAGTAAGAGAGAAATTCTTAAACTCAATTTATTTTAGGCTTATTCTGATCTGGAACTGGATTAAAAAGAATAACATTTTAAAAAGTATAGAACAAATATTATAGCTGGAGCAAGTTCAGAGGTTTTCTCATTAAGGTGTACAGGAACGTTATTACGCACCTCTGGAGCAGTTGGGACTTGAACCCAGATTCCTTTACTCAAGAGGGAGGGACACTGCCACCGCACCAAGTTGCCCCTCCTGTGTGCCCTTGAAAGTGATCACTCATGGTAGATCATAACACCATAAGATATAGGAGCAAAAATTAGGCCATTCAGCCCATCGAGTCTGCTTCACCATTCAATCATAGCTGATGGGTTTCTCAACCCCATTCTCCCACCTTTTCCATGTAACCCTTGATACTCAAGAACCTATTTATCTTAGTTTTAAATAGACTCAATAACCTAGCCTCCACAGCCTTCCATGGCAGTGAATTCTACAGATTCCACGATCTCTGATTGAAGAAGTTTCTCCTTAACTCCATCTAAAAGGCCTTTCCTTTATACTAAGTCTATGCCCTCGGGTCCTAGTCTCTCCTGTCAATGGAAATATCTTCCCAACATCTACTCTGTCCAGGCCATTCTGTATTCTGTATGTTTCAATTTAATCCCCCCCTCATCCTTCTAAACTCCATCAAGTATAGACCCAGAGTCCTCAAACATTTCTCATATGGCTTTTCATTCCTGGGACCATTTTGGTGAACATCCCCTGAACACGCTCCAGGGCCAGTCCATCCTTCCTGAGATATGGGGCCCAAAACTGCACACAATACTCTAAATGTGATCTGACCAGAATCTTGTAGAGCCTCAGAAGTATGTCACTCATTTTATATCCAAGTCCTCTCAAAATAAATGTCATCATTGCATTTGCCTTCCTAACTACTTACTCAACCTGCAAGTTTACCTTGAGAGAATCCTAGACTAGTACACTCAAGTCTCTTTGCATGTCAGATTTCTGAATTTACTCCTCATTTAGAAAACAGTCCATGCTTCTACTCTTCCGGCCAAAGTGCATTACCTCACACTTTCCCACATTGTTCTCCATCTGTAACTTCATTGCCCATTCTCCTAATCTGTCCAAATCCTTCTGCAGCCTCCCCCGCTCCTCAATGCTACCTGTCCCTCTACCTATCTTTGTATTTATGTTGTGGTATGGTAAACATTGAAACACAGAAAATATGAGCAGGATAGGTCATTCACCCCTTCAAGCCTGTTCTGCCATTCAGTCTGACCATGGCTGCTTTTCCACCATATCTTTTGATCCATTTAGCCCCAAGCGCCAAATGTAAAGGAGGCATAGACCTTGTTTGGCTGTGTTAGTTGTATATTAATTGAGTTTTTCAATTGCTTTCAAAATAAATGGAACAGAATGATCTGTCCAGAGGTCTATCAAAATGTATCTGAACCTGTTGAATAAAAATATTTATTTTCTTTAGAACAGCTATGTGTAATTCAGCAGCACAGTGGCACGGTGGTTAGCATTGCTGCCTCATAGCGCCAGAGACCTGGGTTCAATTCCAACCTCAGGTGGCTGTCTGTATGGAATTTGTACATCCTCCCCGTGTCTGCGTGGGTTTCCTCCAGGTGCCCTGGTTTCCTCCCCCATTCCAAAGATGTGCAGGCTGGGTGGGTTAGCCAGGGGAAATGCAGGGTTATGGGGATAGAATGGAGGTTTGAGTCTGGCTAGGATGCTGTTTGGAAGGTCAGTGCAGAATTAATGGGCTGAATAACCTATAGGAATTCTAGTCACAGTGTTGGAAAAAGTGAGACAGAGACATTGGGAGATGGTGCAGATAGGATTTGCAAAGTTGATATCGATATTGCTTCTCAACTGCTTCACGCTTGGGGGAAAGAGGAAGCTGAGAGGTGACATAATAGACACCTTTAAAATTGTGAAGGATACAGATATGATGATACCTCTTGTGGGGAAGAGCTTAACCAGAGGCCACCAAGGTAAGATACAGTATGTTCTGGTATAATGCAATAGGTCCATTCCCGTGCGATCCCATGTTATAAGGAAGTCACATAATCACAGTACCCTTGAAACCAATGGGACCATAATCACGTTATCGCCAATTCAGGTAAGGAAAGCTCTCATTTTACAAATAATGGTCTAAATTCTTCATTCATGTTGAAGAAACGTGCATTATAGTGGACTGTAGTCACCAAAAAATCCTATTCAAAACAAATATTGTTATTCAAAACCTGGTGAAGATGTAGAACACAGCCCAGAAAGGATTGAACTGATTGGTTTAGATGTATTTAAATTGATGTTAGACAAGAGATTAGAGGAATGAAATGGTGGATTTAAATGGAAAATAATGGCAGTAGGCTTTGAGTGGAGCATTAATACTATCACAGAGTGATTGTGCTGAATGACCTGTCTCTGGAAAATCAATCCCTTGTAAGAAAGTCAATGTCCATGTGTATCAGGTGTTTACACATCCCAACTAGGGGCATTGTACAATGATTCAGTGTAGGAAATATGGAAGACTCTTTCCAGACCTACTTGTATTCATTCCATTGGATGTGAACATCGCTGCCTTGCCTCAGCATTTATTGTCCGTCCCTAGTTGCCCCTTGAGAAGGTGGTGGTGAGCTGCCTTCTTGAACTGCTGCAGTCTATGTGCTGTGGGTTGGCCCACAATGCCCTTGGAGTTCCAGGATTTTGATCCAGGGACACTGAAGGGATGGCAATATATTTCTAAGTCAGGATGGTGAGGGGCTTGGAGGGGAACTTGCAGGGAATGGTGTTCCCATGTATTTGTTATCCTTGTCCTTCCAGATGGAAGTGGTTGTGGATTTGGAAGGTACTTTCTAAGGAACACTGGTGAATTTCTTCAGTGCATCTTGTAGATAATATACACTGCTACTGAGCATTGGTGAATTGGTGCCAATCAAGTGGACTGCTTTGTCCTGGATGGTGTCAAGCTTCTTGAGTGTTGTTGAGCTACATCCATCCAGGCAAGGGGGGAGTATTCCATCAAATTCCTGACTTGTGTCTTGTAGATGGTGGACAGGCTTTGAGGAGTCAGGAGATAAATCATAAGCTGTAGTATTCCTAGTCTCTGAAGTAATCTTAGAGCTGCAATATTTATGTAATATTCTTTAGATTAGATTACTTACAGTGTGGAAACAGGCCCTTCGGCCCAACAAGTCCACACCGACACACAACCCACCCAGACCCATTCCCCTACATTTACCCCTTTACCTAACACTACAGGCAATTTAGCATGGCCAATTCACCTAACCGGCACATTTTTGGACTGTGGGAGGAAACCCACGTAGACACGAGGAGAATGTGCAAACTCCACACAGTCAGTCACCCGAGGCAGGAATTGAACCCAGGTCTCTGGCGCTGTGAGGCAGCAGTGCTAACCACTGTGCCACGGACCAGTCAGTTCAATCTATGGTCAGTAGTGACCCCCAGGATGTTGATAAGGGTTACTAACCCCATTCCTCACTACCAGGGCTGTGTCCCCAGCAGGGAAGAGAGAAAGCACATTGACTAATCCTACCACTAAGGATTGAGGTGGAGGACAATAAGCTCAGGAATTCTTCTTGCAGTGAAACCGTTGAAGGTCCACCCAGATAAACAGAGCTAATGTTCTGGATATGATCTCCAATTAGTAAACAGGCACTTTCGGAGGAGCTCCATTAATGGGCCGTGTGTGTTCACAACGCAAACCCTCCAAGCAATAAAACTTAGTGCTCCTTAACAAAACAAATCTGAACATTGTAACAAGATTTCAATTGCAGAGTAAATTAAATCCATGCTGCCTCAACTTTAATAAACTGTTATGATACCTCATGAAAGAAAACCACTGAAAATGTAATAGCTTTAATTGATAGAAAATGTAATTAAAGATCAATGAGTCTACATCCTAATTGGGATGTTATTGTTAATGCTATTTTTAAGTGTTTCTTAAATCAACACGAGAAGCCAATGGCCTGGTGGCATTATCTTGGATTGGTAATCCATAGGCTCGGACTGATTGGCTAATAGCCTGGATTGGAATCCCACAAAATATGTAAACTCAGGTGAAAAAGGTAAGGAGGGTTGAGTCTGGGAGCTCAGGGAAATTTGGAGCCACATAGAGTGCAGGAGTATGTGGAGAAGGCAGAGATTGTTATGTTGTAATGATGCTCATTTGAAGAGGTAAAAGCTGGTATGATAGGCTGAATGGCCTCCTAAACTGTAACTGCTGTGTATTCATTCATTCATTCATTCATTCATTTGCCAGGCCAGCATTTGTTACCCAGAGGACATTTAAGAGTCCCCATATTGTTGTGGCTCTGGAGTCACATGTAGGCCAGACCAGGTAAGGATGAAAGTTTCCTTCCCTAAAGGACATTAGTGAACTGGATGGGTTTGTTTCATGAACATAATTACAGTCTTAGTTTCATCTGCCATAGCAGGATTCAAACCTTGTCTCCAGAATATTACCTGCGGTCTCTGGATTAACAATCCACCGATAATACCACCAGGCCATCCCCTCCCCTAAATGCTCCACTCCTAACGGTCTGGTGGTTTCTAATTTACCTGTTCACAGATGTTATTACACACCTCTGGAACAGGAGGGACTTGGAATCTAGACCTCCAGGCCCACAGGTAGGGAATGCCACCAGAGAAACCCTGTAAAACCACCTCCAACACTGCAGTACTGCCTTGGCCCTGTCCACAAACATCACTGTTGGTTTCTCATGTTCAAACACTAGCACTCAGAACCTTGTGGCTCTAGAGTATTCCTGGAGAAACCACAGCTGAGAGATGCTCATATTCCCCAAGGTTCCTGAGAATGCTCACAAGAGGCTAATTACCAACCCGACCTCCATGTTTCCAATAAACATCTCCTTCACTGGCTGTACCCCAAAGTCTCCTTGAGCTCCCAGACCAAACCTTCTATTATCCTTTGCCACCTGGCTGGTCTATTTCTAAGACCATTCTCTCCTGCCAAACCGAATGCCAGCATCGAAACCCCAATCTGCAGCCAAGATGGTGCCAACATCTGCTCTCATCCCAGCTCCTCAATCCCTCCTCCCACTGTGCTCCTCAAGCTGCACTGCCAGAATTGCATCACTGACACAGTTGCAGCTCCATGGGTGTTCTGAGCAGAACCCACATCCCATGGACCATCCTTTATCCAATCTGCATGGACCCCACTATCAGCAGCACTGCAGTAACATGAAGCCAGGGGCTCTGATTGCTTCCCTCTCATAGACCAAAACCCTCTGACCCTGACTGCTGTTCACTGGCCCTTGAGTGACGTGTTGAAAGACTCCTGCAACAATAACTAGACTGACCATATTTTGTTTTCCCACAAGTCTGTGACTATAAGTGGAGGAGGCACAGGAATAATGTTGCAATGGAGAAAACATAGCCTTTGAAATTGCCCCCAGAGTCAATGACCTTGCAACTTGTATGGATGAGAGCAGAGAAGATGAGCGAACTGACCATGGAGCCATTGTGCAGGGATTTGTTCCAGTGGGGAGATTAAGAAGTAGCGCAGGTGTGGTAGGAATCAGTGTAGTTAGAGGAATCAATGCTGTTTTTTTTTCAGCTGAGTATCAGTCCCTGAAATCAGTGTTTCCTGCCCAGCTTCACAGTTAAGGACATCTCCTGAGGGCTAGACGGGAGCTTGCAATAGGAGAGGAATGATCCAGTCGTCATGGTCCATGTGGACACCAACCGAGTAGGTAAGACAAGTAGAGAAATTCTACTGAGGAGCCAGGCATTAAAAAGCAGACCCATAGCGTAATAATCTCTGGATTACCCAAATCCTGGGCAAACTGTCCTAGAATAAACAAGAACAGAGAGTTGAACATTTATTTAACTCTTGGTATTGGAGAATTGGTGTTTGATTCAGGCAGCAATGAACACAGTATTGGGGGGAAGGGGGAACCCTAACATTGGAATTAACCTTTTATTTAAACCATATTGAATCTGGTCTCCTGGCAAAGTCAGGAATATAAAGAATGTTTCCGAACTAAATAGTGGAAGGAAACATTCATGTGAATGGAAATTTGGAAACTTAAAAAGAATGACAAGGTAAAAGTATAGCGTTAATGATGCAAGAGTGTGATTACTCAGGACAGAGTACACAGAGAATTGTCAAACAAGATCAGAGCAAATTAAATAATAAACAGACAGAATTTAAGGCTCCATATTTGAATACATAGTATTTGGAGCACAATGGACATACAAATACAAATAAATGAGCATGTTGGGATAAACATTTCAGAGAGATGGTTACAAGGAGATTGTGGATGAACCCTAAACCTTCATTGACAGTTCAAAAAGGCTGGAAGAAAGCATAAGGAGATGGGGTGTCCTTCTTCCTAAAGGATAAGGTCAGAGAAATGGTGAGAAATTATCTTGACTTGGAGAATTAATATATAGAATTAGTTTGGGTGGAGATAGGAAATACCAAAGGAATAAAAGCACAGGAAGTAATGCATTATAGCCCCTAACAGTAGACACAGTGTAGAACAGAATATAATTCAGAAAATAAAGAAGGTTGTAAGATTGGTGCTGTAATACTTTGAGAAATTTTAATGTTCTTATGAATTGCATGAGTCAAATTAACTAAACTAGTCTGAAGGATGAATTCATAGAACATAGAACATTACAGCGCAGTACAGGCCCTTCGGCCCTCGATGTTGCGCTGTCATGTCATACTAATCTGAAGCCCATCCCACCTACATTATTCCATGTACGTCCATTTGGCTGTCCAATGACGACTTAAATGTACTTAAACTTGGCGAATCTACTACCGTTGCAGGCAAAGCATTCCATACCCTTACTCATCTGAGTAAAGAAACTACCTCTGACATCTATCTTATACCTATCTCCCCTCACTTTAAAATTGTGTCCCCTCGTGTTTGCCGTCCCCATACTTGGAAAAAGGCTCCCCCTGTCCACCCTATCTAACCCTCTGATTATTTTCACAATGATTTCTTAAACAGTACGTTATGAAGCCAACTAGACCTCGTGATTCCAAACAAGAAAGGATTTATTAATAATCTCAGGGCAACAGCTCTTCTTCATAAGATGGATCATCGCATGATACAATTTCACATTACATTTGAGAGGAGAAATTGAGTCTGAAGCCACTGTATTTTAAATAAAGGCAATTACATGGATAAAAAGACAGGGTTAACTAAAGTGAAATAGGAATGTAAGTTAAAAGGTAAGATGGTAGACAATCTGTGACAGACATTTAAGAATTTTAATAACTTTTAAGGAAAGTGTAATTCTTTGAGAAAGAAATCGTGGTACATATTAGCACCAGTGATATGGCCAGGAAAGGGATTGAGGATCTGAAAAGTGACGACAGAGAGTTAGGTTGGAAGCTGAAGAGCAGGACGAGTAGAGTAGTGATCTCAGGTTTGCTACCGGTGCCACGAGATAGTGAGATGAGGAACAGTCAGCAAATGCAGCTTAACACGTGGCTGCGAGGCTGGTGCAGGAGAGAGGGCTTCAGATACCTAAACCAAATCATCCGCCGACATTTCCGCCACCTCCAAACGGACCCCACCACCAGGGATATATTTCCCTCCCCACCCCTTTTCCGCCTTCCGCAAAGACCGTTCCCTCCATGACTACCTGGTCAGGTCCACGCCCCCGTACAGCCCACCCTCTCGTCCTGGCACCTTCCCCTGCTGGGACTGCAAAACCTGCACCTACACCTCCTCCTTCATTTCCATCCAAGGCCCTAAAGGAGCCTTCCACATCCATCAAAGTTTTACCTGCACATCCACCAATATCATTTATTGTATCCGTTGCTCCCGATGTGGTCTCCTCTACATTGGGGAGACTGGACGCCTCCTAGCAGAGCGCTTTAGGGAACATCTCCGGGACACCCGCACCAATCAACCACACTGCCCTGTGGCCCAACATTTCAACTCCCCCCTCCCACTCTGCCGAGGACTTAGAAGTCCTGGGCCTCCTTCACCGCCGCTCCCTCACCACCCAACGCCTGGAGGAAGAACGCCTCATCTTCTGCCTCGGAACCCAGGGCATCAATGTGCATTTCAACAATTTTCTCATTTCCCCTCCCCCCACCCCCCCCAATCTCACCCCAGTTCCATACTTCCAGCTCAGCATTGTCCCCATGACATGTCCTACCTGACTATTGTCTTTTCCACCTATCCACTCCACCCTCCTCCCTGACCTATCACCTTCATCCCCTCCCCCACTCACCTATTGTACTCTATGCTACTTTCTCCCCACCCCCACCTTCCTCTCATTTATCTCTCCACCCTTCAGGCACTCTGCTTGTATTCCTGATGAAGCGCTTTTGCCCGAAACGTCAATTTTACTGCTCCTCAGATGCTGCCTGGCCTGCTGTGTTTTTCCAGCACCACTAATCCAGAATCTGGTTTCCAGCATCTGCAGTCATTGTTTTAACCGCTTCAGATACCTAGACTGTTCGGATGCCTTCTGGGGCAGGTGGGACCTGTACATGAAGGACGGGTTGCACCTGAACTGGAAGGGGTGGGAGATTTACTCGTGTGGTTCAGGAGGGTGTAACCTAATTTGACAAGGAGGTGGGAATCAGAGCTACATATCTGAGAGGGGGGCAGATGTAGATGGGGAAGTGACAGGATGCAGTGAATCTATCAGGAAGGTTTGTCACGTGGTGAAATAAAGGGATCAGTTAAAGTGTGTCTGCTTTAAAGCAAGGAGTATCCGAAATAAGAGTGATGAACTTAGAGCATGGATCAGTACTTGGGACAATGATGTTGTGGCCATAACAGAGACACCTCATTGGGGTTTTCTACAGACCCCCTAATAGCATTAGGGAGATTGAAGAACTCATAGGCAGGCAGATATTTGGAAAACTGCGGATGTTGCAGGGTTGTTGTTATTGGTGACTTCAACTTTCCCAATATTGACTGGAACCTCCTTAGTGCAGATAATTTGGATGGAGCCATTTTTGTCAGGTGTGTTCAGGAGGGTTTCCTTACTCAGTATGTAGACAGGCCGATGAGGGGAGAGGCCATTTTGGATTTGGTGCGTGGCAATGAGCCAGAACAGGTGTCAAATCTCGCGGTGGGGAAAACATTGGTGACAGTGATCACAACTGCCTCACGTTTAGCATAGCCTTGAAGAGGGAATGGAGCAGTTACCAAGGGAAGATATTTAATTGGGGAAAAGGAAATTATGACGCTATCAGACAGGAGTTGGGAAGTACAGACTGGGAGCAATTGTGCCACAGAAAGGGCACCACAGACATATGGAGACTGTTTAAGGAGCAGTTGTTGCAAGTAATGCTCAAATTTGTTCCTCTGAGACATGCAAGAAGGGGTAAGATTAAGGAGCTTTGGGTGACAAGAACAGAGGAGCTTCTCGTCAAAAGGAAGAGGCAGCTTATGTAAGGTGGAGGAAGCAAGGATCTAGCACAGCTTTAGAGAATTACAGGCTTACTAGAAAAGAGTTCGGAAATGGACTGAGGAGAGCCAGGAAGGGGCACAAGAAAGGTTTGGCAAGAAGGATTAGGGAGAACCCAAAGGCATTTTATTCATACATGAGGAATAAGAGAATGATTAGGGAGAAGGTAGGGCTAATCAGGGATAGTGGAGGGAACTTGGGCATGAAGTCTGAGCAGATAGGGAAAGCCCTATATGAGTGTTTTGCTTCAGTTTTCACTAAGGAAAGCAACCTTGTTGTGAATGAGAACTTTGAGGAGCTGCGAAACAGGCTTGAACAGATCAAGATGTGCTAGAAATTTTGGCAAACATTAAGATTGATAAGTCCCCAGGGCCAGACCAGATTTATCCTAGGCTGCTCCGGGAAGCAAGAAAGGAGGCTGCTAAGCCGCTGGCAAAGATCTTTGCTTCCTCACTCTCCACAGGAGTCGTACTGGAGGATTGGAGGGAGGCGAATGTTGTTCCACTTTTCAAGAAGGGGAATAGGGAAATCCATGGCAATTACAGACCAGTCAGAGTTACGTCTGCGGTCAGCAAGATTTTGGAAAGAATTCTGAGGGATCGGATTTATGACAATTTGTAAAAGCATAGCGTGATTAAAGGTAGTCAGCATGGCTTTGTGAGGGGCAGGCCATGCCTCGCAAATATTATTGAGCTCTTTGAGGAGGGGTCAAGACAGGTCGATAAAGGTTGAGCAGTGGATGTGGTTTATATGGACTTCAGCAAATCACTTGATAATGTTCCCCATGGTAGGCTTATTCATTAAGTCAGGAGATATGGGATACAGGGAGATTTGGCTATCTGGATTCAGAATTGACTGGCTGACAGAAGGCAGAGAGTGGTTGTAGATGGAAAGTATTCTGCCTGGAGGACAGTGTTGAGTGGGGTCCCGCAGGTCTCTGTTCTTGGGTCTCTGCTCTTTGTAATTTTTATAAATGACTTGGATGAGGAGGTTGAGGGGTGGGTTAGTAAATTTGTAGATGACACAAAGGTTGGAGGTGCTGTCAATAGTAAAGAGGGCTACTGCAGGCTGCAGCACAACATAGACAGGATTCAGAGCTGGGCTGAGAAATGGCACATGGAGGTCAACCTGGATAAATGCGAAGTGATGCATTTCGGAATGTCGAACTTGAATGCTGAATAAAGGATTAAAGACAGGATTCTTGGCAGTGTGGAGGAATAGAGGGATCTTAGTGTTCAAGTGTATAGATCCCTCAAAGTTGCCTGCTAAGTGGATAGGGTTGTTAAGAAAACATATGGTGTTTTGGCTTTCATTAACAGGGAGATCGAGTTTAAGAGCTGCGAGGTTTTGCTGCAGTTCTACAAGTCCCTGGTGAGACCACACTTGGAATATTGTGTGCAGTTCTTGGTGCTCTACTATAGGAAAGTTACAGAGGCTTGTCTTATGAAGAGAGGTTGACTGAGCTTGGTCTTCTCTCTGGAGAGGAGGAGGAAGAGAGGAGACCTGTTCGAGGTATACAAGGTAATGAGAGGTGTGGACAGAGTCAATAACCAGAGATCTTTCCTCAGGGAAGGATTGACTGGCATGAGGGGTCATAAATTTAAGATATTAGGTGGAAGGTACAGAGGAGACGTCAGAGGTAGGTTCTTTACACAGAGCGTTGCCAGCGGTGGTGGTGGAAGGAGAGTCTTTAGGGGCATTTAAATGACTGCTGGACATGCACATGGGCAGCAGTGAACTGAGGGGTGCGTAGGTTAGGCTATTTTAGTTTAGATTAGGAATAATCCTTGGCACAACATCGTGGGCCAAGGGGCCTGTTCTGTGCCAAATGTCTCTATATTCTAAAGAAAGCTGTTATGAGAAGAGTGCACCACCTGTCTCTTGGAGAGTGTGGTGCTGGAAAAGCACAGCACGTCAGGCAGCATCCGAGGAGAATCAGCGTTTCAAGCAAAAGCCCTTCATCAGGAATGAGACTTTTGGCCCAAGGGGGCTGGGAGATAAATGGAAAGGAGGTGGGGCTGGGGTGGGGGGGGGGGGGGAGGGGGGGTTGAGGTAGCTGGGAATGTGATAGGTTGGTGAAGGTGGGAGGGAAAGCTGATAGGTTGGTGAGGAGGATGGAGCAGATCGGTGGGAAGGAAGATGGACAGGTAGGACAGTTCAAGAGGACGGTGCCAAGTTGGAAGGTGGAGGGAGGGGAAATGAGGAAACTGGTGAAATCCACATTGATCCCATTTGGTTGGAGGGTCCTGAGGTGGGAGATGAGGAATTCTTCTACCAGGCGTCAGGTGGTAGGGGTTTGCCGATGGAGGATGTCCAGGACTTGCACGTCCTTGGGTAGAGTGGAACGGAGAGTTAGTGTTTGGCCACGGTGTAGTGGGATTGTTTAGTGTGTGTGTGTGTTCCAGAGATATTCTCTGAAATGTTCTGTGAATCAGCGTCCTGTCTCCCCAGTGTAGAGGAGTGCACATCTCAATATGGTCTCCTCTACCTTATCCCCGACCAAACATTCCAACAAGCAATTTCTGTTTTTGTTCTGTCATGTTCACTAATATCCTTCTGCCTTCCTTACCTGGTCTTGTCTACATGTGATTCCAGACCCACAGCAATGTGACTGACTCTTAATTGTCACTCAGCAATCCATTCAGTGCCAGGGCAGTTATGGATATGCAGCAACTGTTGGCCCAGCCAGAGATGCTGACATCCTGTGAACAAATACTGACAGGGGTGATTCTAGGAACAAACTAGAGAGATGTTACTATTGTGTCACCAGTACTAAATGATATCTCATTTCCATTGGATTTGCTGAGCTACTGTCATTGCCTGGGAAAGGTGTACCTTCAGCCAAATAATAAATTCGATAATCCTCAAAGTCCTGCCCTGTCGTCTTAAAGACAGAGCTAGCAGCTGGTTGACTCCTGCCACGTTCTGTTTTATCAGCTTCCGTGCTTCATATCCTTTCAGTTGCTTAGCAACAGAGATACTAATGAGGCAAGTACAGGAAACAAAAATTGACAGATTCTGTTTCACTTCAGTGCCATCAATAAGTTAGAACTAATGAGCAAGTGATATAATACCGATCATCATACAACAGGGTTAATCAATGAGTACCATAAGAGATTATTAGGAGGTATTGCTCTCTGTAACTGTCCTTTAGTCAGTTTTAAACAGTCTGTTAAAGATCAAAGGGTTCATCCGATTGTTAGTTTCAACTTTTTTTTCAAACTAATGTTGGATACATTCATCACATAATTATTTGGTGAGGGGTGAGAAGAATGAAGATTTTCTGTGGTTAACTTGGTTTGAAACAATCACATTGTGTCCATCAGCAGAGGAAAACATTACAACATTGGCAGTGCCAAATATTGACAGGAGATTTTTGTTCGATTGTTTATATCAGGAAGTGGTCTTACACACAACTAAATGGATTTTTTTTCTTAAATCACCAAATCACCTGTTTTTTTTTCATGTATTGAAAACCACCATCAGTAAGTGACTAAAGTTTTCCAAATGATTAATTGTCATGCCATGCCCATTAAGGTCAGAAGTCACATGACACCAGGTTATAGTCCAACAGGCTTATTTGAAATCACAAGCTTTTGGAGCGTTGCTCCTTCATCAGGTGACCTGGCAAAGGAATAGCGCTCCGAAAGCTTGTGATTTCAAAGAAACCTGTTGGACTATAGCCTGGTGTCATGTGACTTCTGACCTTATTCATTCCAGTCTAACATCAGCACCGCCATGCCATACCCAGTAAGAGTAATACATCAAAGGTAAGGGGGAGAAATCAAATTGGAGTTGGAAGGGGAAAGATTTTGTTCTACCCACTTGAATTAAATGTGGTTGAAAGAAAAATTATTATCGATAATTGGTGACAACCATGTTAAAGAATATTTTACCAAAGAAAAACATAGGTCAGGGGGGTTGAAAGTTCTGCAGGGGGAAGGGAAGCTGTTACTTGCCTGTTTGAATCGGGAACATGAGAGACAGAGATCTCTGCATTGATCTGTTTCTGTTCAACTCTGATCTTTCCATGATTAATCTTTCTCAATGTCTGTTTCTCCTTTCCCTTTTCCCTGTGTTATTTTTTGCAAAATATGTTTTCCCTCCACTTTCCATTTAACTTTGTGTTGCTTGTGTCTCATTATTCCTCAGATCCACTTGTTTCTCTGACTGCCCCAGTCAGTTCTTGCCCTTTTACTAACTAAGGTCTGTATTGATATTTTCTTTCGAAAGCTGTCAAACTCTAACCCTAACCTGTCTGACCTCCATTGATTCATGCCACCAGCTTACTGTATCTCAAGGGTGTTCAGTGAAGAGCATGCTGCTAATTAAGGATGAAGCGTGCAATCACTCGAGCTTCAGCATAGCATAAAGGTTATCATAAGAACTTTGAATACTGTGGGATTAGACTGTCTTCGTAACCAGGGCAAACATCTGGTGAAGCAAATCACCAGGCTTTTATAGAACCTTCCATGTGTTTTGTGACAATGACTTCAGTAAACAAAATACTACTGTTTTGTTTTGGAAAATCTTAAAGCTCCTCATTCTTCCATGTAACAAGTTTAATGTCTGTCTGAGGCAGCCTTCTGGATATTGTGTTGAGGTCAATATGACATAAGAAATCATTCTGGTATCATATGGTATTGGACCATATGAGTTATAGTCTGACTGCCTGTAAATGGACAAAGCAATGTCCAATTTCGGGTGGCATGTAAATTAATGCACTTTAAAATAGAAAATTGTAATGGGTTACTCAGGGAGCAAATACAAACAGTTTCTGAGTATAAACATTGCCAAAAGGAAACATGAGGTCAAAGCTATTGGTCTTGCATTCATCAGGACTGAAACAAAAGAGAATGAAGGGTGAAAAAGAAAAACAATATATAAAGCATACAAAGAGTGCACTCATTGGCTGGACTGTGGTAGTCATGGAGATCCATCAGGAACTGTTAACTCTCTTACTTTTTAATGTATCCACTCATAGGACATTGACATTGCTGGCTGGCCCCAGCATTTATTGCCCCTCCCTAGTTGTCCCGTGAGGTGGTGGTGGAAAGCTGCCTTCTCGAACCACTGTAGTCCCTGTGCTGTAGGTAAACCCACAAAGTCCCTTCAGGAGGGATTTGGACTCAAGGTTAACTAATTAGGTGCAATCAGGCAAGTGAACTCGAGTTAGTGTATTACTGACTGATGGTAAGTTGAACAGCCACATTCTATCCCATTCACCCATTATCCCAGTCTCCACGACATCCATTGTCTTCCAGTCCCTAACACAACTTCAAGTTTCTGTTCCTCACCTTCAAGCCCATCCTTTGCCTCACACCTTGCTGCCTGTCCAACCTCGTCCAACTCTGCATCCATCCTATATTAGGCAAAATGGCAGACACTAGAGTTTAGAGTGGTGCTGGAAAAGCACAGCAGGTCAGGCAGCATCCAAGGAGCGGGAAAATCGATGTTTCGGACAAAAGCCCTTCATCAGGAATTCCTGATGCTGCCTGACCTGCTGTGCTTTTCCAGCACTACAATAATCTTGACATCCATCCTATATTCTCCACTCATCCAATTCTGGTATAGCTTTTCCCTCTTCTGCCGTACTATAAGTAGAACATGTGAGTGTATTATCTAAGCTGACTCTGCAGTGCAGTAAGAACTGAATGCTGTAGCATTTGAAATACTAACAGGTGCTGGGGAAAGTCAGCAGGACTGGCAGCATCTGTGGAGAGAGAAATAGAGCTAACATTTCCAATTCATAGGATGCTGCTTTTGCTTCCAAAGAACAGTCATATCGAAACTGAAAAGTTAACTCTTTGTGTTCACAGATGCTGCTAGATCTGCTCAGTTTCTCCAACCCTGCCTGTTTGTATTTCAGAACTCCCAAAGTACTATGTTTTTTTTTGCTGCATTTTCAGAATGTCATTGAAGCAAAAATCCAATTACCAGTAACAAACAGAAATTGCTGACAAAACTCAGCAGGTCTGGCAGCATCTATGGCGAGAGAAACAGAGTTCACGTTTTGAGTTCAATTATCCTTCTTCGAACTCCACAGGATAGGATCACTGGATTCGAAACATTGACTTTTGTTTTCTGTCTCCAGAAGCTGCTGGATCTGTTGAGCTTCTCCAGCAGTTTCTGGTTTTGTTTCAGATTTCCAGCATCTATATTTCTTTGTTTCTTTTTAATATTTAATAAAAATACTTTTTCTTCATTTAGACATACAGTGTTTCGAAAACTACAAAGTTTTTGAAAATGTGCTGGTCAAGTGAATTGATAATGTTAAATTGTCCATAGTGTTAGGTGCATTAGTCAGACAGAAATGGGTCTGGGTGGTTTACTCTTTGGAGGGTCAGTGTGGACTGGTTGGGCTGAAGGGCCTGTTTCCACACTGTTGGGAATCTAATCTAATAACAGAAATTGCTGGAGAAACTCAGCAGGTCTGGCAGCCTCTGTTGAGAGAGAAATAGAGATAATGTTTTGAGGCCAGTGACTGTGTTTTTCAGAACTGGACTCAAAATATTTACTCTCCTTTCACCCCACAGATGCTGCCAGACCTGCTGAGTTTCTCCAGAGATCTGGATGTTGTTTCAGATCTCCAACATCCACAGTTTTTATTATTGTTCCATTTATCAGGAATGAGAAAGGTCAATGTCAGTTGATGATTGATTAATTTCACTGTTAATAACTATATATTGGGGATGATAAATGTGATTTAATTTCATTCTCTGTCTCGGTTAAACAGATGAAATTCAAATTCTCTTCCATACCTTGCCATTTTATGTTTTCATCAACTTTGCAAACACTGTCAATAAAAGTTGCAATCAAATGCTGCTCCATTAAATGAAAGCTAACCAGAAACTACTTTGATGAAATTTGCAAGTCAGTTAATGAGCAAGAGTTTATTAAATCAACTGCCATCAGTGCTAATGAGAGAACAAAACTATTATCTTCATCAGTGGAAGATCCATTTCAGCAGGGCAGAAATTCAAATTGAAAGTAATTTTTCCTATGCAGCTGGTATGACATGCTGACATGCAGTGGAGGAAGTGCTCTGTATTGTGTTAGGGTAAGGGGTCAATTAACACTGAGCAACATCTGAGAATCCTGGTGATCTATAAATGCTTGATTTTGAATGGAAATTTCATAAAAGATAGTCCATCCCTGGTGATGTTGCTGGGATACTGTTACCAGCCTGTCTCGTTCAGTGCTATGCAGTTGAACTGAACTCAATTCCTCAGTGTTTCATTCATCCACCTTACTCCATATCACTGCTGGGAATTTCCATTGCCTGGCCATTTGTATTCAGGGGTGCTGATTTGCAGCCACTAAATAATTAAGACACCTTATATACTGTGATTATATCTGGCTCATCTAGGTTTTTATTAAAGGGCAGATGCAAACAGTTCAATAAATCCAACCTATAGAAACAGAGTCAGTCTGTGAATGAGCAGGATATTAGATACAAAACTGGAATGGGCCAATGGGTTGAGAAGTGGCAGATGGAGTTTAATTCAGATAAATGGGAGGTGCTGCATTTTGGGAAAGCAAATCTTAGCAGGACTTATACACTTAATGGTAAGGTCCTAGGGAGTGTTGCTGAACAAAGAGACCTTGGAATGCAGGTTCATAGCTCCTTGAAAGTGGATTTACAGGTAGATAGGATAGTGAAGGTGTTTGGTATGCTTTCCTTTATTGGTCAGAGTATTGAGTACAGGAGTTGGAAGGTCATGTTGCGGCTGTACAGGACATTGGTTAGGCCACTGTTGGAATATTGCGTGCAATTCTGGTCTCCTTCCTATCGGAAAGATGGTGTGAAACTTGAAAGGGTTCAGAAAAGATTTACAAGGATGTTGCCAGGGTTAGAGGATTTGAGCTATAGGGAGAGGCTTTTTTTTCCTAGAGCGTTGGAGGCTGAGGGGTGACCTTAGAGGTTTACAAAATTGAGGGGCATGGATAGGATAAATAGACAAAGTATTTTCTCTGAGGTGGGGGAGTCCAGAACTAGAGGGCATAGGTTTAGGGTGAGAGGGGTAAGATATAAAAGGGACCTAAGGGGCAACATTTTCACAGAGGGTGGTACATCTATGGAATGAGCTGCCGGAGGAAGTGGTGGAGGCTGGTACAATTGCAACATTTAAAAGGCATTTGGATGGGTATATGAATAGGAAGGGTTTGGAGGGATATGGGCTGGATGTTGGAAGGTGGGACTAGATTGAGTTGGGATATCTGGTCGGCATGGACGGGTTGGACTGAAGGGTTTGTTTCCATGCTGTACATCTCTATGACTATGACTCTAAACACGCTGAAAATAACTATCACATTGCAGATAGACACACTCAACTGCCACACACATACACACTCTCCCTCTCTTTGACTCACGCGCACGCACTCTCACACACACAGACCTGTGCACACAAACATGCACACACGTGCTCACACAAACACACAAATACACCTGTACACACCTACATGCATGCACATTGACACAAACACAATCACCTGGACATACACACACACTCGCATGCGCACACATGCACACCCACCCACCCACACACACACACACACACACACATGTGCACATACACATAATAATGGGAGAAGCCCAACACACGAGAGTAAAGCTGAAGAATTTACCACCATCTTCAGCCAGTGTGCCCAGTGTCAATGGCCCAGGAAATCTGCATGCTGTGACATAAGAGACCTAATGCACATATTGCTGTCTGCTTTCTCTCTCTCCCTTCCCTTTGGGAATGTTGCATAAGGCATACACAGGTCAAAGTAAAATCTATATTTGTGTCTTTCATGATGTAATATTTCTGAATGTTTATTAAAATACCCAAAATAACTTACGTATTTTACAATTCTGGAATGTATCCAGCCTTCATGAAAGTATAGATAGCAATTGAGTATCTATAGTTTCTAGAGTTTAGTAGAATGAGCTGAGATCCAATTGAGGTATGGAAGATGTTAAAAGGGATTGACAAAGCAGATGTAGAAAGGATATTTCCTCTGGAATCAGAAATCATTGTTTTAGGATAAGATCAGCACATTTGAAACAGAGTTGAGGAGAAATTACTTCTCTCAAAACGTTCTGAATCTTTGGATTTTACTCTCCCCAAGTATGGTGGATGCCAAGACATTAAGCACACTTAAGAAGGAGATAGATACATTTTTAATTAGAATTGAGTTGAAGGGTTAGAGAGCGCAGTCAGGAAAGTGGTGTTGAAGCTGAGATGATTGATTCAACATTTGATTCGATCTTGAGGGGCAGAATTGCTAATTCCTGCTCCTAACTTTGATGTTTCTGTGTGATTTTGGGGCATTTGCAAAGAATGTAACTTCCAACTCTTAAGAAGACTCTCCACTTTTTTTGCTCGATGTGACAAGTCAGTTTTCTTGCCAAAAATTCCATGAAATATAGTTAAAAAGAAAAAGCTCTGTCCCTTTGAGAAATTCCTGGCTGCCTGCAGCCTTATAATTCTGGGAGGTAAATCCAGTTCACATTCTGATATCGAGATTGGTTCCATTAGCTTCAACTTGAAGTTAAGTAGATACATAAGGAAACCAAAACTAATCTTGAAGTCAAGAGAAAAATGTTAAAAGGTGTGCAATTTTGCAATGAGCTAGAAATAGATTCCAAATCCCTACAGTGTGAGAGCAGACCCTTCAGAACGAGTCCACACTGACTCTGAAGAGTAACCCACCCAGACCCATTCCCCTACCCTATATTTACACTGACTAAAGCAAAATGTCCAGATTAGAAGAGGAAGTGCTGGATGTCCTGAAATGGTTAAAAGTGGATAAATCCCCAAGACCTGATCAGATGTACCCGCGAACTCTGTGGGAAGCTAGAGAAGTGATTGCTGAGCCTCTTGCTGAGATATTTGTATCATCGATAGTCACAGGTGAGGTGCCAGAAGACTGGAGGTTGGCAAACGTGGTGCCACTGTTTAAGAAGAGCGGTAAAGACAAGCCAGGGAACTATAGACCGATGAGCCTGACCTCAGTGGTGGGCAAGTTGTTGGAGGGAATCATGAGGGACAGGATGTACATGTATTTGGAAAGGCAAGGACTGATTCGGGATAGTCAACATGGCTTTGTGCATGGGAAATCATGTCTCACAAACTTGATTGAGTTTTTTGAAGAAGTAACAAAGAAGATTGAGAGCAGAGCAGTAGATGTGATCTATATGGAGTTCAGTAAGGCGTTCAACAAGGTTCCCCATGGGAGACTGATTAGCAAGGTTAGATCTCATGGAATACAGGGAGAACTAGCCATTTGGATACAAAACTGGCTCAAAGGTAGAAGACAGAGGGTGGTGGTGGAGGGTTGTTTTTCAGACTGGAGGCCTGTGACCAGTGGAGTGCCACAAGGATCAGTGCTGGGTCCTCTACTTTTTGTCATTTACATAAATGATTTGGATGCGAGCATAAGAGGTACAGTTAGTAAGTTTGCAGATGACACCAAAATTGGAAGTGTAGTGGCAGATGGAGTTTAATTCAGATAAATGGGAGGTGCTGCATTTTCGGAAAGCAAATCTTAGCAGGACTTATACACTTAATGGTAAGGTCCTAGGGAGTGTTGCTGAACAAAGAGATCTTGGAGTGCAGGTTCATAGCTCCTTGAAAGTGGAATCACAGGTAGATAGGATAGTGAAGAAGGTGTTTGGTATGCTTTCCTTTATTGGTCAGAGTATTGAGTACAGGAGTTGGGAGGTCATGTTGCGGCTGTACAGGACATTGGTTAGGCCACTGTTGGAAGATTGCATGCAATTCTGGTCTCCTTCCTATCAGAAAGACATTGTGAAACTTGAAAGGGTTCATAAAAGATTTACAAGGATGTTGCCAGGATTAAAGGATCTGAGCAACAGGGAGAGGCTGAACAGGCTGGGTTTTTTTTTCCCTGGAGCATCGGAGGCTGAGGGGTGACCTTATAGAGATTTACAAAATTATGAGGGGCATGGATAGGATAAATAGGCAAAGTCTTTTCCCTGGGGTTGGAGTCCAGAACTAGAGGGCTTAAGTTTCGGGTGAGAGGTGAAAGATATAAAAGAGACCTAAGGGGCAACGTTTTCACACAGAGGGTGGTATGTGTATGGAATGAGCTGCCAGAGAATGTGGTGGAGGCTGGTACAATTGCAACATTTAGGAGGCATTTGGATGGGTTTATGAATAGGAAGGGTTTAAAGGGATATGGGCCGGGTGCTGGCAGGTCGGACTAGATTGGGTTGGGATATTTGGTTGGCACGGACAGGTTGGACCGAAGGGTCTGTTTCCATGCTGTACATCTCTGACTTTCTAACCAATACATCCCTGAATGCTATGGGTAATTTAGCATGGCCAACTCACCTAACCTGCACATCTTTGGACTGTGGGAGGAAATCGGAGCACCCGGAGGAAACCCACACAGACACGGGGAGAAGGTGCAAACTCCACACAGAGGATGGCCCCAGGCTGGAATCGAATGTGGGACCTTGATGCTGTGAGGCTGTCATGCTAACCACAGAGCCATTATGCCACCCCCAAAGTTGGGAGCCACTAAAGTAAATCAGCATCAAGAATAGTGACTGGGTGGCCTTCTTGTTATTCATAAATCCATGGGCCACATTTCATATGGATATTCTTCCAAATGCCCATGTATCTTCACTGGATTGAAGCCCCATAGCTAATAAGAAACCATGTTTCACAGAAATGAAGCCATTGTAGAAAGGATAGTTTATCTAAATTACAGGAAACTGATCGAAGGTGCAATGACTATCACCATTGAGTGACCCCGCCCTCACTCACAGATCACCTGGTCACTGATGTTCAGTTTGTGTTCTGCCAGAATCGCTTGACTTCAGACCCATGTGAGCCAGAGACAGATGCGAGAGCTGAATGTGAGCAGTGGACTGTGACTTGGTGTTTCAGACTTCGAGACTGCCATTGGTGGAGTAAAGTACCAGGAGACAAAACTGAACTGAGTATGTTAAAGGAAAAATCATTCACATTATTGTATTCTACCTGACTTAAAGGATCATGGTTGTGGCACAGGGTGGATACTTTACAATGAAGGGCTATCATATTCTTTCAATATGGCAGGTCTTAATGAGACAGTAGTTAGCAAAACTTATGCAACCTGGAAATTAATAAATAGATACATTAATACAAAAACAAGAAACACAGAACTTGATGAATGTCATTGAAAATCAGAGAGATACTGTGAGATTCTCTCTTGATGGACATTGCCTGACAATTATGTGCTATGAATGTTACTCACCAGTCACCAACCCAAATCCAAATGTCATCCAGATTTTGTTGCATTTGAACATGGACTGCTTCAGTATCTGAGGAGTCACAAATAGTCCTGAGCACTGAGATCAATGACCATCCCCACGTCTGACCTTATGAAGGTCATTGATGAAACATTGAAGATGGTCGGGCCAACGACACTATCCTGAGGAACTCCTGACATGATGGCCAGAGATGGAGATGATTGACCTCCATCAAGTACTACCATCTTTTTGATCAGATTAGATGAGAATAGATTCCCTATAGTGTGGAAACAGGCCCTTCGGCGCAACTAGTCCACACCACCCTTCTGAAGAGGAACCCACCCAGACCCATTCCCCCTGACTAATCCACCGAACACTATAGGCAACTTAGCATGACCAATTCACCTACCTTGCACATCTTTGGATTGTGGGAGGAAACCCACGCTGACACAGGGAGGATTACAAACTCCACACAGACAGTCGCCCGAGGCTGGAAGTGAACCTGGGTCCCTGGCGCTGTGAGGCAGCAGTGCTAACCACTTCCTTTATGTTAAATATGACTTCAACAAGCTGAGAATTGCTTTCCTAAGGTTTACGCTGATTCCAGTTTTGATCGGGTCACTTGATGCCACACTCAGCCAAGCAATGTCTTGGTATTAAAGGGCAGTTACTTTCACCCCTCCCCTTGAGTTCAGCTCTTCTGTCTGGAGCAGCTGTGATGTCCTTCGGACCAGAATAGCTCTGTTTGAATCCAAACTGAATGCCACTGAGCAGATTATTACTTTGTTGACACCGTCAATGACCTTTTGCATCCTTTTGCTGATGAAGACCGGGTTAGATTTTTCCTGGTTTTTATTGGACAGGACTTTCATGTTAAGTCTGTCAGTTAGCTCACTGGGCTTGAAGGTTTATTTTCAGATGTTTCATCACCATACTAGGTGAAAGTCTCTGGTGAAGTGCTGGTAGAATGTCCTGTCTCTATCTATAGATCTTGGTTTCTTCAGGTGGGTGATGTCATTTCCAGTTCTTTTTATCAAGGGAAGGGAGTCTAAATCGATGTGTTTATTGAAGGAGTTCTGGTTAGAATGCCAAGCCTTAGATTTCTCGTGTGTGTCTTTGTTTCACCCTGTCCTGAGATGTATGTGTTGTCCCAGTCAAAGTGGCGTCCTTCTTTGTCTGTATGTATGGAAACTAGTGAGAGTGGGTCGTGTCTTTTGGTGAGCAGTTGGTGTTCATGTATCCTGGTGGCAAGTTTCCTGCTAGTTTGTCCAACATAGTGTTTATTACATTTCTTTCATGGTATCTTATAAATGATAATTTTGCTGGCAGTATCTAATGGATCCTTTTAGGTTCATTAGTTGCTGTTTCAGTGTGTTAGTAGGTTTGTGGGTTACCTTGATGCCAAGGGGTCTGAGTTGTCTGGAAGTAATTTCTGATATGTCTTTGATATAAAGTAATGTGGCTGTAGTTTTAGGTTGCATTGTGTCTGCCTGTTTGAGTTTGTTTCTGAGGAATCAACGTTAATTTGATGTGGCCATTACTGGCAAGCCTTGTATTTAGTGCACATTCCTAATTATCCTTCAAAAACAGGCCATGGAGCATGGACACACCCATTGGCTGTGAGAGGGAAGTTGCAGGATTTTGATCCTGCAGCAGTGAAGGTGATGCTATTCCCCAGGGCAGGGATGGTGCATGATCTGGAGAGAAGCCTGCAGGATGAGCTATTTCCATATGTCTGCTACTCTTGTCCTTCTCAGGGGCACAGTGACTCAGTGGTTAGCACTGTTGCCTCACAGCATCAGGGACTAGGGTTCGATTCCAGCCACGGGCAGCTCTCTGTGGGGAGTTTACACATTCTCCCTGTGTCTGCGTGGGTTTCCTCTGGGTGCTCTCGTTTCCTCCCACAGGTCAGGTTGGATTGGCCAAACTAAAGTGACCCATAGTGTGCAGTCTAGGTGAGTTAGCCATGGGAAATGTGGGGTCATCGGGAATAGTATGTGGGTCTGGGTGGGACACTCTGCAGAGGGTTGCTGTGTTATCAGTGGGCCGCATGGACTCTTTCTGCACTGTAGGGATCCTATAACCGAGGCCATGGAATTAGATGGTGCTTTGGTATGTTGCTGCAGTGGCTCTGATACACAAGGCAGATTAGTGATCATTGGAGCAAGTGAATGGATTTTCAGTTAAGCAAGCTGCTTCGTGCTGGGTGGGTTCTGGCATCTAGAGTTACACTGAAACAAAGAAACTCCATCATTTGGAACTCCTGGCCTATACCGTCTAAATGCTGGGCAGGCTTCAGGGAGTCTGGAAGTCAGTTGAACTCTGCAGAATTCTCCGCCTCTGACCTGCACTTGTAGCCACACTATTTATACCAGTTAGACCCTTGATAAATCCCCCCAGGGATGGTGGTGCTGGAGAGTCAGCATTGGTAATGTTGCTTGGATACTAATCGAAGCTGGCATGGACTGACAGCTTTGAAAATGGGTCAGCCCAGGGAAAGGGGTACACCTTGGACTCATGTACAGTTTAAAAGGGATGTTTTAAAATACACGGACATGAGAGCATAATCAAGAGATTCATAATCATTGAGTGGAATGGCTTATTTCGGTTCATGTAGACTGTGCTGCAATGAGTGTCAGTTTAAATAAAAATAACAGAATTCTCTCTCATATTTAAGAAGAAGTTGCTTTGTAACATTATTGCTGTGAGATTGCTGTTGACTGGAAAGTGTGGTTATAAAACGTTAATCTTTCAAATATGTATTTTGCAGTCTTTCGACAATTATATTTTTGAAATGTTTCAGTACAGATCTTCACTGATGCATTATTAATGCAATTCTTCTGAGCTGTCACCTTAAAAGATCATTCAATAAGTACATTACAAGCAATTGGAATGAATACAATCAAAAATTCAAGTTACCCAAAGGGAAAGCTATCTGCTTGGCAGATATCAGACAATTTGTGCACAGCATGGTCAGACAAGCAGCAATGAGGTGAATGCATGGTCAAATCCGTTTTTGGTGATGAATGAGGATAAATGTTGGTCACACCACAGAATAAATCCCCAGCTCACCTCCTGAATGGAATCAGAGGACTCTCTCCTTCTATTCACTGGTGTCCCTTGGAATAACATTTAACCTGGAAAGCAGCACCTCCAATCCTGCAGCACTCTGTCACTGAAGGATGCTAGAGGTTGGTATGACATGGGGTAAACCCCTCAGCTAATTTAAACCCAACACACACACACAAGCTCATCTTGCTCCATAATCTGTTAAATTTCAAGAGGTAAAGGCCATCCCAGATCTCACTATTTAAAATAAAAGTTAACTATTTTACTCTTTGTAAGTCCAAACGAGAACATTAAAACAACAACAACTCTTTGCAACTCCTTTCTCTTAACCCAATCTTTTACCTCCCACTTCATAATACTGGTCTGATAAATTCCCTTTTAAATTTACAGCAAATCACTTTCAAGGCTAGTTATTGTTTTTGGATGTCAAACTTCCTCTGTAGATTTCTCTAGGTCGGCTTTGGTACTCTGCTGCACAAATGGCAGTGTTACCCTGCTGGCCTTACGTTGGTGCTAGCTTAGCTGCTCTTTGCAGTTCTCCCTTTAACTGTACAAGAAGTCCGGTTTGTACCCTGAAACATTAGATCATATCATTGGTTTGATGTCATCCCAAACAGTAAAATTCAAATTTGTTTGGATTTTGGTATCTGGGGCATATATTTAATCTGGCCACATTTGAATTTGTTTTTGTTTCATGGCAATGCATCTCCAGCTATTTGTTTCAAACAAATGTTACATTTTTAAAATGTTCAACACACTCCGTGCTTTCAGTCAGTCCTTGTTCACTTTTTTCTCTCTTTCTCTTTCTCTTCCTTTCTTTCTTCCTTCCTTTCTTTCCTTTCTTTCCTTTCTTTCCTTCTTTCCTTCTTTCCTTCCTACCATTTTGTTTCAGACCTCCAGTATCCACAAATCGTTGTGTTACATGAATGTGAATGAAGGTTTACGGGAGGAAAGGCAGGAAGGTAGAGTTGAGGATTATTAACAAAAGCAGAAATTGCTGGAAAAGCTCAGCAGACCTGACAGCATCTGTGGAGAGAAATCAGAGTTAACTTTATGGGTCGAGTGACCCTTCCCCAGAACATGATACTGTGTCTCGAACCAGCTGTTCAGCCAACAGAGTTAGTTGACCTCTTTCCCCCATATCAACCAATAAGTGGTCAATCTGGGACAGGGTCACCTGATGCAATTATCCTTTTTCAGACAAACCTCAACAAAAGAAACAGACACTGAAAATTGCTTATTGGCATGTTCCTTACAAACTGAGAAAAGAAATAATTGAGTAATTCTAAATTATGATGAGGAGATGCTGGTGTTGGTGTGGGATGGACAAAGTTCAAAATCACACAACACCAGGTTAGAGTCCAACAGGTTGATTTGGAAGCACAAGCTTTCAGAGCACCGCTCCTTTGTCAGATAACCAGTGGAGCAGGATCAGAGGACTCACTAGCTACCTGATGAAGGAGCAGCGCTCTGAAAGTCAGTGCTTCCAAATAAACCTGTTAGACTGTAACCTGGTGTTGTGTGACTAGTCAGTAAATTATAATGCCAGTCCTTTAGTTGAACACTCTGTCATTGCTACCTCGGAGGTCAAGGTACAACATATAACGGGGCACGAAGAGACTGCAAATATATTCCCACATGAGAAAATCCTTTTGGAAAAGATAGAAATTGCAAGAGTAAACAATGATAAAAAGAACTGATATTCATATAGCACCTGTCATGGTCTCACATTGACCTAGAGTGCTTCACTGAAAAGTAGTATTTTTCTGAGCATAGTCACTCTGTTATAATGTTGGAAACAGCAGGTATTCGGGGCACTTTAATCTCCCTCCAAGGCTGTGGGTTTGCCTCCTATTATAGGTGATCCACATGCCAATTAGAGGATAGCTATTCCCACCCACCCCCCTCCTCCCAGCTCTTTATCCCCATATTCTCCTTCCTCCTCAACCCTGTACACAAGTCCTTGCCTCACCCATTGTCAATTCCTGCCAGCCCAGCCCAGCACCGGCAACACCCAAGTCCAACATTGTTCTTGGCCCCATCATAGCCATCATGTTTGGGACACTTGCAGTCCTGGCTTTGGCCACTATTCATGGTGGCGCTGCTGGGAGGAGTCAGCTGGTGACCAGCATTATTGACTGGCAGCTTTGAGAGGCGTAGCTTTCTCCCTGTTGACTTAGTCCACCTTCAGCCAATTAATGAACCATCAGACCATAAAATAGCTATGGGGCACGTCAGTCTTGTGAGCATGGGCTCAGCCCTCTCGTGTGGTGAGTGGAGGGCGATGGGATGGAATTCTTTATTAACTTCAGCCGTCTGACTGAACTCCATGATGTCTGGAGTATTACATATTAACCTGGTGAACCCTTTTCCCCAGAGTGGGGTGGATGTTGGGACATGCAGTCAATTTAAAGAGGAGATAGACATGTTTTTAATTAATAATGGGTTGAGGATTATGGAGAATAGGTGGGAAAGTGGAGCTGATCCCAAGATGAGATCCATCATGATCATTTCAATGTTAGAGCAGGTTTGAGGGGCTGAATGGCCTACTTCTGTTCCTATTTATTATCTCCAGTACATTATAACCAGCAAATTAACCCATTAAAAGCAATGGATATAAGGCACCTTTTTTTTAATACTTCTCTTTTTTTTCTCAAAGTAGTATTCTAGTATAGGTCACATACAGTGGGATGGCAATTTTAATCCTCCTTTGAGAGTATGATAACTGCTGTTTAGAAGGCTTAAATGATGTGGTACCTCGGAACAGTGGTGAGCTGCAGTATCTGTCTATTGTGCCTTATAGGTCAGGGACCTTAATAATCACTGCTCACTGAGATGGCACTTAAGTAGAAAAAGCATGAGGTAAACAGCATAGCTCATCAACACTTAAACTATATCTCGCCCACAGCCAGCGTATAAACACATCAACAACTTGGAGGCACACGCAATGATTGCAGCAATGTTTTCATAGATCATAGATCTTGCAGGTCAGTGGCTGGGGTGTTCACAAATCATGGTGTTTTCACACTCTATTTAATACAGGAAGATGATGTGGGAGGCAGCAGTAAAGTTGACTTAATTGTTGAATGGGTGTTGTTATCACAATACCTGTGATCTGCAGCGAGCAACTAATCATGCCCTCTCCAGCATCTTTTGAGTGGAGTTGTAACTCAATAAAATCCTAATAAATAAAGACATAGAAATATCAGGCATGAAAGAACTAGCTTTTCCTCAAGGAAGCAATGTGTTTTTTTTTCAAATCAGGTTCCTGTAACCTGGGGAACTTGCTGAAAACCACACATTGTCAAAAAGCAAACAACTATTTTGTTTTTCAGAAACATTAACCATTTTCTGTGACAATCCTGATTGTATGGCACTGCATTGAACACAAGTGGAGAGGGCCACAGTAGCTGGATGTTTAATACTGAAATGGCTGGCCTGTTGTTGAGAGGGGGAGGATGGCCAATCAAACTATTTTTCATTGGAAGGGCTTCTGCATTTTTTTTCAAACCATTAAATAATTCAAGCCAACATTAAAGGTAAAGTCACTACAGAAACATAGGAAGAAAAAGATTGGAGCAGGAGTAGGCCCTTCCACCATTCAAAATGATCGTGGCTGATCATTGAGTTCAATACCTTCATCCTGCCCCCACCCCACTTGTCCCTTGATCCCTTTAGCCACAAGAGCTATATCTACTTACTTTGTTTTGGCTTCCACCACTTTCTGTGATAGTGACCTCCAAAAGGTGAAAACATTTTTCCTCATCTCAGTCTCAGTCCTGAAAGGTTTATCCCTTATCCTTAAACCATGGTTCTGGACTCCCGTTTCCCCCTTCCCCACCACCGACCATCAGAAACATCTTTCAACTTTCTCACCTTCCTAGACCCACTAGAATTTTACAGGTTTCTGTAGATCACTCCTCTAAAGTCCAATGAATATAGACCTAACTGACTCAATCTCGCCTCCTATGTCAGTCTTGCCATCCCAGGAATCAAGCTGGTAATCCTCTCTCTGCCTTTATCAATTACAAAAATATCTTTCTTCAAATAAGGAGACCAAAACTGCACACAATATTGTAGGTGTGGCCTCACTATAGCCTATTACGTCTTCCCAGACCATAGACACATGTCTCATTAGGGAGAGACAACTGGTGCTGGTTTAACCTGATGGTCACCAAGCTTCAGGCAAGGGGGAAAGGTTGAGAAGAAGAGTCCTTTATGGTAACCTCAGCCAGAGTGGGAATTGAACCCACATTGCACCACCCTGCACTGCAAACCAGCCATCCATCCAACTGAGGTGGGTCTTACTGAGTTCGATAGTCGAATCAGATATTTAGGTTGAGTCACAAATGGAGGTTGGTGTATCAGGAAATTCTAGAAGAAATAGATTATTCTTGAACTGAATCGCCTCCCTTTTAAATTTTTACTTTTTATTCCCAGTGAGAAAAAAAAATGTAAGGAAGGAAAATTCCTGGCAATGAAATACTGGGTGTACTGGACTCCCATTTTGAAGTATACACACATTGCTCTAATGTTTCCTTCACCAGTTTTACTGGTGTTTTGTTCTGGGTTATTTGATAGTCTACCCCTTTAACCCTTGATGGTCTCTACTGATGCTCCCCTTGTCTCCTTCAGTGAAGGCCTCATTTCTGATTTCATGGCTGCTACTGTGACCATGGGCCCTCAGACAATGGGGCAACTATTCCTCTGCCCCTTGGTCTATAGCATGATGGGCAGAATGGACAGAAGCAATTACAAAAGGAAAAAGGAAGAGGGAGTGAACGGATGAAGAACACTCAGGTGGAGATCATTTTTTAATTTCCTAATTTATGGGATGAATAGGCCAGCAGGCTTTTGCCCATCCTGGAGAGTGGTTAAAACATGAGTCACATGTGGGTCAGACTAGCTATGATGCTTAAAGACAAAATAACTGCAGATGCTGTAATCCAAAGTAGACAGGCAGGAGGCTGGAAGAACACAGCAAGGCAGGCAGCATCAGCAGGGAGAGGGACACAGGAAGGCAGGCAGCATCAGGAGGGAGAGGGACACAGGAAGGCAGGCAGCATCAGGAGGTGGAGAAGTCGATGTTTCGGGTGTAACCCTTCAGCAGGCCTGGGGGTGTGGGTGGGGGGAAGCTGCAGATAAAGGGGGTGTCAGGAGCAGAGTGGTGAAGTGGGAATAGGTGAAGACAGGTAGAGGGGTACAACTTGATTGGTCAATGGGAGGAATGACTCCGGTTGGTGGCAAGGAGCAATGTAAGGGAGGTGGGAAGGGCTGGGAAGAGAGTTGGGGGATGGGAAGGGAGGTTATTTGAAATTGGAGAACTCAATTTTGAGTCCACCGACCTGTAGGCGGCCCAGGCGGAAGATAAGGTGTTCCTCCAGTAGGCACTGTGGTTTGTTTTGGCAATGGTGGAGGTCAAGGATGGTCATGTTAGAAAGGGAGTGGGAAGGGGAGTTAAAATGGGCAGTGACTGGGAGTTCTGGTCAGCATCTGTGGGCCTGGCTGTGATGCTCGGTGAATCCTTCCTTAAGTTTGCATTCAGTCTCCCCAATGTAGAGAAGACCACATCGGGAACACCTGATGCAGTAAACTAGGTTGGAAGAGAGGCAGGTGAACCTCTGTCTCACCTGGATGGAGGTGAGGGGATGATATACCGGCAGGTTTTGCATCTTTTTCAGTTGTGGGCAAGGTACCTGGGGGTTCGGGGGGTGAGGGTGCGGTGGGGGAGGATGGGGTTGGTGGGGAGAGTGATGCAAACCAAGGACTGTCAGAGGGATTGGTCTTTATGGAAGACAGAGAGGGCTGGGGAGAGGAAGATGTTCTTGGTAGTGGGGTCTAGTTGGAGTTGTCGGAAGTGTTTAAGGATGATGCATTGGACACTTCCACCAAATCCAACTAGAAGTCTCCTCACCCAACGCATCATCCTTAAATACTTCCACCAAATCCAACTAGACCCCATCACCAGGAACATCTTGCCCTCGCCACCCCTCTCTGCCTTCCGCAAGGACCGTTTCTTCGACATTTCCAGAATAATGCAGGCCTGTTGTTGAAGAGCTCAGTAATGAACCTTTCTGCAGACCCATCAATGGAGATTGGCTCCTTTCAAAGTCCACATGAAGGGATTCAACATTGAAGTCAACTTAGAACAGTAGGAATGATTGGTCAACTGTGCTAGGTGAATTTATGAAATCAGAAGTTTTTTTTTTGTTTTAATCTAGTTACCCAATCAAGTAATTGTCCAACAGAATTATTATTGCATGAAGATGCAGTAACATACTAAATGTTTAAAAGAAAACAAAAGAAGGGTGCAATATGGAATGAGCTGCCAGGGGAAGTGGTGGAGGCTGGTACAATTATAGCATTTAAAAGGCATCTGGATGGGTATATGAATAGGAAGGGTGTGCAGGGATATGGGTCAAGTGCTGGCAAATGGGACAAGATTAATTTAGGATATCTCGTCGGCATGGACGAGTTGATCTGAAGGGTCTGTTTCTGTGCTGTATATCTCTATGACTCTATAACTGCAGATGCTGGAAATCAGAAACATAAACAGAAATTGCTGGAAAAGCTCAGCACGTCTGACAGCATCTACAGAGTAAAATCAGAGTTAATGTTTCCATTTTTGAGAAGATATGTCTTCCTATTGAAAGGACACAATCGCCAGTCTGTCTCACTGTGATGTTGACAGCAAGACTTATGACAAATTGTACTGGATGGTTTTGCTCCTCTTGTTCAGTGTTCCCTGTAGATTCACCTAACGTCTGCTTCTTTTTGGTGTCTCCTATTTTAATTTAATTCCTGTTAACCCAGTATTATTTCCAGGTCTCTGCCGAATCTCCTCAGTTACTGGCTGTTTACATTCTCCATACAGACTGACAACTTGTGAAAAGAAATTCAAACTTCCAGTTAATAAATGAAAGGATTGTGTTTTCATGTACGATAGCCTTTGTTAATTCAACACAATGTTTACAGACAACTTACATTTTGAACCACCAAACAGAACATGAGACTTTTTATTCAAACACAAATAAAAACACACTTCCAAGATATACCTTAAACTCACCAATAAGTAGATATTAAATTCTCTAAGAATGACCCGAAAGTAATTCATAGCTCCCAAAGATTTGTGTCTGTTTTTTTTTCTCAACCTGTGAAACATGTGACATAATCTTTTAGACAATATGATATTGAAGCAGATTGACGCCATTTGATCTATCAAGTCTGCTGGACCATTTCATCATGGCTAATAATTTTCTCAGTGTGGGATTGATATGTATAATTAAAATAAGATTTGTAAAGAAGTTGTGTTTCTAGTTTTTGACTTAGTAACTGTTCGGTTTTTGGTGTTTCTGCAACCATGCCGGATTTTTAAAGTATTACTTTTGAGTGAATGGGTTTTACATAGAACATAGAACATAGAACATTACAGCGCAGTACAGGCCCTTCGGCCCTCGATGTTGCGCCGATCAAAGCCCACCTAACCTACACTAACCCACTATCCTCCATATACCTATCCAATGCCCGCTTAAATACCCATAAAGAGGGAGAGTCCACTACTGCTACTGGCAGGGCATTCCATGAACTTACGACTCGCTGAGTGAAGAACCTACCCCTAACATCAGTCCTATATCTACCCCCCCTTAATTTAAAGCTATGCCCCCTTGTAATAGCTGACTCCATACGTGGAAAAAGGTTCTCACTGTCAACCCGATCTAACCCCCTAATCATCTTGTACACCTCTATCAAATCACCCCTAAACCTTCTTTTCTCCAATGAAAACAACCCCAAGTGCCTCAGCCTTTCCTCATAGGATTTTCCTACCATACCAGGCAACATCCTGGTAAACTTCCTCTGCACCCGTTCCAGTGCCTCCACATCCTTCCTATAGTATGGCGACCAAAACTGCACACAATATTCCGGATGCGGCCGCACCAGAGTCTTATACAACTGCAGCATGCAGTTCAATGTTAATTGTTAATGGTCTTTTGTTTATTTAGATGGTTATGTGACAGAGCAAAGAACATAATAAGGCCTCAAGGTTTATTCAAGAGCTCTGGATAATTTTAAGCATAAGGAGAACATGCATAACAGACGGAGAAACAGTCCTGTGAAAGTTTTGGAACAGGATAGTTGTGTGGAAAAGTCTTCAAAGATTAGAAACAGTATCCTGCTGTCAGCATCACAACGAGACCGAGTGTAGAGAATGTCCCACTGTCCGTATCACAGTGAGACAGAGTGGGGAGAGTGTCCCACTGTCAGCATCACAGTGAGACAGAGTGGGGAGAGTGTCCCACTGTCAGCATCGCAGTGAGACCGAGTGTAGAGAGTGTCCCACTGTCAGTAACACAGTGAGACAGAGTGGGGAGAGTGTCCCACTGTCAGCATCGCAGTGAGACAGTGTGGGGAGAGTGTCCCATTGTCAGTATCACAGTGAGACTGAGTGGGGAGAGTGTCCCACTGTCAGCATCGCAGTGAGACAGTGTGGGGAGAGTGTCCCACTGTCAGCATCGCAGTGAGACAGTGTGGGGAGAGTGTCCCACTGTCAGCATCGCAGTGAGACAGTGTGGGGAGAGTGTCCCACTGTCAGCATCGCAGTGAGACAGTGTGGGGAGAGTGTCCCACTGTCAGCATCACAGTGAGACCGAGTGGGGAGAGTGTCCCACTGTCAGCATCGCAGTGAGACAGAGTGGGGAGAGTGTCCCATTGTCAGTATCACAGTGAGACTGAGTGGGGAGAGTGTCCCATTGTCAGCATCGCAGTGAGACCGAGTGGGGAGAGTGTCCCACTGTCAGCATCACAGTGAGACAGTGTGGGGAGAGTGTCCCACTGTCAGCATCGCAGTGAGACAGAGTGTAGAGAGTGTCCCACTGTCAGCATCGCAGTGAGACAGTGTGGGGAGAGTGTCCCACTGTCAGCATCACAGTGAGACACAGTGGGGAGAGTGTCCCATTATCAGTATAAGAGTGGGGAGAGGGTCCCACTGTCAGCATCGCAGTGAGACAGTGTGGGGAGAGTGTCCCATTGTCAGTATCACAGTGAGACACAGTGGGGAGAGTGTCCCATTATCAGTATCAGAGTGTAGAGGGTGTCCCACTGTCAGCATCACAGTGAGACACAGTGGGGAGAGTGTCCCATTATCAGTATCAGAGTGGGGAGAGGGTCCCACTGTCAGCATCGCAGTGAGACAGTGTGGGGAGAGTGTCCCATTGTCAGTATCACAGTGAGACCGAGTGGGGAGAGTGTCCCACTGTCAGCATTGCAGTGAGACAGTGTGGAGAGAGTGTCCCACTGTCAGCATCACAGTGAGACAGTGTGGGGAGAGTGTCCCACTGTCAGCATCACAGTGAGACAGTGTGGGGAGAGTGTCCCACTGTCAGCATCGCAGTGAGACAGTGTGGGGAGAGTGTCCCACTGTCAGCATCACAGTGAGACAGTGTGGGGAGAGTGTCCCACTGTCAGCATCGCAGTGAGACAGAGTGGGGAGAGTGTCCCACTGTCAGCATCGCAGTGAGACCGAGTGGGGAGAGTGTCCCATTATCAGTATCAGAGTGGGGAGAGGGTCCCACTGTCAGTATCACAGTGAGACAGAGTGGGGAGAGTGTCCCACTTTAATTTCCGATTGTGAAAAAGTGAATTTCTGATCACAGGAAGATCATTGGCCGGATTAGAAGGATTTGAATTTTTGAAGATATGTGGATCAACCCAAATGACAAGATCGGACACAGTCGCGTGTTTATCAGGAGTGAATATCTGTTGTTGTAGTGTGTCTATCAGGAGTGAATATCTGTTGGTGTAGCGTGTTTATTAGGAGTGAATATCTGTTGATGTAGCGTGTGTATCAGGAGTGAATATCTGTTGGTGTAGCGTGTTTATCAGGAGTGAATATCTGTTGGTGTAGCGTGTTTATCAGGAGTGAATATCTGTTGGTGTAGCGTGTGTATCAGGAGTGAATATCTGTTGGTGTAGCGTGTTTATTAGGAGTGAATATCTGTTGGTGTAGCGTGTTTATTAGGAGTGAATATTTGTTTTTGTTTGTTATTCATTAAAAGCAACATAAATCTGTTAATAATATGACTGAACAATTAATGGAAATACCCATGAAGATTAGCTCTCCTGGTGGTGTGTCAAATCTGCAGTATGTTGGAGCTCAAGGCTCCTACTGTGACCCAGGGCAGACAGATCTGGTGGTGATTGGTTTAGTTTCAGCACCTTCAGCATCGGATTAGGAGCGGGACGCTGTGCTCCAGATGCTGAGCTGCTTCAGGGAGGGCCAATCGTACCTGGATTATTTGTACCAGGAGGCTGTCATGTGTATTTGACGGGATTTTCAGATACAGTCGGGGGATGGAAGCTGTGATTGCCAGTGAGCCAGGTAGAGGACCAGTGGATGTCAGTGTTAGCCTCTTTGATTTTCCCAACAGGCTTGGGTTCTCTCAGCTTTTCTTTGGATGGGTGTGAGGGCTGTAGGATGGATGAGCTTAATGACAATGGAAGCCTTGTACAAGGAGCCATCTGATCAAGAGGAGTCAAGAGGAATGCAATGGTGATAAGGGCAGCATCGTCAGAGGGATTGATACTGTTGTCTGCAGCAGTGACTGCAAATCCGGACAGCTGTGTTGTCTGCCCAGTTTCTGGATATCTGCTCTGCGCTGGAGAAGAACTTACAGGAAGAACAGAAGCATCAATTTTTCCTGGTCCTTAAAAGCACCAGTGACAAATGTAGAGATTCTGCATTGCCAGTAAAAGGACCTCGGCACCAAATTAAGGAGCAGGATCTCAAAGGGAGTAATCTCTGGTTCATTACCTGTGTTATGTGCAAATTGGTGTAGGACTGACAAGACTCTAGAGATGAATATTGGGAGGCTGGTGTGGGAGAAGTGGGTTCTGGGTCATGGGGCACCGACACCAATACTGAGAGAAAGTGGAATCTATCATGATTGGATGATCTACACCTGAACCGTCCTCAGGCTGATGTTCTTGCAAACCACACAATGAGGGAAGTAGAGTGTGGTTTAAACTAAATAGAGGGGGGACAAGTGCCCAAAGTTATGGTGAATCAAAGAATAGGAAAAATGAAACTGCGGAAGGATTCAATATGGGGAGTATGTATATCTATTTGTGCTGTTAATTCATCTACGTTATTACAAATGTACTGCACATTAAGGCACAAAGCCTTTCAACTTATCTTTTTAGCCTTGTTTGTCGTCTTAACTTTATTTTGCACCATGGCCTCTTGCTGATCCTCCTTATTTCTTATGCATCCACTTTGCAGTTTTCTGCCTTTTGTTTCACGTCCACGCCCTCCCCTCCCCTCCCCACCTCCCTATCCCCCTAGTCAGGTTCCCATTGTCCTTGTTGTAATAGTAGCGTCATCATGCAGCAACAACGCAGGAGTCACCAAAGGCTGTTGTGGAGTGGAGCTCGATGCCATCAGTGTACATGTGAGAATGAGCCCAGTGCTTTCAAATGCTGGCACCAGTGGGCAATGTGTAGATGAAACAAATGTTTAAATCAATCACTGTGGAACACCAGAGGAAATGGTGTGGGAGCAGAAAGAGGAGCCATTGTAAACAATACTCCAGGTAAAAGTTGTCAAGAAATGCAGCAAAAACCAAAATCATTTAATGGATTAGGATCTCTCCTGTTCTTGGCAATCAAAACATTCAATCATGAAATGGGGATATGGTCCATATGCTGGTAAATGGGACTGGATTAATTTAGGATATCTCATTAGCATCGACAAGTTGGACTGAAGGGTTTGTTCCCGTGTTGATATGTCTCTCTGACTCTCCGACTCCAAATGTGGACATGAAGTCCATGCTGCAGAAGCTGTTAATAATGTGCTGAAACTAACACATCAGATTATATTTTATCAACCTTATCCTTCCAGCTCCATAAGTTGATGGACATTATGTCAGATCAAATCGTATTATTACATGGATTAAAATGCTGCAATGTTAAAAATCACATAACACCAGGTTATAGTCCAACAGGTTTATTTTTAGATTCCCTCCAGTGCAGAAACTGGCCCTTCGGCCCAACAAGTCCACACCAACCCTCCAAAGAGTAACCCACCCAGACCCTTTCACCTACTCCCGACTAAAGCATCTATCATTGTGGGCTGGAATCGAGCCCAGGTCCCTGGCACTGCGAGGCCACTGTGCTGCACTGGTTTTCAGAATGCTGCTCCTTGATCAGAGCTCTGAAAACTCATGCTTCCAAATAAACCTGTTGGGCTATAACCTGGTGTGTGATTTTTAACTTTGTACGCCCCAGTCCAATACCGGCACCTCCAAATCCTAAAATTCTGGAGTAGTTTTATATTTCATTGATAATCTTCTTTTGTTTTTCTCACAGGAAGCAATATAATCCTAAAAAAGGCAAAGATATTTAATAGAAGAAGAATACAGCGCAGTACAGGCCCTTCGGCCCTCGATGTTGCGCCGATCAAAGCCCACCTAACCTACACTAACCCACTATCCTCCATATACCTATCCAATGCCCGCTTAAATACCCATAAAGAGGGAGAGTCCACTACTGCTACTGGCAGGGCATTCCATGAACTTACGACTCGCTGAGTGAAGAACCTACCCCTAACATCAGTCATATATCTACCCCCCCTTAATTTAAAGCTATGCCCCCTTGTAATAGCTGACTCCATACGTGGAAAATGGAACAGTTTGGGCATCTCTGAAATGGTACTGATACCTTTGGTATTTGTCCTTCCTTGTTTTACAGTTGTACAGCTCCAGTGACTTTGGAAGGAGGTGGCAGCTGATTCATGAACGAATTACTCCAAACCGGTTTTACTGGTAAGAGCTTATTGAATCTGTGTGGGTTTGACATCTCCCATCAATGGAGATAACAGTGCATCATAAACGTGAATCTTTGTCCATCAATATAATTGAGTTGGATACAAATCTGGCATGTCACAGACACCCAGAGAACCTCATATCGTGTTACAAAGCAGGAAACATCCATTCAACCACAAGTCACTGAGTCTAATTTCATTTACCTATTCAACTCTCATCTCTTCAGTCAGCTTGCTTATCAAGTGCCTCTCCTGGATAATGCACGTCAGGGTTTTATAAGGAGTAGCACATGAAATAGCATGAGGGAACATCAGTAAATGGAGTGTGTTTTGTAACCATAGAACAACTGAGTAGTTGACCAAAACACATTCCTGTTTGGTGAATATTTTATTTCCACTCCACGTAAGGAAGTTTTGTTTCAAATGCCCAAATCCTCCCAGAGCAGCAATCGCGGCTGGATTGCAGCTAAATTCTGTTTTTCTTTTACCCAAGAACCCCCAGGCTGTGCATCGCTGACCAGGACTTCATGAAATGGCAGGGCTGTCATATGAGGACCGATTGGATCCAATGGGACTGTATTCTCCAGAGTTTAGACAAATGAGAGAAGACCTCATTGAAACATATAAAATTCTGATAAGGTCGGATAGACTGGATGCAGGAATGATGTTTGCTCTGGATAGGAACTCTAAACCAAGGTCATGATTTCAGGAAATGGAATAGGATTAAGCTGGAGAGGTATACCTTCACTCAGAGGGTGATGAACTTGTGGACCTGTCCACCATATAAGGCTGTGCTGGTCAAGCCACTAAATATATCCAAGGAAGGAATAGATAGACACTAAAGAACAAGGGGCCAGTGTGGGGGTTTGATGCTGAGGTAGAGCATATTGAGATGGTGGGGCAGGCTGAATGGGCTTAACCAACTACTCATGGTCTAATATTCCATTTTCTTGTGTATTTTATAATCCTGGTCTCCTCAGAAATGTGAAGGATACCTGAAATTGGAGCCCTTTCTCACCGTGAAGGACCACCAGGAGCCAAACCCATGACCCTTTTTTTACACTACCAACACAGTGGCACAGTGGTTAGCACTGCTGCCTCACAGCATCAGAGACACGGGTTCAATTCCAGCCTCAGGCAACTCTCTGTGTGGAGTTTGCACATTCTCCCTGTGTCTGTGTGGGTTTCCTCCGGGTGCTCCAGTTTCCTCCCACAATCCAAAAATGTGCAGTTAGGTGAATTGGCCATGCTAAATTGCCATAGTGTTAGGTAAGGGGTAAACGTAGGGGAATGGGTCTGGGTGGGTTGCGCTTCGGCGGGTCGGTGTGGACTTGTTGGGCCGAAGGGCCTGTTTCCACACTGTAAGTAATCTAATCTAAAAAAAACTGGTAAATGTATTCCTACACCACACTGAAATGTTGTGTGTTGTTCAGTGTGCTAATGAGTGAGGGTGAGGGAGGTGAATGGATGGGGAGTGTGAGGTGTGGGTCATTGGGTAGGATGGCCACTGGTGATAAGGATGGTTGGGTAGAGTGGTTGCTGGTTGAGTTATCAATGGTGGGACTGGTGGAGTAACATGGAGCTAGTTGGCAGGACAGTAAGTAGGTGCTTACCAATACGTACTGCTGTGCTACTCAATTGAATTTGTCACACCATTGCACTTGCAAAAGGTGTTGGCACAGAAAGCATGATGGCCTGGCATTTTAAGTGCTTATCCAGATACTCCTACAATGTTGCAATAATACCTGCCTCCACCACCCTCTCAGGCAGCATATTCCACATTTCTGCCACCCTCTGCATGAAAAATAAATTCTGCAAATCTCCTCTAAATCACTATTCCTCACCTTAAACTAATACCGTCTGGTCTTAGAATATCTGCCATGGGAACACATTCTCATGGTCTACCCTGTCTATGCCTCACATTATTTTGTAGACCTCAATCAGAACCACCCCCCACCCAACCCCAGCCCACCTCAGCATCCTGGGGAATGGGATTCAAATTCCACAGGATGGATGGTGAAATTTTAATTCAATGAAAAGCAAGCCTAAAGGTGACAGGTAGCCATTGTCAACTGCCACAAAAATCCATCTGGTTCACTAATGTCTTTGTAGGGAAGGAAATCTGCCATCTTACCCAGTCTGACTTACATGTAACTCCAGACCCACAGCAATATGGCTGATTCTTAACTGCACAGTGGGCAATTAGGGATGAACAATAAATACTAGCCTAGCCAGCTACATTACCGCCCGCAAACAAATTGTCTAGGCCATTGGTGAGATCACACCAAAAGTACCATGTATAGTTCTGGTCCTCTTATTTAAGAAAGGGTGCAATTGCACTGGGGAGTGTTCAGAGAAAGTTTATTTGACTGATTCCTCGAATAAAGGGGGAATCTTATGCAAAGGGATCTGGGTGGGTATATGTATAGAACAGATTTAGAGGAATATTGGCCAAATGCTCACAAATGAGACAAGATTTATTTAGGATATCTGGTCAGGATGGACAAGTTGGATTGAAGGGTTTGTTTCCGTGTAGTACATCTCTATGACTCGAACAGGTTGGACCTGTTGGGTCTGCAGCCCTGGGAGGTTAGAAGAACATGAGGTGATTGCCCATAAGATCCTGAGGGGATTTGACAGAGTAGATGCTGAAAGCATGATTCACCTTGCAAGACAGACTAGAACAAGGAGCACATTTTAAAAATCAGGATTAACCTATTTTGGATGGTGATGCAGGGAAATCTCTGAATGTTGTGACCCTGTGGAACTCTTTCTCGAAGAGTAGTGGAGACAAGGACAATGAGTAATTTTAAGGTAGAGTTGGATAAATTCTCAATGAACAAGTGAGTCCCAGGTTATTAAGATAGGCAGGAAAATGGAGCTGAGACCACATCAGATTACCTGTCAAATGGTACAGCAGCTCCAAGGAAGTAATGGTCTGTTCCTACTCCTTAAATAGGATATTCAGATGTCCTTTATAGTAAAGCATGGAGCAATTTAATAATGCACTCTTTGAAGTGGGGTTTGAAAACAATTATATTCCCTTCTCTGTTATATTTTTGTGGCATTATTTCACAAAATTAACCTTGACAATATCTTAAAGAACCATGCACAGCCAACATTGATGTCTCTCAACTCTCACAATGATGTCAAGATTAAACTGGTGCTGGAAAAGCACAGCAGGTCAGGCAGCATCCAAGGAGCAGGAAAATTGATGTTTCGGGCAAAAGCCCTTCCTGCCCCTCAGATGCTGCCTGACCTGCTGTGCTTTTCCAGCACCACTCTAATCTTGACTCTAATCTCCAACATCTGTAGTCTTCACTTTTGCCTCTTCCAATGTTGTGTCTGCCCTTTAAAGATGGATAATTTTAGAGAAAAAAATGATGCCTTTCTCATTGTAATTATATACTGAGCATTGTATTTTCATCAAACGAAACATTTTGAAGTCTCCTGGTCCATTATCACTGTTGTGAGAACATTCTGTTAATGATTACTGTGTAGGTGTAAATAATACAATCTTGTATCTGGTGGATAAAATATGCTTTTCAATTTTACCTCTATAAAGGTTTAATTGTGTTTTTAGTCATTTAAAGAGATTGTAAAGCCACAGTAATAAAGTGGAGGATGAATCAATAATGGACATATTGCATAAATCTTTTGTACGGGTTTTAACAAATGAGAATGGGGATGTAAGGATGCCAGAGGATGAGGTGGGACAAATGAGGAAACTGAGTGTAGAAAAAAAGACTTATTCTAGAAAATAGTCAAACTCAGGAAGGAAAAGGCCATGGTGCATGGCCCCTCAGCATTTGGAAGAAGTCACCAGGACGATAACAGCAGCGGGAGTCGCAATGTTTCAATGTGCTCTGTGAAGGCAATAGCATTGTGTTCCTGTCACTGGGTTAGTAATCCAGGAGCAATGCAAACCAGCTTCTCACCACTCACAGATGGGATTCCCAACTTCCTATTCCAGAGCTGCTCACTGAGTCTCTTCAAATAAAAGTTAGTTCTTCACTGATCCATATCTCTCTTACATATGCCTGTAGTATATGTGTTGATGTTCTGGCATAAACACTGTAGCAGTTTTATTTTGGTCCATGTTTCTCTGAAACATGTAAGGTGTTTTATATCAAAGTCCTGAGTTTTTTCATTGCAGGTGAGCATGCTGGCAGTGTGAATATTTTCAAAGGTTTTACTCATGTAGAATATAGTTGCTTGGTGCTCATCATCAGTTTCTAGCCCATTAGGGATGGGAGTCAAAATACAACCTCAATAAAACAAACAATTATGGACACTGGAGATCTGAAACAAACAAAAAAAAGAAATGCTGGAGAAACTCCACAGGTCAAGGAAGTGTCTGCTGTGAAAGGAGAGTTAATGGTTTGAGGCTGTGAAACTTCTTCAGAAAGTTATTGCTGTGTGTATCCCTTCTTTAGGAAGCTACTCCCATGATTATTGCCTCCAGCGTGAACATAGTTTTTTGTGTCTCATGTACTTGTTTGAAACATTTAAGTTCTGGAGGAGACTTTACCCAGTCAGTGTGGAAAGAAGATTTCCTCTTGTGAAAGAACCTATAACTAAGGTGACTTGTTAAAAATTAGGCTTAGCCATCCAAGATAGAACTGAGGAGAATTACTTTTTATCTCTCACAGAGAGTTGACAGTCTTTGGAACTCTTCCTCAAGCAGAATCATTGAATGTTTCTAAAGCAGTGGCAGGTGAGATCATGGTTATCAACAGGTTAGGCAGGAATGTTGAGGTTAGAATTAGATCAGCCACGATCTTATTAAATGGTGGAGCAGGCTCGAGGGGCCAGATGGCCTCCTCCTGCTCCTAATTTGTATGAAGTTAACACCAGCTGTTCAATGGAGCCCTTTTGCACCAATTCTCTTCCTATCCTTTCTTTGTTAGATATTGAAGCATAAAAAATGACCAGCAAGTTCGAACGTAATTCTGGCACCCGCTGCAAACAGAACATTGTTGTTTGCTCATGAGAAGTGACCTCACTGTCATTGGAATTATTTAGTTTGAATTTACTGTCAAATCGAAACAACGGAGTCCATTGTATTTGTTTGTTCCAATACCTTGGGCAGGACTTTGTATTTTGGGTGAAGACCTTGACGTCAGGGAGAAATACAAGCCCTAACTCCACCTTGCTTGGGAGCTTTCACGTGATAGAGACCAAACCGGGAGAATCAACTCCTGAGCAGAGGAAGCACTTGCTATGCCACAGTGAGCAGGATGTAGAGGTTAGAGGGCCAGTACGATCTGTAACTTGTCCTTTGACCTTTAAATGTGTCCCTCCTAAATAGGAAATGGACACAGCTACTGTGCCACCCAAACGCAGGGTGACCTGTAGCTGTTCAAGGTTGGCAGCAAGGAGGCAGTGATGGTGATGGTGTGCATGGTGGAGGCACAGAGGATGGGTATGTTGGGAAGAGGACTTAGAGTCTTCATGGAGCACTGGCCCCTATTCTTCAACTCAGAGTATATCTCCAAGTGACCAGTGGGCTACTGATGGCACAAGGACCTAGACATTAAAGGTTCTTGCTGGCCACTGACCAAGGATCTGATTGGCTGTATACTAAGTGTAACAGCTTTCTCTTGACTATCCCCAGTTCCACCTCCAGGAAAATACCTCAGGGGCAGGATGGTGCTGCCAGACCAGCACAGTCATGTCTCCCTCTGCTGCCATCCACCAACTGAAAGAAAAATGGAAAATTGTTGAAGAACCGAAGGAGGCCATTTGGCCGACCCTGCTTATACTGGCTCTTCAACTTAATGGCATTGTTCTCATCACGATTTTGCAAAATCATTATTTTCAGGTTAGAGTTCAATTCCCTTTTAAATGCTACAAATGAACCTGCCTCTGACACACTCTCAGACTGTATGATCTAGACCCTAACCCCACACAGCACAAAGTTTATTTCTTTATTTCTCATATGATATTTCCTTCTTTCACCAATTGTTTTAACTATCAGCCCCTCTCTTTCTTGATCCTTTCAGTTTCACCCTTCCTACTTTATCCTGGACCTTATGATTTTGCACAGGTTATTGGAGTCTCCTTTCCAGCCTGATTTCCGGAAGGGGAACAGCCCAGTTTCTCAAATCTCATTGTAACTGAATTAGTTCAATGTTACTATGTTTATATTTCTCTGATTATGGACTCCATCAATAAGCTGGTTTATTGTCTCATGCTGAGGTTCGGGCACCATCAATTACTGCAGCATTCTCCCACTCTCCAGCCTCCACACTCCACCCCCAACCCTCCACACCCTACAACCCCACCCTCCAACCCCCTACCTCCACTCCCCATACCCTCCAACCTCCAGACCCCCACCCTCCAACCGCACCCTATAATCTGCCATCCCGTCCAATCCCTACAGTCCACCCCCTCCTACTCCCACACCCATACCGTCCACCCTGTCCAACCCCCTCCACCCCGTCCACTCCCCTCCACTCCGTCCAACCCCCACGCCCCCACCCTCCATCCCCTCCAAACTCCACACTCCACCCTCCACCCCTTCCAACGCCTCCATCCCCACACCCCCATCCTCCACCCCCTCCAACCCCTCAACCCCTACCCTCCAACCCATACACCCCTACACCCCCTCCCTCCATCCCTACCCTCCAACCACTCCACCCCTACACCCCCACACCTCCACCCTCCAACCCCTCCACCCCTACACTCCCACCCTCCACCCTATCCAACCTCTCCACCCCTATACCCCCACCCTCCAACCCCTCCACCCCCTCCAACCCTACACCCCCACCCTCCATCCCCACACCTCCACCCCCTCCAACCCTACTCCCCCACCCTCCACCCCTACCCTCCAACCCATACACCCCTACACCCCCACCCTCCACCCCTGCCCTCCAACCCATATACCCCTACACCCCCACCCTCCACCCCTGCCCTCCAACCCCTCCACCCCCTCCAACCATACACCCCCACCCTCCAACCCTACACCCCCACCCTCCACCCCACCCTCCAACCCATACACCCCTACACCCCCACCCTCCACCCTCCACCCCTGCCCTCCAACCCATATACCCCTACACCCCCACCCTCCACCCCTGCCCTCCAACCCCTCCACCCCCTCCAACCATACACCCCCACCCTCCAACCCTACACCCCCACCCTCCACCCCTACCCTCCAACCCATACACCCCTACAGCCCCACCCTCCACCCCTACCCTCCAACCCATACACCCCTACAGCCCCACCCTCCACCCCTGCCCTCCAACCCATACACCCCTACAGCCCCACCCTCTACCCCTGCTCTCCAACCCCTCCACCCCCAGCCACTCCCACACCTCCCCCTCCACCCCCTCCAACCCCTCCACCCCTACACCCCCACCCTCCACCCCTACCCTCCAACCCTTACACCCCCACCTTCCACCCCCTCCACCCCTCCACCCCTCCACCCCTACACCCCTACACCCCTACACCCCACCCTCCACCCCCTCCAACCCCTACACCCCTACACCCCCACATCCCCACCCTCCACCACCCCTACCCTCCAACCCTTACACCCCCACCTTCCACCCCCTCCACCCCTACACCCCTACACCCCTACACCCCACCCTCCACCCCCTCCAACCCCTACACCCCTACACCCCCACATCCCCACCCTCCACCACCCCTACCCTCCAACCCTTACACTCCTACACCTCCACCCTCCACCCCCTCCAACTCCTACACCCCTACACCCCCACCCTCCACCCCCTCCAACTCCTACACCCCTAAACCCCTACCCTCCAACCCCCCACACCCCCACAGCCCTCTGCTCCTTGACACTTTTGTTCACTTTCACCAGGGTCCCACAGAGAGGCTGCATTAGTTTTATTTCCTCTGTGTTCCTTCTCAATCCATCATTGTCTGCTTTTCTAATCCTTTAATTCATTGATTTTCACAAACATCTTGCTACAATCATCAAATATGCCAATGTGAAGATATGTTAAATACTTTAGATTGCTTAACAATCAGTCCTGTAGAATTATTGCAGGTATTGTACTTGTTAATGCATGACCTTGGTCTCTGTTAAAACAAATCAATGTGACATTGGACCTGTTTCCAAACTTCAGCAGGCACAAATGTCTGTAAAAAGATGAACTCATCAGCTCATCATGAATATAGTGAGGAGTTTCAAACAAAGGCATTTCAAATCTGCAGAATTGAGATACCAGGTTCAGCTGTCATGTCCATCCCTTTATTCCTGAAGGTCCTTCCAGAAGACAAGTCAGCTGCAACTGTCTTTCAAATCATTTGGTCATTAATAATATTGCAGCCAACTTCAGCAAACCATTCTGATTGGGTTACACTTAAAACAAAAGTTATTGCTTTCAAGAGGGTTCAAGTGGAGAATCTAGAAAAACAGCAGAAAAAGAAGTTGCACTTTTTTTTGGTGGCTTTTCTCAAACATGGTTTGGTCAGCAGGATTCTGAGTTAACCTATCAGCCCAGGATCTTTCTGGCTTATTCTCTGCAGCTATTAAGTATACCTAACTTGTTATTTCATCCATTTCCTTTTAAAGGTGAGTGAACTACCTGGAAGGAAATAGCACAAATTTACGTCAATTTGTGACAGGTGAACTGTTTCTATGTGCTATGTAATGACAAGTAGTGTCAATTTTCAAACCAAGTTTCAAAGATTAAATGTGGTTGGGACGGTGCTGCAGTTTGACTGTGTGGTTATACAGGCCTGAACTGCTGTGCTCTTCCAGCACCACTAATCCAGAATCTGATTTCCAGCATCTGCAGTCATTGTTTTTACCCTGTACGGTTGTACCTACCTGCAGTGTTACAAATGCTGTCAATGGATTATTTCTGATTTTAAAATATGCTTGTTTCCATCCTACAGTAAGTCAATGTGACAAATCCAATCCACACAAACAGCCATGTTCACTCCAAGCCAATTTGGGGATTGGTCAGGATGGTTAAGGCACAGTTTCACTGGGGATAGCAGCCCCAGTGAACAATTCCCCAATTTCCCATTCTCCATGTGTCAGTGCAGGACAGCACCTTACCAGGGAGGATAACTTCACTGTGTGACCCTGTTTTCAACTAAACACATCCAAATACCTCATTGAAACACAGACATATTCACTCTCATCCCAGAGCCCACTCAAATTCATTGGAGAGTTAGTCATACACATGAGCAGCACGTGAGAAACATTTTCACCAAAAGTCTACAAACATTTTGTGAATGCTATTGCTACAACAAGCTTTTTGTATGGTTGCTACGAGCCTGGTTACACAGGGGCAACCAATCAGATTTTGTAGAATCCTTCCCAGAATGACTCTCTGTTGTTAAACTTTGGGAAAGGTAGCCGAAGACAATTTGCTGTGTGTTTTCACAGATGAAGTTGGCTGTTCAAAAGCTGTACATAGCTTTCAAAATGCAGGTTGGTAGGTGTAGTTTCACTGCTGTCATTCAGTTATTAAAACGCTATTTTTATAAATGCTTAAATAAAACTTGCCTGTTAGTTCTGAAAGCCTCTTTCATTTCTAAGAGTTTCAAGCCTTTGAGTAAACTGAAGGAGGAGATGGACAGGTTTTCAATGTGTAATGGGGTGAAGGGTAATGGGGAGTGGGCAGGAAAGTGGAGTTGACGCTGAGATGACATCAGCCATGATCATATTAAATGGTGGAGCAGGCTCAAGGGGCTGAATGGCCTCCTCCTGCTCCTAGATCTTATATCCTTAATTCCAGAGCATAAGACCAAGGCAGTTTCAGACGTTGCTGCCAGTTCAGTGGAATGTTTAAAGAAAGGAATAAAAGTAGGAAATGCTGGAGAAACTCAGCAGGTCTGGCATCAAATAGACAGAGAAACTCTACAGTCCTGAAAAAGTACCACATGGATTTGGAACATTAACTTTGTTTCTCTCTCGACTGATGCTGCCAGACCCTCAGAGTTTCTCCAGCAATTTGAGTTTTTATTTCAGATTTCCAACATCCACTTTCAATTTTCTTTTATTTGTTTAAAGCTTGGGTTGGCAAGAGGATAGAATGGCAGGAGCAGATGAAGAGCTGAAGGAGGTGACAGAGATTGAGAGAAGGAGGGCTATGGAGGAATTTGAAAACAAGGATGAAGTTTTAAAACTGAAGTGTTGAGCTTGGTGTCAGCTGAGTGAGATATCAGCAGGCCAATGTCATACCATGGAGTATATATTTCTGTCTTGCTGGTGGAAATGTGGCTCTATACAAACATGATGTACAGCCCCATTTACCAACCCAGACTGAGTAGCTCAAATCCTTTTTGTTAGCTGGTTATAGAGTAAGTTTGAACAATCACAATGGATAGCACACAACTTATAGTCAGTAGTAATTTCGAGCACTTACAGTTGGTAACCTAGTGGTAAATTTATACAGTCAATACCTCATATCGGACTGCCTTTAATGTTCTTGATCCCATTTTTGTTCCACTAATGGAGCAGGTTTTCACTTCAATAGCATTGGAATATAAATGAGATAAGTCTAATGGTTTTCCTCACACAGAACGCTCTCCAGTCTACTATTATTTTAAAAACTTAAAATTTAATATTGTTGGACAGCCTTTCCACTTTCAGTGCCTTGACTCAATCAAACTTCTACCTAGAATCTGTTTACCTATTTTTCCTGCTTTCTCCACTACCCTGTTTCCCTCCAAATAATTATCCCAGTTTATTTGTGATGGCTGGGTTTAATTTTAGGTTTAGAATGTTTTAATTCTTGTTCCCAAAATACATTGCTATACTGTATATATTTATGTGCCTTAACACACCCACTCTCCAAGCCTTCAAATGCGTTGTATTGCATTTTTTTAATCATTTGCTACATCTTTCCGTTACTCTCATTGACAAAATTTGTTATTCACCCTGTTATGTTCATGCTTGAATTGTTTATATTTACACAGAGAACAAACTTAGCTCCATTATGGGCAAGGAGAAAGTGAGGACTGCAGATGCTGGAGACCAGAGTTGAAAAATGTGGTGCTGGGAAAACACAGCAGGCCAGGCAGCATCCGAGGAGCAGGAGAATCGACATTTTGGGCATAAGCCCTTCTTCTGGAATAAGGAAGGTCTTATGCCTGAAACGTTGATTCTCCTGCTCCTCCGATGCTGCCTGGCCTGCTGTGTTTTTCCAGCACCACATTTTTCAACTCCATTATGGGCAACCCAATATGACACATGTACATCAGCAATTTGCTGTTTTAATTAGTCATAGAGTCAGAGAGATGTACAGCACAGAAACAGATCCTTCGGTCCAACCCATCCATGCTGACCAGATATCCCAACCCAATCTAGTCCCACTTGCCAGCACCCGGCCCATATTCCTCCAAACCCTTCCTATTCACATACCCATCCAAATGCCTTTTAAATGTTGCAATTGTACCAGCCTCCACCACTTCCTCTGGCAGCTCATTCCATACATGTACCACCCTCTGTGTGAAAAAGTTGCCCCTTAAGTCTCTTTCATATCTTTCCCCTCTCACTCTAATCCTATGCCTTCTAGTTCTGGACTCCCCCACACCAGGGAAAAGATTTTGTCTATTTACCTTATCCATGCCCCTCATGATTTTATAAACCTCCATACTCAGCCTCTGACGCTCCAGGGAAAACAGCCCCAGCCTATTCAACCTCTCCCTATAGCTCAAATCCTCCAACCCTGGCAACATCCTCATAATACTTTCTTAAAAATTCACTTGTGGGGTATGAGCAGCACTAGCTGGGCCCAGCACTTATTGTCTGTCCCTAGTTACCCTTTGAGAAGGTTGGGGTGGAGCTGCCTTCTTGAACCTCTACAGTCCATGTGCTGTAGGTAGACCCACGATGCCCTGAGGGAGGGAATTCCAGGATCTTGCTGCAGCTTTTCAGCATTTTCTCCAAAATACTGACAACTTTATGTCATCAATCATAATGTCTTGATCCGATTTCTTGCGTAAGAATTTTTCAACTGCTTTTGAGTTCCATGCAACTTTCTCTGATTTAAATTCTTGCATGGGATGTGCATATCACTATCAAAACCAATATTTATTGCCCATTTCTAATTGCCCTTGAACCAAGTGGATTGCTGGGCCATTGCAGAGGAGAGTTAAGAGTCAACCATGTTGCTGTGGGTCTGGAGTCACATGGAGGCCAGTCTGGGGAAGGGCAGCAGATTTCCTTTCCTAAAGCACATTAATGAACCAGACATTGTTGCCATTGGACTAGCTTTTAATTTCAGATCTTACTGAGCTCAAATTTCACCGAATGGAATTTAAGTCATGTCTCTGGGACATTGACCTGGGGTAGTGGATTATTCGTCATGTTACATTACCACTATGCCACTTTCCTCCTCTTTTAAAGAGTTTGCAAATGTTTTTAGTAAGGCAAAGAACTACGGATTTGGAAATCTGAAACAGAAACAGCCGTTGTGGAGAAATTCAGCAGGTCTTGCAGCATCTGTGGAGAGAAGACCATAAGACATTGGGGCAGGAAGTAGGCCATTCACAGGAGGCTCCAAAGCACCAAAGATGTCACCTAGGCAGGGGACGAAACATTTGCAAATCAACTTCACAGCTCGGTGAACATACCCACAGCAATGTCCTTGGGCCATTCAGCCCATCGAGTTGCTCTGCCATTCAATCATGGCTGATAAGTTTCTCAACCCCATTCTGTGCTTACTCCCTGTAACCCTTGATCCCCTTGATACTCAAGAACTTATCATTCTCATTCTTAAATATACTCAATGACCTGGCTTGCACAGCCTTCTGTGGTAGTGAATTCAAAGGTAGCATTTTGGGTCCAGTAACAAAGCTTGTTCTGAAGAAGAGTCACTGGTTCTGAACAAAAAACAAAGAACCTTACAGCACAGGAACAGGCCCTTCGGCACTCCAAGCCTGCGTCGATCCAGATCCTCTATCTAAACCTGTTACCTATTTTCTAAGGGTCTGTATCCCTTTGCTCCCTGCCCATTCATGTATCTGCCTCGATACATCTTAAATGACACTATCGTGCCCGCCTCTACACCTCTGCTGGCAACACATTCCACGTACTACCACCCTCTGCATAAAGAATGTTCCATGTCTATCTCCCTTAAACTTTTCCCCTCTCACCTTTAACTCATGACCCCTAGTAACTGAGTCCCCCACTCTTGGAAAAAGCTTCTTGCTATCCACCCTGTCTATACCACTCATGATTTTGTCGACCTCAATCAGGTGCCCCCCTCAAACTCAGTCTTTCTAATGAAAATAATCCTAATCTACTCAACCTCTCCTCATAGCTAGCACCCTCCATACCAGGCAAAATCCGGGTGAACCTCCTCTGCACCCTCCCAGAGCATCCACATCCTTCTGGTAATGTGGCGACCAGAACTGTACACAGTATTCCAAGTGTGGCCAAACCAAAGTCCTATGTAACTGTAACATGATCTGCCAACTCTTATACTCAATACCCCGTCAAATGAAGGAAAGGATATCATATGTCCTCTTGACCACTCTATCAACCTGCGTTGCCACTTTCAGGGTACAATGGAGCTGAACACCCAGATCTCTCCGTACATCAATTTTCCCCAGGACTTTTCAATTTACTGTAGAGTTCGCTCTTCCAAAATGCATCGCCTTGCATTTGTCTGGATTGAACTCCATCTGCCATTTCTCTGCCCAACTCTCCAATCTATCTGTATTCTGCTGTATTCTTCACTATCTGCTATTCCACCAATCTTAGTGTCATCTGCAAACATGCTAATCAGACCACCTATACCTTCCTCAAGATCATTTATGTATATCACAAATATTCTGAAATGTTAGCTCAGCTTTCTCTTCACAGATGCTGCAAGACCTGTAGAGTTTCTCCAGCAATTTCTGTTTTTGTTGCAAATGTCTTTCTCATGCTCCACACAACCCAGGATTTGCTATTTCCATGAAATGGAATGACATTCATTTACTTTTCAGGGGTATGGCTTGAGATTTTATCTTCCTCAGAGATGTAAGCTAATTAAATAACAGCAGCAAAGAGAAAAAAAACCCATCAATTAATGACCTTTTATTCATATTCCATTGAGCAATGACTCTTTATAATTTTGAAACATGTTTAATTAAAAACTCGTTATCAGTTTACTTAAAGGAGCCCAAGAAAGTTGAGGTGTTAATGACTTTTCTTCAGAACCATCAGTCAGGAAGAAGGATGAGAATGAGAAAGGGAATCTCAAACAGAGATGACATTTAGTATGAAAGATAAGAGGCAAATGAACATAGAAAATGTTTACAAAGCAAACGTGGAAGTATGAAAAATTAAACATTGGGAAGCTGCAAAGTTTATTCATTAGGGTACTAATCTGACTCAGACATCATTTAATAATCAGGAGCTATTCCTGATTTCACAGCCACTGTGACAATAAGGATTCTTGTGGGATAGTGGTGGTGTCCCAACCTCTGAACCAGCAAACCCAGGTTCAACCCCCAGCTGCTCCAGAAGTGTGTCACAATAACTCCAAATACATTAGTTGGAAATGTGATTAATTTGTAACGGGCTTGTCTGGCACAATGGTGGTATCCTTATCTCTGAACTAGGAGGACAAGAGTCAGATCCGATCTGCTCCAGAGGTGTTTCATAACCCCTTTCAACAGATAGATTAGAAAATATCTATCATTATGAGTGTGCCTTATCGTCTAATGCCAGCTAACCCTTTCAAGATACCAACTGCACTATAATCATAGAAAAGGGACAATAAGGATTCTTGTGGGGCAGTGGTAGTGGCTCCACCTCTGTGCTAGGAGGCCCAGTTCCAAGTCCCACTTCAAGTCATAAAGGTCTAGAGCATAGAAAAGGGCCCTTCTGCCCATCATTTTATACCAGTCATAACCAACCACCTAACTATTATAATCCCATTTTCCAGCACTTGGTTCATGACCTTGTATGCCTAGTGTTTAAATTAGCACCTCTGAGCAAATTGATTAGAAAAAGGACAATGTTAACTGACCTTAGTTTGACTCGGCTGACACTCTAACATAGAGTATCGAAACCTCCAGCGCAGTACAGGCCCTTCGGCCTTCGATGTTGCACCGACCTGTGAAACCACTCTGAAGCCCATCTAACCTACACTATTCCATTATCATCCATATGTTTAGCCAATGACCGTTTAAATACCCTTAAAGTTGACAGTCCACTACTGTTGCAGACAGAGCATTCCACGCCCTTACTACTGAGTAAAGAACCTACTTCTGACAGCTGTCCTAATAATCTGTCCAGTGCAGAAATGGGGGATTACTGTATTATTACAGAGAAAGTCTTTTGAATCGGATGTCAATCAGAAGACTGTCTTCTCTCTGATTTAAGCGCAAAAGATTTTCAGGCTCAATTTTGAAAAGGAGTTGTGGAGTTCCTGCTAGTGTCCTGATCAATATTTACTCCACAGTCAAGTTAAAGTCAGATTTTCTGACCCCCATTGTCACATGGGTGTTGTGGGATCCTGCTATACATAAATTATCTGACATCACAAAAGTGGCTACATTTTAAATATGTTTTATTGGCAGTAATGTGCTTTGGAACATTGTGAAAAACACTTCAACAATGCAAATTTCTTTCTGCTGTGTCTCTTCATTCAACAGATATTCAAATTTGATTAGGTGATTTTAAAAGTCTTTTAATTGCTGTAGAATTTTGTCCTTGCTTTCTCTGACTTTTAATGGTGAAATTAAGATTGAGAATAGAACTGATTAAACCATTAAGGGGAATATGTGATTTTGATGGAAACAGACTGAAAGGAATTTTTTTTAACCCTCTGATTCCTGAATGATCAAACGACACTGTTATTTCTTTGTGTCAGCATTTAGTCAGGTATCCATGGGGAAGTGTACTCATCAAAGATGAGTTTCGACAAAGCAAAGGCTTTACATTATTTTTACAGATAACACGTTTCCAATAAAAATCTTACAGATTTACAAGCTTAAATAAAACAAAAGACTTGTGGATGCTGGAGATCTGAAACAATAAACAAAAATTGCTGGAGAACTCGGCAGGTCTGGCAGTATCTGTGGAGGGAAAAACAGAGTTAATTTATAAAGTCCAGTGATCCGGCTTCAGAACAAATACATCTTGAATTCTGAAAAAGAATCACTGGACTTGAAATGTTAACTCTGTTTCTCTCTCAGCCTGACCTGCCGAGTTCCTCCAGCACTTTCTGTTTTTGTTACACGTTTACACAATTTTATCTCTATCCAATAGGGATCATTCTATTCTGCATTCTAAATGAGCTTAAATGACTATATTATCCAATCATGTTCAATTATGTACACCGTTATAATATCTAATCAAATCCTTCCATATTCACACCTACTGATTGTCAGTGTGTACTTGGTGATTATCAAAACTCATCACTGTCCTTTTACCCACTTTCCCAGACCATTAGAATTGGCTTATTAACTTAAACCCATTGATCATAGTTTCACAATTCGCAACATTCATAAAACCATAAAGTGTAGGAGCAGAGAGAGGCCATTTGAGAGCAGCACATTGGCTCAGTGGTGCTCACTGCTGCCTCTCAGGGTCATGGGTTTGATTCCAGCCTCGGGCAACATCATTGCGGAGTTTGCACACTCTCCCCATGTATGCGTGAGCTTCCTCCAGTACTCTGATTTTTCTCCCACGATCCAAGGATGTGCAGGTTAGGTGGACTGGCCATGCTAAATTATCCATAAAGCCCAAGGATGCGCAGGACAGCCATGGGAAATGTTGGGGTTGTACGGAGGTGCGAGCATGGGTGGAATGCTCTTCAGAAGGTCGAAGCAGACTTGATGAGCTGAATGACATCATTCTGTACTATCAAGAATCTATGATACCATCATCGAGTGTGGTCCACCATTTGATGATAGCTGATATGTTTCTCAACCCCATTCTCCTGCCTCCTCCCTGTAATACTTGATCCTCTTACCAATCAAGAACCTGTCTATCTCTGTCTTAAATACACTCAATGACTTGGCCTCCACTGTCCTGTGTGGCAATGAGTTCCACAGAGTCACCACCCTCCGGCTGAAGATATTCCTCCTTATCTCTGTTCAAAGGCTGTGCTCCTGGGTCCTAGTCTTTCCTGTTGGTGGAAACATCTTCTCCATGTCCACTATAATCAGGCCATGCAATATTAGAATTTAGACCAGATGTGTGACAAATGTGGTACAGGCAGGAAAAACGAGCAAAATCATTGCTGGATAAGAGCTGAATAAACATCTGTTTAGGATTTGGATGGATCAGTGCATTGTTATCTGAAATGATGCAGGCCAGGGTTAAGTAGTGGAGATGAATGAATGTTCTGAAGTTTGCTCTCTAAACTTTGAAGCCTGATAGTATTTCTGAGGGTTTCCTTCAGTGTATTAAATATAAGAGATTCGGGCTACCTACTCACTTCTCCCTGTAAATGGAGTAAAAGATCAGATGAGAATCAGAAAAGAAAAGTTCTGCAAGTTTAGATTAGAGTTGCAGCCCTGACGTGCTTTGGCCAGACTGCTCTGCAGCTAAAACCCTCCAGCAGAGACACTGGAGAAAGGTCAACAACCTTAAGCTTTAATTCTGTTTCTTTCTCCATTGATGCTGCCAAACCTACTGAGAATGTCCATCCTCTTTTTGTTTCTGAAATGCAGCGTCTGTAGTGCTTTAATTTGTTTTTTGTCCTATCTACCTAATCTTTTTTTAAATGTTGACATATCACAGTCACTCAGCCATCTCAGTAAATGATGTTGCTTTTCTTCACTATCCTAAATCTCTTACTTTTAATCTTACGTTTGTGCCCCAGGCCAGGATTGTTCTAAATCGTAGGATTGTTATGGTGCAGACGGAGATCAATCTACCTATCATATCTCTACTGGCTGTCTATACGTTTTAGTTGAGCACCGATCTAGGATAACCACTGAGACAATCGGCTCTATTCACTCTGTCCCAACCCATTAGATTTATAAGCAGTTCTAGTCATGCCCCTTAATTTCCAAGAGTAGCAAAAAATGTTTTCCTGTCTACTTTCCTACCAGGCATCATTGTGCTAAATCTGCACCACATTCACTATAACCCCAGGGAACCACAAGACTAGTTTCTTATTAGAGACTAATTTGGGGCGGTACAGTGACACAGTGGTTAGCACTGCTGCCTTACAGCACCAGAGACCTGGGTTCAATTCCTGCCTCAGGCTACTGACTGTGTGGAGTTTGCACATTGTCCCTGAGTCAGCATGGGTTTCCTCTGGGTGCTCCGGTTTCCTCCCACAGTCCAAAAATGTGCAGGTTAGGTGAACTGGCCATGCTAAATTGCCCGTAGTGTTAGGTGAAGGGGTAAATGTAGGAGAATGGGGTCTAGGTGCATTGCGCTTTGATGGGTCGGTGTGGACTTGTTGGGCCGAAGGGCCTGTTTCCACACTGTATCTAATCTAATCTAATCTAACAGCAGGGGATGACTGGTGGCAGTTTACCTGAGGGTTAGCACATCTCAGGCAATGGGAGAGGTAAGAAGGAGAATCCTTCATGGTTACGGGACTTGAACCCATCCTGTTGGCATAACTCTGCGTTGCAAACCAACTGACCAACCAACTGAGCTAACTGTCTCCCAAATCGGCACGATACTCATTGTAAAGTCACAGTCAGAGGGCCATCCAGCACGTAAACAGACCCTTCGGTCCAACAAGTCCATGCTGATCATAATCCCAACCGAAACTAGGCCCACCTGCCTGAACTTGGCCCATATTCTTCCAAACAATTCTTATTCATGTACTTATCCACATGATTTTTACATGTTCTAAATGTACACACATCCACCACTTCCTTAGGAAGTTTATTCCAGTCTCTGTGTAAAAAAATTGCCCCTCATGTCTTTTTTAAAACTTTCTCCTCCCATCTTTAAAATACACCCCCCATCTTGAAATCTCCCAGCCTAGGGAAATGATATCATTCACCTTATCTATTCCCTCATGATTTTATAAAACTCTACCTCCTACATTCCAGTGAAAGAGTCCCAGCCTATCCAGCCTCTCCTTATAACTCAAACCATTCATTCCCAGCAACATCCTGGTAAATCTTTGGTCACCCTCTCCAGTTTAATAATATCCTTCCTGTAACAGGGTTTTACTCTGGTGCAGTATTGACAGAGTGTTCCATTGTGTTCAGGGTGCTGTGTTTCTGCTGAAATGGTAATGAGTCCCCATTTGCTGTCTCAAATGGGTGTTAATTTTCCCATTGTACTATTTCACATAAAAGCAGTTGTGTAAATAAAATTTGCATCTCAAAAATAATCAGCCAGACTTCTCAGTGTCCCAGTCTCATGCAGGAATGCAAAGTCATACTTGTGTTCTGAAGGAGAGTCACTGGACCCGAAACATTAACTCTGCTTTCTCTTCACACATGCGGCCAGACCTGCTGAGCTTTTCCAGCAACTTCTGTTTTTGCCTCTGTTCTGACTACTCCTTTGTTCCATAGGACTGTTCATAACAAAAACATGAATCGCTGGAGAAACTCAGGAGGTCTGACAGCTACTGTGGGGAGAAAGCAGCAGTTAATGTTTGGTGGCTCTTCTTCAGAACCGTTAGCTCTGCGTTCTTCCCACGGATGCCGCCAGACCACTGAGTTTCTCCAGCGATTCGTGTTTTTATTCCAGATTTCCACAGTTCTTTGTTGTATGTCACCCTGTCACAACAGTCAGCTGCTGTATTCTGAAATGTAAAGGTCCTCACAGCCATTCTGATAGCCACAGTCAGCACTGTGGTAAATGTGATGTTGGAGTACTGGGAAGGAAGGGTAGCCATTGGCTAGGAAAGGTTGGGTGCCAGGTAGGTATGGGGCCAGGTGGGGTGGCTGCAGAGTGCCAGCTGTGGGATGACGCATTGCCAAGTGAATAGGGTTCTCGAGTATAAACTGGCAGACTACCTTTGGTGTCTCTAAAACTCTGTGAAAATCAATTGAAATGGCCAAATGTATTTTCAAGGAACAGATTTGTCAGATATTTTCTTTGCGACTCTTATTAAGCATATCACACCAGAGGTGGTTGTTTTGGAGTGTGTTCTTTCTCGGCAGAGATGAAATACTGAAGGAATCGCTTGGGTTCTCCTTCCTTGATTTCTTTAAGCTGTCAGACGAAGTCATTTTATTACACTTTTCCCAGTACTGCTAAAAGCTGCCGTCAAGTAATTCTGTGAGAACTGTCAAAGCCATAACTAGGAACAGTGGAAATGCCTCCTGGGGGTTTGTGTTGCATATGTAAGATTTATGATATGAGATATGCAGTGAAGTGCTGATGGTTCGCAAATCTAAGCACCTATGGGTAAGTTTTACTTTTCATTCTCAAAGCTTTTCAATGAAGGAAATTTAAAAGCATAGTGATTATTCACCTCAAGTGTATGTGAACCACTATGCAAAACCCAACTGACATTTTAAAACATGGGCCAATCCCTTAATTAAACTCTCCTTTAATAGTAAGTTGCAATGATGAAGTAGTAAAAGAAAATATGGATGTGCAAAGGGAGATCGTTCTGTTGTAATATTGAATAAATCTATTGTGGATATTATTAGGATAAATTGTACCTCCTACATGACTGTTCATCAGTTAGGCCGATCAGGTTACCCTGAAGCTAACGTTTGGATATTGGTAATGATATGGATATGGATAATGAATATTTCAATGTTGCATTTGTTTTTTTACAGGTGGAATATTCAGTTGGTAGTCAAATGAGGTCGATAGCAAAACTGAATTCAATGCTGGTCTTGACCAATCTTCTCAAACATTCATGGTTAAAAATCACCCAACACCAGGTTGTAGTCCAACAGATTTATCTGGAAGCACTAGCTTTCAGAGCGCTGCCCCTTCATCAGGTGGCTGTGCCAGGAGCTCTGGGACTCTGGCTGATTTCCAAGTTCCCTGGCTTAGTGTTGCTCCTGTCACCACGGCTAACGTCAGAATCATTTTAATAGATCGGGCTGCCGTAGGTGGCCAGTTGTCTGTTCTGTAGGTCTCTATCACTCTCACAGGAACTGAAGCAGGAATACCCATTTCCTCTGATTCAGCACTGGGCAGGACGTTTACCATCAGGGGTGAACTACAGCTGTTTTAGATCTGCAGTTGGAGGTGTAACTTAAGATATCATCTCTACTTCTCCGAAACTTTTACTTTGTGTAATTTCCATTCCTAAGCATTTTCTAAAAAAAAGTCTGTGACTGGACGTTCCTTGCCCAAGGATGCATTTTTTTTTTTTTTAAATGTTATTTCTTTCAAATAACATTTCAAATGTTCACTGGATTTCTGCAACATTTGAGAATCCAGGACTCTATTTGAAAGTCAGTATGAAACCTTTCTGCATGTTGTGAATCACCAACTGGTTAGAGATTTAGACATTCCAGTCAGAAAGTGTACCATGTCAGAAATGTATCGCCATGCAGTGCTCTATCACAGAGGCATGACATATACAGTGCCTGGAGAACTGGTTTGCAGAGTTACTCACTGAACTAAAGCAAAGAACTGCAGGGATGCTGGAAATCTGAAACTAAAATAAAGAAGAGTCCATCGTATTCACTCCTCCCAATGTGGTTTCCTCTATGTTGCTGATTGGATGATCACTTTGCAGAACGATCACTTTTACCACCCCACCCTGTTCCCTGGGCCAACATTTCAGTCTCTGGCTTGCTGCAGGGCTCTAGCGAAGCTCAGTGCAAACTGGAAGAACAGAACCTCATTCTCCGCTTGAAGACCCGACACCCTTCTGGACTCAATATGGAGTTCTAGGAGAAAGTGAGGACTGCAGATGCTGGAGATCAGAGCTGGAAATGTGTTGCTGGAAAAGCGCAGCAGGTCAGGCAGCATCCAAGGAACAGGAGAATCGACGTTTTGGGCATGAGCCCTTCTTCAGGAATGAGGAAAGTGTGCCCAGCAGGCTATGATAAAAGGTAGGGAGGAGGGACTTGGGGGAGGGGCTTTGGAAACACGATAGGTGGAAGGAGGTTAAGGTGAGGGTGATAGGCCGGAGGGGGGGTGGGGGCGGAGAGGTCAGGAAGAAGATTGCAGGTTAGGAAGGTGGTGCTGAGTTCGAGGGATTTGACTGAGACAAGGTGGGGGGAGGGGAAATGAGGAAACTGGAGAAATCTGAGTTCATCCCTTGTGTTTGGAGGGTTCCTAGGTGGAAGATGAGGCGCTCTTCCTCCAACCGTCATGTTGCTATGGTCTGGTGATGGAGGAGTCCAAGGACCTGCATGTCCTTGGCGGAGTGGGAGGGGGAGTTAAAGTGTTGAGCCATGGGGTGGTTGGGTTGGTTGGTCCGGGTGTCCCAGAGGTGTTCTCTGAAACGTTCCGCAAGTAGGCTGCCTGTCTCCCCAATACAGAGGAAGCCACATCGGGTGCAGCGGATGCAGTAAATGATGTGTGTGGAGGTGCAGGTGAATTTGTGGCGGATATGGAAGGATCCCTTGGGGCCTTGGAGGGAAGTAAGGGGGGAGGTGTGGGCGCAAGTTTTGCATTTCTTGCAGTTGCAGGGGAAGGTGCCGGGAGTGGAGGTTGGGTTGGTGGGGGGTGTGGACCTGATGAGGGAGTCACGGAGGGAGTGGTCTTTTCGGAACGCTGATAGGGGAGGGGAGGGAAATATATCCCTGGTGGTGAGGTCTGTTTGGAGGTGGCGGAAATGACGACGGATGATATGATGTATATGGAGGTTGGTGGGGTGGTAGGTGAGGACCAGTGGGGTTCTGTCCTGGTGGCGATTGGATGGGCGGGGCTCAAGGGCAGAGGAGCGGGAAGTGGAGGAGATGCGGTGGAGAGCATCGTCAACCACGTCTGGGGGGAAATTGCGGTCTTTGAAGAAGGAGGCCATCTGGGTTGTTCGGTTTTGGAACTGGTCCTCCTGGGAGCAGATGCGACGGAGACAAAGGAATTGGGAATATGGGATGGCGTTTTTACAGGGGGCAGGGTGGGAGGAGGTGTAGTCTGGGTAGCTGTGGGAATCGGTCGGTTTATAGTAAATGTCTTCCAAATTTTGTTGGTCTGAACGTAGTTCGGAGTCTGTGCAGGGTCAGTCGGTTCCGTAGGCTGAGGAAGGAGATGTGGCTGTGGTAGCAAGTCTGTTTGAGAACGTGGCTGAAGAGCTTCTGGGCAGGTCCTTGGAATCCTCCATCGCCAGACCATAGCAACACGATAGCTGGAGGAAGAGCACCTCATCTTCCACCTAGGAACCCTCCAACCACAAGGGATGAACTCAAATTTCTCCAGTTTCCTCATTTACCCTCTCCCCACTTTGTCTCAGTCCCAACCCTCGAACTCAGCACCACCTTCCTAACCTGCAATCTTCTTCCTGACGTCTCCACCCCCACCCCCACTCCGGCCTATCACCCTCACCTTATCACCCTCACCTTGACCTCCTTCCACCTATTGCGTTTCCAACGCCCCTTCCCCAAATCCCTCCTCCCTACCTTTTATCTTAGCCTGCTGGACACACTTTCCTCATTCCTGAAGAAGGGCTCATGCCCGAAACGTCGATTTTCCTGCTCCTTGGATGCTGCCTGACCTGCTGCGCTTTTCCAGCAACACATTTACAGCTCAATATGGAGTTCACCAATTTTAGGGCCTGGACAACCTCTTCCATGTCCTTTAACATGTCCTCATCTCCCATCTCTTTGTTCCTCACTAGATCTTTCCCTGTTTCTGATTATAAGAGACCTATCATTGTTTTCCTTCTTTTTAACTTCGCATACCTATAGAAGCTTTTACAATCAATTTTGTATGTTCCCCACAAGCTAACTCTATTTCCCTCTTTTAATCTTTTATCTTTTAATCCATGTCCTTCACCATGGTTAGCTCATATCTCAGACCATCGTGGTTTCATTTGTTTAGATTCAGGATCAATTAAATCACTCTCCATCTCAATAAAGAGTTGTCTCATATGGTACAAAATTGTCAGACTACATGCACATCCCTAAATTTAATCTCCCATCCATGGTGACTGTGCCTTAAATTCACTTCCAGAATATTCCCTTTCTTAGATATCTTTGTTACCAACCTGCTCAGAAATTTTATGAAATGCTGAAAGTAGGTAGGACTTGAACCCACGTCTCCTGGATTAGAGGTAGGAACAATACCACTGGACCACAAGAGCCCTCCCTCCCCCCTCTTTTAAGATGGTCCACAAACCTTACTTGTTTAACTAAATTTTTCTTTCTACAGCTCAGTGGCAAATAAAAGACCAAAAAATTAATTGGCATATCTCGTATTCAGATATGATTCATTTTGCTCCACATTGTTTATTTTTAATTGTTGTTGAATGTATTTTTATTACCTTGTATGTACTCTGACACTGAGCTCTCCAATTATTCCTGCTGCAGCAAAAGACAGCATAGGAAGGACCTATGAGGATTGATCTTCCTTTCAAAATGCATATGATGTTGTCTTTCTCAGAATAGAGTGAGGTTGGATAATTTAACAGACACGATACATAATCCTCAGGGAATGTATTGAGGTGCCCAGTACTTCAATGCTTGATGATGTCACATGAATCGTATTGTTGCTTCCTGTTATGTGATGAGTCCTTGAGCTGACCCTTCTTTTGACAGGTAAACACGCAGCTTCCCCCAGGGGCTCCAGTGTTAGTGCCCTGTCTCTGAGCCAGGAGGACTGGCTTCAAGCCCTACCTGCTGTAGAAGTGTGTCATAACATCCTTGAACAGGTTGATTAGAAATATCTGCTCATAGCTCCCTAATTCCCTGAATTCATATGAAGCTCTGTATTTGTACTGTTTCTAGTCATATTGCTGCATCCTAATGTGACTCACTGTAGCTATAATTACAGTTGAAACAGAGATTAATGTCTCTCAGTGAGCAACAACTATGTAACCACACTTCCCTTTAGTATATTGCCTCATGTCACTTCTAAATCGAAGAAAACCGAATAAAGATAAAAACCCCAGTCAGATCGTCATTGCTTTAAGAAATCGTGATAAATTATTCCCTTCACCAGGTCCAGAGGCATTGATTTTCCTGTGTGCAAGCAATGGCTAATGGTAGTCTGTGTTGAGAGATATGGGAGATGAGCACAAATGGGCCTGTCAGATAAGTAGACAAAGATGTCCTAACTTTATTTATTTCACCTGTTTTCATTCCTTCTCCCCTAGGTCTGTAATGGGTTTAGACAAGGACCCTGACCTCGTGCACATTGAAGCGAGGAACACAGCTGGATGTGAGTTTTTTTTTCATCAAACAGTGAATAAAGTTGCAACTGGTTATAATGCAAAGCTAGCAGAGTACTTCAGCCTCGTGAGGTGCCATTGAGATTTTCAGTAATCAACAGGTCACAGTTAAAGTCTCTGGGTTTCCAATATAACTACCGTGCTGAAAAACTGTACCCTGCAAACAGTTAGCCTGCAGTTGGATCAGTTGCATTGTATAGCACTGTCTTTCATCATTTGTTGTTGTGTGTTTGATTTTTATTTGCCTGAGGGGTCTATAGCTTCACCAATTCTCTTCCTTAGAGCAAGAATCCAGATGGTTGCTGTCTCTGGACACAAAATTCCAAAATGTTTCTAGAGCACCACATTCAATTCGACTTTTCACTCACGGAGGATTCAGTGAGGTTTCATCTTTCGATAGTAACAGTCAGGCATTAATGCAACAAACTTCAACAAATGTCTTTTTTAAATCAGAATTTCTGATCAACATTATTTCGATAGGTTCCGCCTACTTTGTCAGGGATACATTTTTTAAACTCTTATAGAAAATTGTTCCATAGTCTTGGATGCCTGTTCAGGAATACTTCCAAAGAGGTTAAAATGATGAAAAGATTCAATTAAAAAGCCTAACTTTTCTTCTCTCCTTACTGTGCTAGTATAATACAATGAGAAAGGATTTATTATTAATCTCACTATGAAGGAACATGAAGTTAGCAGGGACCATAATATGATTGTATAATACATTGAATTTGAAGGAGACAAGATTGTTAGACGAGGAAATGGGCACGGTGGCTCAGTGGTTAGCACTGCTGTCTCGCAGCACCAGGGAGCCAGGTTCGATTCCAGCCTCAGGCCACTGTCTATGTGGAGTTTACACATTCTCCCCGTGTCTGCATGGGTTTCCTCCGGGTGCTCCGGTTTCCTCCCACAATCCAAAAATGTGCAGGTTAGGTGGGTTAGCCATGCTAAATTGCCCATAATTTCAGGGATGTGTAGATTAGGTGCATTAGTCAGGGGTAAATGTAGGGCAATGAGCTTAGGTGGGATACTCCTCCGAGATCGGTGTGGACTTATTAGGCTGAAGGGCCTGTTTCCACGCAGTAGGGATTCTAATTGATAAAAGATAAGATTGATTGATGAGATAAAAAAACTGAATAAAGGCAACTATGAGCACATGAAAGTGAATTTATAAGTTAGATTAAATGATTGATAGATCTATAGAGATGCAGAACTAAACCTTTAAGGACATATTTCAGAATACACAGAATAGAGACATTCTAACAAGCCCAAATGATTCTGCAGTTAACTAGAAGCATTAAAGATAGTGTCAAGGTGAAAGAAAAAGCATGTAATTGTGTTCAGTCAGATTGCAGCTCGGCTGATGAGACAAGGCATCAAAGTATGACTAAAGCATTCGGAAGGAGGAAAGTATTAGAGTATAGGAGAAAGCTAGCTCGAAATATAAAAGCAGACAGAAAAAAATGTCTATAAATGTTTAAAACAGAAAAAAATTAATAAAGTAAGTGTTGGCCTGATGGAAAGGAGTCTGAAAAATTGATAATGCAATGTACAGAAATGACAGATTAATTGACGAGGTATTTTGCATCAGTGTTCATCAGCTTTAAGGAGAAAGTGAGGACTGCAGATGCTGGAGATCAGAGCTGAAAATGTGTTGCTGGAAAAGCGCAGCAGGTCAGGCAGCATCCCTCTTCCTTGGATGCTGCCTGACCTGCTGCGCTTTTCCAGCAACACATTTTCAGCCTTCATCAGCTTTAACTCAGGAAGTGAAAATGAAGCCACATATTGGGGAAATTATGGTCACCAGAGAAGTGATATTGAATTAATTGTTGAAACTGTGGGCTGATAAGTGTCCGGGCACAGGTGGATTTCATCCAAGGCTCTTAAAAAGATGTTGTGAGTCAGATAGTAGAATCATTTGTTGCAGCAAAATACTGCTCTGGCAAACAAATGGCCTCCAAATGGTTGAGTGCACAATCCTGCAAATGATCAAGGAGTGCTATACTGTCAGAGGGTCAGTACTGAGGGAGTGCTGCACTGTCAGAGGGTCAGTATTGAGGGAGTGCTGCACTGTCAGACAGTGAGTACTGACGGAGTGCTGCATGATCAGAGACCCATTATTGAGGCAGTACTGCACTGTCAGAGCGTCAGTACTGAGGGAGTGCTATACTGTCAGAGGGTCAGTACTGAGGGAGTGCTGCACTGTCAGAGGGTCAGTGCTGAGGGAGTGCTATACTGTCAGAGGGTCAGTATTGAGGGAGTGCTGCACTGTCAGACAGTGAGTACTGACGGAGTGCTGCATGATCAGAGACCCATTATTGAGGCAGTACTGCACTGTCAGAGCGTCAGTGCTGAGGGAGTGCTATACTGTCAGAGGGTCAGTACTGAGGGAGTGCTATACTGTCAGAGGGTCAGTACTGAGGGAGTGCTATACTGTCAGAGGGTCAGTATTGAGGCAGTACTGCGCTGTCAGAGGGCCAGTACTGAGGGAGTGCTGCATTGTCAGAGGGTCAGTGCTGAGGGAGTGCTGGACTGTCGGAGGGTCAGTGCTGAGGGAGTGCTGCAGCACGATCAGAGAATCAGTGCTGAGGGAATGCTATACTGTCAGAGGGTCAGTACTGAGGGAATACCACATATTGGAAGATCAGTTTTGAGGGAGTACTGCACTGTCAGAGTGTCAGTATTGAGGGAGTGCTGTGAGACAGTACTGAGGAAGTGCTATACTGCCAGAAGGTCAGTACTGAAGGAGTTCTGCCCTGGCAGAGGGTCAGTATTGAGGGAATGCTGCACTGTCAGAGGGTCAGTACTGAGGGAGTGCTGCACTGTCAGACAGTGAGTACTGACGGAGTGCTGCATGATCAGAGAGTCATTATTGAGGCAGTACTGCACTGTCAGAGGGTCAGTGCTGAGGGAGTGCCACACTGTCGGAGGGTCAGTACTCAGGGAGTGCTGCATTGTTAAAAGCTAAGTACTGAGGCAGGAGACACTGTCAGAGGGTCAATTCTGAAGGAGGACCGCACTGTCGGATGGTCAGTGCTGAGGGAGTGCCGCACTGTCAGAGGGCCAGTGCTAAGGGAATACCGCACTGTTGGAGGGTCGATAGACAATAGGTGCAGGAGTAGGCCATTCGGCCCTTTGATCTACCACCACCATTCATTATGATCATGGCTGATCATCCACAATCAGTATCGTGTTCCAGCCTTATCTCCATAACCCTTAATTCCACTATCTTTCAGAGCTCTATCCAACTCTTTCTTGAAAGTATCCAGAGACTTGGCCTTCACTGCCCTCTGGGGCAGAGCATTCCACACACCCACCACTCTCTGGGTGAAGAAGCTTCTCCTCATCTCTGTCCTAAATGGTCTACCCCGTATTTTTTAAACTGTGTCCTCTGGTTCGGCACTCCCCCATCAGCGGAAAAATGCTTCCTGCCTCCAGACAGTCCAATCCTTTAATAATCTTATACGTCTCAATCAGATCCCCTCTTAGCCTTCTAAACTCAAGGGTATACAAGCCCAGTCACTCCAATCTTTCAAAATATGATAGTCCTGCCATTCTGGGAATTGACCTAGTGAACCTCTGCTGCACTCCCTCAATAGCCAGAATGTCTTTCCTCAAATTTGGAGACCAAAACTGCACACAATACTCGAGGTGCAGTCTCACCAGGGCCCTGTACAGCTGCAGAAGAACCTCTTTGCTCCTATACTCAATCCCTCTTGTTATGAAGGCCAGCATGCTATTAGCTTTCTTCACTACCTGCTGTACCTGCATGTTTACCTTCATTGACTGGTGTACAAGAACACCTAGATCTCGTTGTACTTCCCCTTTACCTAACTTGACTCCATTTAGGTAGTAATCTACCTTCCTTTCTTGCCAAAGTGGATAACCACACGTTTATCCACATTAAACTGTATCTGCAATGCATCCGTCCACTCACCTAACCTGTCCAAGTCACCCTGTATTCTCATCACTTCCTCCTCTCATTTCACCCTGCCACCCAGCTTTGTGTCATCAGCAAATTTGCTAATATTACTTTTAATACCGTCATCTATATCATTAATGTATATTGTAAATAGCTGCAGTCCCAGCACCAAACCTTGTGGTACCCCACTGGTCACCGCCAGTCATTCAGAAAGGGATCTGTTTATCACTACTGTTTGCTTCCTGTCAGTCAGCCAATTTTCAATCCAAGTCAGTATTTTGCCCCTAATACTATGTGCCCTAATTTTGCTCACTAACCTCCTATGTGGGACTTCATCAAAGCTTTCTGAAAGTCCAGGTACACTACATTCACTGGCTCTCCCTTGTCCATCTTCATAGTTACATTCTCAAAAACTTCCAGAAGATTAGTCAAGCATGATTTCCCCTTCGTAAATCCATGCTGACTCTGACCTATCCTGTTACTGCTATCCAAATGAGTCATTACTTCATATTTTAATAATTTACTCCAGCATTTTTCCCACTGTTGAAGGGTCAGAGCTGAGGGAGTACTGCACTGTCAGAGGGTCACAGTGTTGAGTGAGTACAACACTGTTGGAGGGTCAGTGCAGAGGGAGTACAGCCCTGTTGGAGGGTCAGTGCTGAGGGTGTGACGCACTGTTGTAGGGTCAGTGCTGAGGGAGTACCGCAATGTCGAGGGTCAGTGCTGAGGGAGTACCGCACTGTTGGAGGTCAGTGCTGAGGGAGGACCGCACTGTCGGAGGGTCAGTGCTGAGGGAGTACCGCACTATTGGAGGTCAGTGCTGAGGGAGGACCGCACTGTCGGAGGGTCAGTGCTGAGGGAATGCTGCATGATCAGAGGGTCAGTGCTGAGGGAGTACCACACTGTCGGACGGTCAGTGCTGAGGGAGTGGGCACTGTCGATGGTCAGTACCGAGGGAGTGCTGCATGATGAGAGAATCAGTGCTGAGGGAGTACTGCACTGTTGGAAGGTCAGTGCTGAGGGAGTGCCACACTGTCGGAGGGTCAGTGCTAATGGACTACCGCACTGTTGGAGGGTCAGTGCTGAGGGAGTACCGCACTGTTGGAGGGTCACTGCGGAAGGTGTGCTGCACTGTTGGAGGGTCAGTGCTGAGGAAGTACTGCACTTTTGGAGGGTCAGTGCTGAGGGAGTACTGCACTCTTGAAGATTCCGTGCTGAGGGAGTACTGCACTCTTGAAGATTCCGTGCTGAGGGAGTACTGCACTGTTGGAAGGTCAGTGCTGAGGGAGTGCCACACTGTCGGAGGGTCAGTGCTAATGGACTACCGCACTGTTGGAGGGTCAGTGCTGAGGGAGTGCCGCACTGTTGGAAGGTCAGTGCTGAGGAAGTACTGCACTGTTGGTGGGTGAGTGCTGAGGGAGTACTGCAAAGTTGGAGGATCAGTGCAGAGGGACTACTGCACTGTTGGAGGGTCATTGCTGAGGGAGTACTGTACTGTTGGAGGGTGAGTGCTGAGGGAGTGCCGCACTGTGGGAGGGTCAGTGCTGAGGGAGTACCGCACTGTTGGAGGGTCACTGCGGAAGGTGTGCTGCACTGTTGGAGGGTCAGTGCTAATGGACTACCGCACTGTTGGAGGGTCAGTGCTGAGGGAGTACCGCACTGTTGGAGGGTCAGTGCTGAGGGAGTACCGCACAGTCGGAGGGTCAGTACTGAGGGAGTACTGCACTGTCAGAGGCTCAGTGCTGAGTGAGTACCACACTATTGGAGGATTAGTGCTGAGGGAGTGCTGCACAGCTGGACGGTCAGTGCTGGGGGTGTGACGAACTGTTGGAGGGTCAGTGCTGAGGGAGTACCGCAATGTCAGAGGGTCAGTGATGAGGGGGTGCCGCACTGTCGGAGGGTCAGTGCTGAGGGAGTGCCACACTGTCGGAGGGTCAGTGGTGACGGACTACCGCACTGTCGGAGGGTCAGTGCTGAGGGAGTGCCACACTGTCGGAGGGTCAGTGGTGACGGACTACCGCACTGTCGGAGAGTCAGTGCTGAGGGAGTGCCGCACAGCTGGAGGGTCAGTGCTGAGGGAGTGCCGCACAGCTGGAGGGTCAGTGCTGAGGGAGTGGGCCCTGTCGGAGGGTCAGTGCTGAGGGAGTACCGCACTGTCGGAGGATCAGTGCTGAGGGAGTGCCGCACTGTTGGAGGGTCAGTGCTGAGGGAGTGCTGCACTGTTGGAGGGTCAGTGCTGAGGGAGCACCGCACTGTTGGAGGGTCAGTGCTGAGGGAGTACTGCACTCTTGGACGGTCAATGCTGAGGGAGTACTGCACTGTTGGAGGGTCAGTGCTGTCGGTCTAATGCACTGTTGGAGGGTCAGTGCTGAGGGAGTGCTGCACTGTTGGAAGGTCAGCGCTGAAGAAGTGCTGCGCTGTGGGAGGGTCAGTGCTGCAGAATTGGAGGGTCCATGCTGAGGGAGTAGAGCACTGTTGGATGGTGTGTGCTGATTGAGTGGATTAGATTAGATTAGATTAGATTATATTAGATTAGATTACTTACAGTGTGGAAACAGGCCCTTCGGCCCAACAAGTCCACACCGACCCGCCGAAGCGTAACCCACCCATACCCCTACATTTACCCTTACCTAACACTATGGACAATTTAGCATGTCCAATTCACCTGACCTGCACATCTTTGGACTGTGGGAGGAAACCGGAGCACCCGGAGGAAACCCACGCAGACACGGGGAGAATGTGCAAGCTCCACACAGTTTGGTGTTGAGGGAGTACCGCACTGTTGGAGTGTCAGTGGTGATGGAGTGCTGCGCTGTTGGCGGGTCAGTGCTGAGGGAGGTCTGCATTGTCGAAGGGGCACTGCTGAGGGAGTGCTGCACTGTCGGAGGGTCTGTTCTGAGGGAGTCCTGCACTGTTGGAGGGTCAGTGCTGAGTGATTACTGCACTATTGGAGGGTCAGTGCTGAGGGAGTACCGCACTGTTGGATGCTTAGTCCTGAGGAGGTAGTGCACTGTTGGAGGGTCATTGCTGAGGGAGTACTGCACTGTTGGAGAGTCAGTGCGGAGGGAGTGCTGCACTATGGGATGGTCAGTGCTGAGGGAGTGCCGCACTGTTGGAAGGTCAGTGCTGAGGGAGTGGCGCACTGTTGGAGGGTTAGTCCTGAGGGGGTACTGCACTGTTGGAGGGTCAGTGCTGAGGGAGTGCTGCACTGTTGGAAGGTCAGTGCTGAGGAAGTACTGCACTGTTGGTGGGTGAGTGCTGAGGGAGTACTGCAAAGTTGGAGGATCAGTGCAGAGGGACTACTGCACTGTTGGAGGGTCATTGCTGAGGGAGTACTGTACTGTTGGAGGGTGAGTGCTGAGGGAGTGCCGCACTGTGGGAGGGTCAGTGCTGAGGGAGTACCGCACTGTTGGAGGGTCACTGCGGAAGGTGTGCTGCACTGTTGGAGGGTCAGTGCTGAGGAAGTACTGCACTTTTGGAGGGTCAGTGCTGAGGGAGTACTGCACTCTTGAAGATTCCGTGCTGAGGGAGTACTGCAATGTTGAAGGGTCACTGCTGAGGGAGTGCTACACTGTCGGAGGGTCTGTTCTGAGGGAGTACTTCACTGATGGAGGGTCAGTGCTGAGTGAGTACCACACTGTTGGTGGGTCAGTGCTGAGGGAGTGCTGCACTATTGGAGGGTTAGACCTGAGGGAGTACTGCACTGTTGGATGATCAGTTCTGAGGGAGTACTGCACAGTTGGAGGGTCAGTGCTGAGGGAGTGCTGCACTGTTGGAGGGTCAATGCTGAGGGAGTGCCGCATCATGGGAGTGTCAGTGCTGAGGGAGTGCTGTACTGTGGAAGGGTCAGTGCTGTGGGAGTGCCGCACCTTTGGAGGGTCTGTGATGAAGGAGTGCTGCACTGTGGGAGGATCAGTGCTGAGCTGTTGGTCGTGCTGTGCTGAGGGAGTGCTGCACTGTTGGTGGATCAGTGCTGAGGGAGTGCTGCACTGTTGGTGGATCAGTGCTGAGGGAGTGCTGCACTGTTGGAGGGTCACTGCGGAGGGAGTGCTGCACTGTTGGAGGGTCATTGCTGAGGCAGTGCTGCACTGTTGTATGGTCAGTGCTGAGGGAGTGCTGCACTGCTGGAGGGTCAGTGCTGAGGGAGTGCTGCACTGTTGGTGGGTCAGTGCTGAGGGAGTACTGCAATGTTGAAGGGTCACTGCTGAGGGAGTGCTACACTGTCGGAGGGTCTGTTCTGAGGGAGTACTTCACTGATGGAGGGTCAGTGCTGAGTGAGTACCACACTGTTGGTGGGTCAGTGCTGAGGGAGTGCTGCACTGTTGGAGGGTTAGACCTGAGGGAGTACTGCACTGTTGGATGATCAGTTCTGAGGGAGTACTGCACAGTTGGAGGGTCAGTGCTGAGGGAGTGCTGCACTGTTGGAGGGTCAATGCTGAGGGAGTGCCGCATCATGGGAGGGTCAGTGCTGAGGGAGTGCTGTACTGTGGAAGGGTCAGTGCTGTGGGAGTGCCGCACCTTTGGAGTGTCTGTGCTGAAGGAGTGCTGCACTGTGGGAGGATCTGTGCTGAGTTGTTGGTAGCGCTGTGGTGAGGGAGTGCTGCACTGTTGGTGGATCAGTGCTGAGGGAGTGCTGCACTGTTGGAGGGTCACTGCGGAGGGAGTGCTGCACTGTTGGAGGGTCATTGCTGAGGCAGTGCTGCACTGTTGTATGGTCAGTGCTGAGGGAGTGCTGCACTGCTGGAGGGTCATTGCTGAGGGAGTACTGCACTGTTGGATTGTCAGTGTTGAGGGAGTACTGCACTGATGGAGGTCCAGTGCTGACGAAGTACTGCACTGTGGGAGGGTCAGTGCTGAGGGAGTGATGCACTGTCAGAGGTGTTGTCATTTGAATGAGGTGTGAAAATGAGCTTCCTGCCCATACTTGCTGTAGGATCTTTCATTCTGGATTAGTGGTGCTGGAAGAGCACAGCAGTTCAGGCAGCATCCAAGTAGTTTCGAAATCGATGTTTCGGGCAAAAGCCCGTAGGATCTTTCATGTCAATTAGAGTCTTAGAGATATACAATACGGAAACAGACCCTTTGTCCATCTCATACCTGATGACCAGAAATCCTAAACAAATCTAGTCCCACCTGCCAGTACCCGGCCCATATCCCTCCAATCCCTTCATATTCATATACCCATTCGGATGCCTGTTATATGCTGTAATTGTACCAGCCTCCACTACTTCCTCTGGCAGCTCATTCCATACACGCACCACCCTCTGTGTGAAAAAGTTTTCATGCACTTTGAGACATCCAGAGTTTGTAAAACATGTTATATAAATGAAAATCTTTTCTTCTTGACCTGAACGCTTCATGTTTATGCGCCAAAACATTCAGTGATCAGATCTATTTCATTAGTATTCTCAAATTATTCCTGTCTTTGTTTTTTTTACTGCCCTAAAACATGATTTCCTTTGTTTTACCTCCTGGGTAGGGAATGCCAATTAACATTGCTCATCTACCTGTATTTGTTTAACACTGCACTGCATAATCAGCGCTGAGATTGAGTAACTCTTTCCAGTCTGCACTGAGCCAGCTATACCCAATCACTCTGACAAAACCAAACCACAAATTGGTGAACTGCGGTTTACTTCACTTTGCTGAATTTGTATATGAGACTGAATGTGATGCGCCCATCACCTGCCCTTACAGTGCTTCAGTCTCACCTTGCCTTTTAACACAATACATTTAATACAACCTCCAACAATTCAAATTAACCAAATTTAAATCACATTGACTCTCAGGAAATATAGGCACAAAGTTTTATTGCTCAGTTTGATACCTACTATTAATTAGTGAGTAAAAATTATAGATAATTCAATTTGATGAATTTGCAGCAAATTTTATAATGTCATAAAATAGAGTTGATTGCACCCTATCAGAAACCATATCTGTAATGAATTGCTAAATGATATATCTTGGAGCAATATATACATAAATAATACAATGCATCGATATCTCATTAGTCTGTTGGTTTTATACATTAAAGACCCGTGGGTTAGCCAGGTCTGACCAAATAAGATCAATGTAACTCGCTGTGGTGTATGCATTGGTCCTGATATAGTATAGTTACTTACATGATGAACTGAAAACACAATTTGAAGATATTTGTTGTGTTTTAGAGATTAAACTGCTTTTTCAGAGGCTGTTATTTATGGGAGGGACAGATTGTATTGTCTCACAAAGCATAATGACTGTATACTGGATTAGTGGTGCTGGAAGAGCACAGCAGTTCAGGCAGCATCCAACGAGCAGCGAAATCGACGTTTCGGGCAAAAGCCCTTCATCAGGAATAAAGGCAGTGAGCCTGAAGCATGGAGAGATAAGCTAGAGGAGGGTGGGGGTGGGGAGAGAGTAGCATAGAGTACAATGGGTGAGTGGGGGAGGAGATGAAGGTGATAGGTCAGGGAGGAGAGGGTGGAGTGGATAGGTGGAAAAGGAGATAGGCAGGTAGGACAAGTCCGGACAAGTCATGGGGACAGTTACTGAGCTGGAAGTTTAGAACTAGAGTGAGGTGGGGGAAGGGGAAATGAGGAAACTGTTGAAGTCCACATTGATGCCCTGGGGTTGAAGTGTTCCGAGGCGGAAGATGAGGCGTTCTTCCTCCAGGCGTCTGGTGGTGAGGGAGCGGCGGTGAAGGAGGCCCAGGACCTCCATGTCCTCGGCAGAGTGGGAGGGGGAGTTGAAATGTTGGGCCACGGGGCGGTTTGGTTGATTGGTGCGGGTGTCCCGGAGATGTTCCCGAAAGCGCTCTGCTAGGAGGCGCCCAGTCTCCCCAATGTAGAGGAGACTGCATCGGGAGCAACGGATACAATCAATGATATTAGTGGATGTGCAGGTAAGACTTTGATGGATGTGGAAGGCTCCTTTAGGGCCTTGGATAGAGGTGAGGGAGGAGGTGTGGGCACAGGTTTTACAGTTCCTGCGGTGTCAGGGGAAAGTGCCAGGATGGTAAAGTTCCTGCGGTGGCAGGGAACCTGTGCCCAAACCTCCTCCCTCACCTCCACCCTCTCGTCCTTGACCTATCACCTTCATCTCCTCCCCCACTCACCCATTGTACTCTATGCTACTCTCTCCCCACCCCCACCCTCCTCTAGCTTATCTCTCCACGCTTCAGGCTCACTGCCTTTATTCCTGATGAAGGGCTTTTGCCCGAAACGTTGATTTCGCTGCTCATTGGATGCTGCCTGAACTGCTGTGCTCTTCCAGCACCACTAATCCAGTATCTGGTTTTCAGCATCTGCCGTTATTGTTTTTACACCATAATGACTGTAGCTCTGGGAAATAGAGGTTTCACAAAATACACTTTGAGCCAGATGCAATGACATGAAATTTATGAATATAGTGTCTAGGAACCAAAACATTATCATTCAGCTATTTGGCCAGTTCTGTCAGATTCCATGTTTTACTGATTCATCATGGACTTCCAAACTAACTTGTTGATCCCCTGAAATTAAGGAGCAGCTAACACTTCTAGTGTCTTTATAAACAGCAATCCTCTACTCCCTTGTCAATACACATTCATCAGTTTAAATTTTCCTGGATATCAATTGACTCCAAAAAAGTTCCTTTCGTGGGGTTTCAGTTCCATGTGCCAATTAACTCCAAACAAATCTTTCTCCAACATCAAGTTGTACTGACTTTTGGGCCAAAGTCCCAAGGTCATTACCGAAATTAATAAAAAAGAAGAGAAAGCGCTGGAGAAACTCAGCAGGTCTGGCAGCATCTGAGAGAATGTTGAGTTAATGTGTTGAGTTTGGTGACCCTACACCAGAACTGAAGCAACTGGGTAACAGTGGTGTTGATGCTATTGACAAGGGATAGGATAACTGTGCGAGAGGGGTGAGGGTGGGGAGGAGTAAGGCAAATAGATGGAGACAGTGCACAGAGAGACAGAAGGAAGGGAAAGTGATTGCTGATAGTAAGTCAGGAAAGATGTAAGCATGGAATAGATTCCGATGGGAAGTGAAAATGCTTGAAAATGGGCTGTCAGTGTTGGGAATGATAGATACAGGACCAGGGGTCCAGGCAGGGAGGCCAGTGAACGTAAAGGAGGGTCTTCACCTTCTGAAACTGTTAAAGTTGATGCTGAGTCCTGAAGGCTGTAAGGTACAGTCTCTTCAGCTTACTCTGAATCTCACTGGAGAGCACGGCAGCAAACCTGAGACAGAGATGTTGGTCAGGTAACATGGTGGGGTGTTGAAATGGCAGACTACTGGAAGCTCAGGGTCATTTTTACAGCTGCAGTGGTGGTGTTCTGCAAAGCAGTTGCCCACTCTATGTTCACCTCCCCAATGTAGAGGAGACTACACTGTGAGTAATGACTGCAACAAATTAGATTATATGAAACATAGGTAAATCACTGCTTCACCTGTAAGGTATGTCTGGGGCCTTGGATAGTGAGGAAGGAGGAAGTAAATGAGCAGGTGTTACGCCTTCTGCGATGGGAGGGGGAAGGTACTATGGGGCTGTGATGGGGTATTGGAGTGAAGAGTCCACTGCAGAAGATGACACAGGAGGGGAGGGGAACACATGTCTGCTGATGGCATTCAGCTGAAGGCGGTGGAAATGGCAGCTAATGACCCTCTGGATATGGATGCTGATGGAATAGTGGGTGAGGACAAGGGGAACCCTATCGCTGTTGTGGGAGGGAAGGGGATGGTGAAGGTGGAAGTAAGGGAGTTGGGCTGGGATCAGTTGAAGGCCCTGTCAGCCACAGTGCTGGAACGATTCCTCGGTTGAGGAAAAAGGTGGACATGTTGGAGGTCCCATGCAGAAGCTGGCATCATCAGAACAGACATGACAGAGACAGAGGAACTGGGAGAATGGAATGGAGTCTTTATAGGAAGCAGAGTATGAGGATGTATAGTCCAGGGAGCTGAGGGAATCGGTGAGTTCATAGTGAATATTAGAATACACTGTCTATCCCCAGATTTGAAAACAGAGATGTTGAGGAAGGGACAGGAGGATTCAGAGAGGTGGGCCAGGTGTAAGTGAGAGCGGGTTGGAAATTGGAAGTGAAATTGATCAACTTTTCCAATTCCAGACAAGAGGGGGAAGCAGTACCAATGATGGCATTGCTATACCAGAGAAAGAGTTTGGGGTGAGGGTCAGCATAGGACTGGAACAAGGAATGTTCCACATCCTCCCCCCAAAGAGACAGGCATCAGTGGGACACATGGGGATACCCATGGCCACGTCTCCTACCTGAGGAAAGAGGGAGGGGTTAAAGAAGAAGTTGTTGAGGGTGAGGATGAGTTCGGCCAGAGAGAGGAGGGTCGGGATGGGTCAGGCCTTGGCTCCAGGACAAGCAGAGAGCCCACAGAGAGCCTGGCTGAACTTGATCTCTCACTGAATAACTTCTCCTTTAATTCATCTCACTGCTGCCAAATCACATAAGTGGCTATGGGGAAGCCACATGGGTCCCAGTTATCCCTGTCTCTTTATGGGGAATGTGGAACAATCCTTGTTCCAGTCCTACACTGGCTCCCTCCCACAACTCTTTCCTCTGTAAATTGATGACTGTTTCGATGCTGCTTCATGCTCCCGCCTGGACCTTGAAAATGTGTTAATTTTGCCTCCATTTTCCATCCCTCTATAACTTTCACATCGTCCATTTCCCTTCCTTTCCTTGACCTCACGGTCTCCGTTTCAGAGAATAAACTGTCCACTGTCACCCACTGCAAAGCCACAGACTCCGATCGCTGCCTTCCCCACAGCTCGTCACATCCCCCCCGTCCTGCAAGGACTCCATCCCATTCTCCCAGTTCCTTCCCCTACATCATATCCTGTTCAGCTGCTGACACAGCTTCCTTCTCCCATGACCATGGTTTCCCACTCACTGTGGTTGACAGGGCCCTCAGCCACATCCACCCTATCACCCATGCTTCTGCCCTTGCCCCTTCCCATCTGGTTCCCCTTCCCCTCACTTTCCATCCCACCAGCCTTCACATTCTCCACCATTTCCGACAACTCCAGCAGAACACCACCACCAATCACATCTTCCCCTCAGTCCCTTTGTCTGCATTTTGCAGGGATCATTCCGTCCAGGCCACTCTAGTCCATTCCTCGATAACTACCAACTCAACCCCCATCCCCACAGCACCTTCCCATGTAACATCCTGCCCCTTCCCCTCCTCCCTGCTCACCATCCAGGGGCCGAAACAGTCTTTCCAGGTGAAGCAGCATTTCACCTGGACCTCCTCCGATCTTGTGGATTGTATTCACTGCACCCAATGTGGCCTATTCTACGTTGGAGATACCAAACACAGACTGGGTGACCGTTTTGAGGAACACTTCCACAAGCAGGACCCTGACCTTGCCGTGGCCGGTCATTTTAACACAGTGTCCTGCTGACATGCCCCATGTGCTCACACGTGTTTCAGTGAATCACAGCACAGACTGGAGGGACATCATCTCATCTTCAGAATCGGCACTTTACAGCTTTCTGGGCTGGACATTGAGTTTGACACCTTCAGATTGTGAACCCATTCCCACTCCTTCCCTTGCTTTTGGCTTCACCTGTTACACTGTCTGTCACCGTGTCTGTCCTCTCTCCCCTTCCCACCCTGCTATCGCATAATTGCTGCCCCTGCCACACCTCACGTCAGCTCTGACGAAGAGTCATATCGACTCGAAACGTCAGATTATCTCTTTCCATGGATGCTGCTTGACCTGCTGTGATCTCCAGCATTTTCAGTTCACAAACCATTCTGTTTAAAGGTGTACCCACTGTGAAGAGGAGGCAGCGGGAAACAAGTTAGATAGCTTTCCTATTTGATTCTCATCCACATATTTCATTAGTTTCCAGTGAATTTAAGTTCATTGTCTGGTTAAATTAAGTTTAATCACAACTCACAGCTTAATCCACCTAATGCCTCAAATTTTCCTCCTCATTCAACTCTGAATCCATTACAGTGTTTCATCAGTGATTTGTACCAATTACACCTTGTTCTGATTTGTAATTCAATGCCCTGCAGATTCATCGCAGTGTCCTTTTTGCTTTGAGAACTGCCTCACACCAATGAGGTACGTTCAGTGACTGATCAAAGGTCGCTGTTAAACCCTTTACTGTCGGACCCATAACTGTTCCATTATTGTTTTCCTAAATGCCATAAGATGCAGAATATATATCATTGAGAAAAGTCTTTGACCTAACAGATCCATAGTGATGCTTATACTCAAAATAAATCTCCAAGCTGACTTCAGGGTAATTTCATTTAATTAATGTAATCTTCCATTCCTTTTTTTCCCTCCTATGTTATTCTAGCTTCCCATTGAATGCTTCCACACTACTCACTTCAAACAGTTGCTGTAGTAACAAGTGCCACATTCTCACCAGACTCTGGGTAACCATGTTTCTCCTGAATTCCTTGTTGGATTTAATTGGCTCTGCTCCAAAGTTAAACAAATCTAATTGATGTGCGCAGTCATAGAATGCCTACAGTGTGGAAGCAGGCCATTCAAGTCCATACCTTCTGAAGAGCATTGCAACCCAGACCCAGTCACACTTTCCCTGTAATGCTGCATTTTTCATGGCTAATCCATCTAACTTACACATCCCTGCACACTGTGGGCAACCTGCACATCTTTGGACTGTGGGAGGAAACCAGGGGAGAACACGGAAACACGGGGAGAACACGCAAACTCCACACAGACAGCCACCTGAGGCTGGAATCGAACCCAGAACCTCTAGTGCTGTGAAACAGCAGCACTAACCACTGAGCCACTGTGCTACCTCTAGAGTTTGCAAATGATGGCAATGACATTGTTCACTCTGCATCAGATTTGCATGGTCCCCTCAGTCTCTTCATTTCTGAGGTTAAGGATGTATAAGACTTTAAAGTTAAGGGACCACTTGAAATTGTGCGTAGATAACTTGGCCAAATGTGTTTATTATGCTGTATCTCATACCTTAACTGCATTAATCACTATCATGAATAGTGCACTGACTGAAACAAACTCTATTCTCTGTATGCACCGCATCAGCTGGGGTTCAGAAGAATCTGGGGTCTAAAACAGTATATTTTACCAGGATCACTGACAATTGTTGTCATGGACAAGCTCCTTGATTATTTTAGATGTCAGGAAGACGTACGTGATGCTGGATGATTACAAATAGAGTGTTTTACGTTTTTATGATTTCATTTCATGTCAGTTGATTGTCAGTGATTTTATTTGATCACTACCTGTTCCCAGATACTGACAAAGTGATTGTTTTTTTTTAAATGTAAATGATTGCAAATGAGTGAATAGGAATGCTTCTGAACATGGAATTCTGTCAAAGGTTTTTTTAGTCAGGCATTTTGCCAATGATTTCTTGCTCTCAGAACTCTATTTCTAGTGAATTGTTGACTGCTCAAAAACCTGGTGATTATGTTGGCTGATGTTGATAAGTTCCTCTCATAAGGTGCTTATGTTTTTAATTTGTTCATGGGATGTGGGTGACTCTAGCTAGGCAGCATTTATTGTTCATCCCTCATTGCCCAGAGGACAGTTAAGAGTCAACCACATTGCTGTGGGTCTGGAGTCATATGAAGGCCAGACCAGGTGAGGACAACAGTTTCCTTCCCTAAAGAACATTAGTGACCCAGATGGGTTTTCCCAACAATTGGCATTGTTTATATGGGTGCCTTTGGGCTTGCCTTTTATTCTGGATTTTCATTGAATACAAGTGTCCCCATCTCCCTTGGTGAGATTAGAACCCGGGTCCCCAGGCACCTGGGCCTCTGGATTCCAATCCACCAACATCTCCCCTTAAACTGGACTTTTTTTTTTAAATCAGCAGCGATCATCAATCATTTCCTCACCCCCTATCCACCCCACATTACTGCCCCACCTCCACTTTCCCTTTCTTACACTAGAGTCATGGAGTCATACAACCCAGAAACAGGCCCTTCAGCCCACCATGTGTATGCCAACCAGCAAACACCAGTCTACACTTATCCCGCATCCCTGCATTTGATCTACTGTGCCCTGGCATTTGAAATGCTCATCCAAAGTTTTGTGAGTATCTGCCCGACCGACCTCTCTGACAGCATGCTTCATATTTCTAGCGCCCTCTGGGTGAAAGAATGTTCTCTCAGATCTCCTGGAAACCATTTACACCTGACCTTATACTTGTGCCCCCTGGTCTAAGACACGTCATTCCTGATGAAGGGCTTTTGCCTGGAACGTTGATTTTCCTGCTCCTCGGATGCTGCCTGACCTGCTGTACTTTTCCAGTACCACTCTAACCTTGACTCTTAGACACGTCTGTCATGTTGTGACCTACCCTGTCTGTGCCTCTCATAATTTTCTATTGGGTTCCCCTCAGCCTCCTCTGCTCCAGGGAAAACAAACCCAGCCTATCCAGTCTCTCCTCCCAACGGAGACTTGCCATCCCAGGCAACGTCCTGGTGAATCTCCTCTGCACCTTCTCAGGGCACACACATCTTTTCAAGAGTCTGATGACCAGAACTGCACACAGTTTTCCATCTGTGGCCTAACCATTTTTATATGAAGTTGTAAAGCACATTGTAAAACTTCTCCAAAATCCTATACATGTTGTCACCTCCTGAATCTTTCTCAATGAGGTTTCTGTCTTTGTCAAAGTGTTAAAATAGCTCTTACCAAAGTCACCATGACATCAGATGTGACAAGTCAGATGGGTAACATGCTCCTCCTTATTGTTTGTAACCTGTTTATTGCCCTTGATGTGGAGGTGCTGGTATTGGACTGGGGTGGACAAAGTTAAATATCACACACCACCAGGTTATAGTCCAACAGGTTTAATTGGAAACACTAGCTTTTGGAGCACTGCTCCTTTGTCAGGCAGATAGTCCTAGTGTTGTGTGATCTTTAGATTTATTGCCCTTAACACAGCTGACCATGGAGATTCTCTTTTGTTGTGTCTTTGTAGTTTCCTAATGACAAAGGGGTGGCACGGTGGCTCAGTGGTTAGCACAGTTGTCCCACAGTGCCAGGGAACTGGGTTCCATTCCTGCCTCAGTTGACTGTGAAGTTTGCACATTCTCCCTGTGTCGGTGTGGGTTTCTGTGGGCCTCTGGCGTCCTCTCACAGTCCAAAGATGTGCAAGTTAGGGTGGATTGGCCATGTTGAATTGCCCATAGTGTGCAGGGATGTGTAGGTTAGATGTAAATGTCAGGGAATGGGTCTGGGTGGATTACTCTTCAGAGGGTTGGTGTGGACTTGTTGGGCCGAAGGGCCTGTTTCCACACTGTAGAGATTCTATATTTATATCCAACACCGTGGAAGTACATTCACCTGCTTTCATTCATTGCCAGAAAATTAACTATAGTCACCTCTCTTCCCACCCTCGCATTCAGTATTGCCCAAGGGTTTATCTTTGTCTTACTTTTTCTCATCCACATGCAACCGTTCACACACAGCCAGACATGTTCACAAACCATGAAGCCATTTAAGACCCTGCTAGCTGAGACCTATCTCACACCCAATTCCGTTCATCTATCTCCCTGTACCCATGCATCTTCAATGGGTCTCATTAAACCTCGATCTTAGAATTCTCACTTTTGCTTTCAAAATTCCTCCTGGCCTCATCATTCCATATCCTGATCTCTGCTCCAGCACCATTTGGTCTCCAGGATGATGTAAATCCAGCCTCTGTGCATTCTCCATGTTATCCACCCCACCCTGTGGCTGCACTCTCAGCTGCCAAGGCCACAGGCAGTGGAATATCCTCCGTACCCTTCTCCACTTCTATACCTCTTCCTAGTTTCAGACGTTTCTTTGATCAAGGTTCTGGTATTCAGCCCCAACCTCTCCATATGTGGCTCAATGCCAAATCTTGTTCCATAACACTCCTGCAAAGTACTTTGCTATACAGATGCTATATAAATGCAAGTGTTTGTTGATAGACCAAGTGGGGAGAAACAGTTTCCTTCTGGCGCAAGAACAGAACTGGACGTATATAACGAGGTCGACAGCATTTGTAGAGTGTGAAACAAAGTTAATGATTCATGTTGTCAGAACTGGAAATGTTTGCAATTTCACAGGTTTCAAGCAGTTGAAACAGAAAATGGGAATGAGAGTAAAGTAAAAACAAGGGAGATCTGTGAGAAGGCAGGAGACAGGAGAGACTAAATGTGAAGAGATATTTGGGTATGGGAAAATGGGGAGTGTCACAAGAAAAGAAACCACTGTTGGGCCTTGAGTATGGTGCATTGAAAGTAGAGTCCAATGTTGAATCAATGACCCTATGTTACTTGCCTTTGTAAAGATTTGTGAATAATGCAGAGAAGCAGGTGTTAGACAGCAACTTCGGAATGTTGTCGTTCAAAAGAACATGCAAAGAGGTTCGGTGTTGTTATCAATATCTGAAGGATGGTGGTCATTGACAGGTTTGCTATCATTACAACTTCAAATTCTGGACTAATCAGTTCTAATGGCCTAATCTGAAGCAAATTGCAGATGCTGGAGATCTGAAACAAGGGAAAACAGGAAGTGAGGGGATCCAAAACGTTTACTCTGTTTTTCTCTCCACAGATGCTGCCACACCTGCTGAGTTTTTCCAGCCATTTCTGTTTTTGTTGGTTTCAGTTGTCTGTCTGATAATAGATTAGGTGAAATTATCAACACTTTTCATCTTTTCGAGGTGTCAAATATATTTTTTCTATGTTTCCCTTGATTTGCATGTGGTATTTTGTTTTGACCTATTAACATCCTGTGGTGCATGTGTGGAAATAATGACAGCAGAATGATACCAGGTTATACGGTGAAAATAGTTTATGGTGTAAAATTGTTTTTGAGGTATTTCATTTCCCCAATTAAATAATCTCCACTCTGTTTTTTTTAACAGATGCTCAGTATGTTACCTGTCGAATTCAGAATTGTTCAGAAGCAGCAAGCAGCAAACCCTTCCCAGGATACATAGATCACAATTCCTTGGTGGTCCAAGATGACTATGTCTTTGCTCAGGTAACTGGTTTGATTTTCACTTCATTTTTCCACAGCTATAGACACAATGGAAGCATCAACTCTAAACTCACAAAGATTCTTGTGTACAGTGCAGAGCTCGACTCAAAACTATTGCTTAACTAATTTAGATCTGAGGCAGACAGAAGATATCTCGCACACGTGATTTGATTTTGATTTTATTGTCACATGAATTTAAATAAAAACACAATAAAATACATTGAAAATTTTTCATTTGTCACCAGGATATGGTGCCATTTTGAATAATGTAAGAATAAGGCAATAAAAGGAAATGTTAATTTAATCTGGAAAAGTGTTTTGTAGAGGAATAAGACAGTGCTATTTTCTGGGTCTGATTGAAAGAAGCAAAAACGTCCTTTAGTAGAGTGATATGCTCTTCTTGTCGGATGGAGGAGTTGAAGGAGAGTTTACGGGTTACTGTGGATTATATCTGCAATAAATGCCATTGGTTGCGAATCCTATCAGGTTGAACGGATCAGTTGGAGAGACAGTTAGAGGCAATGAGGAATTTACAAGAGCAGGGGGATGTGATGGATGGCAGTTATAGGAAGGGGGGAAAGTCTCAGATACAGTCACATAGATGGGTTAACTCCAGGAAAGGTAAGAGAGGTAGGCAGATAGTGCAGGAGTCTTCTGTGGCTATCCCCATTTCAAACAAGTATGCTGTTGTGGAAAATGTAGGGGTGTTGGGCCCTCAGGGAAACGTCGCACGAACAGCCAAGTTTCTGGTATTGAGACTGGTTTTAATGCAATGAGGGGTACGTCGGGTTCCAAGAGATCGATTGTGTTAGGGGACTCTCTAGTCCAAGGTACAGACAGATGATTCTGTGGCCAGCAGCAAAACATAGGAATGGTGTGTTGCTTCTGCGGTGCCAGGATCAATGATGTCTCAGAGAGGGTGTGGAATGTTCATAAGGCGGGAGAGGAGCGTCACAGTGGCACAGTGGTTAGCACTGCTGCCTCACAGCGCCAGAGACCCGGGTTCAATTCCCGCATCAGGCGACACTCTGTGTGGAGTTTGCACATTCCCCCCGTGTCTGCGTGGGTTTCCTCCGGGTGCTCCGGTTTCCTCCCACAGTCCAAAAATGTAAGTGAATTGGCCATGCTAACTTTCCCATAGTGTTAGGTGAAGGGGTAAATGTAGGGGAATGGGTCTGGGTGGTTTGCGGGTCGGTGTGGACTTGTTGGGCCGAAGGGCCTGTTTCCATACTGTAAGTAATCTAATCTAAAAAAAAGGAGCCAGCAGGAAGTAATTGTACACATTGGAACTAGTGACATAGGAAGGGAACAGGTTGAGACTCTGAAGGGAGATTACAGAGAATTAGGCAGGAATTTAAAAAGGGGGTCCTTGAAAGTAGTAATATCTGGGTTACTCCCGATGCTATGAGCTGGTGAGGGCTGGAATAGGAGGATACAGCAGATGAATGCATGGCTGAGGAGCTGGTGTATGGGAGAAGGATTCATTTTTTTGGATCATTGAAATCTCTTTTGGGGTAGAAGTGACCTGTACAAGAAGGATGGATTGCACCTGACTTGGAAGGGGACGAATATACTGGCAGGGAGATTTGCTAGAGCTGCTCGGGAGGATTCAGATTAGTACAGTGGGGGGGTGGGACGCAGGGAGATAGTGAGGAAAGAGATCAATCTGAGACTGGTACAGTTGAGAACAGAGTGAGTCAAATAGTCAGGGCAGGCAGAGACAAAGCAGAGAACAAGGTAGGACTGATAAATTAAACAGCATTTATTTCAATGCAAGGGGCCTAACAGAGAAGGCAGATGAACTCAGGGCATGGTTAGGAACATGGGACTGAGATATCATAGCAATTACGGAAACATGACTGAGGGATGGACAGGACTGGCAGCTTAATGTTCCAGGATACAGGTAGGACAGGAAGGGAGGCAAGAGAGGAGGGGGAGAGGTGATTTTGATAATGGATAGCATTACAGCTGTACTGAGAGAGGATATTCCCAGAAATACATCCAGGTAAGTTACTTTGGCGGAACTGAGAAATAAGAAAGGGATGATCACCTTATTGGGATTGTATTGTAGACCCCCTAACAGTCAGAGGGAATTTGAGAAACAAATATAATAGGGTGGTTATGGTAGGGGATTTTAACTTTCGAAACATAGATTGGGACTGCCATCGCGTTAAGGATTTAGATGAAGAGGAATTTGTTAAGTGTGCACAAGACAATTTTCTGATTCAGTATGTGGATGTACCTACTAGAGAAGATACAAAACTTGACCTACTCTTGGGAAATAAGGCAGGTCAGGTGACTGAGGTGTTAGTGGGAGAGCACTTTGGGGCCAGCGACCATAATTCTATTAGATTTAAAATAATGATGGAAAAGGATAGACCAGATCTAAAAGTTGAAATTCTAAATTGGAGAAAGGCCAATTTTGATGGGATGAGGCAAGAACGTTCAAAAGCTGATTGGAGGCAAATGTTCGCAGGTAAAGGGACGGCTGGAAAATGGGAAGCCTTCAGAAATGAGATAACGAGAATCCAGAGAAAGTATATTCCTGTCAGGGTGAAAGGAAAGGCTGGAAGGTACAGGGAATTCTGGATGACCAGAGAAATTAAGGGTTTTGTTGAGAAAAAGAAGGAAGCATATGTCAGGTATAGACAGGATAGATCAAGTGAATCCTTAGAAGAGTATAAAGGAAATAGGAGTATACTTAAGACGGAAATCAGGAGGGCAAAAAGGAGACATGAGATAGCTTTGGCAAATAGGGTTAAGGAGAATCCAAAGGGTTTTTACAAATATATTAAGGACAAAAAGGTAACTAGGGAGAGAATACTGCCCCTCAAAGATCAGCAAGGCGGCCTTTGTGTGGAGCTGCAGGAGGTGGGGGAGATACTAACCGAGTATTTTGCAACTATATTTACTGTGGAAAAGGACATGGGAGTTATAGAATGTAGGGAAATAAATGGTGACATCTTGTAAAATGTCCAGATTACAGAGGAGGAAGTGCTGGATATCTTGAAACGCATAAAGGTGGATAAATCCCCAGGACCTGATCAGGTGTGCCCGAGAACTCTGTGAGAAGCTAGGGAAGTGATTTTTGGACCTCTTGCTGAGATATTTGTATCATCGATAGTCACAGGTGAGGTCCGAGAAGACTGGAGGTTGGCTAACGTGGTGACACTGTTTAAGAAGGGTGGTAAGGACAAGCCAGGGAACTATAGACCAGTGAGCCTGACCTCAGTGGTGGGCAAGTTGTTGGAGGGAATCCTGTGGGACAGGGGGTACATGTATTTGGAAAGGCAAGGACTGATTCGGGATAGTCAACATGGCTTTGTGCGTGGGAAATCATGTCTCACAAACTTGATTGAGTTTTTTGAAGAAGTAACAAAGAGGATTGATGAGGGCAGAGTGGTAGATGTGATCTATATGGACTTCAGTAAGGCGTTCGACAAGGTTCCTCATGGGAGACTGGTTAGCAAGGTTAGATTTCACAGAATACATGGAGAACTAGCCATTTGGATACAGAACTGGCTTAAAGGTAGAAGACGGAGGATGGTGATGGAGGGTTGCTTTTCAGACTGGAGGCCTGTGAGCAGTGGAGTGCCACAAGGATCGGTGCTGGGTCCACTACTTTTCATTATTTATATAAATGATTTGGATGTGAGCATAATAGGTCGAGTTAGTAAGTTTGCAGATGACACCAAATCCTGGACGTCACAGTACAAAGAAAGGACAACGGAGAACTACAAACCTGTGTACACAGAAAACCGACAAATACTGACCAAATACTTAACTACACCAGCAACCATCCCAACACACCTCAAACGAAGCTGAATCAGAACACTATTCCGATGAGCCACCACACACTGCAGCACAGATGAACTTCAGAAAACAGAGGAGAACCCCTATACAACATATTCAAGAAGAACGGATACTCAAAATATACACTGCGCAGATTCCTCAAGAACAAACCACAACAAGCAGACCAAACACAGCCAGAAACCCTAACCACCTTACCATACATCAAAGATGTTTCAGAAATGACAGCCAGACTACTAAGACCCCTCGGAATCCTAGTAGCACACAAACCCACCAACACTCTCAAACAAAAACTAACAAACTTAAAAGACCCAGTACAACCCATGGACAAAACCAACGTCGTCTACAAAATTCCATGCAAGGACTGCCACAAACACTACATAGGACAAACAGGAAGAAAGTTAGCCAACAGGATACACGAACACCAGCTCGCCACAAAAAGACATGACCCTCTCTCCCTCGTAGCCCTACACACGGATGTAAAAAACCATCATTCCGACTGGGACAACACATCTATCCTGGGACAGGCTAAGCAAAGACATGCCAGAGAATTCCTCGAGGCCTGGCACTCCAACCACAACGCCATAAACAGACACATAGATCTAGATACCATCTATCAACCCCTCAGAAAACGAACAGGAAATGACATCACCACAAACCCCAGGAACCTCAACCAGGACAAACATATAAATAGAAAGCAGGAGACAACAGCTTCGCTTCACTTGGAGGTCACCACTGAAACGTCTGGATATCAAACCTAAAGCTCAGCGAGTAAACCTACACCCTAAAATTGGAGGTGTAGTGGACAGAAAAGAAGGTTAGAGAAAGTGAGGACTGCAGATGCTGGAGATCAGAGCTTAAAAATGTGATGCTGGAAAATCCCTTCTGCCCGAAACATCGATTCTCCTTCTCCTTTGATGCTGCCTGACCTGCTGCGCTTTTCCAGCATCACATTTTTAAGAAAAGAAGGTTATCTCAGATTACAACAGGATCTGGAGCAGATGGGCCAATGGGCTGAGAAGTGGCAGATGGAGTTTAATTTAAATAAATGTGAGGTGCTGCATTTTGGAAAAACAAATCTCAGTAGGACTTACACACTTAATGGTAAGGTCCTAGGGAGTGTTGCTGAACAAAGAGACCTTGGAGTGCAGGTTCATAGCACCTTGAAAGTGGAATCGCAGGTCAATAGGATAGTGAAGAAGGCGTTTGGTATGCTTTCCTTTATTGGTCAGAGTATTGAGTACAGGAGTTGGGAGGTCATGTTGTGGCTGTACAGGACATTGGTTAGGCCACTTTTGGAATATTATGTGCAATTTTGGTCTCCTTCCTATTGGAAAGATGTTGTGAAACTTGAAAGGGTTCAGAAAGATTTACAAGGATGTTGCCAGGGTTGGAGGATTTGAGCTACAGGGAGAGGTTGAACAGGTTGGGGCTGTTTTCCCTGGAGCATCGGAAGTTGATGCGTGGCCTTATAGAGGTTTATAAAATCATGAGGGGTATGGACAGGATAAATAGATAATAGTCTTTTCCCTGGGGTGGGGGAGTCCAGAACTAGAGGGCATAGGTTTAGGGTGAGAAGGGAAAGATATACAAGAGACCTAAGGGGCAACATTTTTACGCCGAGGATGGTACGTGTATGGAATGAGCTGCTGGAGGGAGTGATAGAGGCTGGTACAATTGCAACATTTAAAAGGCTTCTGGGTATATGAATAGGTAAGGTTTGGAGGGATATAGGCCGGGTGCTGGCAGGTGGGACTAGATTGGTTTGGGATATCTGGTTGGCGTGTACAAGTTGGACCGAAGAGTCTGTTTGCGTGGTGTACATCTCTATGACTCTATATCATAGAAGTGTTGAGAGGTTATGTTGCTCATGTACAGGACATTGGTTTGACCATTATTGGAATTTTGAGTGCAATTCTGGTCTTACTGTCAGAAGTGTTTAAGTGTGTACAAGAAAATTTTCTGATTCAGTATGTGGATGTACCTACTAGAGAAGGTGCAAAACTTGACCTACTCTTGGGAAATAAGGCAGGGCAGGTGACTGAGGTGTCAGTGGGGGAGCACTTTGGGGCCAGCGACCATAATTCTATTAGATTTAAGATAATGATGGAAAAGGATAGACCAGATCTAAAAGTTGAAGTTCTAAATTGGAGAAAGGCCAATTTTGATGGTATTAGGCAAGAACTTTTGAAAGCTGATTGGGGGCAGATGTTCGCAGGTAAAGGGACGGCTGGAAAATGGGAAGCCTTCAGAAATGAGATAACAAGAATCCAGAGAACATAGAACATAGAACAGTACAGCACAGAACAGGCCCTTCAGCCCACGATGTTGTACCGACCACTGATCCTCATGTATGCACCCTCAAATTTCTGTGACCATATGCATGTCCAGGAGTCTCTTAAATGTCCCCAATGACCCTGCCTCCACAACTGCTGCTGGCAACGCATTCCATGCTCTCACAACTCTCTGTATAAAGAACCTGCCTCTGACATCCCCTCTATACTTTCCTCCAACCAGCTTAAAACTATAACCCCTCGTGTTAGTCATTTCTGCCCTGGGAAATAGTCTCTGGCTATCGACTCTATCTATGCCTCTCATTATCTTGTATACCTCAATTAGGTCCCCTCTTCTCCTCCTTTTCTCTAATGAAAAAGTCCGAGCTCAGTCAACCTCTCCTTATAAGATAAGCCCTCCAGTCCAGGCAGCATCCTGGTAAACCTCCTCTGAACCCTCTCCAAAGCATCCACATCTTTCTTATATTAGGGCGACCAGAACTGGACGCAGTATTCCAAGTGCGGTCTAACCAAAGTTTTATAGAGCTGCAACAAGATCTCATGACTCTTAAACTCAATCCCCCTGTTAATGAGAGCCAAAACACCATAAGCTTTCTTAACAACCCTGTCCACTTGGGTGGCAATTTTAAGGGATCTATGTACCTGCACACCAAGATTCCTCTGTTCCTCCACACTGTCAAGAATCCTATCCTTAATCCTGTACTCAGCTTTCAAATTCGACCTTCTAAAATGCATCACCTCGCATTTATCCAGGTTAAACTCCATCTGCCACCTCTCAGCCCATCTCTGCATCCTGTCAATGTCCTGCTGCAGCCTACAACAACCCTCTATACTGTCAACGATACCTCCAACCTTTGTGTCATCTGCAAACTTGCTGACCCATCCTTCAATCCCCTCATCCTAGTCATTACAAACAATAGAGGCCCAAGGACAAGCCCTATGGAACACCACTCACCACAGACTTCCAGGCAGAATATTTTCCTTCTACTACCACTCGCTATCTTCTGTTGGCCAGCCAATTCTGTATCCAGACAGCTATGTTCCCCTGAATCCCATTCCCCCTGACCTTCTGAATGAGCCTACCATGGGGAACCTTATCAAATGCCTTGCTGAAGTCCATATACACCACATCCACAGCTCGACCGTCATCAACCATTCTAGTCACATCCTCAAAGAACTCCATAAGGTTTGTGAGGCATGACCTGCCCCTCACAAAGCAGTGTTGACTGCATTTAATCAAGCCATGCTCTTCCGGATGGTAATAAATTCTCCTGTCAGGGATATTCTCCTGTCAGGAATTCTCCTATCATAAATATTCCTGTCGGGGTGAAAGGGAAGGCTGGATAGAGAATCCTGGATGACTAAAGAAATTGAGCGTTTGGTTAAGAAAAAGAAGGAAGCATATGTCAGGTATAGACAGGATAGATTGAGTGAATCCTTAGAAGAGTATAAAGAAAGTAGGAGTATACTTAAGAGGGAAATCAGGAGGGCAAAATGGGGACATGAGATAGTGTTGGCAAATACAATTAAGGAGAATCCAAAGGGTTTTTACAAATATATTTAGCACAAAAGGGTAACTAAGGAGAGAATAGGGCCTCTCATTGATCAGCAAGGCAGCCTTTGTGTGGAGCCACAGAAAATGAGGGAGATACTAAATGAATATTTTGCATCAGTATTTACTGTGGAAAAGGATATGGAAGATATAGACTGTAGGGAAATAGATGGTGACATCTTGCAAAATGTCCAGATTACAGAGGAGGAAGTGCTGGATGCCTTGAAATGGTTAAAGGTGGATAAATCCCCAGAACCTGATCAGGTGTACCCGAGAACTCTGTGGGAAGCTGGAGAAGTGATTGCTGGGCCTCTTGCTGAGCTATTTGTATCATCGATAATCACAGGTGTGGTGTCGGAAGACTGGAGGTTGGCAAACGTGGTGATATTGTTTCAGAAGGGTGGTAAAGATAAGCCAGGGAACTATAGACCGGTGAGCCTGACCTCGGTGGTGGGCAAGTTGTTGGAGGGAATCCTGAGGGACAGGATGTACATGTATTTGGAAAGGCAAGGACTGATTCGGGATAGTCAACATGGCTTTGTACATGGGAAAACATGTCTCACAAACTTGATTGAGTTTTTTGAAGAAGTAACAAAGAGGATTGATGAGAGCAGAGCAGTTGATGTAATCTATATGGATTTCAGTCAGGCGTTCGACAAGGTTCCCCATGGGAGACTGATTAGCAAGATTCGATCTTATGGAATACAGAGAGAACTAGCCATTTGGATACAGAACTGGCTCAAAGGTAGAAGACAGAGGGTGGTGGTGGAGGGTTGTTTTCAGACTGGAGGCCTGTGACCAGTGGAGTGCCACAAGAATTGGTGCTGGGTCCTCTATTTTTTGTCATTTACATAAATGATTTGGATTCGAGCACAAGAGTTACAGTTAGTAAGTTTGCAGATGACACCAAAATTGGAGGTGTAGTGGATAGCGAAGAGGGTTACCTCAGATTACAACAGGATCTGGATCAGATGGGCCAATGGGCTGAGAAGTGGCAGATGGAGTTTAATTCAGATAAATGTGAGGTGCTACATTTTGGGAAAGCAAATCTTCGCAGGACTTATACAATTAATGGTAAGGTCCTAGGGAATGTTGCTGAACAAAGAGACCTTGGAGTGCAGGTTCATAGCTCCTTGTAAGTGGAGTCACAGGTAGATAAGATAGTGAAGAAGGCATTTGGTATGCTTTCCTTTATTGGTCAGAGTATTGAGTACAGGAGTTGGGAGGTCGTGTTGCGGCTGTACAGAACATTGGTTAGACCATTGTTGGAATATTGCGTGCAATTCTGGTTTCCTTCCTATCGGAAAGATGTTGTGAGACTTGAAACAGTTCAGAAAAGATTTACAAGGATGTTGCCAGGGTTGGAGGATCTGAGCTACAGGGAGAGGCTGAACAGGCTGGGGCTGTTTTCCCTGGAGCGTCGGAGGCTGAGGGGTGACCTTATAGAGGTTTACAAAATTATGAGGGACATGGATAGGATAAATAGGCAAAGTCTTTTCCGTGAGGTGGGAGAGTCCAGACCTAGAGGGCATAGGTTTAGGGTGAGAGGGGAAAGATATAAAAGAGACCTGAGGCGCATTTTTTCACACAGAGGGTGGTGCGTGTATGGAATGAGCTGCCAGAGGATGTGGTGGAGGCTGGTACAATTACAACATTTAAAAGACATCTGGATGAGTGTATGAATAGGAAGGGTTTGGAGGGATATGGGCCAGGTGGTGGCAAATGGGACTTGATTAATTTAGGATTTCTGGTCAGCATGGACAAGTTGGACCGAAGGGTCTGTTTCCATGCTGTACATCTCTATGACTTTATGACTCTTGAAAGCTTGAAGAGAATCTATCAGTCAGTCCTGAGCCAGCTGATCACCACCTACGATGCCCGTGCTGTCATACCTTTGCCACCATTTCACCTCTGCTTACACTGGACACAACCAACATCAAAATCACCAATCTTCAGGTGCCATCTTTGCCCCAGGGCTGAATCTCCTCCTCCACCACCTCACCGCTGCCAGCGCCAGATCAGCCAACATCAGAGTCGCTTCTCTCAAGGCTGTGCTGTGATGCCCTTCCACCACCGCTTCACCACCACTAGCACTGGACTCGACCAACGACAAAGCCACTGATCGTCAGGTGCCATCTTTGCTGCTGGGCCCACCTCATCAACGGAGGAGAAAGTGAGGACTGCAGATGCTGGTGATTAGAGTCGAGAGTGTGGTGCTGGAAAAGCACAGCAGGTCAGGCAGCATCCGAGGAGCAGGACAATTGACATTTCGGGCAAAAGCCCTTCATTAGGAATGTGGCCGAAATGAAAGGGGGCTGAGAGATAAATAGGAGGAGAGAGTGGAGCTGGGGGGGAAGGTGGCTGGGAAAGTGATAGGTGAATGCAGGTGGTCGGTGATGGTGATAGGTTGGAGTGGAGGGTGGAGCAGCTCGGTGGGAAGGGAGATGGACAGGGAAGACAGGTCAAGAGGGCAGTGCTGAGTTAGAGGGTTGGATTTGAGATGAGGTGGGGGCTGAAGGGCTTATCCCTGCAACGTTGACTCTCCTGCTTCTCGGATGCTACCTGACCCACTGTGCTTTTCCTGCACCATGCTTTGCAACTCTACCTCATCAAGGTCACCTCCACCAATGGAGCAGCTGCCGATTCCGGGTGCTGTGCTTGCTCCAGGAAATTCGGTAGGGGCTGAGTCTCCTCCGCAAGATCCATGATAGACCTGCCTGAGGTCCATGCCCTGGGCTCAGCTCGAGACTGCCCAAGGTCCATGCATTGGACTTTCACCACGATGCCATCCAAGCTGAGGACACCATAAGTCAGTAACAAAAAGACAAAAGTGGGAAAAAAGGAAAAGAAACAGAAAAGTGATTGGAGCAGACGAGCTCTGGTGCAGAAGTACTATTTCACCGCCATTTTGGACCATTTGTAACTCCACATTCATACCAAAAAAAGAGGCCATTAAAATTATGAAAATTTTTAATGGCATCAACATGGAGAGAGTGCATTCACGTGTGAGAGAAAGCAAAACGAGAGGCCGTCAATGTAAGACAGTCACCAAAAGAAGCCAGTTGGGAATGTCGAAGGTAGTTCTTTACCCAAGAGAACAGTGTGAGTACAGAACTCGTCATCACAAAATGGGTGGGTTGAATAGTGCAGTTGCATTTAAGAGGAAACGAGACAAATGTCTGAAGGAAGCAGGAAGGACTGCAGATGCTGGAAACCAGAGTCAATAAATGTGAAACTGGAAAAGCACAGCAGATCAGGCAGGACTGACAAAGGGTTTTGGCCTGAAACATTGACTTTCCTGCTGTTCAGATGCTGCCTGAGCTGCGGTGGAAATACCTGAGGGAGAAGGGAATTGAGGGTTCTGTGATAAGGCTGGATTGAGGAAGGATAGAAGGAGGCTGAAGTGAAGCAGAGATGTTAGCTTGAATTTGTTTGAGCAAAAGGCCTCTTTAGGTGCTGTATTCTCTTTGTAATGTTTGACCTGCCCTTTACTCATTGTTTCATTGTCTCTTGAGTTTGCTGGAATTGCTGCAGCATGGTTAGGAAGCAATGCCTCTTTGCAATGTCATACAAGACTCAGAATAAATCACGTATACAATTAAATAAATCACGTATACAATTAAGTATTTGTTCATTTTCATTTGGGGAACGTGATTTGGGTGTTCCTTGTTGTACTGTTAAGGTAACCTAGCAGATTTAAGCTCCTGTGTCCCGGGTGCATGCATAACGTTTGTCAAATCCACTCGACCAAATGTATTCAAGACAATGCACTTCCTTTCTCTGAAGAGAGAACAGGACATTTCAACACATTGCTTGTTGTTAATTGAAAGTGCCCACAGAGGGTTTTATCTTGACTCTGGTGCTACTCACTCAAAGGAACTGCCACATTGATATCGAATTAACCTGGAAGGGGAATTCCTCACAACTCAATCTCTCTCTGGCGCAGTGACCTAATGACCCCGTGCGCTCACTCAGTTTATATCCATTCAGAATGATTTAATGTCCTTGTTACTGGCGGTGGTATTGATGAAGCATGATTCCGGTTTTGTTAGAAATACGATTGATTAATCTCTGGTTACGTGCCTGCTTCAGATTCTCAAGTGCTGATGGAGGGGTATATACAGGTGGGTCAGAGTGTAGATGCACTTTACCCACTGGTATACTGAGCTAGCACATGATCCTTCCATCAGCTCATTCACCCGGAAACAAGGTGGGGGTCAGAAGCAATACATCATCCGCCGTTGGACCATAAAGCATTAGGTCAGAAACAGGCCATTCAGCCCATCAAGTCTGCTCTACCATTCAATGAGATTGTGTCTGATCTGATAGTTCTCAACTCCACGTTCCTGTGTTTTCTCCATAACCCTTGACTCCCCAACCAATTAAAAATCTGTCTATCTTCATCTTCAATATATTTAATGACACAATCTTAACAGCCCTCTGTGGTAAAGAGTTCCACAGATCCCACCCCCCAAAAAGAGGGAGGAAATTCCTCCTCCTCTCTCCCCTTACTCAGAGATTTTGCCCTCTGGTTCTCTGGAGAAACAGCAATTCTGCATCAACCCTGTTAAATCTGATCAGAACATGAAAGTTTCAATAAGGTTGGCTCTCATTTGTCCAATCTGGGAATTGGTTTAGCTCAGTTGGCTGGATTGTTGGTTTATAGAGCAGTATGATGCCAACAGTTTGGGTTCAATTCCCAACACCAGTTTGAGGTTGCCATGACTCTCCTTCTCAATCTCTTCCCTCTTCTGAGGTCTGGTGACCTTCAGCTTAAATCATCACCAGTCACTTCTGTCTAATGAGAGAGCAGCCCCTATGGTCTAGTAAGACTATGGTGACACAACACTATTCTTCCAATCTTCTCAACCTCTCCTCATAAGACAGTCCCTCCATATCTGGTATCAAGCTAGTGAATCTACTCTGGGCTACCTCCAATGTAGTGGATTTTCGATAAAGGTCACAAAGCTGCTCCAGCTGTGGTCTGATTCGTGCCTTGTATAGTAAATGAAGGCCCAGTCATTTCTCCTGTCCATATCCCCCGTAGACTCTTTGTGTCATCCTCACCACCTGCCTCCCCATCTATATCTATTCGTCATTTGCAATGCATTCACTTTCCTCATCCATATATTGTAAATATTTATGATGTCAGCACTGATCCCTGTGGCACACCACTGATCATAATTTACCCTCCTGAAAATGCCCCCCCCCCATTACCCCAACTCTCTGTCTTCGATCAGTATCCAATCTTCCATCCATGCTAATAGATTACCTCCAACACCATGGGCTTTTGTCTTATGAAGGAGGCTCAATTGCAGAACCCTTATCAGAAATCTCTGGAAATCCAAATAGATTGCAATCACTGCTTCCCCTTTTATCTATCCTGCTCAGTCTATTTTAAAAATTATTCTAATAAATTGTAAGGCATGTTTTCCCACTTGTGAAACCATGCTGACTCACCTTGATCATACAGATCGTTCTGCTATAACACCGCAGTTGTGTTCCTCTGTAACCTCACTATATCCGTTCAGTAGAAAGTTTGCACTGTCCAAACACATGTCCATAATTCGTCAATTGCATTATAGCAGTTCAGGCTGACAAAACACACGTTATAGCAGAGTGACGTGTGTTATATATTTCTAAATGCTTTGCTATTACATCCTCTGGAAGAGAATCTAACAGTTCCCAAATCACACATTGCCCTTTGGTAATCTGTTTTTGTCTCTTTACAATTCTGAATATGAATATTACGTTGGCACTTTTCAAACCTTCTGATATTTTTCATGAGTCAAAGGAGTCTTGGAAGATGACCACCATCTCTGTTGCAGCTTCTTTTAATATCCTCAGATCGACCCCCTCAGGTCCAAATTGGCCTTGGTTACCAATTTACAGGACAGCTCACAGATTCCAGTCAGCCTAGACACCCTCCCACAGTGGTGGTGGTAAAGTGAGCTGTGTGGAGGTGGTCTTCCAGCAACTAAACATGGACCCAGCCATCCATTCAGAGTTTGCAATCACCTCACCTGCTTGGCTTCAGCTACAGCCATAGGCTGCTTCTGTGAAGGGGCCTAGTTTGGGTAAAGTCCCTGCTGAGTGACTGTTGCTCATGCATTGCTGACTGCTGATCCCCATTTGCCCTTAACATCTGAGTCCCAGTCAAGGAGCCAAGACCCTGCCCTGTAATGTGATCCATGGTAATGAGTGCAGGCTGTTAGACCTCACCAGGGCCCCATGGGTCAATGTAAAACATCCTGTAGTACAGATGACTGAGCAGAGGTGTTCTCCCTGATGTCCCAGTCAATGTTTAGCCCTTAGCAGACATCATCAAAGCAGAAAAGGATAGAAACTCACCGTAGCCTTCTTTTGGGGCCCAGAGTCAGCAATGCACCCCCCACCTCAGCAACTCTGAAACCAGCCTAAACCTTGAACTCATTTCAGGCCGAACAATGAGTCATAGGGTCATAGAGATGTACAGCATGGAAACAAACCCTTCAGTCCACTACTTCCTTGCTGACCAGATATCCCAATCCAATCTAGTCCCACCTGCCAGCACCCAGCCCATATCCCTCCAAACCCTTCCTACTCATATACCCATCCAAATGCCTCTTAAATGTTGCAGTTATACCAGCCTCCACCACATCCTCTGGCAACTCATTCCATACACGTACCACCCTCTGTGTGAAAAAGTTGCCCCTTCGGTCTCTTTTATATCTTTCCCCTCTCACCCTAAACCTATGCCCTCTAGTTTTGGGCTTACCAACCCTGGTGAAAAGACCTTGTCTATTCACCCTATCCATACCCCTCATGATTTTATAAACCCCTCAGCCTCTGATGCTCCGGGAAAAACAGCCCCAGCCTGTTCAGCCTCTCCCTAAAGCTCAAATCCTCCAACCCTGGCAATGCATGAAGTAATATCAGCTCAGACCTAAATGGGATCCTTTAGCCCAATGATGTTTAGCCAAAATTTGCTTTTCCTGCCTGCATTCTTTGTCCATAAAAGAGGCCATGATATGACGGTGCCGGTGTTGCACTGTTAGAACATAGAACATAGAAAAATACAGCGCAGTACAGGCCCTTTGGCCCTCAATGTTGTGCCGATCCAAGCCCACCTAACCTACACTAGCCCACGATCCTCCATATGCCTATCCAATGCCCGTTTAAATGCCCATAAAGAGGGAGAGTCCACCACTGCTACTGGCAGGGCATTCCATGAACTCACGACTCGCTGAGTAAAGAATCTACCCCGAACATCTATCCTATACCTACCACCCCTTAATTTAAAGCTATGCCTCCTCGTAATAGCTGACTCCATATGTGACTCATGGTCAACCCTTTCTCAACCCCTAATCATCTTGTACACCTCTATCAAGTCACCCCTAAACCTTCTTTTCTCCAATCACGATCTAGTTCTGAACAAGATCTGAAGACACAGGTTTATTTGAAATCACAAGCTTTTGTAGCACTGCCCCTTCATCAGGTGCAGATCAGGTAAAAGAGGCGTTACAAAACCAATATCTATCTCACAAACAGACCTGTAAATAACTGCTATTTGCAGATCCTTGCTGTACAGAAATTGGCTATGAAACAGCTAATTTGTTGGTCATGCAGAATTTTAAGGTATCCTTGAGTGAGGCAAAGCATTTAATAAATGCGAGCTGCTTTCATCTGCTGTTATGTAACAGATGATAAATAATATTGTTGTTGTGCAGGATGCACATGGCTGGGACTAGTTACACTGCCAAGTCCGAAATTGTCTGTCTTATCCTAGATCTAGAAAGTGTTTGGATCCCTGTCTTTGCCCTTATGTTTAAACATCTCATTGGCCAAGCTCAGAGCATTGAGTCACGTTGAGGTAATACAGGACCTCTTCTGGAATACTGTGTACAGTTCTGGTCACCCTGACATAAGAAAGATGTTATTAAATTGGAGAGGATTTCAGGATATTACCAGGTTTGAATGAAAAGGAGAGGTTGGAGAGGCTGGGACTTTTTTCACTGAAATATAGGAGGTTGATTGGTGACCTTACAGAGGTTTCTAAATTCATGAGGGGTATGGATAATGCAAAGTCTTTTCCCTAGGGATATCAAAACAAGGGGGCACAATTTTAAGGTGAGAAGAGAAAGATTTAAAAGTGACCTGAGGGGCAACTTTCTCACCCAGAGTGTGATTTTGTGTGTGGAATGAACTGCAAGAGGAAGTGGTTGATGCAGGTGCAATTAGAACATTGAAATGACATTTGGACAGGTACATGGATAGGAAAGGTTTGGAGGGATATGGACAAGATGGTGGCAAATGAGACTAGATTAATTTAGGATATCTGGTCAGATGGAAGGGTCTGTTTCTGTGCTGTACCGCTCTATGACTCTATGACTTTATGTCATTTGAGATCAGCTTTCTGAACACACTCTGAAAATCAGCTCAGAGATCTTCCTTGTCTCAATGACATCTGGTCATATTGGGTTTTGTACTGAGTAAAGCATTTCAGACTGAGACAGAGAAATGTCTTCACACAGAGATTGGTGAACTTGTGGAGTTCACTATCACATCAAATGATTGAGGCAAAAACATTGTATGAGTTCAGGGAGGATTTGGATATAGTACATGTGGCTAATGAGGATCAAAAGATATGGGAGAAAAGCAGGAACAGGTTATTGAGTTGGATAATCAGCCATGATCATATTGAATGGTGGAGCAGGCTCGAAGGGCCGAACGACCTACTCCTGCTCCTATTTTCTATAATTCTATGAACCAACAGAGGAACTCTACCTTAAAGTGGTTCATTAAAATGAATACTATGAGGGGACCTTAATTCCAACATACAGTTACAGCCAGGGGACTCTGGGCTTCTGGGAGGTTAGAAAGTTAAAGATCTGGCGTACGCAGAGTGGGATGTGACGAGTCAATGAGCACCTGGATCTCAAAGGGCAGCTTGATAATTTAGAATTAATATTACAAGGCTGAGTGGTCTGGTGTTTATGCATCATTTCAAAGTTAGCACTGGACAGCCAGATTTCCCACGTCTCAGGAATCCTGTCAACTCAGGTGAGGTGGAAATATCAAACCCGAAAAGCTAAACTCTTTTCCACATACCTTGGCAGCACCTCACACTGTCCCATTCACCTGCCTCCCAGGATTACCAATACGATGACTCACCTCACCATGGCCTCTGCTGTCACCCCAAAGACCTCTGACCTTCTGACACCCATCACTGTCTCAGTCTCTGAGCCCTCAGGCCTGCAAATTTTGCACTCATTAAGAAAAATGAGTGTCACTGTCGTGAATCACTCATGTCAGTATGAGTTTGGTTCTGTAGTGTAACGTTGAAGTTTAATCAAAAGGAAATCTTTGATGCCATCAGTCCAGTAATACAGAGAAGTTTGTTTGGGAATGGCAGCCAAGAATGGGCAACCTGTTGTAGGGATAAAAGGAGCACAAGAAACCGATTTTAGTCTGCTCAATGAACATTTCTTTAAAGGGTCAGCTTTGTGGGAATGACTCTGCAGAGGTCACTCTTACCGATGCTGTCATGGACAGATACATCTGCAGCCAGCAGGTTGGTAAGGATGAGGTCAGGAATGTTTCTCCCTGTTGTTGGTTCCCTCACCACCTGCCGCAGACCCAGTCCAACAACAATGTCCTTTAGGACCTGACCAGCTCGATCAGTAGTACTTCTGCCGAATGTCTCTTGGTGATGAATATTGAAATCCCCCACCCCGAGGACATTTTGAGCTCTTGCCAAGCTCAGTGCTTCCTCCAAGTGTTGTTCAACATGGAGGAGTAATGATTCATCAGCTGAGGGAAGATGGTATGTAGTAATCAGTAGGAGGTTTCCTTGCCCATGTTTAACCTGAAGTAATGAGACCTCATGGGGTCCAGAGTCAATGTTGAGGACTCCCCAGGCAACTCCTTCCTGACTGTTTTCCTCTGTGCCACCACCTCTGCTGGGTCTGTCCTGCCGATGGGACAGGACATATCCAGGGATAGTGATGGTGGTGTCTGAGACATTGTCTGTAAGGTGTGATTCCATGAGTATGACTGTCAGGCTGTTGCTTGACAAGTCTGCGAGACAGCTCTCCCAATGTTGGCACAAGTCCCTAGATGTTAGTGAGGAGGACTGTGCAGGATCGACAGAGTTGTTTCTGCCGTTGTCTTTTCCAGTGTCTGGGTTAATATCTGGTGAACCGTTAGAGTTACATTTCTTTACTGAACAATGGGCATAACTGAGTATCTTGCTAGACCCTTTCAGAGGCCTGTTGAGAGTCAACCACGTTGCTATGGGTCCAGAGTCACGTGTAGACCAGACCAGGTAAGGATGCCAGATTTGCTCTCCTAAAGGGTACTAAGTAGACCAGATGTTTTTTCCCCTGATAATCGCAGTGGTTTCATGATTGCCACAAGATATTTAATTCAAGATGAAGCAAGATAAATGAGCTTGAAGACTTGGCTGCAAGAACTAAGTACCCAAGGAACCCAGCATATTGAAAAGACAGGCAGCTGGGCGACGGGGCTGGGGTGGGAGGTGGGCTTGCCTTGTTGGTGAGAAATTAAATTAAATCGAGAGCAAGAATTGATGTAGAGTCAGAAGGTGTAGAATCGGTGTGGATAGAGTGGAGGAACCACAAAAGGAGAAAGACCCTGAGGGGAGGTATGTACAGGCCTCCGAGCAGTTGTCAGGATGGAGGAAAGAAATGAAATCAGGAGATACAAAAGGCATGTAGGAAAGGCACTATTCCAATAATCATGGGGGGGCCTCAATATGCAGGTGGACTGGGAAAATCAGGTTGGCAGTGGATCCCGAACACAAAGAATTAGTGGAATGTCCACAAGATGGTTTTCTTTGGAGCAGCTTGTGGTAGAGCTACTGGGGAACTGGTAGTACTGGTTTTGGTGATGTATAATGAGACCAACCTGATTAGGAAGTTTAAGGTGAAGGAAACCCTGGGGGCCAGTAAACATGATATGACCATAATATGACAGTGCAGTTTGAGAGGGAGAAGCTGGAATCAGATGTAACAGGATTACAGCTGAATAAAGGTCTGAGGGAGGAGCTGGTCAGAGTTGATTGGAAGGGAAGTCTAGCAGCGAAGACATTGAAACAGAAATGGCAAGAGTAGCTGGAGGAAATTCAGGAGACACAACAGGAATTCATCCCGAGGAAGAAGAATCATACTAAGGGGAGGACGAGGTAACCATGGCTGACAAGGGAAGTCAGGGACAGCATAAAGGCAAAAGAGAAACCATCTAATGTGATGAAGATTAGTGGGAAGCCAGAGGGTTGGGAGGCCTTTAAAACCCAGCAGAGGATAACTCAGAAAGCAATAAGGAGGGAAAGGGTGAGATATGAGAATAAGCTGGCTTGTGTTATAAAAGAAGACAGTAGGAAATGTTTTAGACACTGAAGAGTGAGAGAGAGAGAGAGAGAGAGAGAGAGATGCTGGACTGCTGAAAAATGAGGCTGGTGAAGTAGTAATGGAGGAACCAGACAGGTACTTTGAATCAGGTGAAGACACCAATAGTAATTCAGAACTTCAAGAAATTCTGGAGGTAGAAGTTAGTGTAGTGGCCATCACTAAGGAGAAGATGCTGGGGAGGATGAAAGGATGGCATGGTGGTGCAGTGGTTAGCACTGCTGCCTCACAGGTTCGATTCCAGCCTCAGATGACTGTCTGTGTGGAGTTTGCACATTCTCCCCGTCTCTGTGTCGGTTTGCTCTGGTTTCCTCCTGCAATCCAAAGATGTGCAGGTTAGGTGGATCAGCCATGGGAAATTGCCCATAGTGTACAAGGATGTGCAGGTAGGCAGATTTGCCATGGGAAATGCAACATTACAAGGGTAGGTGGTGGGTCCAGGTGAGATGCCCTTTAGAGGGTGGGTGTGGACTTGATGGGACAAATGGTCTGCTTCCATGCTCTATGGATTCTATGATTTTGAAGGCAGAGAAATCACTCAGACCAGATAGATTACAACCCAAGGTTTTGAAGGAGAAAGCTGAGGAGATTATGGAGGTGAGCTTTCAGGGATCACTGGAGTTGGACATGGTTCCAGAGGATTGAAAAATAGCTAATGTAACACCTCTGTTTAAGAAGGAAGGAATGGAGAAGACAGGATTTTAGAGTCTATTATTAAGGATGCAATTCTGGAGTGCTGGATGTGCTCAGTAAAATGGGCTGAGTCAGCATGGCTTCGTCAAGGGGAGGTCATGTCTGACAATCTGTTTGAATTTTTTGAGGAGGTAATAAGCAAGTTAGACAAAGGAGAGTCAGTGGGCATAACCTGTTTGGATTTCCAAAAAGCCATTGACAAGGGGCCCACAGAAAGCTGCTAAATAAGACAAGGGTCTATGGTATTTGGGACAAGGTGCTAGTATGGATAGAGGATTGGCTTACTGGCAGAAGGCAGAGATAAAGAGATCTTTTTCAGGATGGAAAGTACAGTTCCACAGGTGTCTGTGTTCGGACCACAACTATTCACGATCTGGACCAAGGAACTGAGGGCATTCTTACTAAAGATACGGATGACACAACGACATGAGGAAGGACCAGTCTTGTTAAGGGGGCAGGGAGGCTTCAGAGGGACTTGAGTAGGCTTGCCGAGTGGGCAAAGAATTGGCAGACAGAATACAATGTGGGGAAGTGTGAGATTATGCACATTGGTTGGAAGAATGGAGGCTATTTCTAAACGGGGAAAGACTTTGAAAATCTGAAGCATAAAGTGATTTGGTTGAACTTAATCAAATCTTGTTCCACGTAAATGAAGAGCTCATTTTAAGGCTGCAATGTAACATTGCATGTGAACCCATACACTAAAGCCCTTGCCTAATTCTGAGAAAATTAAAAGATGACCTTTTCAGACTCTGTTGTCTGCAGGCACATTGAAAATTGGAACAAATAAAGTCTTATTGAATACAAACCTCAATTCAATCAATTGTCACTCAGATCTGGATCGAGAGAAAAGAAAGTCTGGTTCTATAGCATTTCTGGAGATCTAAATTGTTTCAAGAAAAATCAATCCTACCAATTTATCTTTTATCTCACCCAATTCTTATTTGGCATTGATTCAGATCTTTCTATCAAATGGGAAACTGCCTCATGCATCTTTGTTTTAGTCCAGTTTATTACATCACTTCTGATCCTTGTTCTTGCTCTTTTTAACAAGTGAACACAAAACAATGAAGGCAAATAGGATGAGGAAAAGATCTGATTCTTTTCAAAATAGTCCTTAATGATGTCTGTTGTTCATCAATCATTCATGGCAATGTTCACTTGCTTTTGGAGTGTAGTGATGAAGGTTAATCAGTGGAAATACATTTCCAGTGTATTTTACTAGGAAGCCACCAACTGGGATTAAGCTTGAATCTGAAGGAGAGATTGCATTGAGTCAGCTTCCAGTTGAGGATGGAGAATTATTCTAAAACATTAAAAGCAGCATCAAATACATGGGAGATCGTATTCAGTCAAGCCTACACATCGATGTAAAAGGGCCTGTCTCAGTTTAGAAAACAGCATCTGAAAAGACTCAAGGCAATTATCCAGAAACAGAAATGACAAATCACCATGGAGTTTTGATCAAGCCAGAAGTAGAATGATGTACCTTGCCCTTCTTTTTACGTGGCTGTGTCTGGCTGGGCCAGCATTTCCTTATTGCCCAGGGGGCAGTTCAAAGTCAGCCATATTGACATGAGTTTGGAGTCACATGTAGGCTAGACTAGCAGTTTCCTTGCCAGCAGGACAATAGTGAACCAGGTGGGATTTCCCCCTGACAATTGTTTCACAGTTATCATTAGATTCTTAATTCCAGAAATTCAACTTTTGTCAGGGCAGGATTTGAACCTGGGTTCATGGAGCACTCCGCAGGTTTTTGGATTAATAATTTAATGATACTATCACTAGCCCATCACCTCCCTTACCTGGAATAAAGCCACATGATATACTCTGCCCCACCCCCCGTTTCCCACGTTACATCAATAGAAATTCAGACTGCTGAGTCTCTGCTGATTTTACACAGCCAGCTGCCTCCCAAAATTATTTGAATACAAACTACGATATGATATTTAAAAGCCTAATTTTGGTAACATTTATTCAGGAGGTTTGTTTTCTTGAGCATACAGAGACAGTGTTTGTTTGTGTGTATCTGCTGAGGTGCTGCAGATCTCTCGCATCTCTGTCTCTCCAGCTGTCAGTTGTTGAGAGCACCTCTGATTCTGACTGTCACCCTGCTGTCCCCTACTCTCCCCTCCTGCACGGAGGGGAAGGAGAGAGCTATCAGTGAGACTCATGAAAAGTGTCAACCCAATGGATGGAGAGGATTTGTTGAGACCGACTCTGAGGTGATGGAGAAACGAATTGTGCCAAAGATGTTTATGAGCAACAGATAGGTAAGGATGTGACGTGCACCGACAGAGATGTGTGAAGTGCTGCGAAGGACATGCGTCAGCTTTATGGGTGAACAGGCCACTGCCCTGATCTTTTCTGACTTGGTTAGCTCATTAAGCTGTTTCCTGCAGTGGATCCGGGAGGGTGTTCGAGACCTCAGCAACCTTCACTTTCAATGGCAATCTTCACCTTCCTGTTACAAAGGAATTATATCTCACGCAGTGTCTTCAGAGATCCTAGCAGCACGTCCAAGGAGGTACCAGTGAAGTGAGTGTGGCCTTTGTCTGTCTTGACTCCTTTCCAAGATTTCTTTTCCTCTTTATGCCAATTCCTACAGCTTGGTGTTGAACAGTTAGAGTGTCCTACTGAACAGACTGCATTGATTATCATAGGAATTTTGATTGTACTCACTGCTGTTAATTGGAGATCAGGTGTTAACAGATGCGGCTATGTGAGAAACCCTTTGACAGACCCAGTACACATAAATGGATTTAAACAGATTAGCCATGGTCTCACTGAATGATGGAACAGACTCAAGGGGCTGAATAGCCTACTCCCCCATTCAAATGTCTCATGTTTGATCTTGTTCCCAGTCATTCTATACATTAAAATTCACCCCAATGTGCCTTTGCTCATACTAAATTGAACTTTTTAAAAAATGTATAAGTTAAAATTTCAAAGGGATAGAAAGCCCCAGTCAAGCTTGTTTTGTCAGCAATTTAAAAATCCTACCTATCAACACGAGAGTCAGACTGAGAGAGATGTAACCAGGATATCTTTCCTCAAACCATTTTTAGATTTTCAAAAGAAAAGTTGATTTCTGGAAGAAAAATGTTCCACGGGAAAATTGGCTAACAGCAGTGAAAGGAGGAAGTAGGCAGGCTGCAGAAGCCTATGGCCTCTCAGCTGTTTGTAGGGAATGTGGATACAGTAGGACACAGGTGAGAGTAGAACAAGGGAAAGGAGGTGGTGTTGGGACCCAGCACAATGGATCTGTATGGGTGGAGGGGAGACGACTAATGGTAATAATAGCTATGGTGACAAGTGGAGAAGTTGTGTGAATGGATAGTGATTGCAAGAGAAACCAGGACAAGTTCAAAGAGTGGGGAAAGGAATTAGATGGAAACTTAGAACATAAGAATGTAGGAACTAGGAGCAGGAGTAGGCCATCTGGCCCCTCGAGCCTGCTCCACCATTCAATAAGATCATGGCTGATCTTTTCATGGACTTAGCTCCACTCACCCACCCTCTCACCACAACCCTTATTTCCTTTATTATTCAAAACATTATTTACCTTAGCTTTAAAAGCATTCAGTGAGGAAGCCTCAACTGGGCAGGGAATTCCACAGATTCACAACCCTCCTCAATTCAGTCCTGAACCTGTTACCCATAATTTTGAGGCTATGCCCTCTTGTCCTAGTTTCACCCACCAGTGGAAGTTCATCTGCCCAAACCCCCTCAAATGCAAGTTACGGTGCCTCATCTCCCTGACTCACTGTCACTTCTCACATGTGAGAGAAAAATACAAGTAAACTAAAAGACAGATAGCAAGCAGAGAGTCAGCAAAATAGTAGCATCCGAGAGAAAGTCTATTGTCTACAATATACATCGCCACGGGAGTTTCACCAGTGGAAATAAATTCTGTGTCATCGATCATTAGAAAAAAAAGTTTCAGATGGAAACTCTGTTTGAGGAATTATTGCTGACGTGTGAAAATATTAATAGAATAGCATAATCTTACAGATCACTTCTTTTTGGGATTTTGCAACCTCGAAACTGAGCGAGATAAATGCCTTGCATTTCTCAGTAGGCTAATCATACAGGTCATAGAAATTGCTGCATTCCATTAACTTTTATTGAAACAGACTAAAAATTCTGACCACAAGACAGAGTGAGTAAACCTCTATTGGGTGGACCACTTGCTCATTCTTGTCAACAGGATTAGTGGGAAAAAAAAAGAAACCTTACTTGTTAATTTAACCTTTCCATTAAACTTCTTGGAAACAGTGAAGGTATTGTCCACCTTAATTTCAGCATCTTCAATATCGGCAAAGGATCAGTCAGACTATCATATGGCAATTTAGAAGGAACAAGAGTTGAGAGAGCTCAAATCAAAAACAGCTTTTGATTGCAAACCAGTCTAACCGAAGGATAAAAAGCTTTGGACCAGTGGAAAACGTTTCCTAGCACTGCCATTCTGTTCACCAATGAATGAGGGGGTCCAAAAGAAGCCCTTTGGATAAAGAAACAGCATACAGATCGGATGAATTTGGGTCGCTATAAAGAGCTAAGAGACAGTGAAGGGACAAAGAGCATTTAGCATAAAAGCTTTTCGGTGGTCACTTTTTCAACAGCGTTAAAATCAGCAAGCACATAGTGAGACATGGGGATTCTGCATTTCAATTTCCCCATTCCAACTAAACCCAGTAATTGATATCAGCCGAATAGTTCAAAATCCTCCTGAGACCCATTTGTAGCAAAAGAACAATCTATGAGTTCTCTCAAAATGATAAAAAAAGGACAAAAATAGGTCTTTCACATCTGAAAGATACTCATGTACTTGATTTTTAAACAGGTCCCTTTTATGATTATGCAGGTATACCAATAAATCTATGCTGATTGCAGGAAAGAAACAGTTGTCTCTGATTTGAGAGGCAAGTGACTGATAAAAGCAGGTTAATTACAATAAATAAGGGAGATCTGTTTCCTTGTTTGTTCAGCTGACAAGCATCCCAAATTAGGTGCTGTCTGTCAATGTCACAAGGAACAAGCTAGCGCCAAGCCAGTAAAAGAACAAGAAAAGGAAATATGACATCCAGTGAGGCAGCCTGGTTAACCGGAGGAGCCAAGCATCAGCTGTATAATCCACTTATCAATTTGCAAGAGTCAGCTGTTTTACCAGTTAATGGCAGCCATATGAATGGTCAGGTATGAAAAAATGTGGAGAGATGACAGAGTGTGGAAGAGGAAGAACAAAAGGCTTGGCAGAGGGGCTCAGACTTGGAGACTATCAAAGCATTTCAAAATGTGCAGAGTCACCTTGCCTATTATGTATCTTGAATGCATACTATGAAAGAAAGTAGACTCTATTGACTCTGAATTTGTAGTCAATACTATAAGTTTGACCCTTGTCCTTTCTCAATTTAATAAATAGGGAAGCAATGATCACCAATGGTACAATAGAATGAATTCGTTTGTCGGAAATGCTTTCAATTTTATGAAGCTAGTCAAGATTCTGGAATGACCAACATCAAAATATTAACATAATTTATTACATTTTCTATCAGTCAGAGTTTTGAAATCAAAGGACAGGTAAGCAACAATTTGCAGTGTTCAGTATTTCTTCACTGCTGTTGTTTCAGCTATGTGTTTAATTGCACCTCACAGTCAGGCTTCAGCCATGGCAGTGACTTCAGGACATGTCTCATTCACAGAAAGCATCACTTGGTTGACTTCTGTTTGTATTTTATGAGAAAAATAAATTACCAAGTTGCTTTGGTGATTGGGCTAAAGTGGTTATTATCTTTATCACCCGGAGGGTCAAGTCAGAACATTTATTAATGTTTATTGCACATTTGCTCTCTGTTAATTGTTTACCGCCCATAAACCAATTTCTGTTCCAGAACAAAAACCAAGTGTAATATTTGTCTTGTGCTTCACTACCCAGGTGACATCTGGTGGACGGGTGACTTACTACGTGTCATATCGAAGACAGAGCTTCACACAAATGAAACTCCCCAAATATTCATTGCCCAAGGTAAAAAGAAGTGAAATCTTGACATTCTTTTGATCACAGAGACCTTCTCCTGCACTGCACAGTATCTCATTACAATGATTTTATGATGAAAGTGTTTTATCTTTATTTAATTATATCAGAATTGCAAACAAAATGGAATTATCAGAAGGTAACATGTATTTGAGCGGAGTGGCCAGGGGAACTGGCTGATGGAGACAGGGTGCTTTTAACACATCTTTCTCATTTGGGAGCTCCAAGCCTGTTAACAAAGTTCCTCACTGATCAGCTTCTATTGACTCTGACAGAACATTAGGACCATGGCTAGGAACTCTAAAGCAGAGCTCTCCAGATTCAGCCGAGTTGTACATTGGTGTAGACATGCCTGGTCTTACCAAGTACACCATTCCCAGAGCCATGTTCAATGTCAGCACTCCTGCTTTTGAGTCAAAAGTTGAGTTCATGGCTCACTGCAGGAGTTGAACATGCTGTCAGATCTGGCGCTCAGTGTGACACAGTCGGAGCTGCCACAGTTGCTATCTCTCAGTTGAGATGTCAAACTGAGCTCCCATCTTCCCTCTCCCCTCAATGTAAACAATCCCCTGACAGAGCAGGGGAAGTATCCCTAGAATCCCTCAATGAAAGCCAGTCATCTAGTCATTATCACATGGCTGAGTACGAGAGCTTGCTGAAAAGAATTAGATATATTACAACAGCATCTATATTTCCACCTACATCATGGGCTGTGAGGGTTGTGTGCGGCATCTGGAGGATGTGACACATGATGGATAAACAGCATTTTTGGCCTACCTACAGCAGGTAGACTACAGCAGGTTCAAGAAGGCAGCTCACCCTCACCTTCTGAAGGGCAGCTATGGATGATACTGCCCAGCCAGTAACACCTAATGTCCCCCAAGTGAATAAATATTAAATAATAAACACAAGTCTTCTTACTCACCAGGAATGGGGCAAACAATTGTAAACTGACAATCAAGAGGGAAAATCCATTACCTGTGTAATTATTTAAGTGATATGAGTCTCACTGGCTGGGCTAGCTTTTACTGCCCATCCCTGATGAGCTCAGAGGGCAGGCATTAAGAGTCAACCAGATTGCTGTGGCTCTGGAGCAAAGGTGAGGTTGATGGATTTCCTTTCTCACAGGGCCTGACTGAGTTTGTGTATCTTTATATGGTCTTTATAAGGTCATGTCTTAACATCTCTGTCTGTCATGATGGGATTAAGTCATTTCTGTTTGTAATTTTTATTAATGACTTAGATGAGGGGGTCAAAGGGTGGGTCAGTAAATTTGCAGATGATACAAAGATAGGTGGAGTTGTGGACAGTGAGGAGGGCATTTGTCGTTTGCAAAGGGACTTAGATATGATGCAGAGCTGGGCTGAGGAGTGGCAGATGGAGTTCAACCCTGTCAAGTGTGAGGTTGTCCATTTTGGAAGAACAAATAAGAATGCGGAATACAGGGTTAATGGTAGGGTTCTTAGTCAGGTGGAGGAACAGAGGGATCTTGGGGTCTATGTACATAGATCTTTGAAAGTTGCCACTCAGGTGGATAGAGTTTGTAAGAAGGCCTATGGACTATTATCGTTCATTAGCAGAGGGATTGAATTCAAGAGTCGTGAAGTGATGTTGCAGCTGTACAGGACTTTGGTTAGGCCACATTTGAAGTACTGTGTGCAGTTCTGGTCGCCTCACTTTAGGAAAGATGTGGAAGCTTTGGAGAGGGTGCAGAGGAGATTTACCAGGATGTTGCCTGGAATGGAGAATAGGTCCTACGAGGATAGGTTGAGAGTTCTCGGCCTTTTCTCGTTGGAACGGCGAAGGATGAGGGGTGACTTGATAGAGGTTTATAAGATGATCAGAGGAATAGATAGAGTAGACAGTCAGAAACCTTTCCCCCGGGTACAACAGAGTGTTACAAGGGGACATAAATTTAAGGTGAAGGGTGGAAGGTATAGGGGAGATGTCAGGGGTGGGTTCTTTACCCAGAGAGTGGTGGGGGCATGGAATGCGCTGCCCGTGGGAGTGGTAGAGTCAGAATCATTGGCGACCTTTAAGCGGCATTTGGATAGGTACATGGATGGGTGCTTAATCTAGGTTAGAAGTTCGGCACAACATCGTGGGCCGAAGGGCCTGTTCTGTGCTGTATTGTTCTGTGTTCTGTGTTCTATGTAAGTCCATTATACCAATATGTCAGCCTGCAACTCCAAATTACTATTCCAGTGACACTGCCTGGTAGCTATTGCCTCCTTGTCAACGTGCCCATGAGACTGGTGTCCTTGGTGGGCTGCAGGGGACAAAGGCAACTGCAGACACACCATGTCACCATTTGAGGATTAATGCTTACGGTATCTTCTCCAACTTCTCAAGCATTGCTGTGGTGTAACAGTCCAAGTCTATCCAGCCTGATTACCTGAGAGATATATCCACTGAGTTTCTAAGGTACTATCATTAACCAAAGCTGAAGACTTGACAGTGAACCTGATTCCTTCCTTTTCCTATTAAATGTCCTTTTGGCCTATTGTTCGAAATTGTGGCCTTAATTCTGATGCTGAAAGAGATACATTCCTTTTCTCATGATTTCAGAAAATACTAGGTTTACTTGTCAGCCACTGCTTCCACATATCCAAGTGTGTGCCAACTGTCCTGCATTTACTAAATGTCCCATACCCGACTGATGATACTCCCATTTGATGATTTACATCTCCCAATGTATAGATTACATATTGCCCTTGGATGGAAAGCAAAAGAGAAATCACAATGCAGGCTGAACAATGTCAGTGCATACAGCAGAAGTGACAATACACTCTTAAAACCTGTATCAGACCCTTTAAGGGAAGCAAAATCCTAGTGGTATTGTTGCTCAGTTACTAATTCAGAGACCCAACTAATGGTTTGAATCTCACCAGGCAGATGGTGGAATCTGAATTCAATAAAACATCTGAAACTAAAATCTAATGATGACCATGAAACCATCCTGACTGTCAAAAAAAAAACCATCTGGGTCGTTAATGTCTTTTAGGGAAGGAAACTGCCATCCTTACCTGGTCTGGCCTACATGTGACTCCAGACCCACAGCCATGGGTTTGACTTTTAACTCCCCTCTGGGTAATTAGGGATAGGCAATAAATGCTGGCCCAGCCAGTGATGCCCATATCCTGTTCATGAAAATTAAAGTAATCGAGGGGTTTAGTTGCCAATCTGGTGTATAGCCTTGGCTATTTCTTGCTTTTTTGAGCTTTGTATGGAAGTAAAACAAGAGGAATCTTTTTTAAAAAAAATTCCACAATCCATAACAGGAGGTAAAAAAATGAAATGATAGAGAACAGCGGAGTAATATATTTTTACAACGTGGTTGTTCTCTGATGTTCACACCACAGTAGCAGCAATTCTTCATTTGTTTTGAGCACAAGGTGATGCCTCAAACGATGAATAGTTGAAAATGTTTAAAATCTGCCCAATGCTGCCTCTCCCATCAGGTTACCAGAAATAACCACCATCACCTGGAACATGAACAGAATCCTTTCTGGCTCGACAAAGTTTTCATTCAATAACCATTGATCCAGAATTCAATAGGGGTTTTCTAAACAGATCAGGAGGAGTAGAAATTAATGTCTCATGTTGGGCATCTGGGCTGTCCCAATGTTCTGGATTCAAGAATGGACCCTTGACATACCATTTTGCATAAAACAGATAAAAAGTATCAATTTTATTCCATTCGTGTCTCCTAGACTGGGAGGTCTTGTGATGCATTGGTAGTGTCCCTACCTCTGAGTCAGAAGCTCTGCCTTTGAGACTCATGCAAAGGTATGTTGGCCTGGGAAGGTGCTGTCAGACATGGAAAAGCAGATTGATGGTTAGTGTGTAAAAGTCCTTCCAATATGCTGAACAGCAGGCAGTAAAAATAGGAAGGTTACCTGCTCTGCACCTTACCCATATGCGTGGACCAATCCAAAGGCCCAACTCTGGAGACAGGGACAGGGGTAAAGATAGACAGAGTGAGATTGACTCAGGAACATTCCTGATGAAGGGCACAGGCCCAAAATTTTGACTCTCCTGCTCCTCAGATGCTGCCTGACCGGCTGTGCTTTTCCAGCACCACACTCTTTGACTAAGGAATATTTCCAGAGGTTTTCCTTAATTGATCACCGTGGAGCTCATTATCCAATTCCAGATGGTGGATGAATTCCTGATGATGTCAGCAGGAATTAGAGAGCCAGTAACTCCGAGACCATCGACAGGATAACTGAGAGAGATAAGCATTGAACAACGTGATTGTTGAGGAGCCTGCCTCAGTGGCAGAGTTGGATCTGTAGGTGTGGCCCTTACTGCTAGCAGCCCCCTCTTCTGGGGAAAGGAGTCTCCATTTTGAAGACATTAGACCATTACAAGGTTGTCACTTCCACTGAGTCAGTGGCCTCCATCGATGGCAGGAGCATTCTGCTGCTGGCTGAATGCCAGCTCACTATTTAATCGGGACCTTAAATGTGGTCCTTGAATTTCTGCCCTTCTCTGGCAAACTTCCGCAGCAGGGGATACATGGCAGAAGCAACCCTAAGTGTTTCTTGGCTTTTTAAGATAACAGCCACTGCTTCCAAATATCCAAGTATGTGCCAACTGCCCTGCATTTATTGAATGTCCCATACCTGACTGATGATACTCCCATTTGATGATGTTCATCTCTCAATGTATAGATTACACATTGCCCTTGGATGAAGAGCAAAAGAGGTATCACAATGCAGGCTGAACAATGTCAGTACATACAGCAGAAATTACAATCCACTTTAAACCCTGTATCTGACCCTTTTTAAGGGAAGCAATATCCTAGTGGTGTTGTTGCTCGGCTACTCCCTTCACCCATTGGCCAGGAAAATACCACCCTAAACTGCGACAAAATACGTAAGATGTTTGTGCCTCAGTTTTAACATGATGTCAACTTGTGCAAAGAGGATGTTTGTACAAGGCAGCTCCTCTCCTCTGAGTTTACGCTCCAGAGTGGATTGAAGTTAAGGCAGGGTTATTTTTGGAAGTAACCGGAATACATGAGGTATACGGGAATACAGTCTAAATACTCCCAGTGATGACAAATGCATAACTTAGACAGGAGGTACTGGGTAACAGATGTCCATGTAGTTTATTGACTAGTCCATCTAGAAACATAAAGCAGATCAAGCTAAAGATAACTCTTTGCATCACCTGAACTTAACCATGCAAAGAGAACCCACCATTTCCTCCTGAGAGCTTCAAAGTGATTTAATGTTCTTGTTTAAGTCTCCCTCCCTCAAGCACTATTTTAAGTATTAAACAGAGATTATAAAGGTGTTAAAAACAGTGCAAAGTGCTGACTGTGTAGTAAGAGGAACACCAGTAAGGTGTCAAGAGGATTCTGTGAACAGGCTATGAAGGTGAAGTCAAGAGGGGACAGCCGGTGGGTCATTTAATAACTGAATCCATCCAGTCACAGACAGGGATGGGATAAAAGTCAGAAACCTCCAAGCAAGGTGAGATGATTAAGTAAACACGGACTGGAACAAGCTGGTCGATTGCTTGTTCTGCTGATATTGACTTAAAAAGTCTTAAATGGATGAGTTGAATCACATAACAACTTATTGCTTTGCTCTGCAACGATAAGCAATTCACACACATTTTGCTTCTGGAGCATCAAGATTATCATCAGAAGGTCACAAATGGAAGGAGCAAAAGAAAGCCATTCAGCCCATTGAGTCTGATCTGCTATTCTGTGAGATTATGGCTGATCTGATAATCCTCAACTCCACTTTCCTGCCTTTTCCCCATAACTCCCAATTTCCTTCCTGATTAAAAATCTGTCTCTCTCAGCCTTAAAGAGAAATAATTCCTTCTCATCTCTGTCTTAATTGGGAAACCTCCTAGTTTTGTGATTGTCCCCTCTGGTCCTAGACTCTCCCACAATGGGAAATAACCTCTCCACATCTACCCTGTTAAATCTCCTAAGAATCTTAAAAACCGAATGAACTGTGGATGCTGTAAATCAGAAACATAAACAGAAAAGCTCAGCAGGTCTGGCGGCAGCTGTGAAAAAAAATCAGAGTTGATGTTTTGGGTCCAATGACCCTTCCGCAGCTCTGTTGCTATAAGGTTGCTCCTCATTCTTGTCAACTCCAATGATTTCAGACCCAAGCGTCTTAACATCTCCTCAGAGTCCCTCCATACCTTGTACAACCGGGTGAACCTTCCCTGGACTGCTTCCAAGGCCAACATGTCTGTCATTAGATAAGGGCTCAAAACTGTTCACAGCATTCCAGCTGTGATCTGACTAGTGTCTTGTCCAGCTTTAATAATGCCTCCTTACAGGTGGGCAACAAAGGTGCCACACACATGCAGACATTGACCTATTGATCTATGTCTGGTCATCACGGCTGTGGGAGAAGCGTTGCCTGAAGAACTGGGTGGAATATCATTAACAACAAAAAGGAAAAACTATGCCATGGTCAAATCCAGGTGCTCACGCTGTGAATGGCATTACCATAGAATCCCTGCAGGATGGAAAGAGGCCATTCAGCCCACACCAACCCTCCCAAAGCATTCCACCCAGACCCACACATCCCTGAACACTATGGGTAATTTAGCACAGCCAATCCATCCTAACATGCACATTTTTGGACTGTGGGAGGAAACCAGAGCACCCAGAGGAAACTCACACAGACACGGGGAGAATATGCAAACTCCACACAGACAGTCGTCCGAGGGTGGAATTGAACCTGGGTTCCTGGCGCTGTGAGGCAGCAGTGCTAACCACTGAGCCACCATGCCACCCCCTTTTATCATAATAGTTTGAGATGATGAAAGTCTTTGTCACAATTAGTTATGAGCACAGTGTTTGCCTCTGTTTATCTGTTTTTGTGAATGTTTTGAGCAGTCCACAGATACCTTCAAAACCTGCTATGCCTCTTGAGGTTACCAAGAAGGATTCTCCTTCACAACCTCTCCCCTCGCCTGAGGGTGTAGTGACCCTCAGATTAAACCAACACCACAACATTAGTCAACTCTCTCTAGTGAGAGAGTGGGACTATGGGGAGGGGAGTCCATGACCAATCTCCCAGGGGCAACCAGGGATGGACAATAAAGAGAGGCCTAGTCAGCAACACTCACGTCCAAGAAACAAACAGAAAGGATTCAATTACACTTCGCATTGTTTCAGCTGCACTATTTCCCCAGGCATCCAAACTAGGCGTTGAGATCTCGCCCTCAAAGCGCATTCAGAAACAGGCCCAACCATGTGGTAATTATGGCCTGGTAATGCCTCATTATTTAGTCTGAGTATATCGGTTGGGTGGGATGGCTTGAGATTCACACTCCCTACTGTTGACATGATGCGGCAGGAGTTAGTTTAACAACAGTGTCATGGAAATTAAATTGACTCAACTCAACTACTAGCAACAGCAACCAAAAAGAGCTTTATTAGTTTTAACCTCTGCATTGCAGAGGGACCATATGCACTTGACAACAATACCTTGTGCAAGGGCCCTGAGCATAATTCAGGTATTTGTCTTATACAGTTTATTATTACGCTCTCCAGGACAAAGACTGTGAAGATTTGAGTTGCCATTCTTTTCATTCCCTTGTTGTGGACATACTGTTCTTATATTTTTCTCTTGTTGAATGTTTACAAAGTTCCACAGAGACAAGCTATCCCTCGACTGCAGACTTCAGCAAAGTGTCAGAAAGTTTTAAATTTAGTAAAGTATTGTCTTTCAGATTTCAGAGTAAATGGATTTCAGAGTAAATGTTAACTTTGTTAATTTTCTATTACAAACAGTGGTAGAAAAGTAGGATCAATGTAACTTAAACTTTTTGTTGTCCTGGCAGGATATGCACATCATCAGCACTGACGACAATCAAGTGTTTGCTGCTGTGCAAGAATGGAACCAGAATGACACGTACAATCTATACGTGTCTGATGCAAGAGGAGCTTACTTCACGATTGCTTTAGAGAATGTGAAAAGCAGCCGAGGCCCGGAGGGGAATGTTATGATTGACCTTTATGAGGTAATGTAATGTCTGTACTCAACAGTACTCTTTAAGATAAAGGTTTCTATTTTACTGAAACCTGACATGAATGAAACTCAATTTTCCAGTGTATTTACATAACAAACAGCCAACCGATACTTCAGCTCCAATATTCCAGTGACTAATCTGTGGAAGGGATTAAATTAGCTCAGAGAAGATCAGATTAGCCTGTTTAGGAAGTATACTAATGTGTTTGTGGCTGAGCCTCATAATGGATTTAGTGAATGTTGTTGTTTGATTGTAGCATTAAAGTCAAAACTGAATGCTGTTAAAAAGAAAAATCCATCTTTCTATATTATACACTTCCTCCTGGAGATTTAAAACTAATTGCCTGTTGGACTGCAGGCAGGGAAAACAATTTGGAAATCTCTGGCGGTTGTTTAAATATGTCATCAGTACAGAGACCTCCTCGTACAATCAGAGGCATCTTTCATAGTTAATTCCCAAAACAAGTCACTTCAAGGAGGCTACTTCAAATGTCAAAGTTTATCAGTGATGGGTGAAAACTATACAAACCTTAAAATTAAATATCTTGAATGTTTAAAAGCAAGTCCCCATTTCTGTTGATGGTATTTCAATTGTAACCATTTTTCCTAGGTAGCAGGGATAAAGGGAATGTTCTTGGCTAACAAAAAGGTACAAAGACAGGTTAAGACATTCATCACCTATAACAAAGGACGGGACTGGCGACTGCTTCAGGCTCCCACTGTGGATGTCAGAGGCAACAAGATTCACTGCATTCTGGTAAGCAGCGATATCTGACGTCTCACAAACACAAACTCTTGAGTTTTTGTCTCTTATTTCAGAATGTTATTCCTTGAAAAGGCTTTTTGGAACATTCAACAGCCAGAACTCATGTCGACAAAGTAATGATGTTATCATAAGAGTTTAAGCATCAAGATCTTAGATCCAATTGAAGCTGAGTAAAATGAAGGAGCAACCATTTAAAGTTAATTGCACGTTTATCAACATTGTTATATCATTTTTTTAAATTAAAAGTAGAAGGATTTATTGCCCCTCACATAACACTACCTGACAAATCGTTTCATCCTCCAGTAGAAGGTTTGATAAGAAATATCAACTATCAAAGCTAAAATTTAATTGCACTGAATTGTCTTGCCTCAACTCTGAGTGGCAAGGATAAATAATACTTTTCAGATCAACAAGCAGTTCAGTTCAAGCAGCACACATCCTCAGTTAATCTGATAAAATCTCCTAATAGCCTCCCGTGTCTCTAAAACTCATCATTCTTTATCCTTGTCACTTCTTCTGAAGTTTAGCATATTGAATTAATATTTATCGTTTGCTCCTTTTTCAGGAATGTGAATGTATTTCCTTTTGCAGAGTTTGAAGAGTTCTGACTTTGGTATACAGTGGGACTGAGCTAATCCATGTGTTTTAGTTAGCCCACTCAGGCTTTTATGCACATAGCCTACAGGTGACACTTTCTAATGACACCCCTTTTCACGCACTAGCTTTCTCTGTAATCCTTCAGTAATATGCGGTGCCTACTTCACTAGCCCTGTCCTCCATACTGCTCTGTTTTATTTTGACCTCAATGTTTGCAATTCAGCAGTCAGTAATTCTATTATCTAGTGGTTTTTTTACATGTTGTGACTTGTAAAGCTGCTGCTGGATGTACAAAGGACCAAGTGAACATCGTTCATATCCTCTTATTGCTTGGTAATTTGTCTGGACTAACTGGGAATTCTACCTATCTTTATTCATCATTAGACTCTAATTTGATCCAGTAATCCTTCAGTGCACCAGTTCAACCTCAGTAAGTGTACTCTTTCCACCTGTAGCTACAGAAACTTTCCCATTAACCACTGAAGGCAATCTCTTCTAGCAGCTATTCAATCAAGCTTGTCTACCCCAGTAACCAATCGGTACACTCGATTTGTCCAGATACATTTTCAATGTACTCTGTCCTCCCAAAGAAACTATTTCATATGTCTGAGTGAACACAAGAATGCTTGAATGCGCATAACCGCGAAAATGATTCATTCCCTGCCTTCGTAGTGTGTAGTTGTTCTCAGTAACTCTTCAATATTGCCCTGCCTACCCCAATAACCCTTGTTGTACAATATGCTTTATTCTGTTCTGAAAAAGTAAAGGGAAAACTAGGCATATGTTCATTCACTCCCCTCACTCAATGACCCATTCACTCCCCTCACTCATTAACCCATTCATTCCCCCCGTGATCTCCCATTGACTCCCCCTCAATGTCCCATTAATTAGAATCATAAAGTCATTGAGGTGTACAGCACAGAAACAGGACCTTCGGTCCTACTCATCTGTGCCAACCAGCTACCCTAAATTCATCCCGTCCCATTTGCCAGCACTTGGCCCATATCCCTCTAAACCCTTCCTCTTCTTATCCCCATCCCAGATGTCTTTCAAATGTTGTAATTGTACCAGCCTCCATGTCTTCCTCTGGCAGCTCATTCCATACTCATACCAGCCACTGCATGGATAGGTTGCCCCTTGGGTCCCTTTTAAATGAATTGAATTGAATTTATTGTCACGTGTACCGAGGCACAGTGAAAAGCTTTGTTTTGTGAGTAATACAGGCAGATCACAGAGTTAAGTAGCGTAGATAAGTAAATAATAGGTAAACAGCAGCAAAAACAAAAACACAGATACAGGCGAATGTTAAGAGTTTGAGAGTCCATTCAGTATTCTAACAACAGTAGGGTAGAAACTGTTTCGAAACCAGCTGGTGTATGTGTTCAGGCTTCTGTATCTTCTCCCCGATGGTCAAGGTTGTAGAAAAACATTGCCAGGATGGGATGGATCTTTGAGAATGCTGGTGGCCTTTCCTTGACAGCGGGCCTGGTAGATGAATTCTATAGACAGGAGGTTGGCCTTTGTGATTGTCCTGGCTGAGTTCACCACTCTCTGTAACCGTCTCTGATCCTGAATGGCACAGTTGCCATACCAGGTAGTGATACATCCAGACAGAACGCTCTCGATGGGGCACCTATAAAAGTTGGCAAGGGTATTCACCGTCATGCCAAATTTCTTCAGCTGCCTGAGGAAGAAGCGACGTTGTTGGACCTTTGTAACCAGTGCGTCCACATGAAGAGTCCAAGAAATCTTGTTGTGGATGACCAATCCCAGGAGCTTGACACACTCCATTCGTTCCATCTCTGTGCTGTTAATGTGTAGGGAGGGCATGAGTAACATCCAGTAATGAGTTCCTTGGTTTTGCTGGCATTGAGAGCTGGGTTGTTCTCAGTGCACCATTTTTCCAGGTCTTCCACCTCCCATTTGTAGTCTGTTTCATTCCCCTCTCATCCAAAACCTATGCCCTCTAGTTCTGGACTCCCTCACCCCAGGGAAAGACTTTGGCTACTTACCCAATCCATGCCCCTCATGATTTTATAAACTTCTATTAGGTCACCCCTCAGCCTCTGACACTCCAGGGTAAACAGCCTCCAGGGTATTCAACCTCTCCCTATAACTCAAACCCTCCAACCCTGGCAACATCCTTGTAAATCATTTCTGAACCCTTTCAAGTTTCACAATATCCTTCCTATAGGAGGGAGATCAGAATTGCACACAATATTTCAAAAGTGGCCTAACCAATGTCCTGTACAGCTACAACATGACCAATAAAAGAAAGCATACCAAACACCTTCTTCACTATCCGATCTACCTGTGACTTTTTAATGATCCATTAATTCCACTGCATTGATCAATCACTCCCCCGCCCTCTCACACTCTCTCAGCCATGATATCCATTGTCATTCCCCTTTCAATACTCCCATTTTAAAAGTTTCTTTTATCATGGGATATGGATATCGCAGGCATCCTGAATTGTCCTTGAACAGAGTGGTTAGCTTACTGCATCATTTCAGAGGATAAACATTAAAAGTCAACCACATTGTTGTGAATCTGGATTTGTGTGTCGACCAGACCAGGTAAGGGTGGCAGGTTCCCAATCCTGAGGGACATGAGAGAATCAGATGAGTTTTTATAACAGTCAAGGGTCAATAATTGTCACTGTTATTGACATAAACTTACAATTCTAAATTTCATGAATTAAATTTAAAATCCAACAGCTGTTGGAGTGGGATTTGAACCCGTGTCTATCTAACATTAGCTCAAGCCTCTGGGTAATGTGTGCAGTGCATGTACCATGATGCCAGCTTGGTCCCCACACCCTACTCATATTCTATTCACTCTGCAGGTGAGGTTCCATTCACTTCCTCACTGTGAATCATCCATCCCATAATATTTCTCATTTTCCCTCACAATGCCCTATTCACAACCTGCAATCGTGAGCTGACTCTCACCCCTGTGCACTTCCTGACTCTCCCAAGCAATTAGAGGAGATCTTGGTCCTTTGTTCATCCATCAGCAGTATTAGAAGTCACAACGTGTAGAAAGCCATACGATGGTGACTCTTGCGCAGTAGCTATGTCCCCAGACAATATACTGCCCGTCAATCTGTTCTACTGAAGGTAGGGGGACCTGCTACACAAAATTACATTTGATCAGTCTTTAAATTTACCAATGATGCCATCTGAAATTCCTTGCTGTCCAATCTTTCCAGTTCTCCCAGATCCAAATTATCATCAGGTCATAGAGTCATAGAGGTGTACAGCACGGGGACAGACCCTTCGGTCCAACTCGTCCATGCCGACCAGATATCCCAACCCAATCTAGTCCCACCTGCCAGCACCCGCCCCATATCCCTCCAAACCCTTCCTATTCATATACCCATTCAGATGCCTTTTAAATGTTGCAATTGTACTTCCTCTGGCAGCTCATTCCATACACGTACCACCCTCTGCGTGAGAAAGTTGCCCGCTAAGTCTCTTTTATATCTTTCCCCTCTCACCTTAAAACTATGCCCTCTAGTTCTGGACTCCCCCACCCCGGGAAAACGACTTTGTCTATTTATCCTATCCATGGCCCTCATGATTTTATAAACGTCTATAAGGTCACTCCTCAGCCTCAGACGCTATAGGGAAAACAGCCCAGTCTGTTCAACATCTCCCTATAGCTCAAATCCTCCAAACCTGGCAACATCCTTGTAAAACTTTTCTGAACCCTTTCAATCAAGTTTCACAACATTTTTCCAATAGGAAGGAGACCAGAATTGCATGCAATATTCCAAAAGTGGCCTAACCAATGTCCTGTACTGTGGCAACATGACCTTCCAACTCCTGCACTCAATACTCTGACCAGTAAAGGAAAGCATACCAAACTCATTCTTCATTATCCTATCTAGCTGCTACTCTACTTTCAAGGAGCTATGAGCCTGCACTCCAAGGTCTCTTTGTTCAGCAACACTCCCGAGGACCTTACCATTAAGTGTAGAAGTCCTGCTAAAATTTGCTTTCCCAAAATGCAGCCCCCTCGCATTTACCTGAATTAAACTCCATTTGCCACTTCTCAGCCCATTGGCCCATCTGATCAAGATACTGTTATAATCTGAGGCAACCCTCTTCGCTGTCCACTCCACCTCCAATTTTGGTGTCATCTGTGTTCACAAAAAGCCAGTGTAGTTGTATGAATTAAAAGGATAAAACAGCATTGCAGGTCAGTTATTTACATAATGATAGCCAGTGTACAAGAAGGGATTGATTGTGCAAACATGTTAAATATAACAGCAAGAAAGGTAAAAGGGGAAAGGATGGTAAAAAGGAAAATGAATGGCTCTTTACTTAAATACACATGTCATTTGAAACAAAATAAATGAATTAATGGCACAAAAAAAGATTAATGTGTGATCTTATTGCCATTATGGAGATATGGTGTAGAAGACAGGCAGGAAGAAGGGGTAATTGTTAGTATGAGATGGAATATGTACCACAGTAAGAAATGATATTCAATCCATATGGTGGAATAAATTTCCAAGAACAAAATTTTGTGGATCCAACAAAGGACCCGGTTATTTTGAATCTGGTAATGTTTTATGAGGTAGGCTTAATAAATGATATCAGAGTAAATGGTCCCCTGGGAAACAGTGACCAGAACACAGTGGAATATAGCATTCAGTTTGAGAGTGAGAAACTTTGGTTAGAAATATCTGTTAGAGAAAGTGAGGACTGCAGATCAGAGTCGAGAGTGTGGTGCTGGAAAAGCACAGCAGGTCAGGCAGCGTCTGGCATCAGGATGAAGGTCTCATGCCCGAAATGTTGACTCTCCTGCTCCTTGGATGTTGCCTGATTGGCTGTGCTTTTCCAGCACCACACTCTTCAATTCAGAAATATCTGTGCTAAATTTAAGAGGGGTATTGACAAAGGAAAGAGTGGCATGGGAAAAGAGTTTAACAATCAAGGTAATTCGTGAACAATGCTCATGACTCACAGAAAGACGTAGCACAGTGAGGAAGAAGGATTCTAGGAAGGGGATAAACCAATCATGGTTAATCAAGGAAGTTTAAGGATGGAATTAAATTGAGAGAATAGAATATACAACATGCCATAGATTAGTGGTAATCCAAAAGATTGCGAAAATGTTAAAATACCAAAGAAGACAACCACAAAAAAAGGGAAATTAGACTCTGAGAGTAAACTAGGAAGAAATATTTTCAAAAGGGATACTGTGGGAAGGCTCAGAAGACTGGAACTTTACAAATGCAACATTATATAAGTTTGCAGATGACACCAAAATTGGAGGTGTAGTGGACAGCAAAGAAGGTTACCTCAGATTACAATGGGATCTTGATCAGATGGGTCAATGGGCTGAGAAGTGGCAGATGGAGTTTAATTTAGATAAACGGGAGGTGCTGCATTTTGGGAAAGCAAATCTTAGCAGGACTTCTACACTTAATGGTAAGGTCCTGGGGAGTGTTGCTGAACAAAAAGACCTTGGAGTGCAGGTTCATAGCTCCTTGAAAGTGGGGGAGTCGCAGGTAGATAGGATAGTGAAGAAGACGTTTGGTATGCTTTCCTTTATCGGTCAGAGTATTGAGTACGAGAATTGGGAGGTCATTGGTTAGGCCACAGGACATTGGTTAGGCCACTGTTGGAATATTGCGTGAAATTCTGGTCTCCTTCCTATCGGAAAGATGTTGCAAAACTGAAAAGGGTTCAGAAAAGATTTATAAGAATGTTGCCAGGGTTGGAGGGTTTGAGCTATAAGGAGAGACTGAATAGGCTGGGGCTGTTTTCCCTGGAGTGTCGGAGACTGAGGGGTGACCTTACAGAGATTTATAAAATCATGAGGGGCATGGATAGAGTAAATAGACAAAGTCTTTTCCCCGAGGTGGGGGAGTCCAGAACTAGAGGGTGAGAGGGGAAAGATATAAAAGGGACCTAAGGGGCAACTTTTTCACACAGAGGGTGATGCATGTGTGCAATGAGAGGAAGTGGTGGAGGCTGGTACAAGTGCAGCATTTAAAAGGCATCTGGATGAGTATATGAATAGGAAGGGTGTACAGGGATATGGGCCAAGTAATGGCAAATGGGACTAGATTAGATTAGGATATCTGATCAGCATGGATGAGTTGGACCAAAGGGTCTGTTTCCTTCTGTACATCTCTATGACTCTGTGACTTATTCAAAAAAGAAGGGAAACAGAACATCAGTAACAATAGACCTGTTAACATCTGTCATTGGGAAGGTCTTCAATTTTATTCTGAATGATGTAACAACAGAGCATTTAGAAACGCATAGCATACTCGAGCAGAACCAGCGTGGCATCCTGAAGGGGAAATCATGTCTGACAATGATTTTAGGATTTGTTGAGGAAGTAGCAAGCAAGGTAGATAAAGAGGAAGCAGTTGATCAACAATGCATTTAATGCAATACTGGAGATAATGCTCTTATAAACACCGAAAATAGGAACAGGAGCAGACCATAGTTATAAGATAAAGGAGCAGAACCAGCCCATCAGGCTCTTGACTGAACATAGAACAGTACAACATAGTACAGGTCCTTCAGCCCTCAATCATGGGTGATATGTTCCTCAACCCTATTCTCCTGCTTTCTCCCATCATTTTTGATCCCCTTACGATGGTGTATGGTGCGTTGGCTTTCATTAGCAGGGGGGACTGAGTTTAAGAGCCACAAGGTTATGCTGCAGCTCTATAAAATCCTCATTAGACAACAGTTGGAATATTGTGTTCAGTTCTGGTCGCCTCATTTTAGTAAAGATGTGGAAGCTTTAGAGAGGGTGCAGAGTAGATGTACCAGGATGCTGCCTGGACTTGGGGGCATGTCTGATGAAGAAAGATTGAGGGAGCTAGGGCTTTTCACATTGGAGTGAAGAAGAATGAGAGTTGACTTGATCGAGGTGTACAAGATGATGAGAGGCACAGATAGAGAGGATAACCAGAAACATTTTCCCAAGGCAGAAATGTCTATCATGAGCGGCATAATTTTAAGATAATTGGAGAAAGGTATAGGGGAGATGTCAGAGGCAGGTCTTTACACAGAGAGTGGTGGGTGCATGGAATGCACTGCCAGCAGTGGTGGTAGAGTCAGATACATTAGGGGCATTTAAGTGACTCTTGGATAGGCACATGGAACAGAGTATAATGAAGGGTATGTAGGTTAGTTTGATCTTAGAGTAGGAAAGAAGGCTGGCACAACATTGAGGGCCAAAGGACCTCTACTATGCTGTACTGTTCTATGTTCAATCAAGAGCCTATCTTTTGTGGTCACAAAGACCCTCAATGACGTGGCCTCTCTAGCCTTCTGTGGTAATGAGTTCAAATCTTTGAGCCTTCTCCATCATTCTCCCACCAATACCCTTTGATTCCTTTAGCCCTCAGAATTACAAGGGGAGTGTTTACATGATGGCAACCTGCAACTAGTGGAGAGTCACAGGGATCAGTGTTGGCCCATATTAGTTACAAGATATCCTAGTTAGGGGTTGACACAAGGATGGATAGGAATGCAAATGTGAGAATAATACAAAAAGTCTGAAGAAGGCCATGGTTCAGCGAATGGGAGAAAACTAGGCAGAGGGAACATAAAATAGGGAATTGTGAGGTTATGCACTGATGAAATTATCATTGCGACTTCTGAATGTAATAAGAAAGCGAATGGAATATTGGCCTCTATGTCAAAGGGAATGGAGTTTAAAATTAAGGATGTGTTGCTAAAACTAATGAGGCACTACTTAGACAACAGCTGGAATACTGGGAACAATTTTGGGTCTTAACAAAGTTACAATGTACTGGCAGAGGCAGTCCAGAGAAGGTTCAATAGGTTAAACCCAGGAGTAGATGAACTTTCTCAAGAGGAGCAGTTGAGTGCATTGGGCTTTTGCTCATTGGAATTTAGAAGTGTGAAAGACAACCTTATTGAAACATACAAGATTCCTTGGGGGTTTGACAGAGTAGATGTTGCTTCTTCTTGTGGGAGACTCCAGAACCAGAGGGAATTGCTTCTCTCTAGAGTTAGTGAATGTGTGGGACTGTTTACTGAACGGGGCTGCCAAACCTATGTTGTTACGCACATTCTCAGCTGAGATAGGCAGATTTTTAATCAGTGAGGGAATCAAGGGTTAAGGAGTAAAAGCAGGAAAGTATTAGATCAGCTCTGATCTGATTGAATGGTGGAGTGGACCCAGTAGGCTGACTGACCTACATCTGCTGCGATGTCTAATTGTCTTCAAATCAACACCTTCACTCGTACAAATTAAAAATCACCCAACACCTGTTTATAGTCTAACAGGTTTGTTTGGAAGCACTAGCTAGCTACCTGACAAAGGAGCAATTCTCCAAAAGCTGGTGTCATGTGATTTTCAACTTTGTCCACCCCAGTCCAATACTGACACCTCCATATCATGTCAACCAAATTAGGCACATGAAGGCCTTGTGTGTCATTCTTTCCTAACTATCTGGTTACAATTTGCTTCCAAGAGAAACAAGTGCAAGCCTTGAGTCAGCTCTTTCCCTCTTTGACAGAAATGACTAGCTCCATCAAAACAATGGCCAGGCAGGGAATAAATCTTGTGAGTTGCTGGTCAACTGTATCAATTCCTTAAAAATGAGTAAGTTAGTCACTGGGCCATGGAGATAGTATCAGGTCACATTAGATAAAAGAACAGAAAGTGTTGAATCTCCCAATTTGAACATCAGAGTTCATCACGTAAAGAAAAGAAAGTGCTGGTTGCTATAACAACAGACTACTTTTCAGAAGTAATGCAAAAACTGTCAAGTACTTTCAGCCCAAGAAAGACATTGCAAGGGGGCAAGTTTTGCCTTTCCTTCCAGTCATGGCTCTTTAAGTGTAAAGCCTATGTTTTTAAGAATCCTTTTCAGATAATATTGTTTTTCATTGGCATCACAGAGGGACAGTTTCTTCCTAATTCAGTGAAAGGAGATCGTCAATGACAGGATATCCCACTGGATTTGCTCTGCCTTTGCTCCAAAATGAATTTCTGCTAATAAGGGCAGAAGTTTGTCACTGCAACATGCAAATTATTTTTAAAATCCTCTTTTCTTTCATTTATGTGGAACGATAATAAACATTCTGTCTATGTCTCTCTTTCTCTCTCCATCTCTTTTCACTGTGGCAACAGTTATGCCATTTCATTTCCTACCGATGATACCATCACCTCATTCCGTGTCTCAGAGGCTTGGATCCTCTTTTAAAAATTCATCTGAACTGGATGTTCAAAGCACGAACAATGTTAAGATATGATGAGGCTCCAGTCTGCTTCGCACGACACTGAAACCAAATCATGAAGGAATAAAGCGCACCATTAAACCCATAATCTTTACAACTTGGTCAAATTAATTTTTAATGTGTAGTGCAAACAGCATGCATTAGGGAGGATGGAGAGGTATGAGTTCCATCCCACTTAATATCAATCAAATCCCATGAATCGCTTTATCCTGGATAATGCATTCCCTATTTCGAAACCCTGAAAATTTGGCATGCTTATATCTTAAAAGGTTCCAGACTTTTTTTTGATACAGTTATAAATGTTTGTGTTTGATGTGAGTGAAGGTTAGTTGAATCGTTCCCTTCTGGTTGCAGCCATACTGCTCTTTGAATCTACACTTGAACGTGGCACAGAATCCCTACACCTCAGGAAACATCGGCAGCAAGGACTCTGCACCTGGTATCATTGTGGCCTCAGGTATTGACTCAATTTGAAGGTTGATACAATTTTCTCCAATCTTTTCAGAGTTTTTTTTAATTGCATGATTTTTGACGCGCAGTTGCATACTCCCCTCTGGCTGATAGGGCATCAGGCATAACAAGTGAAATTAACACTGGAAAACACAACGACTTTATACCTCCTGGAAGTAGCTGCATTCCCAGCACAATATAGACTGTGACAAGGGCAATGACTTCTCTGCTCAAAGAAAATCATTTCCTTCTTCTTTTCGCCGTGATGCTATTTGCGAACAATTCTTTGAGGGTATGGCAGTCATTGTACCTGGCTCGATGAGCCATCCATCAGCTGGACAGTGAGAACTGACAGATTTAATGGATTCTGAATCTACTTTCACCATTGCAAAAACTATCGAGAAATTGTTACACAGAATTCACTGGACTGTGCTCCAGACCAAGAACAGCAGTTGATTTTTTTTCACTTCCCTTGCCTCTAGGTTCTTAGCTCAATTGCATGATCTGTCCTGCATCCTCATTGGAAACTGCTAACCTAACTGAGGCCAGAAATAAAGCTTTCTTGACCTTGCGTAACTTTAGAACACATCAGTGCTGCATTAGGAAACCCAAGCAGTCTGCTTTCATTGAAAGCTGAACTGAACATGTTGCAACGCTCCTGGTTATCATTCCTGCAATCTGTGAGATGCTCGCTGGTACTTTCTGAAAGTTGTTTGCTCTCCACACTTTATTTTCCACGACTGAAATCTGAGGAGAGAAGATTCATGGAAAGGCGAGTAACATATTCCACACTGCTTGAGGCAATCTGCCAACAAAGAAGTTTCTCCTCCTTTGCTCTGTCAGAAATATGCTGAGTTTTCACTTGGCTCCTCACCTTAACTGGGCTGGAATTTGCTTAATGCAAGCAGTCCTACTTTCCAATGACCCTTTGTGTCACAGACTCTGGTATAATATTTCACAGAGAATTTAAATAAAATACCTCTCTGTAACACTTCTTACATCAAGTCCCAAATGTATACGTTCGGTCTCGTCACCATTTTAATGGTCAGCAGGTACGCTGGAAGAGGTCCTCTGCTTTCAGTTAGACTCTTGCCTGCCCAAGACACAATGACAAGCAGGAGGCTGGAAGAACACAGCAGGCCAGGTAGCATCAGGAGGGGGAGATGGCGATGTTTTGAGTGTAACCTGAAACATCGACTTCTCCACCTCCTGCTGCTGCCTGGTTTGCTGTGTTCTTCCAGCCTCCTGCTTGTCTACCTTGGATTCCAGCATCTGCAGTTTTTTTTAATCTCTAACCAAGAAACGATGAGGCCAGTGTTAACCAGTGAACTCCCAGGCATTCACTGGAATTGGTGAAAAGTAGATAAAAATGAGCTACCTACCCCTGGAAAACTCATGTGGCTTTTGCCTGTCCATTGACACTCGGATATGTGTGACAGAACGGACATCTCTCCGTAGTTGAGAAAGTCATTCTGAAAAGGGAAGATTGAAAGGTTCCTTGATCAGGACTTCTCTGTCAGTGAAAAACCCCTATATTTCATTTTTAACTTTTAACCTAACCATCTTCAAAAGGGAATTAAAACAGAAAATGGGGGAAAATGCTCAACAGATCTGGCAGCATCAGTGGAGAGAGAAACAGGGTTAGCATTTCACATCAGTGTCCTATTATCAGAGCTAGCCTTACTATTGTAGTGATTTTTATAACAGTCACAACAAAAACACAACAGATGTATGATTTTGAGGTGGAGAGGGGAATGCACACCTTGGGAGATGCTGAGCGAGGTGACAGGCGCCATAGAAATAGAAATATTTATTTCCTCTCCTTCCTTTGTGCTTGTATTTTCCAGTCTTAAGGGATCGCTGAGTTGTAACCTTGGGTTTTTATTTGTAACCATGGCTGATACTTGGTGGCTTTGCTTGAATTTCAGGCAACATCGGCTCTGAGCTCATAACAGATGAGGAAAGTCACACTGGAGGCATGTTCATCTCATCAGATGCAGGGAACACCTGGAGACAGGTAACGGCGATGTGGAGACATTGTAGGGGGGCCGTAACTAATCATGAATGGCAGCTGACTCAATCAGCAAACAAAGGCAGCATCAAACTACAGAACGCAGAGCCAGAATGTCCACTATCCTTTTCTGCTTTATATCGGGATGGTTGATCTCAATTGCACTTCGGCATCAGCAGTCACTCTCAGTGCAACAAACTGACCAAACCAAAAGTAATGATGTTGTTAACGAGTTAAGGTACTTTGATGGTGCTCATTTTGCCAAGGACTCTGAATGCCCCTCTTATTCTTCACTATATAGTGCCATAAGTTCCTTTACATCATGTGAATGATAGATACAGATTATTGTTTCATCCAGAAGTAAGCACCTTTGACAATCCAAATCTCTTTCAGCCCAGCCAGTTCACTCTCAGCGCTTAATTCCTAAGTTAGCCTTGAACCCACAATGTTCTGATTCAGGAGGTGCATCTCTGAAAGGTGTGACTTCTGAAATCTCTGGAACATTAGCTTCCACTTATTTTTTTACAGCTGGCTGCATTTCACCTTTAACCATCGCAACCCATGAAGTTGAGAGAAGGTCAGACTGTGTTTTTTCTCTGTTGGCCAGTATTATGATCCAGCCTTGCCTCCACATGCAGCTGTTGCAGTCAGAGAGAACTGGTTTGTCTGTGTCAATATTTATGCCTATTTACAGTATCCTTATAACAACAGTTCTTGCATTTCAGGGTAATTAATTGCAAAAAATGCTTTGAAACATTTCAGCATGATGAGCGGTTGTCTGAGTGGAAGTAATTGTAGATCCATCAAAGCCACTTCTCAGCAAATATTCATCCAGTTGTTGACATTCCCTTCAATGAGCAGATTTTTCTCTGCTGGCTTGAAGATTTTTCTTAAGAAATGAGTCATTTGGAGTATTTTGCAGAATGTAATTATTTTACATATTCAGAAGAAGGAAGAAAGAGGGTTCTCCATCAAAATTAGAAATGTTTTGGAATACCTTATCTGTCTGCAGATGGACAACCAATATTGTCAGATAAATGGCCTATTTCTGCACTCAGACTCATTATCATTCTGTATCAGGGAGAAGGCAGGCATCTTTGTGAGGCTTCGCTGACATAAATTATTCTTGTTTATGAACTACAGTTGTCGTCCGGCCCATCAATTGCCACAAAGTCAGGAACCCCCGTGAAATATATCGCTGTTTCACACACAGACATTGATGGATTTCATGGTTTGTTCAGCACTTCAGTGTCTCGCCATAACAAATGCAGCCCATAAAACAGAGTGCAGCCCCAGCTATTACTGCAGTGTGAATGAAGGCAGAGTGGGCTGGGACTGTTAAGTGAGAAAGATACTGTTCACTTGAGCGAATAGGGCAGTTGCACTCTAGCTGAGCAACATGGGTAATCTTAGCTTCCATTTGTGATATTAAGCATCAGTTTGGGCCATGTGTGATGAGTCAAATACATCATGAACTGAGCGATGTGGTTGAAAACTGTTTGTGGAACATCTCAGGAGATGGTCCCATATTTGCTTTACGTTTAATAAACTCCAATTTTGTTTTAAAATAAGAAATGGTTCATTTAGATTTAGAGTCAGAGAGTATGTCTCCCTGTATCAACAGAAAACTGATTTCTTATCAATATTTGCATTTGTAGCTCAGTGTAAAAGTTCCCAGTTGCCCAGATTGAAGAGGTAAATACCAAAAGGAAAATGTAACTCAGATAAGATGATAGCGATTTCAACAGGAGCTGTCGAGATGTCTTTTCTTTCACTCCTAACCAGTGATAGTTTCTACACGGTGCTACTTTCTTGTAGATGGTGCTGATTGGTTTGTCTTTGCTCTCATTCGTAGGTTTTCGACGAGGAGCACAGCGTTCTGTTCCTGGACCAGGGAGGTGCGCTTGTGGCCATTAAACACACACCGCAACCAATCCGACATCTATGGTAATTGGTCCCTCTTCTTATTGTCCTGGCAGTGAGTAAAAGGTGTTAAAACTGCAGTAGTGAGGGGAGTATTCCCTGTCCGGGCAGCAATCTGCATTGCTGTGACCTGTTTCAAGACTGAACTGCAGGAAGCATGCACACTCATGCAACATTAGCCACATTTAAGATATAAACTGACCCCTGAAGGAATTAAAGGACCACCCTGGCCGAGTATTTAAAAAACAACATCAAAATCTGAACACCAGGAGTATCTTCACCTCCTTTGTTTGGTGGCCATGGCCTAGAGGTATTGCTGCTAGACTATTAATTTAGAGAACCCGTAATCTGCTGTTCATATATCCCACCCTGGTGGATGGTGAAATTTGAATTCTATAAAATCTGGAGTTAGGAGTCTACTGATGACCCTGAAATCAATGTCACTGAAAAACCTATCTGGTCACTAATGTTATTTAAGGAATGTGACTGTATCCTTACCTGGTGTGGCCTACATGTGACTCCAGACCCACAGCCAAGTGGTTACCTCTTACTACCCTCCTGTGCACTGAGGGATGGGCAGTCAATATTGACATCAATCATTGATGCCAACATCCTGTGAATTATAGATGTACGACTTGATGTGTTGGAATTCCTTTTGCTGTGGGATAGATGGCGGGCAGGAGCTTTGGATTAGCTTAAAATCTTATCTGGAGGCACCAAACTCTTGGAGAACACAATCCCCTTTTGACTGGGTCCTCCCATTCTGAGCTTCTCCCACACAGCAAGATTGCTGCAGATACATAAACACTCTCCTATTCCTGCCACTTCTGCCACACTTGCTGCAACTCCATGGTCAATTCTCCCAAATCCTGCACTTTTTCCCTCATTTTATCCAGAGCCCAGGATTCCTTTTCCCAATATGCTCAAATACAACAAAGTCCCATTGCAACATTCCCAAATCATCTGATCCATGTAACTGGTTGTGCTGTTTCCAATCCAAATTAACAAGAGTAGGCAAAAGTGAGGATTGCAGATGCTGGAAACCAGAGTTTAGATCAGAGTGGTGCTGGAAAAGCACAGCAGGTCAAGCAGCATCTGAGGAGAAGAAAAATCGACGTTTTGGGCAAAAGCCCTTCATCAGGATTCCTGATGAAGGGCTTTTGCCCGAAACGTTGATTTTCCTGCTCCTCGGATGCTGCTTGACCTGCTGTGCTTTTCCAGCACCACTCTAATCTAAACAATGAACAAGAGTACACTACTTCGCCCTTTGAGCCTGCTCTCCCTACCAATAAGATCATGACCAATCTGACTTTAACCTCCATTCTATATTCCTGCCATATAGAGTCAGAGTGTCATGGAGTCATAAAGATGTACAGCAGAGAAACAGACCCTTTGGTCCAACTCTTCCATACCGACCAGTTGTCCGAAATTAATCCAGTCCCATTTGACAGCATTTGGCCCATATCCCCTCCAAGCCCTTCCTATTCATATACCCATCCAGGTGCCATTTAAATGTCGTCATTGTACCAGTCTCCACCACTTTCTCTGGCAGCTCATTCCATACATACACCACCCTTTGCGTGGAAAAATTGTCCCTTAAATCTTTTCCCTCTCAACCAAAATCAATGCTCTCTAGTTCTGGACTCCCTCACCCCAGGGAAAAGACCTTGTCAATTTATCCTATCCATGCCCCTCATGATGTTATAAATCTTTATAGGGTCACCCCTCAGCCTCCGATGCTCCAGGGAAAACAGTCCCAGCCTATTCAACTTCTCCCCATAGCTCAAATCCTCCAAATCTGGCAACTTCCTTGTAAGTCTTTTTTGAACACTTTCAAGTTTCACAACGTCTTTCCGATAGGAAGGAGACCAAAATTGCAGGCAATATTCTAAAAGTGGCCTAACCAATGTCCTGTACAGCCGCAACATGACTTCCCAACTCCTATACTCAATGCACTGACCAATCAAGGAAAGCATACCAAACACCTTCTTCACTATAATACCTACCTGCACTCCAAGGTCTCTTTGTTCAGCAACACTCCCCAGGACCTGACCATAAATGTATAAGTCCTGCTCTGATTTGCTTTTCCAAAATGTAGCACCTCACATTTATCTAAATTAAACTCCATCTGCCATTCCTCAGCGCATTGGCCCATCTGATCAAGATCACATTGTAATCTGAGGTAACCTTCTTCACTGTCCATGACACCTCCAAATTTGGTGTCATCTGCAAACTTACTAACTATATCTTCTGTGTTCACATCCAAAACATTTATACAAATGACGAACAGCAGTGGACCCAGCACCGATCCTTGTGACACACCACTGGTAACAGGCCTCCAGTCTGAAAAACAACCCTCCACCACCACCCTCTGTCTTCTACCTTCAAGCTTTGTTGATTTGCCTGACAGGGGGAGTGGCATGATGGCACAGAGGTTAGCACTTCTGCCCCACAATGCTCGGGATTTGAGTTTGTTTCCAGCTTTGGGTGACTGTGTAGCGTTTGCACATTCTCCCAGAGTGAAAAAATATATTTTGTCTACAAATTGATGAAGGGTATAGACAGATTAGGTAGAGATAAGCTTTTTCCCAGGGTGAGAGATTCAATAACGAGAGGTCACGTGTTCCACGTGAGAGGTGAAAAGTTTAAGGGGGATACATGTGGCAAGTACTTTATACAGAGGGTGGTGGGTGCCTGGAAGGCGTTGCCAGCAGAGGTGGTAGAGGCAGGCACGGGAGATTCATGTAAGGTGTGTCTGGACAGATGCATGAGTAGGTGGGGAACAGAGGGATACAGATGGTTAGGAATTGGGCGATAGGTTTAAACAGTACATTTGGATCGGCTCAGGCTTGGAGGGCCGAAGGGCCTGTTCCTGGGCTGTAAATTTTCTTTGTTCTTTGTTCTCTTTAAGCCAGTTCTGTATCCAAATGGCTAGTTTTCCCCTGGTTTCCATGAAATCTAATCTTGCTAACCGGTCTCCCATGGGGAACCTTGTTGAATGCCTTACTGAAGTCCATATAGATCATGCTCACTGCTCTGCCCTCATCAATCCTCTTCATTACTTCTTCAAAACACTCAGTCATGTTCATGAGACATGATTTCCCACACTCAAAGCCATGCTGACTATCCCTAATCAGTCTTTGCCTTTCCAAATACATGTACATCCTTTCCCTCAGGATTCCCTCCAACAACTTGCCCACCACTGTTGTCAGGCTCACTGGTCTATAGTTCCCTGGCTTTTCCTTGCCACCCTTCTTAAACAGTGGCACCACGTTAGCCAACCCCTAGTCTTCTGGCACCTCACCTGTGACTATCGATGATACACGTATCTCAGCAAGGGGCCCAGCATTCACTTCCCTAGCTTCCCACAGGGGAACAGAGTTCTAGGGTATACCTGATCAGGTCCCGAGATTTATCCACTTTTATACATTTCAAGACATCCAGCACCTCCTCCTCTATAATGTGGACATTTTACAAGATGTCACCATCTATATACCCCAAAAATCTTTCATCCCATTGGTCTTCAATGACTTATGAACAATCTTCCTTTGTGTTCATTGTGCACTCCATATCAGAAAATCCCTGTCATTGTGACATTGCACTTACAGTTAAAAAAAACACAGAAATTGTCTAAATAAAAACCTCACAAACTGTGGATGCTGTAAATAAAAAAAATACCGGAAAAGCTCAGCAGGTCTGTCAGTGACTGTGGAGAGAAAGCAGACTTAACATTTCAGCTCCGTGACCCTTCCTCAGAACCAGAAATTGTCTATTTGGAAAATAAAGTTTTCGAATAAAGGTTTTTCCTCTTTTAAAGGTAAATGTTTGGACAGCAAAGTTACCACAGCATTATGCTTTTCCCATTTTAAACACAAATTAGATGTCCACTTGTGAAAGATAATGTTACCTATTTTCACTGGACCAGAGGACTGCTCTCTCATTACAGGGAGATGACTGTTGGTCGTTTAACCTGAGGGTCAACACACCTCAGGCAAGGGGAGAGTCCTTCATGGTGATCTCAGCTAGTGTGGGGATTGAACCCATGCTGTTGGCATCACTACAAACCAATTATCCAGCTATGGGTAGCACAGTGGCACAGTGGTTAGCACTGCTGCCTCACAGCGCTAGAGACCCGGGTTCAATTCCCGCCTCAGGCGACTAACTGTGTGCATGCCGTCTGCGTGGGTTTCCTCCGGGTGCTCCGGTTTCCTCCCACAGTCCAAAGATGTGCAGGTCAGGTGAATTGGCCATGCTAAATTGCCCGTAGTGTTAGGTAAGGGGTAGATGTAGGGGTATGGGTGGGTTGCGCTTCGGCGGGTCGGTGTGGACTTGTTGGGCTGAAGGGCCTGTTTCCACACTGTAAGTAATCTAAAAAAAAACTGGGCTAACCTGGGCAATATATGTTTAGAAATCATAGGGTTATGATGCCCTTTTGAAAGGAATGAAGCATGCCAGTCCTGAAAACTAAATGCTGGGGTAAGTACGTGGAGTTAGCCTCTCTCCAAATACTCTGAAAATGCTTTACCCTTCATGTTACCCTGGACATGAGTGAAAGATGGCTTCATGTTCCATAATTCCCATCATACTTAGTAATTTGTGGAATAAAGGACAGACGATGCTAGAGAAACTCAGCAGGAGCAGTAGCATCTGTGGAGAGAGAAACAGAGTTAACGTTTTGAAGTTGACTATGACTCTTCAGCACAACAGGAAAACTCTTAACCTTTGGTGCATCTTTTTAAATTTGTTGATGAGATCTGGGCAAGGGCAGCAATTATTGTCCATTTCCTAATTTCCCTCATGCTATAAAAGAATCATGTTTTAAAAATCCAAGCAATTAGGGGCTGGAGACTCCGGTGACATTGTACATAGAAAGAAAAATTGAAGAGAGCTAAGAAGTGGCCTACAATGAACTCTGCACATCCCAAACCACTTGACATCCAATCAAGTTCCTTATTGAAGTGTAATTACTGCGGATCCAAAGGAAATGCAGCTGTGAATGTTGCACACAACAAGATTCCACAAACAGCAATATAGTGCTGACCAAATAATCAGTCGTATTTATTTTCGTGGAAGAATAAAGATTGACGAGCACATACCTACTCTACCTCAAGATAGTGCCATGTGACCGTGTACTTGGGAGAGCAGAAGGAGATATAGTTTAAAAAAGAACAAACAAAGGATTTCCATTAACATATTGCCTTTCACAATTGCTGGATATTTCAAACTGTTTGAGAGCCAATGGAACACTTTGGAAGTGTATACACTCTGGTAATGCAGAAAACATGCATATTTGTACACAGCAAACTCCCACAAGCAATAATGATCGGCTGAATCGTATGTGTTTTTGGCTGAGTCTGTTGTAGGATTTTCATACTGAGGCTGTGAGTTCTTACACTGTATCTTAACATGATGTTTGTTCTTCATTTTCTTTATTCTCTCCCCATTATCCCCATTACCCCACACCCCTCCACCACATATTGTCATGTTTGAATCTTGTTTATTTTGCTCTTAGTAGAGAGGACCCATTCTCTCCTTTCACTGTTAATTTACACCCATTTTACATCTCGTTTTCTCTTTCTCCACTGTTAACCTGAACCTCCACAATGTCTATACCTCTCACCCCTCCTCTTCCTCTGTAAAAAGTACATTAAGAAACATTTTGCAACGCCTTTCAGTTCTGAAGAGTCTTACTCCAGACTTGAAATGGTAACTCTGCTTTTCTCTCCACAGATACTACCAGACCTGCTGAGTTTCTCCAGATTTCCAGCATCTGCAGTATTTTTGCTCTTATTTGAATGTTTGACCATGGTCACTATCTACAATTTCAGTACTTGATAATGCCTTGAGGTCAATGAAATACTGAGTAAGGGAGATTCCAAGGATGGAGAGCTCAGCATTGACTGGGGCTGGGTGAGAGGGGGTGTGGGCAGGATGGTGGAAGGGAATCCAACATTAACTGAGTGAGGGTGGTAACAGTAATAAAATTATCTTGGTCTAATCCAAAAATGCCTTCCATTTTGTTCCAGTCCTGTCCCTCACTCTGCACTGGCCTCAGGATGAACCAGACTGCTTGTAATTTTGATTTGTGTGATTCTGAGCATCAGGGTCGAGAGTGTGATGCTGGGAAAGGACAGCTGGTCAGGCAGCATCCGAGAAGCAGGAGAATCAACGTTTCAGGCATAAGCCCTTCATCAGGAATGAGGCTTGTGAGCCAAGGGTCTGAGAGATAAATGGGAGGGGGCGGGGTCAGGGAGAGGTAGCTGAGAGTGCAATAGGTCGATGAAGGTGGACGGAAAGGGGCTAGGTCAGAGAGGAGGGTGGAGCGGACAGGTGGGAAAGATAGGTCAAGATGGTGATGTCAAGTTGAAGCTTGGGACTGGGATGGGGGGAGGGGGGGTGGAATGAGGAAACAGGTGAAATCTACATTAATCCCGTGTGGTTAGAGGGTCCCGAGGCAGAAGATGAGGCGTTCTTCCTCCAGGCATCGGGTGGTTAGGGTTTGGCGATGGAGGAGGCCCAGGACATGCATGTCTTTGGCGGAGTGAGAGGGGGAGTTGAAGTGTTCAACCACGAGGCGGTGGGGTTGGTTAGTGCGGGTGTCCCAGAGATGTTCTCTGAAATGATCTGCAAGTTGGCGTCTTGTCTCCCCGATGTACAGAAGACTACATGGGGTGCAATGGATACAATAAATGACGTGTGGAGGTGCAGGTAAATTTCTGACAGATGTGGAAGGCTCCTTTGGGGCCTCGGACGGAGATATGGGGGGAGGAGTTTTGCACTTCCTGCGGTGACTGGGGCAAGTGCCAGGAGTGGGCGGGTGTGGATCTGACGAGGGAGGCATAGAGGGAATGGTCTCTTCAGAATGCTGATAGGGGTGGGGAGGGAAATATATCCCTGGTAGTGGGGTCTGTTTGTAGGTGGCGTTAGTGGCGGAGGATGATGTGATGTATACCAAGGGTATGCATTGGGGCGCAGGACTCTGGCACAAAGTCAGTCCCTGTTGCGGGGGAAAGGAGGAAAGTGTTAGTCATTGGGGACTCAATAGTTAGAGGCTCAGATAAAAGGTTTGTTGGGAACGAACGAGACTCGCGGTTGGTGTGTTGCCTCCCAGGTGCCAAGGTCCATGATGTCTCGGATCGTGTCTTTGGGGTCCTGTAGGGAGAGGGTGACCAGCCCCAAGTCGTTGTCCATGTAGGTACCAACAACATACACAGAAAGCGGGATAGGGATGTAAGGGCAGGATTTCAGTGAACTAGGGTGGATCTCTGGATTGTTATCTGTGCCACGTGAGAGCGAGGAATAGGAAGAGATATCAACTAAAAACCTGGCTGCAGAGATGGTGCAGGAGGGAGGGTTTCAGGTTTATGGATAATTGGGGCTCATTTTGGAGAAGGTGGGACCTCTACAAACAGGACGGTCATCACTTGAACCAGAGAGGTACGAATATCTTGGGTGGGAAATTTGCTGGTGCTATTCGGGTGGGTTTAAACTAGCTCAGCTGGGGGATGGGAACCGGAGGTGTAGTTGCAGTGCACAGGAGGATGCGAGTAGGGAGGACAGGGACAGGATTTCAGGGTCACAGGAATGTGCTGGCAGACAGCAAGCTGATTTGAAGTGTGTCTACTTCAACGCCAGAAGTATCTGAAATAAGGTATGTGAGCTTGCAGCATGGATAGGTACCTGGGACTTCGATGTTGTGGCCATTTCGGAGACATGGATAGAGCAGGGTGAGGTATGGATATTGCAGGTTCCAGGGTTTAGATCTTTCATTAAGATCAGGGAAGGTGGTAAAAGGGGGAAAGGTGTGAGGCTTTGTTAGTCAAGGACAGTATAGCGGTGGCTGAGAGAACTTTTGATGAGGACTCGTCTTCTGAGGTAGTGTGGGCTGAGGTTAGAAATAGGAGAGGAGAGGTCACACTGCTGGAAGTTTTTTATAGGCCTCTGCAGAGTTCCAGGGAGGTGGAAGAGAGGATTAGCAAGATGATTCTGGGAAGGAGTGAAAGGGACAGGGTGGTCATTATGGGGGACTTTAACTTCCCCAAAATTGACTGGAAATGCTATAACTCTAGTACGTCGGATGGACCTGTTTTTGTCCAATGTGTGCAGGAGGGTTTCCTGACACAGTATGTCGAAGGGCCGATGAGGGGAGGCCCCACTGGATCTGGTGCTTGGTAATGAACCAGGCCAGATGTTTGATTTAGTTGTAGGTGAGCACTTTGGAGAGAGTGACCATAATTCAGTTATGTTTAGTTTAGCCATGGAAAGGGATAGGTACAAGCCACAGGGCAATTATAATACAATTAGGCAAGACTTAGGAAACATAGAATAGGATAGCAAAATGCAGGAGATCCAGACAATTGAAATGTGGAGCTGGTTTAAGGAACAGAAATTGCGTGTCCTTGATAGGTATGTCCCTGTCGGGCAGGGAGGAAGTGATAAGGTAAGGGAACAGTAGTTTACTAAAGAAATTGTATCTCTTGTAAAGTGGAAGTGGGAGGCTTATGTGATGTTGAGACGAGATGGTACAGATGAGACGATGGAGAGTTACAGATTAGCTGAGAAGGATTTAAAGAGCGAGTTAAGAAGAGCAAGGAGATGACATGAGCAGTCTTTAGCAGATATCCCAAACTGAACTAGTACCGTTTGCCTGCATTTGGCCCACATCTCTCGAAACCTTTCCTATTCATAAACATATCCAAACTATTTTGAATGTAGTAACTGTACCTGTATTCACCTCTTCCTCTGGTAGTTCATCCTACAAACTAATGACTCTCTGTGTAAAAACATTGTTCTTCATGTCTTTATTAAATCTTTCTCATCTCATTTAAATTGTATGGTCTCTAGTTTTGAACTCCCCACCTCAGAAAAAGACCTTGGCTATTCACCCTATCTATGCCCCTTATGATTTTATAAACCCCTGTAAGGTTAGCCCTGAACCTCCTAAACTACAGTGAAAAATGTCCCAACCTATCTGAGCTATTCTTATAACTCAAACCCTCCATTCCTGGCAACATCCTGGTAATTGTTTTCATAACTATTTCCAGTTTAATTGTATCCTTACTCTAATGACCAGGATGACCAGAACTGGACACAGTATTCCAGAAGACGCCTCACCAACATCCTGTACAACCTCAACATGATAATCTCGACTCCTGTACTCAAAGTCTGAGCAATGAAGACAAGCATGCTAAATACCTTCTTAAGTGCCCTGTCTCTATATGACACAAATTGTCAGTAATTATGTACCTGAGCCCCCAGGTCTTTGTTCTACAGCACTATCCAAGGCCCTATCGGCACGGTGGAACAGTGGTTAGCACTATTGCCTCACAGCACCAGAGACCCGGGTTCAATTCCTGTCTCAGGCGACTGACTGTGTGGAGTTTGCACATTCTCCCCGTGTCTGCGTGGGTTTCCTCCGGGTGCTCCGGTTTCCTCCCACAGTCCAAAAATGTGCAGGCCAGGTGAATTGGCCATGCTAAATTGCCTGTAATGTTAGGTGTTGGGGAATGGGTCTGGGTGGGTTGTGCTTCGGCGGGTCGGTGTGGACTTGTTGGGCTGAAGGGCCTGTTTCCACACTGTAAGTAATCTAATCTATCATTAATTGTTTCAATCCTGCCCTTGTTTGTTTTACCAAAATACAATACCTTGCATTTATCCAAATTAAACTCCTCAGCCTATTGATCCAATTGATCAAGATTCTCTCTGTGATCTTAGATAACCTTCTTCACTGCCCATGATACCACTGATTTTGGTGTCATCTGCAAAATTGCTAAAAATGCCTCCTATATTCTCATCCAAATCATTTATATAAATGACAAACAAGAGAAGACCCAGCACCAATCCCTGTAGAACACTGCTGGTCACAGGCTCCAGTCTGAAAAGCACCCCCCACCCACCACCACCACCAGTCTCCTGCCATTTAGCCAATTTTGTATCCAGTTGGCAAGCTCTTCCTGAATCCCATGTGATCTAACTTTACTCATTAGTCTACCACGCAGAACCTTATCAAGTGCTTTACAAAAGTCCAAGTAAACAATGTCTCATCTTGATTTTAGTTGCGTTATAGCTTCATGTCACTCTACCTCATCTCAATCTCTATATTCTCCATCCTCCAACCTTAAATTCACTTTCTGTGTATTGATTTTGCCTCGATTACATCCGTATCATGTCCATCCCTAAGAGAAGCAGTCTTCTACCATCTTGGTAATTATTGTTGGAACATAAGACCCTTGGGCCTGACTTTCTGAGGAGGAAGCGTCTCTCCCACATGTGACCACTCTGTTTTGTTTTAACACAAGAAGGGAGTTCCACATTTCTGACAGGAAATTCCAATCAGTGCTCCTTCAGCAATATGGAGTGGGACATTCATTCTGACAACTCCCTCAGAGTGCAGAGCTGTCATGGGAAAACAAACCAGATCCTTTCCCACAGTGGTCAGCTGCCATATTCTGAAATGTGAAGATCCCGAATCACACCCTGCCAGGAATAGGCGAGGAGAAGAAGTGGGAGAGGGTAGCAGGGCTAGAGCAAAGCGGGGTCAGACTGTCAGATCCTGGGGAGGCAGGGTGGTGCCAGCTCGGGGTTTGGGGTATAGGTGCTTCGGGAGAATTAGGGGTTGGGGTTGAGTGATATAAGTATGGGGTCAGTTGGATAATTACTCAGGAGTTAGTCGTCTTTATTAGTCTAACCTTTCCTGGGTAACTTTGCTTCATTTCACCAGGACTCTGACTCTATGATTCTGTAACTCACTGAATTCTCCAGTTTAAGTGATATTTTCAGAGGGTTCCAGGCATATTGGAATCTAAAATTCCTCAAGCAATTCCTTTAGAGTTTATTACGAGGGGGATCCAATGTGAAGGTTCTAATGCACAACTCCAATCTAGACTGGACTAAGGGCTATCTGACCATCTGAAAATCCAAGCCAGCATCTCCAAATCTCTGTACCTTTCCTCCTTTAGAAATCTCCGGATCTCCGAATCTCTGACTCTCCGAATCTCCTCATTGTGACTTGGATCAGCCCTCTTCAATTTGCTATAACTGGCTCACTGAATGCATTTCTTAGGCTGATGTGTGCAGGGCTGTAGAATATTCTTGCAGAGCGGAAATGTTACCATGGTTTTGAGAGGAAAGGTTACATAAACTAGATTTGGAATTCCTGGATAATAAAGTTTAAGGGGTGATTGTTGGAAATTTTGTTTTCAAATTTGGAAGGATTAATAGGATAGAGAGAAAGTTTTCCCCATGGGGTTGGAAACAGGGAGGCTTACAGATTGTCTCGGGCAAATCTCGAAACCAGGACCAGCCATTGTCAGCCATACCAAGGCCACTCAAGACTGAAGGTGAAAAAAGATTCTCCATGCAATGGGTGCTAGAAAAATGAAACTCCCTCTCACAAAAGAACAATAGGTGCTAGACAAATTAATCCTTTTAAATCAGAGATCAGTGGATCATTGCTCAGCAATAGTATTAAAAAATACTACAGTGAGTAACACTCCTCTAGACACCCCGTCTACAAGGCACAAGTCAGGAGTGTGATGGAATACTCCCTACCTGCCTGGATGGAGGCAGCTCCAACAACACTCCAGAAGCTTGACACCATCCAGGACAAAGCAGCCCCCGCTCGATTGGCACCACATTCACAAGTATCCACTCCCTCCACCAGCAACACTCAGTAGCAGCCGTGTGTACCAGCAGCAGACACACTGTAGAAATTCACCCAAGACCTTAAAACAACACTTTCCAAACTCACAATGACCTCCATCTACAAGGGCAAAGGTGGAGGATACATGGGAACCTGCAAGTCTCCCTCCAAGCCACTCTCCATCCTGACTTGGAAATATATGACTGTTCCTTCACTATCGCTGGGTCACAATCTGGAAATTCTGCCCCCTCCCTCCCCCCCCCACCAAGGGCGTTATTGGTGGACCTACAGCACATGGACTGCAACAGCCCAAGACGGCAGCTCGCCCCCAGCTTCTCAAAGGGCAACTGGGACATGTTGGCCAGCTCATAAGAGAATAAAAAAATGCTAGATGGATGGAGCTAATGACTGATAGCTCATTAAGTGGCAGGACAGGCTTCAAGCCATGATGAGAGAGCTGAATGTCTTACTCCTGCTTCTATGTTGGGGCAAGTCTATAAATAACGAAGGATTCAGCCTGAAATGTTGACTTTCCCACCCCTCGGATGCTGTCTCACCTGCTGTGTTTTTCCACTCCACATCTACTGACTCTGGCTTCCAGCATCTGCAGTCCTTACTGTCTCCAGGATGCTCATTTGTTATTTCTTCTTGCACTACAAGAGGAACATTATTATTCCTGTGCAATGCCCACGTTACCTGCATAGTTACAGGCTTTGAGGAGCACCATTGTGTTATCAGCTGTTTGTCCTGGGGGAAGGGGTTGATCGGTTTTAACTGGCTTAGAAAAGCGACTGTGATTCTAGATCAAATAAGGCAAGGGGCTTTCTTCATCTGAGCTTGCCTCTGATCTGCTGGAGTTTGTGTGTTACATTTATTGCAAATGGAAAAGATCAGTCGGTGGATACGAACTGAAGGCCTTCAACCAATTTATCTCAAATTTCCAGACTTCCTTTAATGTCTCTCTGTCACCAGCTTCTAACGTTCATCCCAGCAACGGCTCTCAGCTCTTCCAACCATGAAAAGAACAAGACTGATTGCATTCCTGCACTTCTTTCTTAAAAAATCTGAAATTTTGTCCCTGTCTTTTTTTAAAGAATAGGTTTGATCAAAAACAACTAAACTTCAGCATCAAATGACAACAAATCAGAATGACGTAACAGAAACAAAGCCTGCAATCAGCTAGTTATTTGAGTTAACTTGCTGCCGTTTCCATGGTGATAGCCAGAAGCCTTTTCCTGTTTGATGCTCACCTTTTAAATTACAATCAGTCAATCGACATACAAATGGATAAATCAGCAGCAGAAGGAGGCTGGTTATCGCCTCAAGCCTTCTCTGCCGTGCAATAAATCATAGCGGGTCTGATTGCAACTTCGAACCCATGTTCCCCACCTCCTCCACAATGTCCTTTCACCCCAAAGCTTAACAAGAATTTACCCCCCTCTGCTCGAGTATGCTGTGCGTTTCTAAATGCTCTGTTGTTACATCATTCAGAATAAAATCAAAGACCTTCCCAATGACAGATGTTAACTGGTCTATCGTTACGGATGTTCTGTTTCCCTTCTTTTTTGAATAAGTCACAGAGTCATAGAGATGTACAGAAGGAAACAGACCCTTTGGTCCAACTCATCCATGCTGACCAGATATCCTAATCTAATCTAGTCCCATTTGCCATTACTTGGCCCATATCCCTGTACACCCTTCCTATTCATGTCCCCATTCAGATGCCTTTTAAATGCTGCACTTGTACCAGCCTCCACCACTTCCTCTCATTGCACACATGCATCACCCTCTGTGTGAAAAGGTTGCCCCTTAGGCACCTTTTATCTCTTTCCCCTCTCACTCTAAACCTGTGCCCTCTAGTTTTGCACTCCCCCCTCCCCAGGGAAAAGACCTTGTCTACTTACCCTATCCATGCCCCTCATGATTTTGTAAGCCTCTATAAGGTCACTCCTCAGCCTCCGACGCTCCAGGGAAAACAGCCCCAGCCTCTCCTTATAACTCAAATATTCTCATCTCCGTAACAATCTTGTAAATTATTTTGACACTCTTTCCAGTTTAAAGTATATAACAGGGTGATCAGAATTACAAAGGCTCATTGAAACATAGAATATAGGAGCTGGAGGAGGCCTTTCGGCCCTTCAAGCCTGCTCCATTCAATATAATCATGGTTGATCATCCAACTCAATCCCCTCCTCCTACTTTCTCCAAATATTATTTGATCTCTTTAGCCCTAATATCTTTCACTTGGAAGGTGACAATATTTTGGCTTCAGTTTCCTTTGGTAGTGAATTCCACAGGCTCGCTGCTCTCTGAGTGAAGAAAATTTCCTCATCTCAGTCTGAATGACCAACCCCTATCCTTAGACTGGGATGCTTGGCTCTGGACTCTCTCACCATCTGGAACATCCCACATGATTCTTACTGTATCGGTGACCCTCCAAGAGGAATAAAATTTGTTTAATCTCTGTTTAAATGGGAAACCCCTGATATTTAGACAGTGACCCTTTGTCCTACATTGTCTCAGAAGAGGAATTAACTCCCCCACATCCATCCTGCCAAGACCCCCTCAAGATTTTATGTTTAACTGAACATGTAGTGAAGGGAAGGTGATTTGTGCTGGTTCAGTTAATGCTTTTCACTCTGCCATGACCTACCGATCTAACGCTGTTGCTGTTTTTGTTTGTTGGAACCAGGTTGAGTTTTGATGAAGGCCAGAGCTGGAGTAAATACAGTTTTACCTCAGTTCCTCTCTTTGTAGACGGAGTTCTTGGTGAACCAGGAGATGAGACACTGGTAATGACGTGAGTAGAGAACATTTTATTTCCTCGTTGCAACCTGAAGTAAAAAGAAAAGACTTTTCTTTGTAAAAATGTATTGTATTCATAAAACTTATAAAAATATGTTATAGTATTCAACTCTGACACTGTGGTACATCAAGGTGTTTCACTGTGGTTACAAATACAGGTCATATTTACAGCTTGCATTTACATTTCATATCTAACACTCCCTGGTGCATAAGAACTGGGGAAATTTATGGAGTTTCTAGTCCCTCACTAAGACAGGGAGACTTCAAACAATCACCTTTCCTCTTTAGTCCTTTGCAATGGCTACACTGAGCTTTAGTCAATCGCAGTACATCGGACTTGATTTTGGATTGTACTGGTCTACAATACCCAGTTGTTGACAAAGTTAAAAATCACACACCAGGTTATAGTCCAACAGACTTATTTGGAAGCACTAGCTTTCAGAGCACTGCTCCTTCATCAGATGGTTGTCAGTTGTAGACAGTTTCTTGCACTGGAAGACTGACAGATTTCATGGGTTTATCATTGGCGTTCAGCTAAAAGTAAGAATTTGTCTTAATACTCTTGACCCTAGGAAACACCAATACATCTCACAGCCAAAATGTTGCTTTGGACATGTAGTTCATTGTGTCATACAGGGGGACATGGCAGCTAATGTAGGTGCACAATAACAGCCAAGGTGTTTTTGTCTATTTGAGGGTCCAAATAGGCCCTTGATTTAACGCTGCATTCAAAAGGTGGTATTTCCAACAATGTTGTGTTCCCTCAGCATTGTATTGAAGTTTCAGATTATGTCTCTGGAATGCAGTTTGAACCCAACATTTAATGCAGGGGTAAGATGCACCAAGCATACACAATAATTGGGCTGTTTCAAGGAGCATTCACCATTTGGGGAAGTGGGTGTAGTGGTCAGGCATTATCAAATACAAACAGAAAGTGCGAGAGAAACTCAGCAGAAACTCAGGCAGCATCTGTGGAAGGAGAAACAGAATGAATGTTTTGAGTCCGGTAACCCTTCCTCAGAATGGACGGTCACTGCACTCAAAAGGTTAAGTCTGATTTCTCTCCACAGATGCTACCAGATCTGCTGAGTTTCTCCAGCAATTTGGACCATAAAACCATAAGACATAAGACCAGAATTTAGGCCTTTCAGTCCATCAAGTCTGCTCCACCATTCAATCATGGCTGTTAGGTTTATCAACCCCATTTTGCAGCTGTCTCCCCATAACCTTTGATTTCCTTTTTTCTGTTTTTTTGTTTCAGATTTCCAGCATCCACAGCTTCTCTTTGTTTTATTTTGGTTGGGAATTATATCGTTCTAGTTTATCCTGACGTTATAATTCTTTTTGAAGTTGAATACTGTTACATACATTTATCACAGTACCTCCACTCAACACACCCTTCCCATGATGTCCTACCCTTGCAAGCACTGGTGTGGCTCAGTGGTTAGCACTGCAGCCTCACAGCACCAGGGTCCCAGGTTCGATTCCAACCTTGGGTGACTGTCTGTATGGAGTTTGCATGTTCTCCCTGTGTCTGCGTGGGTTTCCTCTGGGTGCTCCAGTTTTCTCCCACAAATCCAAAGATGTGCAGGTCAGGTGAATTAGCCATGGGAAATTGCCCATAGTGTTAGGTGCATTAGTCAGAGGGAAATGGGTCTGGGTGGGTCACTCTTCAGAGAGTCGGTGTGGACTGGTTGAGCTAAAAGGCCTGTTTCCACACTGTAGGGAATCTAATCTAATCTAATCACTCCCCCACATATCTGCTAACTAACTAAGGGCCACAAATGGAATGAATCCATACATACTACAGCTCACATAGCCACTCGTTGATGGCTTGTTCAATCCACCAATTGCCTGGCTGTAGTCCCAGCCTCCTGTCTGGAGCAGCTTTCTTGAACAAGATTTGCCAACCAACATCGTTTGGACCAAGAAATGGGAAGCACGGAAGGTCACAGCTGTAGGGAGCAGTGGGTACAGAGATTCCCAAAGTGGGGGGAGTTAGGATCCCAAGTTGGGATATGAGCAGGAACGTTGAGGTCACAGTCTCTGAAGCAGCAACGGCCATGATGGAGCTCTGACTGAGTTGTAAGAGCTGAACAGCTGTCCTCCCGTACTCCCAGTTCCCACTGAGCAATTGGAACAAATTTCCTACTGCAAAATGTTTGGGAAAAGGTTTGGACAGCTCTGAGCTGGTACCTGAAGGGTTAACTCATTATGGGAGAAGGTCAAGTTCTCAGGATATAAAGGAGTGTTCCTGGGAGGAGCTTACCAGTTGCAATTGCTAACTTCCATGTAACTAAATAATAATGTTATTATAAAATCTAACCTCAAAGATCTTACAAGAGACTATAAAGTCATTCCAATGTAACGTGATTATGTACTACGTAATAAGCCTAGCCTGAGGGAATCTGGTGAAGAAGTGATAGTGTCCCTCCCTCGAAGCCGGGAAACTTGGATTTAGGTCCCACTTACTCCAGTATGTATCCAAACAGGTCAATTAGAAAATATATAAACCAGTTCTGTTCAACAAGAATGAGCTTTCCTTCCATTAACTATCTTATGGGGGTATCCTTTCTCCACGTTTTAGAAGCACCTTAGATTAATGCCAATCAGAGTTGAGAGTGTGGTGTTGGAAAAGCACAGCAGGTCAGGCAGCATCTGAGGAGCAGAAGAATCGACGTTTCGGGCAAAGGCCCTTCATCAGGAATGGGGCTGAGAGATAAATAGGAGGGGGGTGGGATTTGGGGGAAGGTAGCTGAGAAAGCGATAGGCGAATGAAGGTGAGGGCGAAGGTGATAGGTCAGAGGGGGCAGTGATGGACAGGTCTGGAGGGTGGTGCCTAGCTGGAGGTTTGGGACTGGGATAATGTGGGGGAGGGGAAATGAGGGAGCTGTTGAAATCCACATTTATCCTGTGTAGTTGCTGGGTCCCAAGATGGAATATGAGGCGTTCCTTCTCCAGGCGTCGGGAGGTAATGGTTTGGCGGTGAAGGAGGCCCAGGACCTGCATGTCCTTGACAGGGTGGGAGGGGAGTTGAAGTATTCAGCCACGGGACGGTGGGGTTGGTGGGTGTGGGTGTCCCAGAGATATTCTCTGAAACAATCTGCAAGTTGGCATCCTGTCTCCCCGATGTAGAGGAGACCACTCATTGCACCTGGGGTGAGGCAGTATGCCTTCTTGCCGATCATTTGCTGATTCTGATCTTCAGCATCTGCAGTCTCATTTTCTGCTAATACCAGTCAGAAGCATTAGTAATGCAATCTACACACAACATCTCAGGTGGCACTGGTGGCCTGACTACACCAGTCAGTAACAAGTTTCTTCTGTTAAATGATAGGCTTTGAGTGAGCACAGTGATGGTAATCCTTGTTAAAAAGATTCAAGACCCCTATCTAGCTGACCTTTGTACAAACCCCTGATGAACATGTGAAGAGACACAAACCATTCTGTACACTACTGAGGAGGGCCACTTCTCCTGACTGAAGGGAGGTGCTCATCACCTTAAACTCAACAAAGGAGGCGAAAGTTTCACTTCAAGGTTTGTATTTGCTGGTTTATGTCCACCTTTGGGATTTAAGGTTTCTGGACATTTGTTCCCAGAACACCCTGCTAAAGAAACATATGGCTACTTTCTGTTGGCATCTATGAGCATTTCACATCAAGTCACATCAGTCACAGCACAAGGCCCTTTAGCACATTCACTTTGCACTGGAATTTAACACTGGGATATAATGTTGTACATGGAGAATGTGGAACACAGGAGGCATATACTGGAGTAAGAGTTGAATTTTTTAGATTACCTTTTAAGATTAAATTTATGGGGTCAATTATTACATGGATACTATTTTTGAGTAGCTGAAATTCATGCTACAGTCCAAAATACAGTTTCATTAGCAGAAGCCCAATTAATCCTGAAACGAATAAAGAGAAAAAACAAAATGATGGCTTTGTGTGTGAGAAATCATGTCTCACTAACTGGATTGAGTTTTTTGAAGAAGTAACAATGAGGATTGATGAGGGCAGAGTGGTAGATGTGATCAAATGGACTTCATTAAGCTTTTCGACAAGGTTCCCCATGGGAGACTGGTTAGCAAGGTTAGATCACATGGAATACAGGGAGAACTAGCCATTGGATACAGAACTGGCTCAAAGGTAGAAGACAGAGGGTGGTGGTGGAGGGTTGTTTTTCAGACTGGAGGCCTGTGACCAGTAGAGCACCACAAGGATCGGTGCTGGGTTCTCTACTTTTTATCATTTTTATAAATGATTTGGATGCGAGCATAATAGGTATAGTTAGTAAGTTGCAGATGACACCAAAATTGGAGGTGTAGTGGACAGCGAAGAGAGTTACCTCAGATTACAACAGGATCTGGACCAGATGGGCCAATGGGCTGAGAAGTGGCAGATGAAGTTTAATTCAGATAAATGTGAGGTGCTGCATTTTGGGAAAGCAAATCTTAGCAGGACTTATACATTTAATGGTAAGGTCCTAGGAATTGTTGCTGAACAAAGAGACCTTGGAGTGCAGGTTCACAGCTCCTTTAAAGTGGAGTCACAGGTAGATAGGATAGTGAAGAAGGCGTTTGGTATGCTTTCCTTTATTGGTCAGAATATTGACTACAGAAGTTGGGAGGTCATGTTGCAGCTGTACTCCTCCAGGCGTCGGGTGGTAATGGTTTGGTGGTGAAGGAGGGAAGTTGAAGTGTTCAGCCACAGGGCGGTGGGGTTGGTGGGTGCAGGTGTCCCACTGCTGGAATATTGCATGCAATTCTGGACTCCTTCCTATCGGAAAGATGTTGTGAAACTTGAAAGGGTTCAGAAAAGATTGACAAGGATGTTGCCGAATGGTCTTATCCTATTTCTTTGAGGCTGCTGAGTTTTCAGGGTAGCATTTTCACAAGAGGAATGTCACCTTAAGTGGGAGTGGCTGCTTTTCTGTGTCTGAAATTCAGGCAATTATTGATCTATACTGAAGGAGGTAGCTAATTCTGAGCTGGCCTTCATTGGTCCTATGCACGTAGACAGCAACAGATTTTCAGTCAACTCTAGAATACTGTGGTAGAGCTCAAAGGGATGATATTCCCTCATTTGGTAATCAAGTCTCTGGTCTCCCTTTTGCTGATTATAAAGATATAAGAGGCAAATAATGTAAAATACATTGCTATTCTACAGAGGGATACAATTAAAAGGCTGAAGGAAGCGAAGTTGCAAGTCATTTTGAAAAATTTGAGGATAGGCAAGTCCCCCGGGCCTGACGGGATATATCCTTGGATTATGTGGGAAGCAAGAGAGGAAATTGCAGAACCGTTGGCAATGATCTTTTCGTCTTCACTGTCAATGGGGGTGGTGCCAGGTGACTGGAGGGTGGCGAATGTTGTGCCCCTGTTCAAAAAAAGGAATAGAGATAATCCCTGGAATTACAGGCCAGTTAGTCCTACTTCGATGGTAGGCAAAGTAATAGAAAGGGTACTAAGGGATAGGATTTATGAGAATCTGGAAAGACACTGCTTGATTAGGGACAGCTAGCACGGATTTGTGAGGGGTAGGTCTTGCCTTACAAGTCTTATTGAATTCTTTGAGGAGGTGACCAAGCATGTGGATGAGGGTAGAGCAGTGGATGTAGTGTACATGGATTTTAGTAAGGCATTTGATAAGGTTCCCCATGGTAGGCTTATGCGGAAAGTCAGGAGGCATGGGATTGTGGGAAGTTTGGCCAGTTGGATAGAGAACTGGCTAACCGGTCGAAGTCAGAGAGTGGTGGTAGATGGTAAATATTCAGCCTGGAGCCCAGTTACAAGTGGAGTTCCACAGGGATCAGTTCTGGGTCCTCTGCTGTTTGTAATTTTTATTAATGACTTGGAAGAGGGAGTCGAAGGGTGGGTCAGTAAATTTGCAGATGATACGAAGATAGGTGGAGTTGTGGACAGTGAGGAGGGCTGTTGTTGGCTGCAAAGGGACTTAGATATGATGCAGAGCTGGGCTGAGGAGTGGCAGATGGAGGTCAACCCTGTCAAGTGTGAGGTTGTCCATTTTGGAAGGACAAATAAGAATGCAGAATACAGGGTTAACGGTAGGGTTCTTATTAAGGTGAAGGAGCAGGGGGATCTTGTGGTCTATGTTCATAGATCTTTGAAAGTTGCCACTGAGGTGGATAGAGCTTGTAAGAAGGCCTATGGTGTATTAGTGTTCATTAGCAGAGGGATTGAATTCCATAAGACTATAAGACAGAGGAGTGGAAGTAAGGCCATTCGGCCCATCGAGTCCACTCCGCCATTCAATCCTGGCTGATGGGCATTTCAACTCCACTTACCCGCATTCTCCCCGTAGCCCTTAATTCCTTGCGACATCAAGAATTTATCAATTTCTGCCTTGAAGACATTTAGCGTCCCAGCCTCCACTGCACTCTGCGGCAATGAATTCCACAGGCCCACCACTCTCTGGCTGAAGAAATGTCTCCGCATTCCTGTTCTGAATTTACCCCCTCTAATTCTAAGGCTGTGTCCACGGGTCCTAGTCTCCTCACCTAACGGAAACAATTTCCTAGCGTCCACCCTCTCCAAGCCATGTATTATCTTGTAAGTTTCTATTAGATCTCCCCTTAATTTTCTAAACTCCAATGAATACAATCCCAGTATCCTCAGCCGTTCCTCGTTTGTTAGACCTATCACTCCAGGGATCATCCGTGTGAATCTCCGCTGGACACGTTCCAGTGCCAGTATGTCCTTCCTGAGGTGTGGGGACCAAAACTGGACACAGTACTCCAAATGGGGCCTAACCAGAGCTTTATAAAGTCTCAGTAGCACAACGGTGCTTTTATATTCCAACCCTCTTGAGGTAATTGACAACATTGCATTCGCTTTCTTAATCACGGACTCAACCTGCATGTTTACCTTTTGAGAATCCTCAACTAGCACTCCCAGATCCCTTTGTACTTTGGTTTTACGAATGTTCTCACCGTTTAGAAAGTAGTCCATGCTTCTATTCTTTTTTCCAAAGTGCAAGACCTCGCATTTGCTCACATTGAATTTCATCAACTATTTCCTGGACTACTCCTCCAAACTGTCTGGATCCTTCTGCAGCCTCCCCACCTCTTAAGTACTACCTGCCTGTGAGGTGATGTTGCAGCTGTACAGGACCTTGGTTAGGCCACATTTGGAATACTGTGTGCAGTTCTGGTCGCCTCACTTTAGGAAAGATGTGGAAGCTTTGGAGAGGGTGCAGAGGAGATTTACCAGGATGTTGCCTGGAATGGAGAATAGGTCGTACGAGGATAGGCTGAGAGTGCTAGGCCTTTTCTCATTGGAACGGCGAAGGATGAGGGGTGACTTGATAGAGGTTTATAAGATGATCAGGGGAATAGATAGAGTAGACAGTCAGAGACTTTTTCCCCGGGTACAACAGAGTGTTAGAAGGGGACATAAATTTAAGGTGAAGGGTGGAAGGTATAGGGGGGATATCAGGTGTAGGTTAGAACATAGATAGAACATAGAACAATACAGCACAGAACAGGCCCTTCGGCCCACGATGTTGTGCCGAACTTCTAACCTTGATTAAGCACCCATCCATGTACCTATCCAAATGCCGCTTAAAGGTCGCCAATGATAGTGACTCTACCACTCCCACGGGCAGCGCATTCCATGCCCCCACCACTCTCTGGGTAAAGAACCCACCCCTGACATCTCCCCTATACCTTTGAACCTCTGGGTTCTTTACCCAGAGAGTGGTGGGGGCATGGAATGTGCTGCCTGTGGGAGTGGCAGAGTCAGAATCATTGGACAGGTACATGGATAGGTGCTTAAGCTAGGACAAATGTTCGGCACAACATCGTGGGCCGAAGGGCCTGTTCTGAGCTGTATTGTTCTATGTTCTATGTTCTATGTTCTATGTTCATGAGGGGATAACTAAATGGAGAATAAAGTGTACCTTTGAAGTGAAAGCTGTAATCTCTGATGCCTCTTGTCTGATGAAAGAACTGAAAACAAGGCAAAACCTATGTCTTAAACAATCAGTTGCACACAGACACTCAGCAGGATGAAGGAGAGTGGTTAGTTTGCAGTAAGAGCACTTCAGCTGCTTTCCAGAATGTGCACTAAAGGTTTCAAAATGGTTAACTTATGCTGAGGGACTGTAAAGGAAAGAGACCTGGATGTATTCGAACCTTTCAGAGTTCCCACACTGCTTTTCAGACAGTCACATGCTTTTGTAAATCTGGGTGTGTGAGAAGGAGCTGCAGTCAAAATTTAATTTGCAACAAGTGAAGATGTGAAAATTGAAATCTGTTTGTCAGCCCCTAATGCAAGTTCAAAGCTCAAACATAGCAGGTTTTTTTTCATAGCTGCATAAGAACGCTTTCTCACACAGGGGCTACGTTTGCGAGAACTATATCTTTAACCAACCTCTTATGGATTTTGCACCTGAATTTTCTGGCCCAGAGTCTGGGACTCTACCAGGACGCCACAAGCCTGAAAGTCAATGAATCCAAAGAAAAGTGATATTCTTAATGGGCATTTTTTTTAAAAAGCCATTTAGGAAGTCAAGAAAATTGAATTTTTTTTTACTGTAGACCATTCAGGCTCACTGTACAGAGTATCACCTCCCGCTGATCACTGAACACAGTCAGTGCCGACTGCAATAGTTTGGACTCAGTATTCAACTGAATTGAATGTTGCTGCAACTTTGTGTTATTTTGAGGAATCGGACACAACATCCCAAAGCAGTTGAAAGCAAGTCAATACTCTGACACATTGGCATTCTCCATTGAAAGTTCAACTGTGGGAATATACATTGGGACTTATATAGTAGGGGTCACTCAACCCAATTTGCACTCTCGCATGACTTCAAGACCTCCTTGTTTGCTGACCTTCCATTGAAATCATTGTGAATCACTGATCAGTATCTCTCCAGAATAGCGAGCTCAGAACCATCCACCATGGGCCTCAGCTGGGATCAAAGGCACTGACAGACTCCGAGATTCCCGTTTGTGGAATGAAAGGATTAGCTAAAGGGTCGTTGGAAGAGAGGGAGGTCCACAGTATGAGTAAGAGGAAAAGACAGGTCAAGGTAAAGTTGCCACAGTCTTACCAGACTATGGTGCTGCTCTCTCATTCGAGAGAGACGATTGGTGGTAGTTTAACTGGAGGGTCACCACGCCTTAGGTAAGGGGTGAGGTTGAGAAAAAGAGTCCTTCATGGTAACCTCAGCTATTGCAGGAATTGAACCCAAGTCAATTAGTATCACACCTTCCCTCCCACTGTTCTACCTGAAAAACAACTAGAACTAGGGGCATAGTCTAAACATGAGGACCAGACCATTCAGGAGAGCGTTCGGAAGCACTTCAACACACAAAGGGTTTGAGAGGTTTGGAATTCTCTTCCACCAGCAACAGTGGATGCTGGATTGTTGTTTTTTTTAAATCTGTGAGAAACATGATTTTTGTTTTGTTAAGAAAGGTATTAAGGGGCATTGACCCTTAATAGAATCAGAGAATCCCTACAATGTGGAAACAGGCCCTTGGGCCCAACAAGTCTTTGAATTGCGGGAGGAAACTTGCACAGATGCAGGGAGAATGCGCAAACTCCAACAGACAGTCACCCGAGGTTGGAATTGAACCCAGGTCCCTAGCACTGTTAGACACTGAGCCACTGTACCACCACAGCCCAGCCTTGATCTCATTGAATGGTGAAGGCTCAAGGGGCTGAATGGCCTTCTCCAATTCGTACATTCATATGATTTGCCCTTGGAGAGGGGAACATAGCACCCTACCCCCTACGTCCACCTCCACCCCTCCACCCCTCCACCCCTCAACCCAACCCAATCCAACCCCTCAGAAGGGTCAGCTGTGGTGGGGATAAATGGTTCTGCTATTTAATGGGCTAATTTTAGTGGAAGCTTGTGGAAAGTCAGAGAGAACAGCTGTAGCTCCTGCACACTCCAGTAGTATAAGCTCAAACAGGGCAAAAAAAGTTGTCCCATTGAAAGCCAACTTGTCAAACTCTAGCCAACATATTTCGAAGCTTTTCATGCTCTCTGTTTTATATTTCATTCCCTTATTGGTAAAGAAAACCAAATGTCAACTTCTTGGAGGTTTTACTGAATGCCTTGAAAGAAACCTGTTAAAATATGCCAAAAATAGAATGGTTTTCTATTTTTATTTCAATACTTGTGTTTGATGGCGTGAGAAATAAATGCAAAGAAGAGACAAGATCTTGTCTTTCCCCCATCAGGCAGTCAGACTGATAGATAGCCTGCAAGTGGACATTTCTAGATTCTTCTAAGCCCTAGGAAGGATCCCCAAGGTAATTAATCAACACCAATTCACCAAATTAGGCCAATTTTAAGATGTAGTCCATATTGAACCAGTTTTGTTAAATTGAATGACAATTAATTGAATGACAATAAAGATCATCAGACAGCACCTGCCAAACCCACAACCACCTCAATTTAGATGGACAAGGGCAACAGACACATAGGAAAACCATGACCTTCAAGTTCCCCACCAAGTCACTCACCATCCTGACTTGGAAATATATCACCGTTCCTTCACTGTCACTGGGTCAAAATCCTGGAATTCCCTCCCTCAGGGCATCGTGGGTCAACCCACAGACAGCACTGGTTCAGGAAGGCAGCTCACCCCCACCTTCTCAAGGGGAAACTAGGGATGGGCAATAAATGCTGGGCCCAGTCAGTGACACCCACATTCCACAAATGAATAAAAACGATTGATGTAGGTGACAGCCCAATGGTGTAATTGTTAGACGATTAATCCAGAGAACAGGTAGTGTTCTGGGCACCTGGTTTTGAATCCTGCCATGACAGATGGTGGAATTTGAATTCATTAACAATCTGGAATTAATGATGACCATGAAATGGTTGTTTGGGAAAAAATAAACATTTCATTCACTAATTACCCACAGAGAAAGAAACTGCCATGGTATCCTGGTCTGGCCTACATATGACTCCAGACCCACAGCAATGTGGTTGACTCTTAACTGTCCTCTGAGGCAATTAATAATTGGATGATAAATGCTGGCCTAGCCAGTGATGCCCGCATCCTGTGAATGAATTATTAAAAATTAACTGAAGTACCTGTCCATTATATTTCAGTCTATTTCATTCAGCTGGCAATCTACTGATGAAGCTATACATATTCTCAGTTACTAGCCCCAAATACAGCCAACAGGTTATAGATGCATGTCCTTTCACAGCCGTCAAATTCTATTTCAACTACCACAGAGGAATGTAAAGACCATGAACAATCCATTTTTGTCCTGAGCATTTTCCAATTGTGTTCAATCCTTTTAATTAAGTGGAGCACATACCTGACATTAAATGACACTGTATGAAAAAGAATCCATGAATGTGTAAGTGCTTTTTTAAATCATCAAATACTGTTCATTTTTAATCTTCTGTGTAAGATATCCCAAAACATAAGAACATAAAAATAAATGCAGGATGAGAAAAGGCAATTTGGGCCACTGGGATCACCTCTCCTGTTTTTTATACTGAATAATATTCTGATTATGTATTCCACGATTCTGCTTGCTGTTTAATTGCTTCTCTGTGTTGCCTTGACATTGAAACTGATGCTATTCCAAAGCTCTTTTCCTTGTATGAATTCTGTTGCTCAGCATTTGCCTCATGCCAGTGTAAACCACAGAAGACCACTTTGTCCTGAACCGGCCATTTCCTTAACAATTTAGAAGTAATTTCACTGTCCCATTCTTTGTCTCTCAATGATAATTCAGAGTTGATGAGCTCCTCTATATTAATCATCCAATCAAAGGAAACAGTATTTTGTGTTTCATTTTCACTTGCTACATTATTTCCGCCCAATTGTATAACAAATTCAAGTCAATTTAAAAATGCCCCCCCCACACACAGATGAAACAAAAAACTGCAGGCGTTGGAAATCTGGAACAAAAGCAGATATTGTTGGAGAAACTCAGCCTTTGTGGAGAGCGGAAAACAGAGTTTCCAGTTCAGTGATCAGTTCTGAAGAAGGGTCATTGGACGGGAAAATTAACTCTGCTTTCTCTCCACAGATGCTGCCAGACTTAGACTTTGTCTTAAATTCTCTTTTTTTTAAATGTCTTTGTCTTTTCTTTACTATATTGTCATGGAAGGACTCTTGTTCTGAACTTTCTCTTTCTTTACTTTTCTGATTTGTTACTATGATTTTGTACATTTGAAGGTCTGTAATACTGGACTTTTATTTTCTCTTTTTCTTTTCTGGGAATCTGTACCTTGTAGGTGAGATGGTGCTGTAAGTGGTGACTTCTAAACTTTTCACTGTGTCCATGTGAGGACATGTGACAATAAAGCTAATTCAAATCAATTCAAATCTGCTGACCTTCTTTTATATGATGTTTTTTGTGCCATAGGATTTAATAGTCAATGAGCTACTTTGGTAATGTAGTTACTGCTGTAGGGTGGAGAACATAACATACAGCAAACTCCCACAAAAACAATGTCATAATGACCAGTTAATCGCTAGGTAATCTTTAACCAATTAATGGTCAGTTTTTATGCGATTGATTGAGGTCCAGTTTATCTCGGATTATGGGGATATTCTGTGCTTCCTTAAAATTGTGCTAAAGGATCTTTTACATCCAGTTGAGAAGGTAACTCGCACCTTTGGTTAAATATTACATCCAAAAGATAATGCCTGGCAGTGAAGCATTCCTTCCACTGCTGTGTCAGCATTGATTGATTTTCTGCTCAGGTATTTGCAGCTTGTAGCCTTTAGGCTCAAAGGTAGGAATGCTATCCACTAGGCCACAGTGTGTGACTAAAATGTTTTATTCAGTTTCCTTCAGGTACCAAGTTCGCTCAGATAATTTTGCATGACCATAGATTCCCTCCAGTAGCTTATGTGTTTAAGCAAACTTAAACAACTGTCAACGTTTAAGTTTCATTTTCTGATTTAAGATCTGAGACTATGATGGTCTGAAATGTGTTTTTTTAAAATTGAGTCAAACCATTAATTTGAAATGAAGAAAAGACCTTACCTGACCATATACCTTCTTTCCCTCTCACTCTCAGATACCTGATAAAAGACATCAGGAAACACAGAATATAAAAGTATTCTCTACTGCTGGTGGTCCCACCTAACCAACAATGGTCTCAGTTTTAAACCCGAATGCTTCAGGGACACCTAAAGGGCTCTATATTCTTCCCTTTCTGCTGGAAAACATCCCCTTTTAAACTTTGTATCTGCATGTATTGAAATGACTGTATAAAGGCTGGAATACAGTCATAGAATCTCCACAATGTGGAAGCAGGCCATTTGACCCACACCAACCCTCCAAAGACCATCCTACCCAGGCCCATCCCATCCCTGTAACCCTGCATTTCCCCTGACCAATCCACCCTAACCCGCACATATTTGGACTGAGGAAGGAAACTGGCACACTGAGAGGAAACCCACATGGACACAGGGAGAATGTACAAAGTCCATGTAGACAGTCAGCTAAGAATGGAATTGAACCCAAGTCCCTGGTACCATAATGCAAAAGTGTTCACCACTGAGCCACCATGCCACCCCTTATTTTTCTCAGGGTTTCCAAGTGATAGACTTATTCTTTCTTAGCTCAAGAAAACATTATGATTAGTTCCTTACAGCGAACAATTAGATCGTGACATTTTAATTGCAGTAAGATATGGCCACAAGCTAAGAAAGGAATATAAACACTTGATTCAACCAATCAGGGAGGTTTGAGAAAGGAGAGCTGATTCACTCCTGGTCACCTGACTGGAACAGCACTCAAAATCAGAGCTGTGTTTAAAACATGGATTCATTTATTCCCTTTCTAGATGCCTTCTGTTGGTATTGTACCCTGAAATGAACAAAGTGCATAATGTAATTTTCAATACTACAATAGTATGGGCAAACTACTCAATCACTGAGCTCATTGACCAAGTGGAGCCAACTGGTCTTGGGCATGGTGCTGCTGTCTTTCAGCCCCCGACCACTGCAATCATTGAGGTCCTCCGAAAAGACAGCACACTATAAAACATTCCTCGTTATTATTCACTCACCTCATTAATCTTGAGAAATCTTGCTGTACATAAAATTGATGGGTATTTGCTCTGTGTAGAAGCCGATGAACTTGACAATGTGTTTTGTATCTGAAGCACTGAGAGGTTACGAGGTTAGGTGCTTTAAAACTTTGAATGTGACTGCCACGGATTCTAACCAAACCTCTGTTTTGTTTTGTGTTGTCTTTGACAGTGTGTTTGGTCATGTCAGCCACCGCTCTGATTGGCAGCTTGTTAAAGTGGATTACAGATCCATCTTCAGCACAAGATGCAATGAGATTGATTTTCATTCATGGGAGCTCCACAATCAGGTGAGGAACCTTGCTCACTTCCCAATTTTCCTTCTCCCACCAAACTTCCAAGCAAGATATTATTAGGACTCATTCTCACGACCTACCAGGTTATAATTATGTTGTGTCATAAATGTCAGTGTCTCTAAGCTTGGATTATGTAATAGAGCGCTCTCCTTATCACATGGTCACACCCTCTCAATTTAATCATTTTCAGTCCCACGGCAATGCATAATTAGTGAACATCCCACGTTTTAATTGCTCTGTCACTGGTGTGTTTCCTTTCACTTGCCCCGGATCTAAGTTCTCGAATTCCATCCTTGCTCCTCTCCTCACTACATCACCCTTTCTGCTCTTTTGAAACAGCCCTTATGGGTGGCTCAGCGGTTAGCACTCCTGCCTCAAAGTGCCAGGGACCCAGGTTCGATTCCAGCCTCAGGTGACTGTCTGGGTGGAGTCTGCACATTCTCCCCGTGTCTGTGTGGGTTTCCTCTGGGTGCTCTGGTTTCCTCCCACTATCCAAAGATGTGCAGGTCAAGTGAATTGGCCATGCTAAAGTGTTCAGGGATGTTTAGGTTAGGTGCATTAGTTAGAAGTAAATATAGAGTAATATGGGTAGTGGGATACTCTTCAGAGGGTTGTTGTTGTCTTGTTGGACCAATTAGATTGTTTCCAGACTCCAGGAACAGGTGTGGGGCCAATCAGCCCCTCCAGCCCATTTCATCATCCAGTGAGATCATGGCTGATTTTTTTGGCCTAACTCCATCTTCCCACCTTTAGCCTAAACGCCATGATAGCTTTCTTAACCAAAAAGTATCAATCTCAGCTTTAAAATTAACACTTGATTTTACATCAACTGCTGTTTGGGGAAGAGAATTCCTAACCTCTGCCAACCATCCTAACATCTCTCCCAAACGGTCTAAATTCTGCCTAAAATAAGGCAATCAACTGCGGATGCTGGAGACCTGAAACTAAAACTGTTGGAAAAACCCAGCAGGACTGGTAGAAACAGAGTTAACGCCTTGAATCCAGTGACCTTTATTCAGAACTCCTTAGTGCTCGACCAGCTGAGATTCTCTGTCAATTTCCCTTTCTGTCTGTCATATATTCTACCACTTTTTCACCAAGTTTTTGGTCATCAGACCTAAAGTAATAGCCTGGCGCCATGAAAGTGTAAGTTATTATTATTGAGTAGCCTGATGGCAGTATGTAAATAATGCATGATAAAGGAATTTGTCTTGCAAACGTTTTGTCCCCTGTCTGGGTGCCATCCTCAGTGCTTGGGAGCCTCCTGTGAAGTGCTTCTGGCTGTTTCCTCCAGCATTTATAGTGGCCTGTCTCTGCTGCCTCTGGTTGTCAGTTCGAGCTGTCCGCTGTAGTGGCCGGTATATTGGGTCCAGGTCGATGTGTTTGTTGATAGAGTCTGTGGTTGAGTGGCTCGAACTGACAACCGGAAGTGGCAGAGACAAACCACTATAAATGCTGGAGGAAAGATCACAGAAGCGCTTCACAGGAGGCTCCCAAGCACTGAGGATGTCACCTAGACAGGGGACGAAACGTTTGCAAGACAAATTCCCAGCTCGGCGAACAGATCCACAACAACGAGCACCCGAGCTACAAATCTTCTCCCAAACTTTGAATGCATGATAAAAATACACTGCACCATCATTCCGTGTTGCTTAAAAATCTTGGAAAGAAAGCACACGTTATTCAGTTGACAATCCTTTAGACACAAACAGTCCTCTCAACACACAGCATTTCGAAAACCTAACCATACTTTAGTGTACCCTCCTCCATCAGCCCAGTCTCTCCAACATGGTCTGGTTGTGTTCAGTTGTCCCAGTTACTTTAATGGGTCTCATCTGAATGGGCACATTAAGCTACATGGGACACCTTTTGCCTAGAGCTGAAACTAATTAATTTCCAATTGACAGCACACATCCTGACCTAATTGGTATCCTCTTGAACAGTGACATATGGTACACAGTGCAGCAGGTATAGTTGGCACCAGTGTAATGGTGATGCTTGCAGCCCGATACTAAAGACAGATCCCAGTCCGATAAAACAATTGCAGTTTCATTGAGACAAGACAGAGAAGACAGCCAATCAGTACAACAGCTTGAATTAAAATTGACAGCCCACTAAAGCAAGCCTCTTGTAATAGCCTTCAACCTACACAGATCTGAACCTGAATCAAATAAATATTTCTGTTTCATGCATGATAACAGCTTAACTTACTGACAGGCCCACTGCTTGTTAAAATAGATAGACACCACTGAGTCTGTCCTCAAAGCACATCCCCTGCTCAATATTTCATTTTGTTGCTGCCTGATAAGGGTGAGAATAGCATGGTGCTCTGAATCATAAGCCATCTCCTCAATGACACTGGATAGGCAGCCCCTCCAGTTTCCTATCCACTAAGCCATTCAGCCCGTCACTGCTACCCCTTCCATTAGGTCCTGGATGATTTATTTATTTTTCAAATTCCGCATTCCCATCTATCATAAGTCCTGATTCTTCTACCTCACAAGTTTGTATCTCCACCTTGGGGTGGCACGATGGCTCAGTGGTTAGCACTGCTGCCTCACAGCACCAGGCACCCAGGTTTAATTCCCACCTCGGGCAACTGTCTGTGTGGAGTTTGCACATTCTCCCCATGTCTGCGTGGGTTTCCTCCGGGTGCTCCGGTTTCCTCCCACGATCCAGAGACGTGCAGGTTGGGTGAATTGGCCATGCTAAATTGCCTGTAGTGTTACGTGCATTAGTCAGAGAGAAATGGGTCTGGGTGGGTTACTCTTCAGAGGGTCGGTGTGCACTGGTTGGGCCGAAAGGCTTGTTTCCACGCTGTAGGGAATCTAATCTTAAAAAGTTTAAGATGGGCGGCACGGTGGCACAGTGGTTAGCACTGCTGCCTCACAGCGCCTGAGACCCGGATTCAATTCCCGCCTCAGGCGACTGACTGTGTGGAGTTTGCACGTTCTCCCCGTGTCTGCGTGGGTTTCCTCCGGGTGCTCCGGTTTCCTCCCACAGTCCAAAGATGTGCAGGCCAGGTGAATTGGCCATGCTAAATTGCCCGTAGTGTTAGGTAAGGGGTAAATGTAGATGTAGGGGTATGGGTGGGTTACGCTTCGGCGGGGCGGTGTGGACTTGTTGGGCCGAAGGGCCTGTTTCCACACTGTAAGTAATCTAATCTAACCTAAAAAGTTTCAATGACCCCATTTCCTTCTGAGACAGAGAGGTCCAAAGTCACATAACCCTCAGAACATTTATCATCATCTCTGTCCTGAAGGGGTGATCTCTAACTCTAAAACAAAACCTTTAATTCTCAATTCACCCACCAAGAGGAAAATTTTTTTTCTATTTCCACCTTCTCAAGACCATTCAGAATCTGATACACTTTGATCAGGTCACCCCTCACTCTCCTAAATTCCAACAGAGACAAGCCCAGTCTGTCTAACGTTCCCTCATAAGACAACCCACTCATTCCAGGGGTCCACCTCATAAACCTCCTCTCAGCTGTCTCTGACATACTGACATCCTTCATTAAGCAAAGTTAAACAGTCTTTGAATTGTCTCAGCCATGCCCTGTGTAACTGAAGCAGATCATCCTCACTGTTATGTTGAATTATTTGCTGTACCTGCATGCTAGTTTTTTGTGCGTCATGCTCTCTTACACCTGGATTCCTCAGCACACCAGAATTTTGCAATCATTCTCCATTTGAGTAATTCTCTGCTTTGCTCATTCTGCCTGCCAAAGTGAACGACTTTGTATTTTTCCGCATTATACTCCATCTGCCAAATGTTTGCTTTTCACTTAATGAGATTGCAGACTGATTTCATAATAGGTGATATCAGATCTTCTTACCAATCTTTGTGTCATCTTCAAATTTAGTGACCATAGCATTGCTCCCCTTATCTAAGTCATTGATATCAATTGTAAAAAGCACTGACCCATGTGGCACTCCAATGATCAGATCATGCCAAGTAGCCAAGCATTCATTGAAACTCTCCTGCCGCCTGGGAAGAAGCAATCTTCTTTTCCAATCAGTAGGTTTCCCATTAGAATGAGTTGGCACTTACTTCTCTTGCACAGAGCATGTGAAATCACATTGTACACAGTTTCGGTTTCGTTACCTAAGGAAGGATATACTTGCCCAAAAGGGAAAACATCAATGGTTCACTGGACTGATTCCAGGGATGAGGGTATTCCCCTTTAAGGAGTGATTGAGTAGGCAAGGTCTACATTATCTGCTGTATATAAGAATGAGAGATGGGCTAATTGAAATATAAAGGATTATTTTTATTTCTATTTACTCACGGGATGTGGGTGTCGCTGGTTGGGCCCAGCATTGATTGCCCGTCCCTAGTTGCCCCTTGAGAAGGTGGGGTTGAGCTGCCCTCTTGAACCTCTGTAGTCCACCTGCTGTGGGTTGACCCACAATGTCCTTAGGGAGGGAATTCAGGATTTTAATCAAGTGAGAGTGAACATAGAACAGCACAGCACAGTACAGGCCATTCAGCCGTCAATATTGTGCCAATCTTTTATCCTACTCTAAGACCAAACTAACCTACATAGCCGACATTTTGCTATCATCGGTTAAGAGTCGCTTAAATGTCCCTAATGAATCTGATTCTATCACCACTGCTGGCAGTGCATTCCACGCACCTACCACTCTCTGTGTAAAGAACCTACCTCTGACATCTCCCCTAAACCTTCCTCCAATCACCTTAAAATTATGCCTCCTCATGATAGACATTTCCGCCCTGGGAAAAAATAATTGACTATTCACTCAATCTAAGCCTCTCATCATCTTGTACACCTCTATCAAGTCAACTCTTCATCCTTCATCGCTCCAATGAGAAAAGTCCTAACTCCCTCAACTTTTGTTCAAGAGACATTCCTCCAATCCAGGCAGCATCCTGGTAAATCTTCTCTGCACCTTCTCTAAAGCTTCCACATCTTTCCTATAATGAGGTGACCATAACTGAACACAATATTCCAAGTTGGTCTAACCAGGGCTGTATAGAACTGCAGCATAACCTCTTGGCTCTTAAACTCAATCTCCCTGCTAATGAAAGCCAACACACCACACACCTTCCTAATAGCCCTGTCAACTTGGGTGGAAACTTTGAGGGATCTATGGTCATGGACCCCAAGATCCCTCTGTTCCTCCACACTGCCAAGAATCCTGCCTTTAACTTTATATTCTGCATTCAAATTCCACCTTCCAAAAAGAATCACTTCACACTTTTCCAGGTTGAACTCCATCTGCCACTTCTCAGCCCAGCTCTGCATCCTGTCTATGTCCCATTGCAACCTACAACAGCTCTCTACATTATCCACAACTCCACCAACCTTGGTGTCATCAGAAAACTTACTAGTTCACCCTTCCACTTCCTCATCCAAGTAATTTATACAAAATCATAAGGAGCAGAGATTCCAGAACTGATCCCTGCAGAACACCAAGCTTCAGGCTGAATACTTTCCATTTACCATCACCCTCTGTCTTCTAAGGGCCAGCCAATTCTGTATCCAGATAGCCCGACTTCCCTGTACCCTATGCCTCCTTATTTTCTGCATGAGCCTACCACGGGAAACCTTAGCAAATGCCTTGCTAAAATCCATATACAGCACACCCACTGCTCTACCTTCATCAATGACGGAGCAACAATTTGGGGTGGTGAGTGGCTTGGAGAGGATGATCCTATGTGTCTGCTGCCCTCGTCCTTCTAGATGGAAGTGGTTGTGGGTTTGGAAAGTGCTGTCTGAGGATCTTTGGTGAGTTTCTGCAGTGCATCTTGTAGACAGTACATACTGCTGCTACTGAGCGTGGCTGGTGGGGGGAATGGATGCTTGAGAATGTGATGCCAATCAAGTGGGCTGCTGTGTCCTGATGGTGTCAAGCTTCTTGAGTTTTGTTGGACCTGCATGCATCCAGGCAAGTTGGGAGTAATCCATCACACTCCTGACTTGTGTCTTGTCGATGGTGGACAGGTTTTGGGGAGATAAGAGGTGAGTTACTCACTGCAGCATTCCTAGTTTCTGACCTGCTCTTGTAGCTACAGTTCTTATGTGGTGAGTCCAGTTGAGTATCTGGATATTGATAATGGGATATTCAGTGATTGTAAAACCATTGAACATCAAGGGCGGTGGTTAGATTGTCTCGTAGAGATGGGCATTGCCTGGCATTTATGTGGCTACTTGCCACATGTCAGCCCAAGCCTGGATATTGTTCAGATTTTGTTGCATTTGAACATAGATTGTTTCAGTCAGGCCTTTCAGAAAATGTTCCTTCTGGCTGGGGAGGCTTAAACATAGACTTATTGTGGGTTAGTTGGTCACCACTGATGTGCAGAGCTCAAGTCATGGATTTTCCAAACTTAGCACAACCACTTCAGTGTTGAAGGGCCATATTTGACTCAGTTTTGCTGTGAGAGTTTGAGATTGCATTGTCAAACTTTATCAGCAACTCCTAGACAGCAACAGGGACAGCGAGTGCCATTGCTTTGATCTAGTTGAAAGAGCTGTTAGACCCTCTATCCCTCACCCTGCCCCTAGTCACCAGAATGTCCCCACACCCAGTTTCTCACCCAATATTCCCAATAGGCAGGTAGAAATAGAAACACAAACTTTGAATAGTTTTGTACAGATCTTGCTCGAGAGATCACATGACTACCTCCAGCCAGTTCCCTTCCTTAGGGCTTCAATGTATCCATAGCGTCCTGTATTTCATCAAAGTCTGCTCTGCCTGTCTGGGAAAACCACATTTTCTCGAACAATTATGATTTGCTCCGATGTCTTTGGTTGCAGTGAGCTCTGAAGACCTAATTTCACTGGAATGAAATTACATCCAGTTATAGAAGCAATTCAAAGTGTTCATTGCCCACACAGCAAATCAGGAGGGAGCACTACACTACTGTGTGTGGAGATGTAGCTGTCGCTTGTGTAGATGTTCAATTGTGTACCCAACCAAGTGCAACTGCTCAAGACCTCTGTGTGTCAGCAGTTAATAGTCAGTACAAAACTTCTTTGAGAATTACTCCAGAGATAATGTACTCCAACCTCTGATTTGGCATTCATTGCTAAAGGAACTATAGAATCCCTACAGTGTGGAAACAGGCCACTTATTCCATCAATTCCACACTGACCCTCCAAAGGGCATCCAATCCAGACCCATCCCTATCCCTGAAACCTTGCATTTCCCATGACACATCATAGACACTATAGGCATTTGGCTTGGGCAATTCACCAAAGCTGCACATCTTTCGAGTGTGGAAGGAAACTGAAATACCTCGAGGAAACCCAGGCAGACATGGAGAGAAAGTGCAAACTTCATACAGACAGTCACCCGAGGCTGGAATCGAACCCAGGTTCCCTGGTGCTGTGAGGCAGCAGTGCTGACCAGTGAGCCACTGTACCTCAAATGGAGCATGAAAGTAAGCAAATGTTGCTGTAACTGTACAACGCGTTAGTGAGACTGTATCTGGATTACTGCGACAGTTTTGGTCCCCTTACTTGAGGAGGGGTGTAGTTGCAGGAGAGATAGTTCAGAGCAGGTTCACTAGATTGATCCCAGAGATGAAGGGTTTGTCTTATGAAGAGATTTTGAGCAGTTTAGGCCGATACTCGATGAAGTATAGAAGAATGAGAGGAGATCGAATTGAAGGACAAGAGATGGTAAAGGGGGATTGACAAAGTAGACATGGAGAAAATGTTTCCTCGTGAGGCAATCTAGAACGAGAGGTCATTGTTTTAAGATAATGGGTAGCAGATTTAAAAACAGAAATAACGGAAATGACTTCTTCAAAGAATCTCTGGAATTCACTGTCCCAGGGTGTGGTGGATACTGGGACAACGAGTAAACTTAAGGAGGAGATAGACAGGTTTTAATGAATAATAGGTTGGGAGATTATGGAGAGCAGGCGGGAAAGTAGAGTTGAGGTCAGTCATGATTGTATCAAACGATGGAGCAGGCTTGAGGGGCTGAATGGCCTCTTCCTGCTCCTGATGTTTTAGTTGACCTCTTTGGACGTACCATGTCTGGGGTAGTTGGCACTTGAACCCAGGTCTTCTGGCCCAGAGGCAGGGACAACACCACTTCACTACAGGACCTGTCCCCACCTCCAGTAACCTAACCTAACCTTGGGCCAAGAGAAAATGAAAAAGCAGACAGTTTACAAATCTCGATCACAGTGCCAGCAGCAGCAGCAGCAGCAGCAAAACTCCAGTTAGTTAATTAAATGGTTCTGACATTGGCACCATTCAGTTTGGGGTCTGACTGCCAGGCATCCATCTGCTGGCAGTTACATGACTAAAGCTGATCCTTTTATCAGAAGCTGAAACATAAACCCAAATTTGCTTTGGGGACAGGTTAGCGAAGACCAGGCAGCGATTCTCATCCTGAATGAGACATGTGACTTCATTGTTAGTTAATTGGCAGCCTCCCTCTTCATCTGCACACAGCCCTAATGAGTTATTTACCATCACATCACTCTCTGGCATTTCTTCATCTGTAATTGGGCTGTTAGAAGGTTGAGCAGATACCTCCAGAAAATTATTCATTATGTTTTACTCGCAAGCTTTCGTTTAAAAAAAAATGTTTATTTAACTTAGTTCTAAAAATAAGCCTGCTCTCTCACACATTTCAAACATGCTCAACAATCCCTGAGAAAAAGACAGATTCTAATTCCTTCAGGGAGGTTGATTGTAACACCAAGTTACCAGATGAAGGTATTGTTCCTTGAGCTGTAATTCCAACCAGCAGCTGAACAGAGAAACCCAAGACGGATCTGAGCAGCACACCTTCCATTTTACACTTGTTCGAGCTTACATTGTCACCATGTCTCTTCTCCCACCATCAAACCCCAGCTCAATCGCTGCCAGCCCTCTGTATTAGGGCTAACCCAGTTCCCAGGATCACCGGGCTGGGATAATTAAGGCACAGCTTCAGCACACAGCTGGGTGGCGATGGCTCAAGATGGCAGCTCAGTACCACCTTCATGAGGGACAATAAATAATGGGGTAAGAAATGCTGGCCTGGACAATAATGCTCATATCCTAGGAACACTTTTTAAAAAGATGGTGGTGAGGCTTGAATTGTACTTTAACAATTTTACACAAGGAAACAGAACAGCATTTCAAGAGAAAGAGAAGTGCAGGGTTAAGTCTTGTTTCTTCACCTCAGGTTGAGAAACACTGTTGTGCATTTCCTGTATCTTCTGCTTCTTATTATTTTTCTCCCTAAGCTTCATTCCCCTTTCTACTCTCCCTCCCCTCCCCCAGCCTGCCACCCTGCCACCTCACATCCCTCCTGTCCCAGGGCTGAGTGATGAGCAGGTAGTGTGATTCTATACCCCCTTGGCAAGTGTCATTTGGTCTGTTACCAGTTGTTATGAGAGCAGGCAAGCCTGGCTCCTCTTCCTCCAGCATCAGGTGACTGTCTATGTGGAGTTTGCACATTCTCCCCATCTCTCGGTGCTCTGGTTTCCTCCCACAATCCAAAGATGTGCAGGTTAGGGTGGACTGGCTATGCTAACTCAGTGTTCAAGGATGTGTAGGTTAGGTGCATTAGTTGGGGTAAAAATAGGGGAATGGGTCTGGTAGATTATTCTTCAGAAGGTCAGCATGGACTTGTTGGGCCAAAAGGCCTTGTTACCACACTGTTCCTTTGGAAGATGATGCTGCTGATTCTGTAGAATTGTACAGGGGGAAAGTGCTTTTTTGCTTGATCTCTAACTTGTGCATGTTTTACATTTTGCGCATTTCTTTACTTGTTCATTAGATGTGGCTGTCACTTGCAAGGCTGATACATGATAATCACATCGAGTTGTGCATGAGAAGGTAGTGCCAGTTGCTATTTAGAATAGATTAGGAGCAAATTACTGCAGATGCTGAAATCTGACTGAAAACAAAAAAATACTGGGAATCACAGCTGATGCTGACCCTCTGTGATTTCCAGCAGGTTTTGTTTTCAGTTCCAGAATAGTTTCATGGACCTTTTCAGAATGCACTTCAGAGTGAACCACATTGCTGTGGGTCTGGAGTCACAAGTAGGCCAGACCCAGTGAGGATGGTAAATTGCCTTCCCGAAAGGACACTAGTGACCTGCTGGGTTTTTATGACCTGCTGATAGTTTGATGATGCCTATTATTGAGATGAGAATTTTTATTTCAGAATGGTTAAACTGACAGAATTTGTATCTATAGTTTCTGCAGTAGGTTTTAAACTCTGATTTAATGATTGCTAATCCTGGCCTGTGTCATATAAAGGTAAATGATTTGCATCGTCCCTCCCCCACCATGACTGTTCCCAGTTTGATGGGACAGCAACCGTATATAATGAGGCAGGGAGGCGAAAGTGAGTACTGTAGGTGCTGGAGATTAGAGTCAAGATTAGAGTGGTGCTGGAGAAGCACAGCAAGTCAGGCAGCATCCGAGGAGCAGGAAAATCGATGTTTCAGGCAAAAACCTGATGAAGAGTTTTTGCCCAAAATGTCAATTTTCCTGCTCCTCGGATGCTGCCTGGCCTGCTGTGTTTTTCCAGCTACCCCATTACTCTGCTATCCACCCGACATATTCTCTATCGTACATTGGCTAAGGATAGAACATGGAACATAGAACATAGAACAATACAGCACAGAACAAGCCCTTCGGCCCACGATGTTGTGCCGAACTTCTATCCTAGATTAAGCACCCATCCATGTACCTATCCAAATGCCGCTTAAAGGTCGCCAATGAATCTGACTCTACCACTCCCACGGGCCGCGCATTCCATGCCCCCACCACTCTCTGGGTAAAGAACCCACCCCTGACATCTCCCCTATACCTTCCACCCTTTACCTTAAATTTATGTCCCCTTGTAACACTCTGTTGTACCCGGGGAAAAAGTTTCTGACTGTCTACTCTATCTATTCCTCTGATCATCTTATAAACCTCTATCAAGTCACCCCTCATTCTTCGCCGTTCCAACGAGAAAAGGCCGAGAACTCTCAACCTATCCTTGTGCGACCTACTCTCCATTCCAGGCAACACCCTGGTAAATCTTCTCTGCACCCTCTCCAAAGCTTCCACATCTTTCCTGAAGTGAGGCGACCAGAACTGCACACAGTACTCCAAATGTGGCCTAACCAAAGTCCTGTACAGCTGCAACATCACTTCACGACTCTTGAATTCAATTCCTCTGCTAATGAACGATAATACTCCATAGGCCTTCTTACAAACTCTATCCACCTGAGTGGCAACCTTCAAAGATCTATGTACATAGACCCCAAGATCCCTCTGTTCCTCCACCTGACCAAGAACCCTACCATTAACCCTGTATTCCGCATTCTTATTTGTTCTTCCAAAATGGACAACCTCACACTTGACAGGGTTGAACTCCATCTGCCACTCCTCAGCCCAGCTCTGCATCATATCTAAGTCCCTCTGCAGCCGACAACAGCCCTCCTCACTGTCCACAACTCCACCTATCTTTGTATCATCTGCAAATTTACTGACCCACCCTTCGACTCCCTCATCGAAGTCATTAATAAAAATTACAAACAGCAGAGGACCCAGAACTGATCCCTGCGGAACTCCACTTGTAACTGGACTCCATGCTGAATATTTACCATCTACCACCACTCTCTGACTTCGACCGGTTAGCCAGTTTTCTATCCAATTGGCCAAATTTCCCTCTATCCCATGCCTCCTGACTTTCCGCATAAGCCTACCATGGGGAACCTTATCAAATGCCTTACTAAAATCCATGTACACTACATCCACTGCTCTACTCTCATCCACATGCTTGGTCACCTCCTCGAAGAATTCAATAAGACTTGTAAGGCAAGACCTACCCTTCACAAATCCGTGCTGGCTGTCCCTAATCAAGCAGTGTCTTTCCAGATACTCGTAAATCCTATCCCTCAGTACCCTTTCCATTACTTTGCCTACCACAGAAGTAAGACTAACTGGCCTGTAATTCCCGGGGTTATCCCTATTCCCTTTTTTGAACAGGGGCACAACATTCGCTACTCTCCAGTCCCCTGGTACCACCCCCGTTGCCAGTGAAGACGAGAAGATCATTGCCAACGGTACTGCAATTTCCTCTCTTGCTTCCCACATAATCCTAGGATATATCCCGTCAGGCCCGGGGGACTTGTCTATCCTCAAGTTGTTCAAAATGTCCAACACATCTTCCTTCCTAACAGGTATCTCTTCTAGCTTATCCGTCCGTTTCACACTCTCCTCTTCAACAATACGGTCCCTCTCGTTCGTAAATACTGAAGAGAAGTACTTGTTCAAGACCTCTCCTATCTCTTCCGACTCAATACACAGTCTCCCACCACTGTCCTTGATCGGACCTACCCTCGTTCTCGTCATTCTCAGGTTTCTCACATACGCATAGAATGCCTTGGGGTTATCCTTGATCCTATCCGCCAAGGATTTTTCATGCCCTCTCTTAGCTCTCCTAATCCCTTTCTTCAGGTCCCTTCTGGCTATCCTGTATCCCTCCACTGCTCTGTCTGAACCTTGTTTCCTCAACTTTATGTAAGCCTCCTTCTTCCTCTTTACTAGACATTCAACCTCCCTCGTCAACCAAGGCTCCCTCACACGACCATTTCTTTCCTGCCTGATCGGTACATACATATCAAGGACACGTCGTATCTGCTCCTTGAAAAAGTTCCACATTTCCACCACATCCTTCCCTGACAGCCTATGCTCCCAACGTATGCTCCTCAAATCCTGTCTTACAGTATCGTAATTTCCCTTCCCCCAATTGTAAAAACTTCCTTGTTGTGCGCACCTATCTCTCTCCATAACCAAGGTGAAAGTCACAGAATTGTGGTCACCATCACCAAAATGTTCACCCACTAACAAGCCCACCACTTGTCCCGGTTCATTACCGAGTACCAAATCCAATATGGCCTCCCCTCTGGTTGGACAATCTACATACTGCGTTAGAAAAGCTTCCTGGACACACTGCACAAACACCGCCCCATCCAATCTACTTGATCTAAAGAGCTTCCAATCAATATTTGGGAAGTTGAAGTCGCCCATGACTACGACCCTGTGGCTTCTGCACCTTTCCAAAATCTGTTTCCCAATCTGTTTCTCCACATCTCTGCTGCTATTGGGGGGCCGATAGTAAACACCCAACAAGGTGACTGCACCTTTCCTATTTCTGACTTCAGCCCATACTACCTCCAGAGGCAGATCCCCCTCAAACTTCCTTTCTGCAGCCGTTATACCATTTCTAATTAGCAATGCCACCCCCCCCCCCCTCCTTTTTTACCACCCTCCCTAATCTTACTGAAACATCTGTAACCAGGAACCTCCAACAGCCATTCCTGTCCCTCATCTATCCATGTTTCTGTGATGGCCACAACATCGTAGTCCCAGGTACCGATCCACGCCTTAACTTCACCCACCTTATTTCTGATACTCCTTGCATTGAAGTATACGCACTTGAGCCCATCTCTGTGTCCGCAAGTAGTCCCTGTCAGTGCTACCTTCCCCTCAGCCTCCCTACAGTCTTGGACATCCTGACACACAGCTAGCTTACTTGCTGGACTACAAGTCCGGATCCCATCCCCCTGCCAAATTAGTTTAAACCCCCCCGAAGAGTGCTAGCAAACCTACCCCCCAGGATATTGGTGCCCTTCTGGTTCAGGTGCAACCCGTCCTGTTTATACAGGTCCCACCTTCCCCAGAATGCAGTCCAATTGTCCAAATATCTGAAGCCCTCCCTCCTACACCATCCTTGCAGCCACGTGTTCAACTGCACTCTCTCCCTATTCTTTGCCTCTCTGTCACGTGGCACCGGCAACAACCCAGAGATGACGACTCTGTCTGTCCTAGCTTTTAGCTTCCAGCCTAACTCCTTGAGCTCTTGAATGACCTCCCCACCCCTCTTCCTACCTATGTCGTTGGTGCCAATGTGTACCACGACTTCTGGCTGCACATCCTCCCCCTTAAGGATTTTGAAGACACGGTCCGAGATGTCTCGGACCTTAGCACCCGCGAGGCAACAAACCATCCGAGAGTCTCGCCCATGTCCACAGAACCGCCTGTCCATCCCTCTAACTAGAGAGTCCCCTATAACTAGCGCTCTCCTCTTCTCCCCCTTTCCCTTCTGAATCTCAGAGCCACAGACCCCTTCACTGCAGCTTACACCTGCAAGGCTGTCACCCCCAACAGTTTCCAAAGCTGTATACTTATTTTTTAGGGGAACGACCACAGGGGAACCCTGCACTGCCTGCTTCTTCCCCTTCCCACCTCTAACTGTTACCCAGTTACCTCTGTTCTCCGGCGTAACTATGTCCCTGTAGCTTCTATCGATCACCCTCTCAGCCTCTCGAATAATCCTCAGCTCATCCAGCTCCAGTTCCAGTTCCCTAACTCGTTCGGTGAGGATCAGGATCTGACTGCATTTCCTGCACACGAAGTCGGCAGGAGTATCGGTGGTCACCCCTACCTCAAACATCCTGCAGGAGGAACATTCCACCGCCTGCGCTGCCATGACTGTACACTGTCTCCAAAAACAAGAACACTGAGTCTTTAAAGTTAGGTTAGAGGAGGAGGGTGGGAGGGAGGCCCTACGAAAGTAGGACCTGGGGTCTAGAACACACCCACTCAAATACTAATCACTTGCCTTCCCGCCCAGCTATGCGCTCCAACCTCACTTCCGCTGCCCGGTACAGGTAAGTAATTTTGAAACAAACTGTCTTACCTTAGCTGTAGTCTCCCGGGTTCGTTTTTCCTCGGCCGCTGCTCCCACTCAAATGGTCTGCGTGTTTCTCCATAGGCCAGTTGTGGCCTGTAATCACCCAGTTAATGACACTTAAGGGCCCACTTCTGCCTCTGCCACCATAATACAGTTGGTGTTGGAATGTAAGCAGGGGTAAGCAAGCCACCTTTCAATGACCCCTGGTGAGAAAGCATCAGGGCGAGTGGCTTGACTCCTTTTGCAGTATGCCTTGTGCCTCCCCCGACCGGAAAACAATGCCTCCACCCGACCTCCAAAGCCTGAATACTTGCTCTAGCACAACCCCACCCGAGCTCTCCCTCCCCCAGGATACTGGATCCCTCCCAGTCCAAACATCCGAGCCCTGCCTTACTCTGGAATCCCTGCCAACTTCGCTTGTTCTAGCATTGCTGGGATTGCAGGGGCTACTGGCCAATCAGATTGGCTGGCAGCTCACGTGGAGAGGTATACCTTCCTTGGATGGGCAGAAGGTCTCACTGCTATAGGGCCACCTTTTGATTTTAATATTGATTACTGACTTTTCTAACAGGAGAGGTGAACAACATGACCCCTTGTCAAATTCACTGCACTAACTCTCTGCACCATCCAGGCCTGTGCTACCTGGAGGTAGATCTTAAGACTACGATCAGATGTCAAAATGATTGATCATATTTATAACACCAATGGCTAATTTGACTCTGAGTTCCTGACGGATGTGATTTCTTTAAAGGGCGAGCCTTGCATTATGGGGCAAATGCGAATATACCAGAGACGTCGCCCAGGAACGCAGTGCATTCTGGGAAAGAAGTACAATCGGGCTGTTACATCGGTGCCTTGTATCTGCACGGACTCTGACTTCGAGTGGTGAGTGGCCTTGATAACATTTAGCCGAGAAACATTATACCTGCAATCAAAGCTTCCTCTTACTACTTGCCCTATCTGTATCTTTCATTGGCCTCCAGCTCTGCACAACTCCAAGCGTACTCTGATGCAAATGAGTCTAGCCAAAACCATGATTTTATTTGGTAAAACTGGGCTGGGTGACAGGAATTCTTATCCATTCTGAGAGACAAATTGAAAAATCAACAGCAAATAGCACATAGTCTGCTGGTTTATATTAATTCTGATCCCCAGGCATTCAAGCCTATGAGGTTTATTGCCCAGCCCCTTGTGCCTTGGTAAGGTCTTGTTTGCAAAAAGCAGGAGGATTTTCAATGCACTCCTCTCAATTTCCCCTGTCTGTTGACAGAAGCTAGCCTTGTTTTTGAGCCAAACTCCACTCGTCATGAAGTCCTTGCATATGGGAGCAGGCCATTCAGCCCATTGAGTCCCCTCCAGCTCTTAGAAGGGCATCCCATCCCATCCTTGTAACCTCACATTTCCCAGTGCCAATCCACCTAACCTGCATATCTTTGGAATGTGGGAGGAAACCAGAGCACCCGAAGGAAACCCATGCAGACACAGGGAGAACTCCACACAGACTGTCACTCGAGGGTGGAATTGAACTCAGGTCCCTGATGCTAGGAGGGAGCAGTCCTAACCACTAAACCACCATGCCACCCATTGGCTTGGGAGGACCATTCGATTAGATTACATTACAGCGTGGAAACAGGCCCTTCGGCCCAACAAGTCCACACCGACCTGCCGAAGCACAACCCACCCACGCCCCTACATTTACCCCTTACCTAACACTACGGGCAATTGACCTGACCTGCACATCTTTGGACTGTGGGAGGAAACCGGAGCACCCGGAGGAAACCCACGCAGACACGGGGGAATGTGCAAACTCCACACAGTCAGTCACCTGAGGCGGGAATTGAACCCGGGTCTCTGGCGCTGTGAGGCAGCAGTGCTAACCACTGTGACACCGTGCTGTCCACACCATGGTGTGGGGTTTTGGAGCATTGCATCCACACAGTTTTTGATGTAAATTTACACTTGGCTTTTGTCTGTCTCTCAGTTGCTGAATTTGATCTTATAGTGTTAATCAGAATTAGTCAGATATTTATTTTCCAGTTTTGGTTCTGATTTTGCAAGATCACTGTTGGGACTATATTTGAAAAAAAAAGCAGTAAATTTACTGCAAGAAAAGCTCAGGAATAATAAACTGGAATTTGGCGCCAGGTCACCAATGCTCTAGAATTTCTTCAGTATTTCCAGAAATTAGAGATTTATTTGGGCACTTGGGTGAGAGCCCTGACAGAAAGTTCATAAGGACAAGAAAATAAATGGTTTAATTATTGTTTCATTTATTATAAATAGCTCTAAGGTGGAGAAAAGAAATTGATTGTGCAGGAGGTTAGCAGAATTATACATTTCTCAAGAATGCTTCTGACTGGAGTTGGCAAACTTCGTGATTACTCAAACTGGTTTCGGTTTCCAGTTTTTGTTCCAGAAAGTTCAGGAGGATGGATCAATGTTGTTCTTAGTTCTACTTAATATCAACTATTACTAACTCATGTACCGTATCCATACTTACACTGCCAATGCCCCTAGAATACTACAGAGAGATCTCAGGACCCACGTAGAGATTAAATAAACCTCTTAAGAGTCTTTGATGACCTTGCTATTTCAAAAATAACATTCTTATTGATAAAAACCTTATTTGTAACATTTAACTTCCTTGTACAAACAATTATTAGAATTCACGATTCCACTTAAAGAGTTTGTTTTCATGCGGAGCAGTCAATGAAATTGTAAATTGACAGGTACCCCCCTGTGATAATGGATGGCTATGAAATCACTCATAAAACACTGATCTTATATTTATAACCTTCAGACTTATGTGAACAATCATGGTGAAAGAGCAGGCTTTTTTTTTAGAAAACTACTAATTTCATTTTCAAATATTTAAAGGGCATGAGTTTTAAAAGCTTAATAGATCCCTTTAAGAGTGTTAGCGAGTTTTGAAAAGATTTGTACCTCAGGGTGAGGTTCTGGATGTAAGTTTGCTCACTGAATTGGAAGGTTTGTTTTAAGGTGTCTTTGACAGATGCTTTTTATGAGCTTATTCACGATTTATATAGTTTCATGTTTACTTTTAACAGTTGCAAAGGCCACTTTACCTCAACCAAAGGGTGACTTCTCTCTCCCAAAGGTATTGCAGGACGATAAACAAGAGGGTACCTTACTTTTTCAAAGACCTTTGGCAGCTCTATACAATCTCTGACCAGGTTGAAAGTGCACAGACATTTTTTCTGAGATTTACCTCTGGTATGAGGCAGATAGACTTGTCAATTCACACCAACCCAACTTCCACACCACCCTTAATCACCCCTGTGACAATGGTAAATGTTTGTTTGGGGGGTGTGGTGAAACTTCCAAATTCAGGCCCTCGTGCCATTTTTCTACAGATTAAGAGGTTTTCTGCCTCTGTGAAAATTCACCCATCCCCTCAGTAATCTCCTCCGGCTGTGTAGACCTCCAGTCATTCAGGATTGTTGTGCACGTCCACTGCCTTCATCCCATCAGGAACACTGGGGCCTTCCAGGCAAGAAGCTCTGGAATTCCTTTCCTAGACATCCCCATCCCTCATCCTCTCCCCCATTAAACATGGCCACCTCAGCCAAACCAAACATTCATTGCTTTCATAAGTCCTTCAACTCAATATTTTTTTTTAAACCAGCTGCATTCCTTTGAAGTTTCTAAAGACACATTCTTACATTAAAGGTTCTATATAAATGAAATTTGTTGTAGATTGATGGACGACAGAGCACAATGGAAAGACATGTTTGAGGTGTCAATGAGTTTAGCTAGATCCTATGTTTAAGGTTGACCTTTCATTGATATGAGAGAAAGGTAAGGTGACAAATGCATCAGAATGTGATTCAGTGTGAACAGTTAAATTGATTATTGTGTTACATATCAGTTTCAATGCCAACTGTTCCATACTTTTATATTCTTGGTGGAGGGAAGGCTGCAACCTTTGTAATGGAATTGGTGGGGCAATATGCAAATGTTTGAACATCAGAAATTGGAGCAAAATTAGGCTATTCGAGCCCTTGAGTCTGCCCCACTATTCACTAAGATGATCTGTCGGTATTTCAAATTTCACATTCTCATCATAACCCGATAACTTTTTGATTGTCCTGCTTCATGACAGACTCTCCATCTCTGTCTTAAAAATATTCAACAACTGCACCCCTCCACAGAATTCTATGGCAGAGAGTTCCAAAGTTGCACAAACCTCTGACAGAAATAAAACCCCCGAATCTGTGCTGAAAGGGTGATCCCAAATCTTACAACAGTGCAACAGACTCGGGGCTGGACTGACCCACAAGAGGAAACATCCTTTCAGTGTACACCTTGTCAAGACCACTAACAATCTTGTCCACTTCAACCAAGTCACCCCTCACTCTTCTACACTCCAGTGGGAATAAGCGAGCAAAGAATCACGGAATAATTGAATCCCCACAGTGCCGATTGAGGCCATTTGGCCCATCAAATCTGTACCAACCCTTGGACGAGCATCCCACCCAGTTCCTCAGCCCTGCCCCATCCTCATAACCCCACATATTACATGGCTAGTCCACTTAGCCTGCACATTCCTGGACACTTTGAGTAATTTAGCCCATCCACACTAACATGCACATCTTTCAATGTCCAATTTATCCTCAGAAGACAATCTACTCGTTTGGAGGATCAATCTTCTAAGCCTCTTCTGAATTGCCTCCAATGTGATTACATCTTCCTAAAGTAAGGAGATTAGAACTGTACACAGTATTTGAAATGTGGCCCCATTAATGCATTGTCTAGCAAAAGCATAAAATCCTTTTATGTTCAATGCCTTTTTTAATAAAGGAGAACATGCAATAACTTTGATTGCTTGGAGACAGTAAGGAAGGCTGATGCTGGAAGTCAGAATTGATAAAAAGTGGAGCTGAAAAGGTATAGCAGGTCAGGCAGCATCAGAGGAGCAGGAAAGTTGACATTTCGGGTCAGAACACTTCATCTGGTTCTGCTGAAACTTTCCTGCTGTACTTTTCCTGCTCCACTTTTTATCAACTTTTATTATGTAATCTACTTTCATCCTAATGTTTTATGACTTGTGTCAGAACACCTACATCTCTCTGCACCCTGGAATCCCACAGGCATTGTCCATTTAATTAACACTTTGCTTTTTCATTCTTCTTATCAAAGTGAACAATTTCTCATTTTCCAACAGTACAGTCCATTTGCCAGAGTTTTACCCATTTACTCAACCAATCGATCTATAGCCATCTGTAGCTTCCTTGTGTCTTCTTCGCAATATATTCTCCAAATGTTTTGGCGTGACATGAAAGTGTAGGGAACATCCTTTTTGCTTTTACCCTGCCTCGGCCTGTTAAAAGTGAAAAAGTTTCTCTGAGACACCCCCCTGCCCCAATTCATTTAAACTTTCATGAATATTCTCCTACCCACTCCAGTCTCGCTTTGTATGTCATCTGTGCCACCCCAAGAATAAAATTAAATGCCAAGTTGAAGCAAAATTCAAAAGTCAATAATCAAGATTATTAATTGTTGTCACCTGTTCCTCTGCCCAGAATAAGAGATGTGCTTTAGGTCAGTACCTGCTACCTGCAGACTGAGAGACTAATCTGAAATATCTTGACGGGGAGGTCACAACAGATACATGTTTAGTTTATGATTGTGCCTTATTTAAGTCAAATGGGTTGATAATTCCCTACAAACTGGACACTTTTACACTAAAATGAATCTATAAATGCTTAATAGAGAAAAGAAGAATGCAGTATATCCATAACTCAAGATTTTCAACAAGTATTTATTAAATTATCAGGATCATTCGACATTTAATTCTGCACATACACTATCCCTGAGGCTGCTTGCTCCATTATCTCTCAATAAGGCTCTTGAACTTCTTGTGTGCAGCTGCACATCTGCTCTCTCCACAAATGGTGCCAACCTACCTGACTGATTATTGTGTGTCTCTCCAGCATTTTCTACTTTTATTAGCTATCCTCCCATTCAAACTACAACTAAAAGTGAAGTTGCTGGAAAAACTCAGCAGGTCTGGCAGATTCCGTGCAGTGAAATCAGAGTTAATGTTTCAGGTCCAGTGACCCTTCCTTAGAACCATTCTGAGGAAAGGTCACTGTACCTGAAACGTTAACTCTGATTTCTCTCCACAGATGCTGCCAGACCTGCTGAGTTTTTTCAGCAACTTCACTTTTTGTTTCTGATTTAAAGCATCCACAATTCTTTTGTTTTTAATTTCCCATTCAACCTGTTTGTTAGTTTCAGAGGGGGTAAGGGATGACGGGATTTGTTTGTAGTTGTGGGAGATTGGGGAAGGAAGGGCGATGAGTTAGTTTCAATTTCTGTCCATGCAGATCACACAAAATCTGCGCCTGTGTGTCATTCAGATGGGATGTCAAACTGAGACCTCATTGACCTGCTCAGTTGGTTGTTAAGAATTCCCAGCTTCAAATTTGAAGACTAACGAGTGGTTCTTCCAGCAGCTTGGGTCAACATTGACCCCTCAATCAGAGTCTCACAAACACTGCTGTTTGTCAGAGCTGGTTGTGTTCCCAGTATTACAACTGGGATTGCAACCGGTTTTAAAACACCATGAGATATGCAGCAGGCATGAAAACTGTTATATAAGCGCAAGTCTTTCTTTTCATATCAGAGTCTTAGCCATTTACAGGTTGCAGGCGTTGTTGGGTAAGGATGGTCTGAAAGGATTAAGAGTGTCCAGGGGTCACTCACTCTGAGGGTGTTGTTTGAGAGAAAGTGAGAGAACAGCTTCTGGTATCAAGGGACTAAGACCCAAGGCCCAGGTTAGCCTTACCATCTCTATAACAATGTCTATCACATCAATGTCACTTTCACTTAGCTGTTAATGTGCAATTTCTATGTCTTGTTTGAAGCAAGGGCCTCTCTCAATAGAACAGCAAGTGACCTTCTGCTGCCATGCCAGAATGAGTGAGCTCTCTAGACCCCTTCCCCAAAAAAGGATGAGAACATCACACCTTCTCTGTGGAGTATGATTGAGCAGACATCCTCATACAACACAGTGCTCTGTGGTGAGGATTCCACAGGACCACAAGAAATAGCAACAGGAGTAGGCCATTCTGCCCCTCAAGCCTGTTCTGCCATTGGTGGTGGCATGGTGGCTCAGTGGTCAGCACACTTCCTCACAGCACCAGTGACGCAGGTTCGATTCCAGCCTCAGGCGACTCTCTGTGTGGAGTTTGCACATTCTCCCCATGTCCATATGGATTTCCTCCCACAATCCAAAGATGAGCAGGTTAGGTATACCGGCCATGCTAAATTGCCTATCGTGTCCATGGATGTGTAGGCTGGGTGGATTAACCATGGGAAATGCAGGGTTAGAGGGACAGGGTAGTGGATGGATCTGGATGGGAAGCTCTTCAGAAGGTCAGCATGGACTTGATGGGGCAAATGGCCTGCTTCCATACTGTAGGGATTCTTTAATTCAATAGGATCATGGCTGATCCAACATTGCTCACAGCCACTTTCCTGCCTTTTCCCCTTGATTCCCTCCTGATCAAGAATCAGTCTTTCATGACCTTCAATCCTTGGGCCACATGGTGGGTACCGATCCATTTCACTGTCTCATGATGAAACAGTGGAGTCTGAATATACCTCGAGATGCAACTTTAAGAATTCACCTCAAATAGACAGTCAGCAACAGGAAGACCTGAACATGCAAGAACCTGGAAAGAAAAACTTCATGGTAAGATTCACAAGGATCTACAGTCCGTGGTAAAACCATTTCAGATCTGGTAAGAGATACACAGTAGCAGGACAGAGTTCAGAACTTCCTCAGGTTGGAGTGTTAGACACTCCACTGCAGTTAGGACACAATGAGCCCTCATTCCTGATGAAGGGCTCTGGCCGAAATATCGATTTTTCCTGCTCCCTGGATGCTGCCTGACCTGCTGTGCTTTTCCAGCACCACACTCTTAACTCCACTGCAGTTACAAATGGCATCAGGTAACACTTGTCTGTGGGAGCCGTTATCAGTCAGGATTCAGCTGAGCAATGATTAGCCATCAGATGATCTGGCATAAAGTTAAGGTCATTGATAGGCAAGGGCAAACTGAGCTAGGAACTACAGGCTGGGAAAGCGCCAAGTGATGAGAGATATTTGCAGCTCAGTCTGAGTGTCATGTCTGCAGCACCTGGGTACCATGAGGTAAGAGAATTCAAAAGCCGCACATGCCAAGGTCACAGACCTGAGGATGTTGCAGGGGCTTATTAAAGTCATAAGAAGACATATTCAAAGTCTAAGCAGGGAATATCTAACAGAAGAAGAAAGTTAGAAAGTTTTATTGAGGCTTTAGAAAAGACAGGAAATTCATTATTAAAACCCCTGATAAAGGTGGAATGCATTTATTTAAGCTGGAGATAGCAGGAATTATTGAAAGGAAAACTATATAAAAAATTATTATTATCAGAGCCTCAGACAGTCACACTTAGCCAATAAAACCAGTCTTGAAATGGGAATAATTTATTAGGGCCTTCACGGGTGAGAATGTTCCATTTTGGGATTAGAATATTCAGGTGGCTACTTCTCACTGATGCATACTCGATGGACCCTTGGGTCCAGTGGACTTCTGTGACCCTGAAAAGCACAAAGCAGCAGCATAGCAATCACCAATAGATAAAAACCTTTTCAGCAAATGGATCCAAAGATCCAAGTTTGTGAAGAGCAGACATTAGAGCAGCGACTAAATCAATGTCCAGAAGTACAGAAGGAAGGTTGTGATAGATATCAGAGAAAGTGGCCTAATAAATAGTGATTTGTCAGGAAGTGATTAACGCCATGCGTTAGTATATTCAAAACTGTCAAATATATCACAAGTTATGAAGCAGGCATTGCAGCAATGTAACTGTTTTCTGTTTGTGCAGCTTAGCGAGCAGGTGGAGTTTCATGATTGTAGTCAGATAATGTCCTGGTCCCAGCTGATGGTAATATTGAACATGTCATATCTCAGAGTGAAACCTGCTTAATCGATCATGTGTTTAATTTGTGCAGTTGGTTACTCTGGTGGTTAATCTTTGAACATATTCACACTAGACTTTCAATGTTCTTTTAACGTAAGAACACAACTCTATTGTGCAAAACCGCAGAAACAAACACATCCATGTGAGTAAATCAATTTGTAAAGATCTAAACATAGAAAGCATAGATTCAAGCTTTTTTCACAATACATTTATACTTTTCCAATACTCAATCCCAGACAAATATCATTCTACTTTAGCTCTTTAATTTCTTACTAACTGGCTGATCCATGATGAAGGGTTTATGGCTGAAATGTTGACTCTCTTGATCCTCAGATGCTGCCTGAACTGCTGTGCTTTTCCAGTACCATACTTGTCAACTGTGATCTCCAGCATCTGCAGCCCTCACTTTCTCCCCCGGTTGTTTGTTCAATTATTTTTCTGTATGTCATTAACATTTAACACCACAGGCACTTGGCAAGGCACTATCTAATTCACATGCTTTCTTGACAATTATGCAATTCGGTTAAAACAATGACTGCTGATGCTGGAAACCAGATTCTGGATTAGTGGTGCTGGAAGAGCACAGCAGTTCAGGCAGCATCCAAGGAGCTTCGAAATCGACGTTTCAGGCAAAAGCCCTTCATCAGGAAGGGCTTTTGCCCGAAACGTTGTTTTCGCTGTTCCTCGGATGCTGCCTGAACTGCTGTGCTCTTCCAGCACCACTAATGCCGAATTATGTAATTAGGCCATTTTCCAAATGAATTCTGACCTCTTAAAAATGAATTTCCTTCACAGAAGTTAGAACAAAATCCATCTGTCTCTATTTTAATTAACCAAGTCCTAAATATATAAATTACCTACCTTTGTGACAATGATCCCTGACAGTGAATTCTCCTGAAGGGAAGGTACACATTGCACAATAAAAGCCAGAATGACCTATCAGCTGAGGAGTCTTATGTATTGGTTGGGATGACAGAGGAGGTGGTCGAGAGTCCTGCCCACTCAAATGGCCATGTGTGCTTTCGTTATTTTTAACTTAAGATGTTTTTATTAAGGGTACAAAGCATGAACATTATACTGTTCCCACAGGTCACAGAAAATGTTTGAGAAGCGCTTATCTACAAATTTTATCCCACGATAGTAACCCTAAAGTGGGTAAGCCCCAAACTATGTCTATATTGACAAAAATAAACAACTTGCATTTATATAGCATCTGTTATGATCTCAGGATGTCCAAAATGTTCTTCAGCCGATGACATGTATTTGGAGGGTAGACACCTTTGTCTTTTGGAAAGCATGGAATCAATTTGTGCACTGCAATTCCTTCAGACAAAATGAGATAATGACTTAGATAAACTGTTTCTGAGATGTTGTTTGAAGAATAAATAACCAGTGGAGCACAGAAATGTATCAATGTAGGTAAATGAGAGCTAAAAATAAAAATAAAAATAGAAAATGAGGTAAATGAGAACAGATGGAAGCAAGAAGGTAATCTGAACATAAAGACCACTTGTCAAATCCAAAAATGATGGTTGATGTGAAGAATGATAGTGTAGATAGTCATAGAGTCAAACAATGCAACAAAGACCCTTTGGCCCATCGAGTCTGCACTGGCAATAGCTACCACTAAGGGTGTGCGAATCCCAATTTCCTACACTTGTCCCATGTCCTTGAATGTTTGAAAATGTAACGTGAGAAGAGCTGAAAGAAGAAGGAAGGAAGTAATTCAAACCCACGGCCTTGACCACCTCAAGGGACAAGGACAGCAGATACGTGAGAACACCACCAGCTGCTCGCTTTCTCCAAACCACTCACCATCCTGGACTGGAACTATATCACAGCTCCTTCACTGTTACTGGGTGAAAATCCTGGAATTCCCTCTCCAACAGCTCTGTGGGCACCTGTGCATTGGACAGACTGCAGCAGAATTCTCACCACCACCTTGTCAGGAAGGACCCGAGAGAGAATTACCCAGCTGGTCGAATTGTAGTATTTCTGGATCTTTTATGTCCACCTGAGAGGGTCAACAGGGCCTCAGTTTAACACTTTATTCAAAAGACTGCATCTCAAATTATGTCACTTCCTCTCTGTACTTAATCAGATAGTCAGTGTATATATTGTGATTCTGGGGTAGGACTTAACCATCTGATTCTGAGGTTTGAGGTGATGCATCTGAGCTATGGCTGGGTCATATGAATGCTAACGCAGGTAATTCTTATGAAGTAAACTGGATTTATTGAACTGAGAGACAGCAATGCATCAGCAATCCTTTATTAACTCTGATATACAGAAAGTGCACGGAGCCTCCAGAACCTGGAATCTCATTTGACACCAGAAGGAATTGAAAGTGAATTTTCTGTACCCTTTCTGTCTTAACTACAAATCAACAGGGCTCTCATGTCCTGACACAAGTCCTGTTGTAAAGAATTGACTGCAACTCCAGGAACAAACAATTCACTGCTAAAGTTGTCTTCCTTGACAAGATGGGGTGGTGTTGGTTTTGGACCAGGGTGAACAAAGTCAGAAATGACATGACACCAGGTTATAGTCCAACAGGTTTATTTGAAATCACAGGCTTTCGGAGTGCTGCTCCTTCATCAGGCAAAGTGACTTCACCAAACAAAGCTTGTGACAAGGTCAGAACTGACCGCTAAAAGTAAGGCAGAATGTCATTTTGAAAACAATTAATACAATTTGTTCTGCTTAATTTACAATTTTATTATACCTAAATTTTGCCACATCTAAATATATATCAAAATATAATGATGTATAAACTAACAAAATGTAATAACATTTAATGTAATTATTATGTTATGATTTTAAAAATTAATTGAACCTGCAATTAAAACAGGAATGATTGCGAATATCTTTTGAACAAGCCATAGGTTGAGACTAAGAAAACCCACAACAAGCTATGCATCAGGACTCTATTAATTTTCAGTAAGAAGTGTCAGTCTGTGTTACCTCTTCAAGATATACACTAAAAGCATTGTAAGTGACCTGAAGGATCATTGCACTGACCAGATTTTCCAACACTGGGAGCAATGCCTTTCCATTTAGTTTCCCTAAAGGCTGTTATTGAATACAGCTTTCTGGGCTTTGTGTGCTGAGTATTCCTCTACTATTATGGCATTGCAATAGTAAATTACATCAAGTCAGCAGGGATTCAAAATCTGCAATGAAGTGAAGAGGTAGTTTGGCATGAGGGGGAGGATGACCCAGTGATATTATGCTCTGTTGTTTGTCCCAAGCCCAGACCACTGTCTTTTGTATTGAATGAGCAGCCCTGAGATATGTCAGCAGAGAGCAGCCATTCATCTGACATGACAGATGGTAAACTAAACTCCCAAGCAGGACAGAATATTGAGAAAAGACAGCAAATGAAATAATATTTGCAGATCTGTGTTTGCGTGTTTGCAGAGAAATCCTTTTTTTTTTATAGCCATGTTCACAGCTAGTGCCTGAACCACCAACAAAGTCACTTTCTACATTAGAATGTGGGATTTTTCTGATCGACATGGAAGAGAGAGAGAGATATTTAAAGTGTGTGAACATCATTGAAACACAAGAAGGCCAGAAGAGAGAGAGTATAATACCAGGAGAAGAGGAATAAAAGACCAGCCGGTAGGCAGAAGATGACAGGAGAAATTAACGTGGGATTGACATGTATATCACTCAACTGATCTTCAGTGAATTGACATAATCAGCCAGGAGCATGTTCTTGTTTGCTCAGTGGATGGGTTCATGAATTAGTAAAATTACAGCTGCACTGTATCATCCAATGGAATAGATTCTGCTTTTGTAGAGTTTATTGTCCTCACAGTTTTACCAGTGTTTTTGAAACTTTGTTCTTGCTGGTAATCTTTGTAAAAATGTACAATGACCTGCTAGTCTGTGTCAATTTACATAGGGAGGTGATGGCCCTATAGCATTATAGCTAGACTGTTAAACCAGGAAACTCAGCTAATGTGCTGGAGGCCTGAGTCCACAATCCACAATGGCAGATGGTTAGAATTTGAATTCAATAGTTCTCTGGAATTCAGAGTGTAATGATGGCCATGAAGCCATTGGCAACTGTTGGGAAAACCCATCTGGTTCACTAATCTCCTTCAGGGAAAGAAATCAGCCATCCTCACCTGGTCTGGCCTATATGTGACTCCAGACCCACAGCAATGTAGTTGACTTGCAGCTGCCCTCTGAAATGGTCCAGCTCTTTGAAAGAGCGCCACAATTAATCCGACACCACTACACCTCCCCTTTTTTAGTATACGCATGTATTTGAAGATTACAATTGGACTTTCTTCCAATTCAGTCAGTGTGAGAGACATCTAAGGTCTTGTGTTTTCCTGCTTCCAGGTTTCTTATGGCCTGTCCCTTCTCCTAAGATCCAGTATTGAAGCTTCCTCCTCGTTTTGTTTGGATGCCCAGATTTAGAAACAATAATCACCATGGGCGCACACCATGCTATAGAGCCAAAACCCTTTTGGCTTTTGAACTCCATGTGTCTATACACAAGGCAGCTTCAAGTGGCTCCCATTCTCTCCCACGCACTCTGCCTTGCCCACACTCTAACACGCATATTTTCACACGCACACTCACATGGGGAAACTTGAACTGTAGTGTCATTGAGGGACGAATGATGATGGTCTAAGTGCCAATTTGGCTGCTTGGGACGTCAACCATCCAAATGAAGAGGCAACTCAGCCAAGGAGCCTGGACTGAGTGCCTTGTTCTTGGTGCCATGATAAATAATTTGGATGAGAATTTAGGAGGCATAGTTAGTAAATTTGTGGATGACACAAAATTGGTGGTATAGTGGACAGTGAGGAAGATTGTTTTTTTAGATTAGATTACTTACAATGTGGAAACAGGCCCTTCGGCCCAATAAGTCCACACCGCCCCGCTGAAGCGTAACCCACCCATACCCCTACATCTACATCTACCCCTTACCTAACACTACGGGCAATTTAGCGTGGCCAATTCACCTGACCTACACATCTTTGGACTGTGGGAGGAAACCGGAGCACCCGGAGGAAACCCACGCAGACACGGGGAGAACGTGCAAACTCCACACAGTCAGTCGCCTGAGGCGGGAATTGAATCCGGGTCTCAGGCGCTGTGAGGCAGCAGTGCTAACCACTGTGCCACCGTGCCACCCATAAGATGCCACCCATAAGACCGTCTAAGATGATGGAGGGAACTTAATCGATTGGACCATAGGCTGAGGAATGGTAGATGGAGTCTTGAATAAATGCAAGGTGTTGCAATTTTAAGATGAACAAGGACAGTATTCGCAGAGTTAATGGTAGGGTCCTGGGTAGTGTTGTCAAACAGAGAGATCTAGGTTTCCAGGTACATAGTTCCTTGAAAGTGGTGTCACAGGGAGACAGGGTGGTGAAGGAGGTGTTTGGTGCGCTTGTCTTCATTGGTCAGAGCACTGAGTCCAGCAGTTGGGAGGTCACGTTGCAGCTCCACAGGACATTGGTGAGGCCACGTCTAGAATGCTGCCTACAGTTCTGGTCACCCTGCTATCAGAGGAATATTATTAATTTGGAAAGACTGCTGGAAAGATTTCCCAGGGTGTTGCTGGGACTCTGGAGGGACTGAGTTATAAGGCGAGGCTGGATAGGCTGGGACTTTTTCCCCTGGAGGTGGGAGGTTGAGGGTGACCTTATAAAATCCTGAGGAGCATGGATAAACAAAGATCATTTCCCTAGGATGGGGAAGTTCAAAACTAAAGAGCATATTTTTAAAAAAACAAATGGTGGATGCTAGAAATGGGAAACAAAGCCAGCAGTTACCGGAAAATCTCAGCAGGTCTGGCAGCATTTATGGAGAGAAACAGAGTTAATCTTTCGGGTCCAGTGACACTTCTTCAGTATAAGTTTAAAGTGAGAGGAGAAAGATTTAAAAAGGACCTAAGGGGCAACTTTTTCATACAGTGTGTATAGAATGAACTACCAGAGGAAGTGATAGTTACTGGTATAATTACATTTAAAAGACATTTGGACAGGTATACGAATAGGAAAAGTTTGGTGGATATGGGCCAAATGCAGTTTAGTTTGGGAAACCTGGTGGGTATGGATGAGTTGGTCTGTTTCTCTGCTGTATGACTCAATACTCCAATTGTGCACGTGATTTATGCTTACATAATCATCCAATATCTGAATGTCTCACATTTACCCATCTCTACCACATCAAGGCAGTACATTCCAGATCCCAACCACTCATTTAGAGAAAATGTTTCTTTTCTCATCTCACCCATACCTCTTTTGTAAAATGCTTTAAATCTTTCCCTCTGCTTCGCAAACCTCTTTCCAGCAGCTACAGTTTCTCAATCTCTCTGTCCAGACTCCTTGCAATTTTGAAAATTTCTATCAGATTTTTGCCTTTTCCTTTTCAAGTGTAACAGTCTCTACTCCTGTAATACTCAGAATCGACATTTCTCAATCCCTGGAACAATTTTTGTAAACCTCTTTCAGAGTGTTGTAAATGCTAAAAATCTTTTTTAAGTAACCTCTCCTGGTATTACTCTCTCTCTGTCTCTCTCTCTCCATCTCTGTCTGTCTCTCTCTCCCTCCTGCCCTCTTTCTAATTCAATAGTGTTTACACACTCATGTTGTGTTACATTATATTTCATGGTTAGTGGATCAGTGTACATTTCAGAGATATTGTCATGGTATAATCACTGTAACATAAGTCTCATAGTCCATCGTACCCTGGAGATCACTTAAATAATGGTGTGCTTCTAGGAGCTTGCTGTTCTGTATAATGTATTGGCTTTATGTAAGGCTGGCTGTGCTCCTGAGGAATGTCATTTTTTGGATATACTTGTTAGCTGTAGAAAATGTCTGTTGGATTCTTCAATACCACAGTATTGATGCCCAATGTCCTCAGTAATGGGGACAGGGGCTCTCCATTTTCCATTCCTCATTTTTCCACCAAGTATTAGTTGAACCGACTCACTGCAGGCCAGTTACAGGGCAGGTTGGCCAGGTTGGATGTTGTGGTCTCCTCTCATGGTCCGCTATACCATCACATCCACTAGGACCCTCAGTTTCCTGTCCATGAAGAGAGACACCAATCTGTCCTTGCCTGCTGTTGCATCGAAGTGTCCTGAATTGTGGGCAACTCCGAAATGCCAGCCGCTGACAGAATGGACAATATACCAGGGATGCTGGCCTGACCTGAGAGATGCAAGGCACTGGGGAACTCTCTGGCTACACTGAATCAGGCTAGCATCAAATGAAAGGGACACCACAGGAGGGGAGTAGGTAGTTCATGACATGTGTTTCAGATACGAATGTGAGAAAACCTGCAAGGCATTGCAGAGAGAAACCCTCCACAAATCTCAGTGAAAATGACACCTAACCAAAGGACTGTCAAATTCAGCCTGAGATATTTGTCAGTGTTTTATTTTTGTTTCTTTGCTGAGTAGTAGCAATCAAGTGAAAGTCCATTTGATGTTCGTAAACCACTTTCACGGTTAATGGCATCAAGTCTCGAAGCCAGTCCTGGGGATCTGCTTTGTCTTTAATAATACATTGTGCGGCTCTCACTTCATTATCTCAGCTGTCATTTTGTTTCTCAGAGCTAGAAAGTACTTTAAAGAAAAGGTCCACATAGCACCCCAAAGTAGGGAGATTGAGAAGGTTAATGACACTGGAATAGATGAAAATGAATGCAAGAGAACAGCGTCATAACTTTTGTCTCTTCTTGTGAGGCAGTCTGGAACAAGAGGTCATAAGGAACAGAACATTTAAAAGAGAGATGAGGGGGAATTACTTCTCTTACAGGGTCATGAATATGTGGAATTTACAACTCCAGAGTACAGAGGATGTTGGGAATTGAAAGAGGAGATAGACAGGTTTTTAATGAGCAACAGGTTGAAGGGTTATGGGTACAGGCAAGAAAGTGGAGTTGAGGCCGAGATGAGATCAGCCATTATCACGTTAAATGGCAGGGCAGGCTCAAGGGGCTGAATGGCCTCCTCCTGCTCCTAGTCCTTCTGTTCATCCAAGCATGTGTGATTTCATAGGAAATGTTTGAAATTTACTCACAAAGGATATTGTATCAGCTAAACCTCTCAGTTTTGGAATTATAACTTTTTAACTTATTCCCCATTATGACACACTTTATTTCCCTTTAGGCTGAACATCACTCCTTCATCAGCCAATGAAATTTCCCGTATTCCCACAGAATTACTATATCATCAAAACGGAAACATGTTAGCACTTAGTGATTGGCCGTTTTAAAAGCTTGTCTCAAATATTCCTATCTCTTTGGAATAATTAAAGAGATAATCTCATCCATTATGTACATAGTGAAACTCATGACACTATCTGTGTAATTGGTTCCTTAAATGATTAATAATCACCAAATGTAGGTTTTTAAGTAAACGTTGCATTAAGAAACAATAGTCTTCAAGTAAATAAAATATTGTTCAATTTATCTATACTTGCAAAACAGAATAACACCTTAAGAAACGTATTTATTTCATGAGAAATGTTGGTACTATTAACCCACTGCCCAGGTGGTGAAAGCACAAAATTACAAATCCCTCAAACATGCCTCGACCATGTACTATATTTAATTCTTCCCCTTATGTCAATGGTAGAAAATATCAAAACAGCAGGAAGGTACAGCAATTGTAAGACTGATTTTATTCCTGCTATAGTTTCCTCAGAATTTATCCACAATCATACAAAACATAAACACTGATGTAGTCCTTTTACTTGTTCCTTACTGACTGGGAAAAGGAGAAGGTCATTCAGGCCCTTTGGTGTTCCTCAAACATCTAATCCACCCCATTTTCCTGTCTGCCGCTGTATTCTTTGACTCACTTGTTTGTGAAGAGCCTATCAACATTTGTGGGTGGTATAGTGGCTCAGTGGTTAGCACTGCTGTCTCACAGCGCCAGGGACCTGGGTTTGAATCCAGCCTCAGTGACTCTCTGTGTGGAGTTTGCACATTCTCCTCATGTCTGTGTGGGTTCCCTGCAGATGCTCCAGTTTCCTCCCATGATCCAAAGATGTGTAGGTTAAGGTGGATTCACCGATGCAGGGTTATAGGGTGGGGTGCTTTTCAAAGGTTTGGTGTGGACTTGATGGACTAAATGGCCTGCTTCCACACTGCACAGGTTCTATGATTTTTAAAAAATATTCAATAATGTTGCCTCCAACACTTGCTGAAATAGTAAAAAAAAAATTGAATCTCGCCATCTCTGTCTTACTTGGTAGATCCTTGTTTTTAAACTGTGGTCCTTAATTCAAAGCTCATCCATAAAGGAAACATCCTTTCAGCTTCTATCCTGTCAAACAGCTGCAGCTTTGTAATGTGTTTGAATCAGAGTACCTCTCACTCTCCTAAACTCCAATGGATACAGGTCCAACCTACTCAACATATAGAATCCTTAACGGGCTTGACAGGGTAAATGCTGAGCGAACATTTGTCCTCATGGAACAGTCTCGTACCAGAGGGAATCATCTCAGTATAAAGGGGCACCAATCAAAGACTGAGATGAGGTATTTCTTCTCTCAATGGGTTGTGACCCTTTGGAATTCCTTGCTACAGAGAGTGTTGTGGGACCAGAGTCCTTATTTAAGGCTGAAATAGATTCCTGGTCAGTCGGGGAATCAAGGGTTATGGGGAACGGGCAGGAAAGTGGACGTGAGGAATGTCAGATCAGCCCCTGTGTTCGTATTGAATGGGAGAGTAACTTCAAGGGGCCGTACAGCCTTCTCCTGTTCCTATCTTTTATGGTGTTATGGCCTTAACCTTTTCTCATCAGATAACCTCATCCAAGGACTCAGTCAGTGAACCTCTTAAACTGCCTCTAATGTAATAATGTACTTTCTCAAAGCAGAAGACCAAAACTGTCCACACTGACCAAGATAAGATCACACCTATGCTCTATACAATTGTCGCAAAATGCCCCTACTTTTACATTCCATTTGTCTTGCAATAAATGACAGCATTCATTTACTTCCGAATCACTGCTGTATCTCTATCCTACTGTTTTGCAATTGAAGTACTAAGACTCTCAGATTCCTCTGCACCCCAGAGTTTTGCAGTTTCTCCACGCTGTAATAATATACTGCTTCTCTACTCCTCCTGCTAAAATGGACACGTTCACATTTTCCCATATCATGCTCCATTTATCAAATTTCTGCCCAGTCATGTAACCTATCTCCATCCCTTTGCAGACTCGTTATATCCTGTTTGAAAAGGACTTTCCTGCCTTTCCTCATCAACTATTTCAGCAAAGCTGCAAGTGTTAGGAAAGGTGTGAGTGACATACCCAAACACTTGTCTCTCATCATACAAATTACCAAGAGAAAGATCCCAATCGAAATAATCCAGATGAGCAGAAGCATTCAGTTCCAGTGACTGATAACCATCATCCTGTCACACAGCACACAAAAGACCCTAGGCCCAACAATTCTGCACTGACCGATCTGCACTAAGCCCACTTTCCAGCACTTGATACATAGCTTCAATTTTTAAATGTGAGACCTTATCCTCTTGTTACAGATTCTGTTTGACTCAATGAGTATTTTCATGCTAAATTCATTTGGCTTATTGTGTTCACTCTTTCCACTAACACACAGTTTTTTTAATACCATTAAAACATTTTGGGTTACACTGTAATCCTGGGTCTGGCAGTCTCACCGCTGTAGGCTGAAATTTGAGGCATGGTGCATCCCGCTTGCTTATTGGGACAGAGTGGTTATGTTACTGGGCTACTAATCCAGAGGCTTGGTCAACCGACCATGGCCATGAGTACGAATGCCCATCATGGAATGTAAGCTCCACTCTGCATCAATTCGCAATAGAAAGCTAGTGTTCGCAATGGTGACCGTGTAAATGCCAACCTGTTGTAAAAACCCATCTAGTTGATGAACGTCCTTTAAGGAAGGACATATGAAGAAAGACTAAATCCGCTGGACTTGTACTCACTGGAATTTAGAATAATGGGGGGAGGATCTCATAGAAACATAAAATCCTGATGGGACTGGACAGGCTAGATGTGGGAAGAATGCTCCCGATGTTGGGGAAGTCCAGATCAAGGGGGTCACAGTCTAAGAATAAAGTGTAAGCCATTTAGGATTGAGATGAGGAAGAATTTATTTTCACTCAGAGAGTTGTGAACCTGTGGAATTCTCTCCGCCGGAAGCTTTTGGAGCCAGATCATTAGATATATTCAAGAGGGAGCTGGGTGTGTCCCTTGTGGCTAAAGGAATCAAAGGAAGAGGGTGGGAATGGGATACTGGGATTGCATGATCAGCCATGATCATATTGAATGGTGGGACAGGCTCAAAGGGCCGAATGAGCTGAAAATGTGTTGCTGGAAAAGCACAGCAGGTCAGGCAGCATCCAAGGAGCAGGAGAATTGACGTTTCAGGCACGAGCCCTTCTTCAGGAATCCTTCCTTGAAGAAGCTCTCTTCCTCCATTCCTGAAGAAGGGCTCATGCCCGAAACGTCGATTCTCCTGCTCCTTGGATGCTGCCTGACCTGCTGCGCTTTTCCAGCAACACATTTTCAGCTCTGATCTCCAACATCTGCAGTCCTCACTTTCTCCTCAAAGGGCCGAATGGCCTACTCCTGCTCCTATTTTCTTTGTTTCTATGACACCTGCTATCTTTTCCCCAGACTCTGGCCAATATGTGTATCCATCCTCAACAATGTGATTGGCTGTTAACTATCCTCTGTTGTCACCTCACAGAGCACTCAGTTATATCCAGCAAGGAAGTTCCCCATCATTTCAGAATGAAAAATGAACCCGGCCAGTCACACTCACATTCCATGAGTGAGTAAAATAAAATCTCATTCCAACTAAACTGGAGAGGGAGCGTAGTGCTTTGGTCTTCTGTTCCTTCCATTGACTCCACATCAAGGACACTCGTCGAATGCAATTCCAGATGCGGGAGAAATGCAACTCTACAAGGCTCCAAACGAGTAATCCCTAGATGAGAGCTGGGATGGATTTCATTGGGATTCTTGGGGAAAGTTTCTGAAGTTCCCTAGATGGAACAGAGAGATTCTGGAGATGATTAATTACTTCAATCATAAAGCTGTCAGTCTCCTTAAGAAATTGAAGAATAAATAAAAACCATCATTTTTCTTTGTGGGTTGGGTTTCTAAGTCAATCCATTTCTCAGAATTTTCCTCCTACAGCAATAAGTTAGTTTAATGAACAAATGTGTTTTTATCTCGAGTTATAATAGCTGTTTTCCCTGTAACACGGTCAGGATGTTATCCTGTATTTTGGTGGCTATAGCTACAGCCAGATATAATGCTAACAATGATAAACATGATTGTCATTCATCATAATAATCATCAGTGCTGAAATATATCAGTTTATTAAATCATCCAACTCATTTGATGCAGCAGACTTTAATATTACCTTTCAGCTCTTACAACACTCAATCAGGTTCCCAGGATGATAGGTGTAAATCATACAGATCTGATCATAAATGACAGCAAAGATGTATTATACTACTCATCTTGTACATCAGTGTAGTAGGGGATATTTTCATCATAATATTCAGGTTCAGAGGAGTAATTTGAATATTAATTAGGGATGGGAACATCCTGAGCAACATTTTCTATTGATCAGGCACTGAGGGCAGCAGTTATATACATTGAATTCCTATTTCCCTTTGCACCAAATTTAAAACCTTCATGTTCAGTTCCCCATGCCCTCAATACCCCTATACCCCCTCAATACCTGCTAGTTTTCTAACTCCAGTCCCCTTTTGCTCATTCCGTGGCTTCACTGACTCAGCAACATTGGTTGTCCATCTCTAGTTACACTGGGGAATGTACTGGTGAGCTGCCTTCTTTAGTTGCTGCAGTCCCTTTGATTTAGATAGACTCATATTGTCATGAAGGACGAGTTCCAGAATATTACTCAGTGATAGTGAGGAAGCAACAATCTATTTCCAAGTCAGGATGGTGAGTGGTGGTGATGTTGTTCCCATGTGTTTGCTGCCCTTGTCCTTCCAGATGGAAGTGGTCATGGGTTTGGAAGCTGTTGGCTGAGGATCTTTGGTGAATTTCTGCAGTGAATCTTGTTGATGGTACACACTGCTGCTACTGGGCATCGGTGCTGCAGGGGCAAGATCATTTACCCAGGGTACAGGGAGTCCAGAACTAGAGGGCACAAAGCGAAGGTGAGAGGAGGAAGATTGAAAAGGGGCCTAAAGGGGCAACATTTCCAAGCAGAGGGTGGATACATGTGTACATCATGAGCTGCCAGAGGAAGTGATGGAGGCTGATACAATTACAATAGTTAAAAAATGGGGATATGAGTAGGAAGGGGTTAGAGGGTTATAGGCTAAATGCTTGCAAATAGGACTAGATTAATTTAGGATGTCTGGTAGGCATGGAAGGGTTGGACCGAAGGGTCTGCTTCCTTTCTAAATGACTCCATGACTCTATGATGACAATCGCTGGGGTTGCTTTGTCCAAGATGGTCTTCTCCTTCTCTTGCTTTATCATTCCATGGACCAGCAGATCCTGCAGCTGGCTGAGTTCCACTTCACGGAATTCCATCCCAAATATTGCTGTTTTCCATCTCCTTCAATAGTGTTCTCGATAACCCACTTATTCAGCAAAGGTATTATCTGACCTCTTCTAATCTTTCCCTTCATGGTAATGGATCCATTTCTCTGGCTCTGATTGGAGAAGGCAGTCCTGTGTTTACTTAATCAAAGCAACAATATAAGTTTAGGATAGGAGGCATTGCTCGAGGTATCTGATTGGTCTTGGTAACTTGTTGAGCATGTACCTCTTTAGCACTAACTCCCAAGTGATTTCATCGTGGGTTTATATTTTAATGCAGTAAACCATTCCAAAGCCATGTACAATAAGACCTGATTTCAGGGCTACAACTAGGGATAAGCTTGGAGGGAAATTGGCTTGAAGAAGGGAAGGAAACAGAGTATGAGCAGATTACAAATGATGGAAGTGAGGATAGAGGAGAAAGGGAAGAGACATTTATTAGCTTGCAACTGAGACAGGAAGCCATCCTTCCATTTCAGGTAATTCTGGATTGTGAGCAGTTTTCAATCAGAGGAGACAAAACTTGATGGTGTGTTAAAGTGGTCCTGTAAGATCTGGCAATGAACTGTTAAATCAGATGTCCAAGATAAAGGTTTATGTTGTACACCTTGAACACAGGGGAGTGGAGATGAGGGGAACCAGGGGAGTGGAGATGAGGGGAACCAGGGGAGTGGAGATGAGGGGAACGAGGGGAGTGGAGATGAGGGGGACTAGGGGAATGGAGATGAGGGGAACCAGGAACAGTAACCAGGTTGAGAGAGAGCAGTTAATTTAAAAGATACGAGGAGATCAAAGGTAACGGTAAGGATGCCTTTGAGCAGATTGGTTGCTGCAAAAATGTAATAGAAAGCCAAAATCTCCGCATTTTGCAATTTTGACAATGCAGCTGTCAGTGGATGGTGTGGTTCCCCTGTGACCAGGTAAAATAAAGAGCAGTGTTAGCACTGCCAAGCTTCCAGGGTTGCTGCGGTGTGTCTGAGAAGTTTAAAAAAATGTGGCATTCAAAAATCTGAAAATTAAAGGATTAAAGAAAACTTGGAATATTTTTTAGGTGGAGGTAGATAGATTCTTGATAAGCAAAGGGCTGAAAGGCCATCAGCAGGAAGGTAAATACTCCAATCAGCCAGGGTCAGATTGAACGGTGGAGGAAGCTGGAGGCAAGCCAAGAGACTTAGTCCTGCTTCTGAACTGTATGTTCTCAGGCTATCTGCATCAAAGGAGCAAGATCACACAATTATTCCAACATTCCTGTGACACTGAAGCATATTCTTCATTATTTCTAAGGCTATCTGAGGTAGAAGAGGCCAAAGTGTTGACTGGGTGGGGCAGTTGGAGATTGTGGGATACCAGCCTCCAGGAATCCATCAGAAATATCTCCATAGAGACCAGTATCCTATCACCAAATCACCCTTTATTTCCACGTGGAAAATCCTTGACACTGATCCAGCTCCCTCTGACACTCCTGTTTGTTTGTGTTTTTTTTTCCTTTTCTTTTTCGGGCACACTCCTGTTTTATTTATTTTTTTTTCAAGCAGCAACAGGAACAGTCCTCGCACAGTCACAGAATGATCCAGTCTCCAAAGGGAAGGAAACACTCAAGTGGCCAGTCACAACTCCAGGGTGTTGGTGGACACCCGCGTGCTCCTTCTCCAAGGACACCCGGGGACACTCCTGTTTGTATCTATCAGCCAGGGCTCCCTGATTGGACCGCATTAACTGCCCCAATCAGGGAACTCATATTCTGTGAGGTCCACCTGGCTGACCTCGTTATAGTCACTGCACATCCAAGCAGAATTGGTGGCCCCAGACAATCGTCTGACACAAAGTGAATTAGGAGTTGTAATGGCTGGTAGCATGAAGCTGTGAGTGTTAAAGAGCCTGTGTGTTATCCTCCTCACTCACTATTCAATCACATTTACTTCAGCGGAACTGATTACTGGGTAGGACAACATTTAAACAGCGGCCAGTTTGGTAATGCCTCAAACAGGCTTGTGCCTCTGTGAATCAAGTACAACAGGTAAAGTCACCAGGGAGAAAGTGAGGACTGCAGATGCTGGAGCTCAGTGTCAAGATTAGAGTGGTGCTGGAAAAGCACAGCAGGTCAGGCAGCACCCGAATCAACGTTTCAGGCAGAAGCCCTTCATCAGGAATGAGGTAAAGTCACCACACCATCTCATTAAAGAGAGATGACAGAATCTGAGGGTCACCAGACGAGGGGAGAGATTGAGAAGGAGAGTCCTTCATAATAACCTCAGTTGGTGTGGGAACTGAACCCATGTTGTTGGAGTCACTCGATATTGCAAACTCAGCTAGCCAACCCCAATCTATAGCATCCTTTGAAACCAGTACTCCAATGAGGGAATTGGAATGATCTGGTTTGTCATCTTAATGGCATAACACGATTTTCCCAGTTCTCGTTGTTCACCTAACTTTCACCACAGAATATAAAGAACTTTCAATCAAACAGTACTTTCATATTGGACTTTGCGATTCCTTTGTCCATTACCTTTGGTTGCAGATTCTCCTTCTTTGATGGCAGCACCATTATCGATGTGGCAGGTTCTAATCCCTGACAGTACCAATACACTCTGTAACACAACTGTTGTACTACGCAGTCTTGGTTTATTAAAACTGCAGTATTCATCGAACGTTTTTTTTTGCCACTTAAGTCCATACTGCAGTTTTCTTTCCTTTCAAGGATAAGAGCAGTTTCAGAATTCTTACATAAATCTCGGAGGAATTCAAGATGTTAGACTCTGGTAGCAATCTACAGGTTCAAAGAAATAAGTGCAATATTTGCTAAGCAGTTCATTTAAAGTGTTGATGTGACAGCTGTCACCATATTTTCAGTTTACATGCTGTATGTTGCCAAAGTTTTTTTTTAACAATCTCACAGGGCCTCCTGACTTTGTTTCTGGAGGCTAGCGTTTGGAGTTCAGCCAAATGAGGTGTTTGTTGTGTGAGTGTTGTCAGATATAATATAATAAGACGGGTAGCTTATGCTAGGACATGTCAGGGTTGAGTATTTCAGAACTGTTGAATGGCTTTCTCAACATTGTCTCATTTGTATAAAATGCTGCACTGAAAATCAGTCCAAATGCAAGCAGAATCTTTCACGTTAAAGACTTAGAATTAACATTGGACTCTTTAACTTGTCTTTCAAAATGCTTTTGTGCTTTCAGTTATTTTCCTCAATTGAATTTTAATTCCTTTGAGTTGTATCTTACTGGATGACACTAGTAGCAAACAATTCCACAATCTGTCATTATAAAGCACTTTCATTACAAAACAGTGCAAGATCTAAAGACTAGGGGATTTTTGTACATTGCATTTAATCTGGAATGAACTGCTTGAAAAGCCACTTCACTCGTAACATTAAAAAAAGGAGTGAATTCTTTAAAAGGATAAATATACAGAGCTACAAGGAGAGAGCACGGGGCTGAGATTAATTGAGTAGCTGTTTCGAAGAGCCATCCAGTATGCTCATGATGGGCCAAATGGCCTTCTTCAGCGTTGTGTGATTTTGAGGTAATTTGCTTTGCTCACTTCAGCTGCTCCCCCAGTCGAGTCCCCCTCCTAGCCCCACAGTGGCAGCATGGGAGTGGTCAGTTATGCTTTAGTTTATAAAGAGAATGAGTTGGTCATCTGATACAGTCGTGACATCTGGGCCAGAAGTTCTGGGTTCATGTCTCACCTCAGGAGGTGCTGGTCAATGGGGGAGGGGATGGTGTCATAATGCAGTAAGCCAGTTGATTGTCAATCTGTAAATCCTTCTGAAACATAAATGGTATTTTCACAGTGTTTTATTATCAACCAGAACTCTATTGTAGGTTTAATGCACTAACCTCTCCACTTTAAGAGACTCCCTGTGCCTGGTAATTCCCATGAACAAGTGTCATTCTCACTTGAAGAGACTACCAAAGAGAGAGTTTGTAAGAGGCCTCCAGAAGGTTACTTCTCTAACTGGCACAAACAGGAATCCCTGATTAGGAAACTTAACAGTCCCAAAAACTTAATCGATAGATTTGCATGACGTAACTTTTAAGGGCTATGAACTCTAGCCAGCACTGCTCATAGGGACACCTGCCTGGGATTCAGCCTTCTCATGTTCTTATCAGATTTTTAGGAATAATAAGGGTTTTCAATAGAATAAATAAAGTGAAAGGCTTCTTATTGATAGAAGGTTCAATACTCCAACAAGCAGGTTTAATGTAATTAACTAAAGGTCCAGAGAGGAGAGAAGGAGTTTCTTTTTATAAAATGAGTTGTTATGGTCTGCCATTTGCGGACTGAGAGGGCAGTAAAGTGGGTTTGATAGTAATCTTCAAAGAGAAAATGGATAAATAGGAGCAAATGGGGCAGTGGGACTAATTGGATTGTTCTGTGTCAGATCCAGTAACGCACAAGGGGCTGAATGGCTTCCTTCTACACTATAAGGTTCTAAGATACAATGATTCTAGAACAAATTTAACAGCATAAACTCCCAATTAGATCATTCGGAGATTGTCTGTTGTGATATTTATCTCTCTGTTGGAGAGTTATTGGTTTTTTGGTTCTGTTTTCATGCAGAATAAAATAAAAGTGCTGGATTTGTCATGTACATTAATTTGGCACAAATTGTTTCATCTGTGATTTGATAAATGTTTTCTAAGCTCTAAAGAACAAAACTAATTCTGGATTTGGTTTATTGTTTTGTGACTTACTTTCCTTCCCTTTTATTTTACTTCAGGGGTTAGGCACTTTCTACTCTGACCTGATTAACACCGTGGGGAGAGTTGGGAGGGGGAGTTGAAATGGACGGCTATGGGAAGGTGCGGTTGGTTGGTGCATGCAGACCAGAGATGTTCCCTGAACCATTCTGTCAGTTTGAGCTCGGTTTTTCTGATGAAGAGGAGACTGTATCAGACGCAGTAAATGAGGTTCAAGTTATTTTGTTCCAAGGACAAGAGAGTTGATTTTTAAATTCAGCCTACCTTCATGAACAATGGAACAGAAACAGCCCAAATGTCACAAGGATTTACGTGCTGTTAGTCTCAGTGATGATCCAATTCACTGCAGGTTTTCCGAAAGACTGAACAAAGGTGAACCAGACAGAAGCCTCACTCCAGTGTAAGAACAGGCTTCCTATAATGTGTAAGGGCTCTGATTACAGCTTGTCCACTTGTCATAGGAACAAGACTAGGCCATTCAGCCCCTCAAACCTGTTCCACCATGGTTGATCTGTTCCTTAACTCCATGTACCTGCCTTTAGTCCATATCCTTTAATATTTCTGTTTACAAAAGAAAATCACAAATTTAAAATTAACAATTGATCCAGCATCCACCGTTGTTTGTGGAAGAGAGTTCTAAACCCACCCTTTGTGTGTCGAAGTGCTTCCTAACGTCTCTCTTGAACAGTCTGTCCCTAATTCTCAGTCTATGCCCCCTGATACTCCAAGCAGTAGAAATGATTTACTTCTGTCTACCCTCTGTTTTCCTGTTAACATCTTGAAGCCTTCGATCAGATCACCCCTTAACTTCCTAAATTCGAGAGAAAGAATTTATCTAATCTCTCCTCATAACGGAACCATCCAGGTCTAGCTATCACTTTGTAAACATGTACATGAGTGCTGTGCCCCTCTGGGTCCATGTCCACTGAGAGAGCAGAGGGGACTCTGGACTAACATCTCCCCCTTGATGGGATGCAGCATAATTGGGGGGGGGGGGGGCACTCGAGACCATGCTAAAAATGGCCTTTGTAACACACGAGTTCTCCCTCTCAGAACTGGCCACTGAGCACACGTTTGGCACTTATCGTTCATTGGCAAAGTGTAAATGAGGCACAGGCCTCAAATGACTTGGGCCACATATCAGATGAAATGGTCCCATTCTCCTGTTGCTGTCCCTATCTTCATCAACAGTGAAAATCATTTCCATCATGGGAGAGTCTCGCACCAGAGGGGACAGTCTCAGGACGAAGGGGCACCAATTTCAGACTGAGATGAGGAGGAATTTCTTCTCTCAGAGGGCCGTGAGTCTTTGGAACTCCTCGTTACAGAGAGAGCTGTGGGGGCAGAGTCCTTGATCCTTAGGGCAATCAAGAGATTTGGGGTCGTGAGGAATGTCTCATCAACTGGATCGTCTTGAATAGCGGAGCAGAATTGAGGGGCTGAACGCTCTGTTCCTGGTCCTATTTCTTATGGTCTTCAGTGTCTTTCTATCCTTCTATCCCAGGGATCATCCTAGGAAACCTTGATAATCTCTTTCCACAATGTTGGTGGAGGATACCAGGATACCAGGGAATATTTCCCTGCTCAGCTCCACAGTAAAACACAAATCTTTTATGTCATTATCTATTTATTGTTGGTAAGAACCTCAAGGATTTTTTAAAGTAACAAGAAATGCAGCCAATATGTGTGTCAAAATAACCCTGTTCACTGTCTGTTATTATTTTCTCGAGACAATACCAGATAGTTTCAGTATTTGATACTAATTTATCCACAGAAGAATGTTGTTCTTCCATTCCTGTTGATAGTTTCCACATTTCTCCCTCCGTGTGTATCTGTGTGTTTATATACCTTGTATTCTACCATGACTCTGTTAAAGTCTCATAAATTTTCACGGATTTTATATTTTCTGTTTTCCAAATACCTGTATAAAAGTCTTCTGCAACTTTATAAGTGTTTGAGGATACCAACTATTTATTGTCCTTGCAGCTAATTGTTCCTTCAATTTTCCAAAGTTACAAATTACACAACACCAGGTTATAGTTCACACATGCATCCTCTCACAGACTTAGACCACTTTACACTCACACACACATATACACTCTCACACAGACACTCACAACCCCCCACTCCAGACACACACACACACACACACACACACACTCCTACAGACATGCACACTCCCACACTCACACATGCACCCATTCACAGACTTAGACCACTTTACACTCATGCACACACACACAGACACACATGTACACTCTCTCTCACAGACACTCACAAACCCCCACTCCAGGTGCACGCGCATACACACGCACACCTACACATATACATTTGTGGGGTGAATTTGTACTTGCAGAGTTACATAGTACTTTGCTCAAAAACTGCATGACTCCATAAGACTCTGTTTACTCACCTTTTAGATTAGAATCAGTCTAAACATTATGGCACAGACAGAGAACACAGGGGGCTAACACCTTCAACATCTCAACATCTTATCTGGACTGACACCAATTGCTACAGATAACCTGAGAATGTAACTTTTTTAAAAAGTTCTGTAATTTACATATGAAAGAAGTGAAACTAACATGGTGATTCTAACAGATGAGAGACTTGACAAACAATCAAGGTATTTTTCAACGTATAATTTCAGTTACATCCCACTGCAAACGTTTGCTATAAATACTGTGCCTTACAATTGTGTCCTCCACAACCACCTGATGAAGGAGCGTCGCTCCAAAAACTAGTGCTTCCAATTAAACCAGTTGGACTATAACCTGGTGTTGTGTGATTTGTAACTCTGTACACCCCAGTCCAACACCGGCATCTCCAAATCATGACTTCAATTTTCCAATTGAAATTGAACACTGCTGTCACGTCCATGTTTATTACCTTCCACTGCAAGTTGGAAATTATCTAAATTGCTGTTAGATCTCATTAAAGCCATTTAATATCATTGAGCTCTCTAAATAGCTTTTTAAACCTTTGTTGGAGTTTAGTGTATCCTCTGATGGTTAAAGCTGGAATGCCTGTATTATAGCGAACTCCTAACAACCTCTCTCCCCTTGAGACCCCTTCAAAGTTTACCTCTGGCAGCCTGACCCAGCTGGAGGGGAGATGTCACAACAAAGTTACCTTCCTTATGGAACCAGAGGTAAGCAGCTGAAGATCAGCGCACCAATTATTTTACAACAAAATGCATTCTCACTAAACTGTCAACTCGCTCCACAGTAAAAACCACAAGAGACACAACCATAAATGCCAGAAATCTGAAATGTAACGAATTATCTGAACAAACGAGGAGGACCCATTGAACGTTTGAAAAGCCAAACGTAACCGTTCAGATACAGGAACATAATCAGAACACCCCCAAAAGGTCACTTACTTCTCTCACAGCAACACTGGAATCGAACAGGTGAGAATGAACAGGTAGCAGGTGGTGACAGTGGAGTCAGCAGTGTTCAGCTTCTGAACATGATTCTCAGCCGCTGATGGCTCATGGGACAGGTTCTGCTACATCCACAAGACTTCATCGTTGTCTTTCCAGCTCAGTAGCTCAGGAGCATTTGCTTCTTTTGGTTGCCCTGGGACCTGCTCCAGGGGTTCTGGGGCCCCGTGTAGCTCTATCTCGGGTAGCAGCATTGGAAGACAAGTCTGGAACCTGTCCATCGACTCAGAGCCAGGAGCCTGTTGATCAACGCAGAGCCAGAACCCCATCGATCAATGTCCAGTGTCAGGGGGAGGTGTGGGGCCCGTGCCACGTGATCACCTCCAGCTCGGAGGTGGTGGGCATGGTAGTGACAGTCGACAGTGGCGGCAGGAAAGGGGCACATAGCCAGGGCACCCGGGACTGACTGGAGGAACAGAGAGGGTGAAGGCAACAGAAAGGGATGGATGAATTTTTGAAGAGGTTTCAGTTTTAGTAATATCAATTTAATACTGTATTCAGTATTTTACCATTTATACAATTTGGACCATAAGACTTAGGAGCAGCAATTAGGCCATTTGGCCCATCAAGTCTGCTCTGCCATTCAGTTATGGCTGTGTTTCCCAACCCCATTCTCCCACCTTTTCCCCATAACCTCTGATCCCTTTAATGATAAAGAACAGTTCTATCTCTGTTTTAAATAGAGTCAATGACCTGGCCTCCACAGCCTTCTGTGACAAGGAATTCCATCGATTCCCCACTTTCTTGCTGAAGGAGCTTCTCCTTATCTCTGTTCTAAAAGGTCTTCCTTTTACTCTGAGGCTGTGCCCTTGGGTCCTAGTCTCTCCCCCCAATGGAAACAACTTCCCAACATCCACTCTGTCTAGGCCATTCAGTAATATTCTGGAATTTATTCTGTAATCGAGTGCAGCACCCAAATATGTCAACATTATCCACTTTTCACTGTACCTAGATACAAGTGACAATATGCTAAATAAATCTAATATATGAAAGTTATCCAGGAAATGATAAATCACCTGTGAGGTAGCAGTTAGCAGGAGTAACAGGGAACAGGAGCAGTGATGCTTACTTGAAGAGTGATATTCTGGTCCCTTTGCTCCCTCGGTGTTTGTGCTTGAAGCTGCTATGTTTAGATTTTGGGGCATGTCCATCCCTCACCACCAACACAGAGAGCTCCCGTAAATATTTAAAAGTCAATGTCCACTGATGTCACAGGGATTCAGGCACAGTTTGATCCTTGGCCTGCTTGACATGTGCACAGTCTGACCATCCCAGAGAAAGCTGCAGTGAAGTGAACTCAAAGTTCAGGAATATCCCTATAAATTGTGTCCGAGAGGGAGCAGAGCTGTCATTTCAAAGTTAATAAAGCAAGCAGCTGGGAGGTTTGGGGGTTTTTAAACATAATAACAATAGAAGCAGCATGAACAAGTCAAGTCAAGCTCCCACAGAACCAGGATTCTTTAGAGTTAGTTTTTCAACAGTAGTCATAGATGCTGCGATATATGAAACTAGGTGGAAGCTACAAGACTTTTCATTCTGGTGCACTACATCTACCCTCACGATGGTACATCTCTCCCTGTTACAATACATCTCTCCTCACGACAGCACATCTCTCCCTGCTATAGTATGTATCTCCCTGCTACAGTACACCTCTCCCTTTCACAGTACATCTCTCCTGGCTACAGTACATTTCTCCCTGTTACAGTACATCAGTCCCTGTTACAGCACATGTCTCCCTGCTACAGTACAACTCTCCCTGTTACAGTACATCTCTCCCTGCTACAGTACAACTCTCCCTGCTACACTACATCTCTCCCTGTTACAGTACAACTCTCCCCACTACAGTCCATCTCTCCCTGTTATAGTACATCCCTCCCTGATACAGTACACCTCTCCGTTACAGTACATCTCTCCCTGTTACAGTACACCTCTCCCTGTTAAAGGACATCTCTCTCCGTTACAGTATATCTCTCCCTGTTACAGTACAACTCTCCCTGTTACAGTACATCTCTCCCTGCTATAGTACAACTCTCCCCACTATAGTACATCTCTCCCTGGTAAAGTACATCGGTCCCTGTTACAGTACATCTCTTGCCGCTACAGTACATCACTCCCTGTTACAGTATATCTCACTCTGCTATGGTATATCTCTCCCTGCTACAGGACATCTCTCCCTGTTACAGTACATTTCTCCCTGCTACAGTCCATCTCTCCCTGTTACAGTACAACTCTCTCTACTACAGTACATTTCTCCCTGTTACAGTACATCACTCCCTGTTACAGTACATCTCTCCCTGCTACAGTACATTTCTCCCTGTTACAGTACATCACTCCCTGTTACAGTACATCTCTCCCTGCAACAGTACATCTCTCCCTGTTACAGTACACCTCTCCCTGTTACAGTACATCAGTTCCTGTTACAGTACATCTCCCCCGCTACAGTACATCTCTCCTCGTTACAGTACAACTCTCCCTGCTACAGTAGAACTCTCCCTGTTATAGTTTACCTCTCCCTGCTACAGTACATCTCTCCCTGTTACAGTATATCCTGCGTTGTGTTCCAACTTGTGTACAGGATATCTGGTCAACATGGACAAGTTGGACTGAAGGGTTTGTTTTCGTGCTGTACATCTCTATGATTCTATGACTTGTGAACAGACTTACAACAGGCTCCATGTGAAACTGTGCAACTGCCCATACTTTATGACTCTATGTATGGCAATAATGATTCCATGTCAAAAAAAGTCGGTGAAGCTAAAGTAGGTATTAAATTCGACTTGAAAGCACAGATAAAGTTTAACTGATCTATCAGCTTCAAACATAATGCATAGCAAGTCAAAGAGATCACTGCCCTGCTATTTCATTCTCACTTTGTTCTGATGAGTGTTTCCCATTCTCAAATTATCATTCTCTGTCTCTCCTTCATTCCAACCCCCACCTCCCTGCACTCCCTCGAGGTTCATCCCAATATCCTATCTAAGATTAACTACGGATCTTCAGACACAGAAGGACATGCACGGGCTGGGGGATAATGTCCTTCAGCCTTGCTCTGGATTTTGTTAAGGTAGCAGAGGGAAGGAGGAAGTGACCTTTAACCTTGAGCATGTTCTGCCATTCAATGGGATCATGGTAGATCTCTGTCAGAGCTCAGGTTTACCCTTGATGACAGAGAAGGGACTGGCAGGATGGGTAGCTCATGAATGCTTGGTCTCCATGATGTATAGCAAATTGTGTAGTGGGCGTGGTGATATTGTCACTGGAGCCAGTAATCCAGGTACCCCGGTAATGTCCTGGGAACCAGTGTTCGAATCTCACCATGGCAGATTCAATAAAATCATGGAAAGAACAGGCTGATGATGACCATGAAGTGATTGTTGGAAGAACACATCTGGTTCTCTAAAGTCCTTTACCTTTGTATATATTTAAGGCTGGTAGATTCTTGATAAGTAAGAGAATCAAGCGTTATGGGGAAAGGGGATGAAAGTCATCGAGTCAGAGAGATATACAGCATGGAAACAGACCCTTTGGACCAACCTATTCATGCCAACCAGATATCCTAAATTAATTCAGTTCCATCTGCCAACATTTGGCCCTTAGCCCTGGACATGAGGAATATTGGATCAACCACGATCCTACTGAATGGCGGAGCAGGCTGGAGGGGCTGAATGGCCTACTCCTGTTTCTGTTTCTAATGAGTCTGATGGTTTAAGAAATGTCTTTACTTGGTCAGACTTGCTGGTGACTCCAGACCCACAGAAAAATGGTTAAATATTAATTGCCTTCTGGACAATTCAAAATGGATGCTGGTCTAGGCAACAATGCCAGTGTCACAAATAGGAATTAATCAAAGAAATCTTTAATTATTAATTACCATTGTAGAATGTAGCTTATAAGCTTCTCATGCACATCAAACATCAAGTCATTATCTGAGGATCTATGTATTTTACAGTGAAGCCATTTGTCAAAAAGGAATTCTTAATTCAAATAATCAAACTGTTCAATTAAAGTGTTACTTCTATTGCTTACTTCATATCATTGGATAATTCCTTAAATTTTGTGAAAATTGTTTTCTGAATTGTCAGCAATAGGTTATATTTGATTCAAAGACACTTACTGAAGTCATGGGAAGAAGCATTTTTTAAAAAGTAAATGCATTGATTATTCATACCTTGTGGGCTAATTTCAACAAAAGCAATATGCATTTACATAAATTACTTTTAAAACTGGAACATACATTCCAGTTGGCTCCACAGAGGTTTCATCAGTCCACGTTTGAAACTGAGAAACACTCATGAACAGTAGGTCAAGTGCCCAAACATTTGATGGAAGAAATATATTTTAAGGAGAACTTTAGAGAAGGAGACATAGAGGTAGAGAAACAGATAGATTCAGAGAGGAACTACCAGGTTCATTATTTTAAATTTAATCATTGCTAAAGGTTCCAATTCAGATTATAGAACGTCGGAACAGGATAGGCCATTTAGCCCATCAATCCTGAACTGACTTTCTAGATCATGGCTAAGTCAGGCCACTTTTCTATTAAGGTACCCCTTAATGTCATTAGCCTCCAGAAACCTATCGATTTCATCCTTGAAGGTTCTCAACTTCCACAGCGTCTGGGACAGAGAACTCCAAACCTTCACTGTCCTCTGAGTGAAGAAATTCCTTTGCATTGCAGCTTGGCCTACTCTATATCCTGGGATTAAGTCCCCTGGTTCTGGAGTCACCAGCTGGAATACATCCTATTGATATCCGCCCTGTCACACCTTCTAAGTAATGTATAAGTTATAATTAAATTAATTATCATTCTTTGCATCTAGAAGACAAACCCAATTTCCTCAGTTTCTCCTCATAAGACAATCCTGCCATCTCAGGGATTATTCTGGTGAACCTGTGTTACACATTCTCTCTAGCAAGTACATTTTTAGATAAAGCGATCAGACTGTTCACACACCTCCAGGTCATCTCCCACCAAGGCTCCATATACCTGCAGCAATCCTCCTATACTCAAAGCCCCTTGAAATTATTTCTTTCGTGCCATTCCACTTTCTAATTGCTTGGTGTACCTGTTGTGACTTCACCTGACAAAGGGGCAGCGCTCCGAAAGCTTGTGATTTCAAATAAACCTGTTGGATGAGAACCTGGTGCATTCTGACTTCTAAGATCTTGTGTGAGACCTTAAGGAAATCTTTCTCAAAATCTAAGTACACCACATGAACTGATCTCTTTATCTGAACTACAAGTAACATCCTCAAGTAAAATCCATTAAGTTTGTTAAACACAACTCCCCTTTGGATATTTTTCTGATTGCCCTGTTCAGGAAGTTATTTCACACCTCGAGAGAAAGTCAGACATAAATATAGGTCGCCTGGCTCAGAGATAGGGATTCTGGATTAGTGGTGCTGGAAGAGCACAGCAGTTCAGGCAGCATCCAAGTAGCTTCAAAATCGACGTTTCGGGCAAAAGCCCTTCATCAGGAATGTGAGCGCCTATGATTCTCCTTCATAAATCCATCTTTTTTTATACCCAGAAATGCTATCACACACAACTGAGCAACTTTCTCATCACCAAAATAACCATGACTTCGTTTTTTGCAACATTTTAGCCTTTTTCAATGACTGACCACTACCAGACATCATCTGTGGAGCCAGCACTTACAAACAAAGCCCATTGCAGGCAAAAATAGTGCTTCAGTTTCAAAGTAATTCACTTTGAGAGCTGCTGGTAAGCTTGAACGTTCCTGAGCCCAGACCCACAGTGCAGTAGCAGTTTGTTAACACAGGAATTTGTGTTGGGTCCACTCTTGTTCATTGTTTATATAAATGACTTTGATGACAATATGGAAGGCATGGTTAGCAAGTTGTGAATGATACCAAAGTTGGTGATATAGTGGAGAGTGAAGAAGGTTACATAAGATTGCAAAGCGATTTTGATCAGTTGGGTTAATCAGCTGAGGAGTGGCAGATGGCGTTTAATTTGGATAAATGCGGGGTGTTGCATTTTGTAAAATAAAATAGGGCAGAACCTAGGGCCTCGGGTAGTATTGTGGACCAGAGACCTAAGGGTTTAGGTCCATGATGATTTAAAGTTTGTGTCACATGTAGATAGTGTAATTAAGATGGTTTTTAGCACGCTTGCCTTCATTGCTCAGACCATTGAGTACAGGAGTTGGGATGTCATGTAAAGGTCGGTCACTGACATCGGTGAGGTCTCCTCTGGAATACTGTCTCCAGTTCTGGTCACCCTGCTGTACGAATGATATCATTAAGCTGGAGACAGGACAAAAGAGGCTTACCAGGATGTTGCCAGGTATGGAAGGCTTGAATTATAATTAAAGGCTGGATAGACTGGGGCATTTTTCACTGGAGTGCATCAGGTTAAGGGGTGACCTTATAGAGGTTTATAAAATCTTGAGGGGTAGATTTCAAGATTTTATAAACCTCTATGGTGGGAGATTTCAAGACTCAGAGGCATATTTTTAAGGTTGGAGGAGAAAGATCTAAAAAGGACATGAGGGGCAATTTCTTTACATAGAGAGTGGCTCATGTTTCGAATGAACTTCCAGAGGAAGTGGTGGACGAGGATACAGTTATAATGTTTAAAAGACATTTAGATAAGTAAATGAATAAGAAATGTTTGGAAGGATAGGGGCCAAGTGCAGACAGGTGGGACTAGTTTGGTTTGGGGTTAAGGTTGGCAAGGTCTGGTCAGACCGACAGGTCTGCTTCTGTGTTGTATGACCCTATAACTCTATCACTTTAAATCTATGCGCTCTGGTAATTGACTTTGCTGCTAAGTAGAGCAATGGCTCCTGCCTATTGACTATGTTCAGGCCTTTCATAGTTTTCTACATCTCAATTAACCTTCCCTCAGCCTCTTTTGATATTAAGGAAACAATTGAAGCTTGAACAACTTTTTTCTTTCAGCTCAAGTTCTCCAGTCCTCGCCCCAAAAGCTTGTGATTTCAAATAAACCTGTTGGACTATAACCTGGTGTTGTGTGACTTCTGACCTTGTCCACCTCAGCCCAACAGTAAATCCAGTAACCAATGTAAAATTAACTTCTTCGCCCAGGGAGGGATTAGAATGTGGAAGCAGCCACCGCAGAAGTAGTTGCAATGAATTGTGACAGTATCCTGAGCACACGTTTGATAAATAGGTGAAGAAAGGAAAGAGAAGGAAATACTGATGATATGAGATGAGGGTGACTGGAGCATGTGTGGGGCATAAACATCAGTGAGGATGGATCAGTTTGTGGTTTCATTGTAAAAATGATGACAATACAAACTGCAAAGCTTCAGGAAGGATAAGCAGGCCATACACAATGAAGCCAATTCATCAACAGTTTTTATATTGCAGAGAAAAATTATGGTTTGATTTTCTCCATCAATCCAAACAGCTCAAACAGGAGCAGTTCTATTATAGCAAATAGCTAAAGCTGGTCTGTGTACAGATGTTAAATGGCTCAATCCATATATCTTCCTCCCTTGTGCCTTACTGGCAGATTCACAAACTACACATCTCTGGGATTCAAATTCTCCTCCAGCCTTGTGACTACCATGATCTCCACACTCCTGTGTACAATTTCAATTCACCATTGCCCAGCAGTACCTAACTTTTCCAATATAGAAGAAAGACATTGTTCAAAATATAAGTATTACCAAACTAGTAAATACTGCCCAGCTGGGGTGTTCAAACTAGTCACTGAATTGTTTAACAAACCATCACAGTTATTCCGTAAGGGTCTAGTGGCAATGCAATCTCTACCAGATGTTTCCATTTGACTAACATTATTTCCTTTGCATTATTAACTGATAGGGATGCTACAAGTCCTCATTGATCAAAATGTTGCAGCAAATATTAATATTCAACACCTACTATTCATTCATTGCCAGGACAACGCGTTGAAAAATGAAATGTTCATTCCACTAACTCAGGCTCAGTGGTTAGCACTGCTGCCTTACAGCACCAGGGACCCCGATTCAATTCCAACCTCAGGTGACTGTCTGTGTGGTGTTTGCACATTCTACCCGTGTCTGTGTGGGTTTCCTCCCACAGTCCAAAGATGTGCAGGTTAGGTGAATTGGCCATCCTAAACTGCCCGTAGTGTTAGGTGCATTAGTCCAGGGTAAATGTAGGGTAGGGAAATGGGTCTGGGTGATATACCCTTTGGAGGGTCAGTGTGGACTTGTTGGGCCGAATGGCCTGTTTCCACACTGTAGGGAATCCAAACTAATCTTCCTGGCTATCAGTTAAAGTATCGAATGTGCAACATGGATTCGGTCCACACCAGCCAACAAGGAACTATCAAATCTAAGCCCACATTCCATCTCTTAATCCAAATCCATGTTACTACAGTCCCTGGACATCCAAATGCTTCTTAAATTCTATAAGGGTGCTAATTTACGTTTGCTAGAAACATCAAAGGTTTGTTCACAGTAACCCATTCTCTGGAAAGGAAGGTAAATGTTCAGGTGTGGGACACCTTCTATTACCCAAGAGAGTGGCGAACCTACAGTTTCTCATTGTCTTCCCATGGGAACACCTCAACCAACCAGAGTCAATTTCAAGAAGTGTGGTGCTGGAAAAGCATAGCTGGTCAGGCAGCATCCGAGGAGCAGGAGACTCCATGTTTCAAGCGTAAGCTCTTCATCAGGAATGTAGGGGTGGGGGTGGCCCAAGGGAGCAGAGAGATAAAGGGGAGGGGGGGGGGGGGTAAGGCTGGGGGAGATAGCTGGGAATGCGATAGGTCAGTGAAGGTGGGGGTGAAGGTGTTAGGTCAGAGTGGGGGGTGGAGCTAAAGAGCTTCCGGGCAGAGAAGATGACCTGGGGGAGGGTGGGCTGCAGTGAGAGAGAGACTCACTGAAATGCTTGTAGAGAGAGGAGGAGAACCTCTTCAAGGGGGGCATCCTTGGAAGAGGCTTCGCAGTAAGGTTATAATCAACTCAGAGACAGTGAGGACGGCAGATGCTAGAGAGTTAAAGTTGACAGTGTGGTGCTGGAAAAGCACAGCAGGTCAGGCAGCATCTGAGGAGCAGGAGAGTCGAAGGTTTGGGCATAAGCCCGTCATCAGGAATGGGGCTTGCCCAAGGGAGCTGAGAGATAAAGGGGAAGGAGTGGGGCTGGGGGGAAGATAGCTAGCAGTCAACTTGTCAAGCACTCCTTCCCTTGTTGAGTATGACATTTTCAGATCATTTGAAATGTGATATTCTTGCATTTGTCCTGATGTGTGTAAGACAAAGGGCCTCAGCAACATGACTCTTTTGAGCAATATCTGAGTTCTATTCCCTTCAGTAATGTGGGAATGTTACTGAAAGAGCAATGTCGAGGCCTGACACTGACCTTTTTACCAGAAATGAGCTAATTTATCAACTCTGATGAGTTTCCTGGAGGGTTTCTCTCCATGCCCCGATGGTATACCACACGATCAGAAGAATGTGGAGGCTTTGGGGAGGGTGCAAAAGTGGTTTACCAGGATGTTGCTTGGATTGTATTGCATTAACTGCAAGGAGAGGTTAGACAAACTTGGATTCAAGGCTGAGGGGATGACCTGACAGAAGTGTATAAAATAACGAGGTGCATGAACAGGATGGACAGTCGGAGAGTTTTTCCCAGGGTGGAAATGTCAAATACTAGAAGCTATAAATTCAAATATATATTTGTGCATAGACGGTCAAAAAACACAAAAGAAACAGCATATAGCTGGATTTGTTTAGCTACATTAATCTTCAATGAAAAGGTTAAGATGAGGTAGACTGATTGCAGCTTGCTGTCTGGTTTGACTGTAGATCCCAAGAGTTTTTGCTTTCGGCTGAGAGAGGTTCAAAGCTGAAGCTGAAATCCTCCTCCTGTCTGAAACCACTCTTGTGAAAATGAAGTCTTTGTTTAAAAGATCTCTGTCTGCTGTGGCAGTGAAGACACAATCAAATCTGGGTGAGAGAGCATCACTTTGTGGGCAGGACCGATGGGAGCTGGATTAGCATTCAGATTAGAGGTAGGAGTTGTTTTCTCCACTCTGAGCCTAGTTATTTCAGTTCTTCAGCAACAACATGCTTCAGAACACACTAAAAGCTTGTCTGGTCATATCAAAGCAAAATACTGTGGATGCTGATAATCTGAAATAAAAACAGAAAGCTATTGGGAATGTTAGGAGTTTGGTCGCGCCCGTGGGGAAAGAAACTGAGTTTCATCCAGTAGGACTTTTACTGGACTCGAAATGTAAACTCTATTCCTCTTTCCACAGATACTATCAGACTGCAGAGTTTCTCCATTTTTATTGTCTAGTTATATGACTTCTCTCTCTACTGTCACAGAAGGGAATCTCACAGCAGATATGAAGTATAATTTTCAAGAGATTTACTCATGGTACCATATCGTGACATGTGATCTAATTATATAGAAGTTGCAGTCTCCATCTTACTGAGTCCTCTTGCAGCATGGCATGCTGAGGGAAGGGTACGGCAGTCCATCAAATTGTTTAGTTTAAGCCTAGACATGCAAGTGTCTGTGGTGGAACTGGATAGATGTAGCTTACAGGAGCTATAATAAATGTTCGTTGAATTCTGCTGTACTATAGGAGTTACATTTCATTCGTACATTCTGGGAGCTAAAATATGCATCATGTCATTATCATGAAGATGATCATTTCAGAGAATCCAAATGAGGCTGTTGTTTGTACAGTCCAAATGGTAGCTTGATTAGTTCATGTCTGATTAGCTATTAGCTCATCACTTAAGTCAAGTTAATGTCCTATTTCCCAGCAGCTGAAGCTTGGCTGTTCATCTTGAAATCTTGTTAATGACACAGAAGAGGAATCTTCCATATTCCTCAGGGGTTGATTTCTCTGGTGGGGTCTCTGCAAAACCACAGGCTGATGTGGAATGTGTGCTGTGCCATAATGTAACTGGGGGTAACTGTCTTCATGCTGTTGTTTCAGTGTATCGCTTTGTAAGGGTTGGAAAAGGAGGAAAAGCAGTACCTACGATGATGATGTCACTAGGGACTTCTGGGAGAATGGATCAGGATCTCGGAGGAGATCCAGCTCATAGTCTCTTTAACGATGTCTATCACTTCACCATAACCTGGAACTGTTGTGTCTCACAATCAGTGTGAAAATATACCTTTAAGACTCATGTCCGTCATGTCAGTGTAACCTCTAACTAGTTGCTACCATGTAGTAAACTATTTCTTGTTTGATACAAGAACCTCTTCTAGTGAAACTGCTAATTTGTTTTTACCCAGCCACAATCGAGCAAACACACCCCTTCATATTCCTTCAGTTAAAGCAGGTTTGTGGCAGCAAAACAGCCTCACGGGCAGCTGTAAACTCGGTTTAAATCATAAACGCCCTGCAGTGTGGACAGAAGCCACTTGGCCCATCACATCTGCACCAACCCTCCAAAGACTGTCCCACCCTATCCACATAACCCTACATTTTACCACAGCCGATCCACCCTAAACTGCACATTTTTGGACTGTGGGAGGAAACTGGAGCACCCAGAGGAAACCCACGCAGACACAGGGAGAATGTGCAAACTCCACACAGAGAGTTGCCTGAGGCTGGAATTGAACCCTGGTCCCTGGCACTGTGAGGCAGCAGTTCTAACCACTGAGCCAGCATTTAGTTGCCCCTTCAGCATTCTCCAATCATCTTCTTTAGTCAATTGTTTTTAAAGTTGTTCTTAAAAGTTCAAGTTTCCAGATCTTGGATTTGAAATCACCATTTGATAATGCACATCTTCATGACAGTTCTGCTAAGCAGTTGTTTACAAAAAAACATTGTCAAAAAACATTGCAGGGTTCAGTGTTCAGAAAATCAAGGCGCAACTATCAGAGGTGTTATAATTATTTGGAAGTTTGATGCTTCTCTAGCTGTTATCCTCTTTCACACATTCTTCCACCCTCTCATGAAGTCTTATATTTTCCAGTCAAACTCTAAGCCAGCTCCCTTCCATAGTTTTGAGCTCTGTGAATTTGAGGATACCTATTCACTTCATTAAAGAATGCCTTTCGTTGATTATTGAATGTGGCATTGATTAATCAATGTGTTCTGCAAAAGAAAGATATGCCTGCTCTTGAGAAAATTGAGCAGATGGCATTGCACATTTTTGACTTGAATGACTGATACAATGGGGTGTAGGTTTGCTCGCTGAGCTGTAGGTTTGATATCCAGACGTTTCATTCCTTGGCTAGGTAACACCATCAGTGGCGACCTCCAAGTGAAGCGAAGCTGTTGTCTCCTGCTTTCTATTTATATCTTTCTCCTGGATGGGGTTCCTGGGGTTTGTGGTGATGTCATTTCCTGGTCGTTTTCTGAGGGGTTGATAGATGGTATCTAGATCTATGTGTTTGTTTATGGTGTTGTGGTTGGAGTGCCAGGCCTCTAGGAATTCTCTGGCATGTCTTTGCTTAGCCTGTCCCAGGATAAATGTGTTGTCCCAGTCGAGAATTGGTGGTTTTTCTCATCTGTGTGTAGGGCTACGAGGGAGGGAGGGTCATGTCTTTTTGTGGCTAGCTGGTGTTCGTGTATCCTGGTGGCTAACTTTCTTCCTGTTTGTCCTAAGTAGCGTTTGTGGCAGTTCTTGCATGGAATTTTGTAGACGATGTTGGTTTTGTCCATGGGTTGTACTGGGTCTTTTAAGTTTGTTAGTTTTTGTTTGAGAGTGTTGGTGGGTTTGTGTGCTACTAGGATTCCGAGGGGACTTAGTAGTCTGGCTGTCATTTCTGAAACTTCTTTGATGTATGGTAAGGTGGTTAGGGTTGCAAGTCTAGCAGCACCTAAGAAAAGGTAAATAGCATAAATGTTTTGAGCCCAGTAACTCTTCATCAGAACTTGAGTTGAAATGTTGACTTTGTTTTCCATCCACAGATGCTGCCAGACCTGCTGAGTTTTTCCAGCAATTTCAGTTTATCAGAAGGAAAGGCGATGGGCTTGTGGTATTATCAGTGGGCTGTTAATGCAAGACCCAGGTAACACTTCGGGGACTGCAGTTCAAATCCTGTTATGGATTAAAAGTGTTTTTAAATTCAATAAAAGTCTGGACCAAGAGTCTGATGACTATAAATCCATTGTCAATTGTCGGAAAACCCCATCTGGTTCACTAATGTCCTTACCATCCTTACCTGGTCTGGCCTACATGTGACTCCAGACCCACAGCGATGTAATTGACTCTTACCTGCCCTCTGGGCAATTAGGGATGGGCAATAAATGCTGGCCCAGCCAGCAACCCCCACATCCCTTGAATGAATTAAAACAAAAGTCTTGCTTAAACTGATCGCAGCTGATGCACTCGAATGAAAACAGTCCAATACTAATAATGTACCTTCCCAAATCTTCATGACCTCCTGCAGTAGTCCTCCTGTGTTGTATCATTCCCTAAATCCCTGAAACTCCAGTCCTCAGTGTAGATACTAGCAGGGACTGTGTTATGCCAGGATTGTACACATACCATTCACGCCTTCCAAAATGGGATGTTCTAATCCTGTCATAGGGACAGTGTGCTTAGGACACACCACAGAATTAGAATTCTGATCCTTATTTTCAAATCTCTCCATGGCCTCGACTCTCCTCGCTGTCACTGTAACTGCTCCCACACCCCGCACCAACCTTATAACCTCAGCCACATTCCCAATTTCCTTTGCTCCTCCCTTAGTTGCTGTCCTTTCAGATGTCTACTCCCCAATCCCTCACTAACCTCTCGATATCTTTGCCTCCCTCTTAAATAGCTTTTAAAAAAGTGTCCCTTTTACTATCATCGTTAATATCTCCCTGAATGGCCTGGTGTTTAGTTTTGTTTTGATAGTACTGCTGTGAAATGCTTGGGGCATTTAGTACGTTAAAGGTGCTATGTAAATGCAAGTTATTGTTCTTTGGAGCCTCTTGAGCAAAGTGCATCTTGTTGTCTTTGATTTGATGAATAATGTTGCTAGATTTTAAAAAAAGGTGCATTTGCTTCATGCTGATTTTAGTATTCCAACTTTTTCTCTCCCTGTCTCTTTCTCTCATTCTTTCGTTCACAATGGGACAGCGATTATGGATATGAGCGTCACTCTGACGGAAGGTGCCTACCTGCATTCTGGTACAATCCCTCTTTCATGGCGATGGAGTGTATCACGGGGCAGAGCTACCTCAACAGTACAGGGTGAGTATGCTGCTGTGACACCCCTGTATTTGCAATTAACTGTGAATATTTAGACACTGACCACTGTCCCTTACAGAGATCAAGGTCAGTTCACTCTGACACTCCCCGAATAACTGTAAGCTGAAAAGGTTCCATTCTTTCACAGTGCAGTGAGATTAGTTCAGCACATTGCTTGACGTTTGATTAGGTCAGTGTATTGATTTGAATTCTTGCTCTTGGGACTGTGTTCAAATGGCATTTGAAGTCAGAGTCTCGTGGGTGACCTTTCACACATTCTCAGTTTTGTTTTTGGACAGATCTCTGGGCGGCACGGTGGCGCAGTGGTTAGCACTGCTGTCTCACAGCGCCAGAGACCCGGGTTCATTTCCCGCCTCAGGCAACTGACTGTGTGGAGTTTGCATGTTCTCCCCGTGTCTGCGTGGGTTTCCTCCGGGTGCTCTGGTTTCCTCCCACAGTCCAAAAGATGTGCAGATCAGGTGAATTGACCATGCTAAATTGCCCGTAGTGTTAGGTAAGGGGTAAATGTAGGGATATGGATGGGTTATGCTTCGGCAGGGTGGTGTGGACTTGTTGGGCCGAAGGGCCTGTTTCCACACTAAGTAATCTAAGTAATCTAAACATCTCAATGGGGTCATGAAAGGCAAAAAAAGACTTGTGCCAATGCTCCTGTGGCTTTCTTAGCCATCATCGATCAGCCAATCCAGACGTTAGGGATTGAAAAAAACCTGGGAGGCAATTACATAAAAAGTGGCAACATTGAAATAGGGGAGGAGGGCTTCCTCATTGTTCCTTCCAATGATTTTCCTTCTGATGGTTTTCCTGTTTTGTTGTGGGATTCGGCAGCAAAATTCTCTGCTGTCACATGGCCTTATCCATGTGCCAATTCTCCATACACGACCCTCACCTCTTTTGTTCCATTAAATCTTTGGCTGAAACAGCAAAGTTTGTCACTGGGTAGATGTGTTCTCCATTTGTAGCAAGTCACGCAGTCAGATGATGGTAGCCGCACAATCCAGGAACAGCAGGGACTCCGTGAAACTAAATCAAATCCTTTTACGAAGCTGGAAGCATTGGCAGAAAGCTGTTAATTAGTTCTGTGGGAAAAATTGAGGGGGTCGAGCATTAAAATTAGCAACACTGCAGGAGTTGGCTTTATGTAAAGCGTTCCATTCCCTACTAGCAGACGGCAGAAAACACAACAAAGACAAATTGCTTGTACCCCCAGAAGATACATATGTATTTACAGGAAATTAAGAAACACATGTTATGATGAGAACAGACAGATTGATTTTAGCTCTGTATTTACGCTGTTTTTCTTTATCACGATGTGAAGCAATGTTTTGCTTAAAATAAAGCCAGTAAACCTTTGTAAAGAGAACGTTTACATTATCCATCTTCAGTTCTCAGCACTTTGGTCTTTTTTTTCCTGTACTGTTGCTTGCAACAACATCAAGGTCTTGGCAGTACGATCTCCTGGTTGAAAAGAAAGTTCTTTCACTTTGTTGATATTTTCCATCTGCTGCCTCAGGGACCAGGGACTCAATGAGAAAGTGACTTAAAAGCAAAGAAACACCCATGAAGAACAATCAACTCGGATTATGTTCACAAACAAAACCAGAAATTGCTGGAAAAGCTCAGCAGGTCAGGCAGCATCTGTGGAGAGAAATCAGAGTTAATGTTTGAGGTGAAGTGAAACACGAACTCTGATTTCTCTCCACAGATGCTGCCTGACCTGCTAAGCTTTTCCAGCAGTTTCTGGTTTTGTTCCTGATTCACAGCATCCACAATTCTGTCAATTTTTACTTAAGATTATGTTCACCTCAGGCTTCCAGCAGGATTGGGAATCAAACTGAATTACAAGCCTTATTTTATCACTTCAATCTCCCAGAATTCTATTATGGATTCAATGTCAAATCTTCAACGTGGCATCATAGAATAGAATCCATATATTCCATAGAACCCCTACAGCATGGAAACAGGCTCTTCAGCCCAACAAGTCCACACCAACCCTTCAAAGAGTAACCCACAGAGACCCACTCCCCTATTACTCTACATTTACCCCTGACTAACGCACCTAACCTACACATCTCTGAACACAGTGGACAATTTAGTATGGCCAATTCACCTGACCTACACATCTTTCGACTGTGGGAGGAAACCGGAGCACCCAGAGGAAACCCACGCAGACACGGGGAGACTGTGCAAACTCCACACAGACAGTTGCCCCTGAGGGTGGAATCGAACCTGGGTCCCTGGTGCTGTAAGGCAGTAGTGTTAACCACTGAGCCACCATGCATAAGTGTCAGTGCAAAAAGTCTCTCCAAAGAGAAATCTTGGGTTGTATTTCCCAGCTCAGCACACAACTCCAAGTCTCTCTGTCATTTCTTATTGCCCCAATCTTGGAGTAACTTTTTGGTTTCCAAAATGGAATAGGTTCACAAAACTACATCAGAGTTTTCAGTACAGAAACCCGTCCTTCAGCTCAAATTAGAGCAGAAATTGCTGGAGAAGCTCAGCAGGCCAGGTGCCATCGATAGGGAGAGAAAGCAGAGTTAACCTTTTGAGTCTAGTCACCCTTGTTCGGAACTGAGTCTTTCGACTCAACTGATCTATGTCATCCAAACCTTCATCCACACATCGTTTCTTCCCTCCCAGAATCATCTTCAATTCCTTCTTCCACATTGATTTGTCCAAACTCCAATTAGTGTCCCAACTCTTCTCCACTCCAACCCACTGGGTGATTTATGTTTGTCTAGTTAATTTTTCAGGTAGTTGGTCACGATAATGAAGTTGTTATTCATGTACCAGGCACGCAAGGATATAGTCAGAGACTGTTAAGGATGGTCAGCCATGATCATATTGAATGGTGGTGCAGGCTCGAAGGGCAGAATGGCCCACTCCTGTACCTATTGGCTATTGTTAACGCTAAAATTCAACTTTAATTCAATGTTTATCTATGTATTCAGTTACAGAAAAGTTGGCTCTAACAATTGCACCGACGGTGTCAGAGATCAGTACGCAGCTAAGCAGCAACAATGTTCAAACCGAGTCCCACGGGGTCTACACCTCATCACCAGCAACGGCAGACCGGCCACTGATTCAGGACAAAACATCACCTTCATCGTACATCTAGAGGAGGTGAGCTTTCCTCTGGGAATGTCACATTGGCTAGCCTCAGTTATTTTCACTGGTAACAGAATTTCAAAACAAGACTGCATAACTTTAACAAGTGAAAGCAGAAAATGCTAGAGAAACTCGGCAGGCCTCGGTGGAGAGAAAAACAGAGTTGATATTTCTGAAGAAAGGTTACAGGACCAGAAACATTAACTCTGTTTTCTCTCTCCGTAGAGGCTGCTGGACCTGTTGAGTTTTTCCAGCACTTTCTGTTTCTGCTTGTTTCCGATCTCCAGGGTTCTCAGTACTTTCTTTAGGTTTGGTGCTTCACTATAAATTTACATTGAGGTCATTCAGGAGTGACATCAGCAAACAGTTCATTAGAAAAAGGTAGTGGTGTTTGAAACTTGCTCTCCCAAGATAACTGCTGAGGCCAGGGCTAAACTGGAAATTAATGAGATTTGTAGATGTTTGTCAATAAAGAGTTTTAAAGATTATGAAACTGAGATGGGCAAATTGAGTTGGAAGTGTAAATTAGCCATTATCTAATTAAATGGCAGAACAGGTTTGAGGAGCTCTTTGCCTTCTCATTCTGTGATACTCTTATTATTTGTCTTTTAAAGACAAGAACAGCAAGAACAAAACGATTTGTATGACTCCCAGTTATTAGCAACAGCCCACAATATTAATCCACACATTACTGACTATGTCTCTTCAGATGCTTACTGAAAGGATGCAGTAGTTCAAGCAGAGTTTGTTCACAGGACTCCGTCACCTTTCTTAATTTTTCATCACATCCTTCATCTTCCACGTTTCTTTCCACATGTGGAAATTTTATTCATAGCAGGAACCTACAAGTTCCCCTCCAAAATAGTCACCATCCTGACTTGGAAATCTATCGCTGTTCCTTCACTTCCAGGTTAAAATCCTGAAATTCCCTCCCTAAGGACAGTGACGGTCAACCCACAGCAGGTGGACTGCAGCAGTTCAAGAAGGCCGATCACCCCAACCTTCTCAAGGGGCAACTAGGGGCGGGCAATTAATGCTGAGCCCAGCCAGTACACCCTCATCCCACGAGTGAATAAAAAGAAATTTAAAGTGACAAATAGAAATCTTTTGTTTTAAAGCTACTAGCCATTTCAGTTCCTTTTCGTTTGTTATGATTCCAGCTGATGATGAAATCTGGCTTGATAGATTTTCTTTTAAAATTTATGTGACGATCCTTCAGTGAAACATAATCACTGAAATTTGCAGATCTATTTTTAACAATAAAACAGAACTTTATCACACAAAAGAATGGAAAATGAAATGAAACAGACCAAGCTATTGAATTGAATTGAATTTATTTATATTGCACAGATTAAAATATTTTGATGACCAGCAAAACAAAATTATACTTACCTCACAACACCCTCACTTTGCAGTTAATCAAAATTAAATGTGTTCATTCCTTATCAAAACTGTGGATGACTCTAATGCTTCTCTTTAATTCCAGTCGTGTGAGGTATGAAGCCTTTACCTTTGATTCCCACACAACTGAGATCCTTACCCTGAAATAACTTATTCCCTAACTGCTCTGAGCAAACACTTCTCTTTTTCTGGGAGAAATGATTCTTACATTTGACTTTACTCGAGTTTCATTCAAATGGAACCAAAACCTTACCCATCTCTGGGTTTTCTAAGCTAAACACAATCCTTGATTATTCTAAACCCAAAAACAAGTGAATATATTCAGAATTTTCTTTTTCTTGTCATAAGGCCCTACAATACAAACAATCTTCCTTTAACTCTACAGGATGCCTTCCATCATGGTGGCACGGTGGCTCAGTGGTTAGCACTGCTGCCTCACAACACCAGAGACCCAGGTTCAATTCCTGGCTCGGGCAACTGTGGAGTTTGCACATTCTCCCCGTGTCTGCGTGGGTTTCCTCCAGGTGCTCCGGTTTCCTCCCACAGTCCAAAGATGTGCAGGTCAGGTGAATTAGCCATGCTAAATTGCCCATAGTGCTAGGTGAAGGGGTAAATGTAGTGAAATGGGTCTCGGTGGGTTGCTCTTTGGAGGCTTTGTGAGGACTTGATGGGCCGAAGGGCCTGTTTCCACACTGTAAGTAATCGAATTATCTGGCCTCTAACATATAGTGGTTTGCAAAAGATGATTAAATCCCTAAAAAATAGTCCATATGCTATTAATTTGAAATCCAAACTTAAAATAAATCATAAAATCATGGAATCATCCCTCAGTACAGAAGATGCCCTTCATTTCATCAAGTCTACACTGACAAAAAAATGCACTGGTCCCACTTTCCAGCACTTGACCCTAATTTCTTCAAGTGCTTATATAAATACTCTTTAAATGTTGTGGGGTTTCCTGTTTCAACTCCCCTCCCAGGTAGCGCATTCCAAATGACCACTATCCTGTGTGTGAAAAAATGTTTTTCCTCCTATTCCCTTTAAACTTTCTGCAATTCACTTTAAAATCCGGCCCCTTGTTACTGTCTCTTCAAGTAAAGGAAAACAGCTGCTTTCTATCCACCCTGTCTACGCCCCTCATAGTCTTATACCCCTCTATCAGGCCCCCTCTCAGCCTTACTGCTCCACAGAAAACAACCCGAGTTTATCCAGAAACAAAAACAGAAATTGCTGGAGAAACTCAGCAGGTCTGGCTGCATCTGTGGAGAGAGGAAAAGAGTTAACATTTTGAATCCAGTGACCCTTCTCCAGAACTGTTCTGAACGGCTGTCCCAAACCTATCCAGCCCCTCCTTATAGCTAAACAACTCCATCCCAAGCAACATCCTTGTGATTCTCCTCTGCACACCCTCCAGTGCACCCATATGCTTCCTGTAATATAATACCTTTCATTATAAGTTCTTCACCTCAGTTTTTTCTTAGGTAGAATATTTAAATATCCCGATCTGCAGTTGTATTGCTAAAGCCATTCCTCACAGGGAAACGGAATACCATCGACCATGTTGATGGCCTCCCATTTAATTGCAATCTCTCCCATTGAGAAGGGCATGATGTGGAGGTACTGGTGTTGGACTGGGGTGGACAAGGTCAGAATTCACATGACACCATGTTATAGTCCAACAGGTTTATTTGAAATCACAAGCTTTCGGAGCTGATTGTTTGAAGGGACAACGCTCCAAATGCTTGTGATTTCAAATAAACCTGCTGGATTATAACCTCATGTCGTGTGACTTAGAGCCATAGAGATGTACAGCACAGAGAGAGAGCCTTCAATCCAACTTGTCCATGCCGACCAGATATCCTAAATTAATCAAGTCCCATTTGCCAGTACTTGGCCCATATCCCTCTAAAACCCTTCCTATTCATGTCCCCATCCAGATGACTTTTAAATGTTGTAATTGTACCAGCCTCCACCACTTCCTCAGGCAGCTCATTCCATACACACACCACCCTCCGTGTGAAAAACTTGCTCCTTAGGTCCCTTTGTAAGCTTTTCTAACGTTGAGAAAGGCAAATTGAGCTTTCAGAGAAGTTCAGACTATTACCTGCAAGGGGCAGGTTGGCTTCTGAGTTACGTTTGGAGAGGCTAGGCTCATTTCTACTGGAATTTGGGACAGTAAGAGGTGAAATGACTGAAAGAGAAAAGACCTGGAGGGTTTTGATCAGGCGGATGTGGAGAGATTATTTCATCGTATGAAATAATTTTGACTTAGAGGTCACTGCATAAAAATAAGTTTACATTTAAAATGGGGATGACCGTAGAATAGGAACAAGCCCTTCGGCCTACCACATCTGTACTAATGAGATTAATTATTTTCTTCAGGATCCTGAATCTTTGAAACTCTCTTTTTGAAAAAAAGAGGTTGGAGCAGAGTGCTTGTATATCTTTCAGATTGCGTTAGATAGATTCCTGCTGAGCAAAGGTGTGAAATGATATTCAGGGGAAGCAGGGAAGTGTTTTGAGGTTACAGTCAGATCAGCCAGGATCTTATTAAATAACAGAACAGGCTCTCTGGTGGCAGGAGGAAGGGGGTGAGTGTTTTACTGAAGTAACTCCACAAAGACCAACTCACCCTTTATTTCCACATGGAGAGCCCTTTACACTGATCCAGCTCCCTCAGAGCCAGCTCTCAGAGTGAACAGAGCTTTTAACACTCCTGTTTATACTTCTCAACCAGAGCTTCCGACTAACAGCCCCAATCAGGGAACTCATATTCTATCAGGTCCACCTGGCTGCCTCACTGCACATACTCCTGCTCCTAACTCACACACTCGTACAAACAACCTCAATTCCAAATGCCATGCTGCACTGACTTGGATATCCATCATCATTCCTTCATTTTGACTCCGTTACCTCAAATGCGCTGCTTAACTCTGCAGTGTGAGCACCAATGGCAGAAGGTTATTGTTCAAGGGGAAGTTTTACCATCACCTGAACAAGCCTTATTACTCACCACCTCCCCCACTACCTCCCCTCCCTCACCACCTCCCCCACCGCCTCCCTCACCACCTCCCTCACCGTCTCCCTCACCACCTCCCTCACCACCTCCCCCACCACCTCCCCCACCACCTCCCTCACCGTCTCCCTCACCACCTCCCCCACCGCCTCACCCACCGTCTCCCTCACCACCTCCCCCACCGTCTCCCTCACCGTCTCCCTCACCACCTCCCCCACCACCTCCCTCACCGCCTCCCTCACCACCTCCCCCACCGCCTCCCTCACCGCCTCCCTCACCGCCTCCCCCACCACCTCCCTCACCGCCTCCCTCACCGCCTCCCTCACCGCCTCCCTCACCGTCTCCCTCACCACCTCCCCCACCGCCTCCCCCACCGCCTCCCTCACCGCCTCCCTCACCACCTCCCCCACCACCTCCCTCACCGCCTCCCTCACCGCCTCCCTCACCGTCTCCCTCACCACCTCCCCCACCGCCTCCCCCACCGCCTCCCTCACCGCCTCCCTCACCACCTCCCCCACCACCTCCCTCACCACCTCCCCCACCGCCTCCCTCACCGCCTCCCTCACCGCCTCCCTCACCGCCTCCCTCACCACCTCCCCCACCACCTCCCTCACCGCCTCCCTCACCGCCTCCCCCACCACCTCCTTCACCATCTCCCCCACCGCCTCCCTCACGACCTCCCCTCCCTCACCACCTGCCCCACCACCTCCCCTCCCCCACCACCTCCCTCACCGTCTCCCCCACCACCTCCCCCACCACCTCCCCCACCACCTCCCCCACCACCTCCCCCACTACCTCCCCTCCCTCACCACCTCCTTCACCGCCTTCCCCACCACCTCCCCCACCACCTCCCCCACCACCTCCCTCACCGCCTTCCCCACCGCCTCCCCCACCGCCTCCCCCACCGCCTCCCCCACCGCCTCCCCCACCGCCTCCTTCACCGCCTCCCCCACCGCCTCCCTCACCACCTCCCCCACCGCCTCCCCCACCGCCTCCTTCACCGCCTCCCCCACCACCTCCCCCACCGCCTCCTTCACCGCCTTCCCCACCACCTCCCCCACCGCCTCCTTCACCGCCTCCCCCACCACCTCCCTCACCGCCTCCCCCACCGCCTCCTTCACCGCCTCCCCCACCGCCTCCTTCACCGCCTTCCCCACCACCTCCCTCACCGCCTCCCCCACCGCCTTCCCCACCACCTCCCTCACCGCCTCCTTCACCGCCTTCCCCACCACCTCCCTCACCGCCTCCTTCACCGCCTTCCCCACCACCTCCCCCACCGCCTCCTTCACCGCCTCCCCCACCGCCTCCTTCACCGCCTTCCCCACCACCTCCCACACCGCCTCCCCCACCGCCTCCTTCACCGCCTCCCCCACCGCCTCCTTCACCGCCTCCCCCACCGCCTCCTTCACCGCCTTCCCCACCACCTCCCCCACCGCCTCCCTCACCGCCTCCCTCACCGCCTCCCCCACCGCCTCCCTCACCGCCTCCCTCACCGCCTCCCTCACCGCCTCCCTCACCACCTCCCACACCGCCTCCCCCACCGCCTCCCCCACCGCCTCCTTCACCGCCTCCCCCACCGCCTCCTTCACCGCCTCCCTCACCGCCTCCCTCACCACCTCCCTTCCCCAGCACCCAGAGTTAAAGGTAGTGAGCTGATGGAAACAGAAAACAGAGATTCCATAGCAATAATTAGCTAGAAAGAAGTGAGCAGTGTAATGATCTAGTTCCCCGCTGCTCAGAATTCCCTTTCAAGAGAATAATTGGAGCAGAAAATTTGATCAAAAGTGACAGCAGGTATGTTACCATCAGCTTACCAAGTGGCTCAATCTCCAAGCTGAATATCTTACTTGTTTGTTGCCAATCCAATGATTTTTTTGTTTGAGCCAGTAAACATTTGAATCGGAGCCAGAATTATAAAATGAATGGTGATACCCAAATGGTTTTTATTCTGTAAAAGCATAAGTTGTAATTGCTTGCACTTATAACATGCAGGTCAGAGCCACTCCAGCTCTTCCCTGGGGACTTACTGCTCCCTACAGGAAATGCTTGAGTATAAGACAGAGAAAAGAATCAGTACTGTGTTATGTTTTTTGGTACTGATGTAACAACCCATAATAGTACAGGGAGTGGAGCTGGTTTTGAAAACCAACTCACCTTACCATATTGCAACACTGTAAAAATAGTTTTGTGAACTCAAATGTTCCCCTGATTCGTCCCCATTAACTGCTCCTTTCCTTGATGGTCATAACTCATTCAGGGTATTGTTCTCCACTAGTTTGTCAAAGTGGTCATTCCTTATTTGGTCAGAAGTCAGTTGACATCAGGTAATAGCCTAACAGGTTTATTTGAACCGCCAACAGACACTCATGGTCTAAGATGAATTCACTCCAAGCTCTCAAACAAAGCTGGAATCAATGTTTGTATCCATTGGGTCCATCTATTTAATGCTGTCAGTTGCCGGGGACAAGTGTTGTGGTACATCCTAACATTGTGAGACCATGAACATCAGTACTTTGAGATTAAATAACACTTTTTATTTATTTATGGGATGTAGGTGTAGCCAGAACGTGCCAGCATTTATTGCCCATCCCTCATCGCCCTGGCCAAGATGGTGGGGAGGAATCTTCTTGACCACTGCAATTCATGTGGTGTAAATAATTAGGAGAGGTCTGTTTCTGTGGAGAAAATTCAACGTTTGCAGGAACACGGAAAGGGTCATCAAGTGGTTTTACTATTTCAGCTGAATGCTGAGCTCTGCTGTACCCTCAAAACAAATCACAAGCTGTCAACGTTAATAAGATTTCATCGAGGCATGTAGCAACAGTTGGAACCGATAACTGATTATTACAGCATGAGTCTGCTGTGATTTCAGCGAGAAAGATATTTGCTTTATTTCATTCCATATTTTTTGAGGGGACTTGTGTGAGCTGTAGCGCTCAGTGAGATACAGCACACACTTGCCTCCAAGTCAGGAGGTAGTGTCATAGAGTCACAGAGATGTACAGCACAGAAACAGACCCTTCGGTCTAACTTGTCCATGCCAACCAGATATCCCAACCCAATCTAGTCCCACCTGCCAGCACCCAGCTCATATCGGGGTTTGCAACCTCACACCAGGGACGTGAGCAAAGTATCAGTGCTGACACCTCAGAGATGGAGTGCTGCACAATCGAGGTGCTGTCTTCGGGATGTGATGATTATACGGAGGCCCTATCTAAACTCTCAGATTGACATTATGATGTTTCAAGGAAAAGCAGAAAAGTTCTCCCTGGCATCTTGCCCAACATTTATCCCTCAATCAACATTGTTAAAAAGATGATTATCTGTTCATTATCACCTTGCTCTTTGTGAGAGCATGCTGTGTGCAGGATTGGCTGCTGCATTTTGTGCATCATAACAGTGAGAGTTCACTTCACAAGTATGTAATTGAGAGCTTTGAATAACCCTGAAGTCATGCAAAGTGCTAAATAGATGCAAATCTTTCTTTTTACTTTTAATATCTGCCATAAAATAAATTATTTTGGAGATGGCAAACTTTTGATTTCTCTTGTCGCAAGACTTTGTTCCAAATCTCCAAGGCTCACTTATTCCACTTCTTCTCCAAATCAATGGAGAAATTAAGATTATTGCAGTCTTCAACTCAGACTCTGGATGGTCGAGGCGCTAGGGCAATGTAGAAAATGCACATACAGATTCAATAATGCCAAGTTGTGGCATTGAATTCAATAAATCTGGTGGTCTAGCAGCAGGATGTTGAAGACCGAAGCACAGCTGAGTAAACCCAACCTTTTCACTATTATCCCTCAAGTGAGACAGCGTGCCATTGCCATGTGAATACATGTAACTGACCCCTATCAGGTGGCTCACTCTGAATGCACACACAGAGCGACTCAGAGAGACACCCAAAGGACTCGTGCCCGAAACATCGATTCTCCTGCTCCTCGGATGCTGCCTGGCCTGCTGTGTTTTTCCAGCACCACATTTTTCAACAAAGTGCATAACAACCAAGAAGAAAGAATCAGCCCAGTACAAAGCAAGTCCTAACCTCTCCCTTCAACACAATCAAAACTCTTGAAGGAATAAACCTTTTACAGCTGGCCCAGTGCTTTAGATTTAGTTCGTCTTCCCTTCTACTTGTTCAGCCAGGATGTTACTTCATGTTCTTGTCCTCCTGAGCCTGTGTTATGTGATAAAACAGATTTTCTTTAAAATAAACCCCTTCTCCCTTGTCTCCTTGACTCTCATCCACAGCAATAATTGCAAATGGGCTTCATTGTCGTGAAGAATCAAACAATCTGTTCAGCTAACTCTGCTGCTTCACTTGTTTCCCCTTGTTCAGCCGGATGAACCTTCAGTTCTGTCAGAAGCTCAGTGGGCCTGAAACGTTAACTCGGATTTCTGTCCACAGATGCTGAGATTTTCCAGTTTGTTTTTGATTCAGACCTCCAACACTCACAGTCCTTTCAGTTTCTATTTCCTTAAAGACTCCTTGCTGACATGGAACTGAGCTCTCACCTTTCTCTGGTTTCTCTCCAATCTTCCCTCCTCCCCTTTCCAAACTCATTCTCTCAAATTTACAAACCTCCTGCTCCTTCGATCTCATTCCCACTATTGACCATTCAGCTCCTTTCCCATCTCCCACGTGAGCTGATATTGTTAAACCCTTTCTGCCTTTTGGGTCAGTTATGCTCAGTTGGCTAAATGGCTGGTTTATGACAGAGTAACACTGACAGTGTGGGTTCAGTACAAACACAGGCTGAGCTTACTCTGAAGAACGTTTGTTCTCAGCCTCACCTGAGGCATGGTGACCCTCAGGTCAACCCACCCCCAGTTGTCTCTGTAATGAGGGAGCAGCGCATGGTCTGGTAAGGCCATGTCATCTTTACCTTCATCCACAGCTTCTGTCCCACTCTCCTTCACATCTGCCTTTATGTTCAAAAATAAAATTGACTCCACCATCTTTACAAACGACATCTTTTTCCTACTCCAGTCTTATCTTAGTCTTCCAAATCCATTTTACCTTCCCTCCAACACCGAGTTTGAATGGTTCCATGCAGGTTCCTATCCCTGAAATAACGTCTATGAAAGCTATAAACGATGTCCCATGTGACTGTTACCATGGAAAACCATCCCGCCTTACTCTTTCTCAATCTGTCTGCAGCTTTAGACACAGTTGACCACCCCATCCTTTTCCACTCCGAATGCCTAGCAGTACCTGCCTGATTCGATTCTTACAGAGCTCATCGCTGAAAGAGTGTTGGATGCTGTCTGTAGTGCAGTGGCAGTGTTCCTACCTCAGGCCAGAAGCTCTATGTGCAAGCCCTGCACCAGAACCTACTGTTGGGGAAGGTGAGTTTGTAACATGGCCAAGCAGGTGGATTAGCAATCTGCAAACCCTTCCAATGCAGCTAATGGCAGACTTGAAGGTTGGCAGAGTCTCCTGGTCAGCAGTGATGGAGAGGGAAACAATTAATCACTGCAGCACTTTCCCAGAACCAATCGACCAATCAAATAGAACACGCAGAAATAAAAATGAAAAAATAGACAGCAAATCACCCACAAGAATTCCTCCTCCCACTCTGAAATAGTTACCTTTCCAATTTCCCAAGGATCAATTATTTACTGAACAAAAAAAGTGCAAGGAATTGCAAATGCTGGAAATAAGAAGCAAAAACAGAAATTGCAGGAAAAACTCAGCAAATCTGGCAGCAGCTGTGGAGAGAAAGCAGAGTGAATGTTTCATGTCCCGTCACCCTTTTTCAGAATTATATTGTTCTCAATCTTAGTGTTTTATCTCCTTCTTCCACCCACACACACACATTCCAACGTACACACATGGACACATGGGGTCACATGCTCACACACACTAATACAGATGGACACACACACCCACTCCAACAGGTACCTTGTGTCTCAGTCACAAAACCTGCCAGTGTTCTTGTTTGCACAGCCGTGTGTGAAGGAAGCCAATAAGTGATCTTTAATTGACCAATTAAAGAGCCTTATTTGATTGTGGATGTTTGGTAATATTTTGCACCCTCCTCCTCAGGACCTAATTCCTGAGGTGGCTGGAATCAGTGCATTTTATCAATACCAACCTGCCTGAAGATCTCAGCAGGAGCTGATTCTGTCCTGAGTTTTTTTTTGCATCATACAAAATGAATGAAGTTGAGGATAAACTGAAGCTGTGAAGGTGCATCTTCAGATCTTTCATCTGTTCTGAAAAGTCTCATTTTGGCAGATCTCAACTCCATTTAATCTATGCACTCCAAGCCCTGCACCTGAGATAAGCGAACCATTTATCATCATGTATGCAGCTGGCTTTTCAATGAAGTTAAAGTCACTGAAATGTGTGCGAAACCCTCTCAAACTCGGAGCAGTTATAATAATGACTACACTGCAGTGCAGATTGCTAACTCAAAGCACATAAAGCATTTCAATTATCTGCCAGTACATGGAATTAGGAAATACATGGGTCGAAAAAGATATCCTCAATCCACAGGAATTTCCAGCTATATTTTACATTTCCTTCTTCTCCCCTGACTGATGATTCTAAACCTTTCTTCAGCAGGAACATTTTTCCAGTGTTTGTTTCCAGACGACTTTGTACTGATTATCATTCTATCTGCTGGATATAATTTATTGGCTTAATTACCTGCAATTACTTGAACCAAACTTTAGAAAAGTTTTGCATTAGTTGTACCAACTGCACTGTTGCTCAATGTATTTCTTTTTCTCTTTGAGTCTTGTGATGGTTTGCACAGTCCCTTGAGGGTTTGGATATTTGGGTAAGTTTCTGAACAGGCCTCAAGTTGAGTTAGTGTCATATCGGGTCCTCATTTTTTAAAAAAAAGTTTCAATATTTCGGAGGCACTGGGACTTGGAAGCAGACTGTGTGCACGTCCTGGTATTACATGTAACCTTTCACCCATACAAGTTGTTGCTTTGGCTGTCATTTTCCATTTTGAATGCAACATGATGGCAGCCAGACTACAGGCACAAACAAGGGGAGAGGGAACTTAAAGCAATGCTTGGATTATGACTTCTCTGTTTTTTTGTCAGTAGACCAGACATTCATTGTTCATGTGGCAGCAATTCCAGCAATGTTTAGAAAAAAAATAACAGCTTAGATAACAACAGGAGACAGTATTATAATAGATCCTGAGGGAGTCCTGCACTGTTGGAGGTGCCAATTGAATCAAATATTAAACCTCAGATGGATTTAAGAGATCCCACTGAATTATGTTAAAGAAGAGAGGACACCTTCTCCACAGTTTCCAGCAAATACTTTTATCCCTTCCCCAATATCATGAAAAGCACTTTCAAAGGGGTGGCCAAGTGGTATTATCGCTGAGCTGTTCATCCAGAATGTCCCCAATTCAAATCCTGCCATTTAATGATGACCTGGAACCCATTGTGGATTGTTCGGAAAAACCTCATGTCCTTTAGAGAAAGAAACTGCCATTCTTACCTGGTCAGGCCTACATGTGACTCCACACCCACAGCAATGTGGTTGACTCTAAACTGCCCTCTGGGATATTTAGGGATGGGTAATAAATGCTTGTCTAGCCAGCAATGCCCAAACTTCTGTGAATGAATAAAGAGATACTTGTCTGGATGTTATTAAACCTATTTCTGTTATCTTACTGAGGCCACATTGGTTCAAGATGTCAGCTCACCAAGGCCGACCAGGAACAGGCAATAAATACTGGCTAAGCCAGCAATGTCCACATCCCATACTTGCTTAAAACAAAATCTATCTTTGGGTTCCTGATGAATACTAATTGGTTGCAGTGTGTTTACCTAAACACAACAGAGAGTCCATCTGAAAATTCCATTGGTTGATGATAAAGTGCATTGGGATATCCTGAAGTCATTGCAGATGCAATATAAATTCAAATCTTTCTCTTTTTTTTGGATGGAGATCATAACCAATAAGTTCAATATGGAATTCAGGAGAACAATCTTTACCCTGGCAATGGTTAAAATGTGTCACTCACTGAAGCAAGGAGTGGTTGGGGCACTTGATTTCTTTTCAGGATAAATAAATGTGGATGAAGGGATTGGAAGGCTACGCTGTAAGAGCTGGATGGAAGAGAGGTGGGGAGATTAGTGCAGGACATAAACACCAGAATGGATAGGTTGGGTTGAATGGTCAGTTACTGAGCTGTACGTTCCTTGTAACAGTTTGCAAATTAAGACTGTTTTCCAATTTGCAATCGAAAACAGCTTTTGTTGAAAGGGGAAAAAAAACAGCAAGTGTTGGTTTGTTGCACTCAGCAGGTCTGGCAGTAACTGTTGGCAAAGAGACAAAGTTAATGTTTCAAGCCAAGTCTGACTTCTTCAGAACTCACCTTTTGCTGCCTTTTTGTAGCAGATTTTCCCAATAGTTTTGCTAACATCTGAAAATACTTTCTAATAACCTTTCCAATGCAAAGCTTTCAATTTGCCTCTTTTACAAATAATTCCAGCCCCCCCCCAAACTCCCTCTGAGAAGCCTTTAATATATTTTTGTTCTTAACCGATACAGCCCTAGTTTGACTAGCTTTATGAAATAGACAAAAGTGAGGACTGCAGATGCTGGAGATGAGACTCAAGATTAGAGTGGTGCTGGAAAAGCACAGCTTGTCAGGAAGCATCCGAGGAGCAGGAAAATCGATGTTTCAGGCAAAAGCCCTTCATCATTCCCGAAACGTCAATTCTCCTGCTCCTCAGATGCTGTCTGACCTTGCTGTACTTTTTCAGCACCACTCTAATCTTGACTCTAGCTTTATGAAGTATCTTCTCTGTGACAGTGACAGGGTTTTGATTACTGTTTCAGTCCAATTGTGTTTCTTTTTGATTCATAAGAAAATTGTCTGACACTCCTAGGTATTGAACACCTCCTATTGATATGGACGACCGGGAAAAGGGGAATTCGGATATATGCTTGAAAACAAAATTGGGTTTTGGGAAAGGAGTGGACGAGTGAGAGTAATTGATGGCTCTTTCAAAGAGACATGATTGCAGAAACTGAAAGAACTGCAGATGCTAGAAATCAGAAACAAAAATAGAAATTGCTGGAAAAGCTCAGCAGGTCTGGCAGCATCTGTGGAGAGAAATCAGAGTTAATGTTTTGGGTCCCATGACCTTCCTCAAAGCAGGATAGTTTATAATAACCAGAATGGTCTCCTTCTGTGCTACAAAGTTCTCCTCAGCACCAGAAGTTACATACGTTAGTCACTTGTAAATTGTGCAAAAGATAATGACAGATGTTAGCTATTGTCAAATTTTGTGATCAGGAATGATTGATCAGAGAGTCACAGAGATGTATAGCCCAGAAACATACCCTTCAGTCCAACCCGTCCATGCCGACCAGATATCCCAACTCAATCTAGTCCCACCTGCCAGCACCCGGCCCATATCCATCCAAACCCTTCCTATCCATATACCCATTCAGATGCCTTTTAAATGTTGCAATGTACCAGCCTCCACCACATCCTCTGGCAGCTCATTCCATACACGTACCACTCTCTGCACGAAAATGTTGCCCCTTAGATCTCTTTTATATCTCTTTCTCTTCTCACCCTCTAGTTCTGGACTCCCCCACACCAGAGAAAAGACCTTGTCTCTTTATCCTATCCATGCCCCTCATGATATTATAAACCTCTATAAGGTCACCCCTCAGCTTTCGATGCTCCAGGGAAAACAGCCCCAACCTGTTCAGCCTCTCCCTGTAGCTCAAATCCTCCAACCCTGGCAATATCCTTGTAAATCTTTTCTGAAGCCTTTCAAGTTTCACAATATCCTTCCAATAGGAAGGAGACCAGAATTGCACGCAATATTCCAACAGTGGCCTAACCAATGTCCTGTACAGCCGCAACATGACCTCCCAACTCCTGTAATCAATGCTCTGAGCAATAAAGGAAAGCATACCAAACGCCTTCTTCACTATCCTATCTACCTGCGACTCCACTTTCAAGGAGCTATGAACCTGCATTCCAATATCTCTTTGATCAGCAACACTCCCTAGGATCTTACCATTAAGTCATACTAAGATTTGCTTTCCCAAAATGCAGCATCTCGCATTTATCTGAATTAAACTCCATCTGCCACTTCTCAGCCCATTGGCCCATCTGATCAAGAACCTGTCGTAATCTGAGGTAACCTTCTTCACTGTCCAGTACACCTCCAATTTTGGTGTCATCTGCAAACTTACTAACTATACCTCCTTTGCTCACATCCAAATCATTTATATAAATGATGAAAACCCGTGGACCCAGCACCGATCCTTGTGACACTGATTGGTCACAGGCCTCCAGTCTGAAAAACAACCCTCCACCACCACCCTCTGTCTTTTACCTTTGAGCCAGTTCTGTATCCAAATCGATAGTTCTCCCTGTATTCCATGAGATCTAACCTTGCTAACTAGTCTCCCTTGGGGAGCCTTGTCAAACTTCTTACTGAAGTCCATATAGATCATGTTCACTGTTCTGCCCTCATCAATCTTCTTTGTTACTTCTTCAAAAAGCTCAATCAAGTTTGTGAGACATGATTTCCCACGCACAAAGCCATGTTGACTATCCCTAATCAGTCCTTTTCTTTCCAAATACATGTACATCCTGTCCCTCAGGATTCCCTCCAACAACTTGCCCACCACTGAGGTCAGGCTCACTGGCCTATAGTTCCCTGTCTTGTCCTTGCCACCCTTCTTAAACAGTAGCACCACGTTACCCAACCTCCAGTCTTCCGGCACCTCACCTGTGACTATCAATGATACAAATATCTCAGCAAGAGGCCCAGCAATCACTTCTCTAGCTTCCCACAGAGTTCTAGGGTACACCTGATCAGGTCCTGGGGATTTATCCACTTTTATGTGTTTCAAGACTTCCAGCACTTCCTCCTCTGTAATATGGACATTTTTCAAGATGTCACCATCTATTTCCCGACATTCTATATCTTCCAGATCCTTTTCCACAGTAAACGCTGATACAAAATACTCGTTTAGTATCTCCCCCATCTCCTGCAGTTCCACACAAAGGCCCCCTTGCTGATCTTTGAGGGGCTCTATTCTCTCCCTAGTTGCCCTTTTGTCCTTAATGTATTTCTAAAAATCCTTTGGATTCTCTTTAACCCTATTTGCCAAAGCTATCTCATGTCCCCTTTTTGCCCTCCTGATTTCCCTCTTAAGTATACTCCTACTGCCTTTATACTCTTCTAAGGATTCACTCGATCTATCCTGTCTATACCTGACATATGCTTGCTTCTTTTTCTTAACCAAACCCTCAATTTCTTTAGTCATCCAGCATTCCCTATACCTACCAGCCTTTCCTTTCACCCTGACAGGAATATACTTTCTCTGGATTCTCGTTATTGCATTTCTGAAGGTTTCCATTTTCCAGCCGTCCCTTTACCTGCGAACATCTGCCCCCAATCAGCTTTTGAAAGTTCTTGCCTAATACCATCAAAATGGGCCTTTCTCCAATTTAGAGCTTCAACTTTCAGATCTGGTCTATCCTTTTCCATCACTATTTTAAATCTAATAAAATTATGGTCGCTGGCCCCAAAGTGCTCCCCCACTGACACCTCAATCACCTGTCCTGCTTTATTTCCCAAGAGTGGGTCAAGTTTTACACCTTACCTAGTAGGTACATCACGTACTGAATCAGAATTTTTTTTTTAAACACTTAACAAGTTCATCTCCATCTAAACTCTCAACATAACCCAGTCTACATTTGGAAAGTTAAAATCCCCTACCATAACCACCCTAGTATTCTTACAGATAACTGAGATCTCCCTACAAATCTGATCCCAATTTCCCTCTAACTATTAGGGGGTCAAAATACAATCCCAGTAAGATGATCATCCCTTTCTTATTTCTCAGTTCCACCCAAATAACTTTCCTGGATGTATTTCTGGGAATATCCTCCCTCAGCACAGCTGTAATGCTATCCCTAATCAAAAATGCCACTCCTCCCCTCCTCTCTTGCCTTCCTTTCTATCCTTCCTGTAGCATTTGTATCCTGGAACATTAAGCTGCCAGTCCTGTCCATCCCTGAGCCTGTTCCTGTAATTGCTATGATATCCCAGTCCCATGTTCCTAACCATGCCCTGAATTCATCTGCCTTCCCTGTTAGGCCTCTTGTATTGAAATAATTTATCAGTTTAAAGTTCTCTGCTTTGTCCCTCCTGCCCTGACTGTTTGATTCACTTCTTTTCTCAACTGTACCTCACTTTCCTCACTCTCTCTCTGGGCCCCACCCCCACCCCTCCCCCCACATTACGAGTTTAAATCCGCCTGAGCAGCTCTAGCAAATCTCCCTGCCAGTATATTAGTCCCCTTGCAATTCAGGTGCAATCCGTCCTTCTTGTACAGGTCACTTCTATACCAATGATCCAAAAATGTGAATCTTTCTCCCATACACCAGCTCCTCAGCCATGCAATCATCTGCTCTATCCTATCCCTGCCCTCACTAGCTCACAGCATTGTGAGTAATCTAGATATTGCTACTCTCAAGGATTTCCTTTTAGTTCCTGCCCAACTGTCTATATTCTGCCTTCAGAATCTCAACCTTTCCCCATCCTATGCTGTTGGTTCCAATGTGTACAATGACCTCGTGCTGGCCCCTCTCCCCCGTGAGAACATTCTGCACCCTCTCTGAGACATCCTTGATCCTGGCACCAGGGAAACAACACACCATTCTGCTTTTTCTCTGCTGGCCACAGAAACGTCTGTCTGTGCCTCAGACTGGAGAATCCCCCAACACAATTGATCTCTTGGGACACCACATACCCCTCATTGCATTAGAGCCAGTCTCAATACCAGAAACGTGGCTGTTCTTGCTACATTCCCCTGAGTGTCCATCACCCCCTACATTTTCCAAAACAGCATACTTGTTTGAAATTGGGATAGCCACAGAAGCCTCCTGCATGACCTGCCTATCTCTCTTACTTTTCCTGGAGTTAACCCATCTATGTGACTCTGTCTGCAACTTTTCCCCCTTCCTATAACTGCCATCCATCACATCCCCTTGCTCTTGTAAATTCCTCATTGCCTCAAACTGTCTCTCCAATTGATCCATTTGATCTGATAGTTTCACAACCAATGGCATTTATTGCAGATATAATCCACAGTATACCGTAAACTTTCCCTAAACTCCCACATCCGACAAGAAGAGCATATCACTCTACTAAAGGACGTTTTTGCTTCTTCCAATCACAGACCCAGAAAATAGCACTGTCTTATTCCTCTACAAAACACAGCTCCAGGTTAAATTATGGCTTATATTTTTAAATTTAATCAAAAGACATATCTCGATAAAACATATATTCAAAAAAGAGCCCATTCTACTCAGTACTGCAAACTTTATGTGGGGCCATATTTAAAAATATTCACTTATCTGTTTCTGTGCTGTGACCTCTCCCAAACAGGTTCCTCCAAGATCAGTTGTGAATTCCATTGTTTGTTAATTTTCCCAGACACACTCAGATGTCCAGCGATACATGAATTCAAACAGCAAAGGCAGTGCAGATTCACTTCTGTGTCAGTTAGCAGTGTGGGTTTCTTTCTCTCTCTCACTTTCTTGCGCTCTCTCTCTCTCCCCCCCCCCCTTCACTGACCTCACCATGTGCTGCCTTTGTCTGTTCCTCTCGCTTTTAAAAGTGCTGTTGTTTTGACTTTTTTTAACCAAAGTTCCAAAACAATGCAACAGCATATAAAACAGTAATTGCTGCTCCTGGAATTCGAGGAAATCACCTCCAACACCGAAAATACCTCAAAAAAATCATGCTCATAACCCTTATTGATTGCACTGCTGAACCATGTGGCCATTCATTTTTATTCAAGCATGGGACCGCGCCCCCCCCACCCCCACCAAATGCACAGAAGTTGCTTAGTTTCCTGACTAGAACTTGACTGGGATGGAGATTGTATCACGTAGAACTGGAATTTGTCATTCACCCTCTTGATTCCACCAGAAGGAACCCTTTAGAACAGAGAGGTGTTCCTCTTCTCAACCTTGGTTTACTGCACCTTGAATAGGAAATATTAAAACCATAAAAATAATTCCTTCAAGTACTCATAATATAATCAAAGCTATTAAGGATCATAGAAAATACAAGATTGGATAATTAAAACGTGATTGTCACAGTAATTCCTAAACTTCAAATTGAAAACTTTAAAGGAAATAGGGATGCTTATTGCATTGAAAGCTGATGTCTGGTTATTGCACCGAAAGCTGATTTCTGGTTATTGCATTGAAAGCTGATGTCTGGTTATTGCACCGAAAGCTGATTTCTGGTTATTGCACTGAAAGCTGATTTCTGGACTGGAATCATGTTTGCATTCACATCCATTGTGACAGTCGAAGGACAAACATAATAGCATTTGAGGCACATCTGTGGATTGTGAGTAAATGTTTGAGTTTCTCTGTGATATTTGTAAGCAATATTGAGATCAGAGAGAGATATCACCGCTGTGCCTGACTGTGCATGCTTTCTCTTGGGTTTCTGATAACTCTTCTCTCTTCCTAATTTCCTCCTTCTACTCTGTATCTGCTTTTACCTTGTCATTTTACCTCTTTGGCCAACAATTTTGCTGAAGGTGAGATGATGGTCTTGTTGTATTATCACTGGACTATTAATCCAGAGACCCAGCTAATTTTCCAGGACCTGGATTTGAACCCTCCCATGGCAGATGGTGCAATTTGAATTCAATAAAAGGCTGGAATTAAGAGACTAACAGTGACCATGAAACTGATGTTAAATGTCAGGGAAAATCAAATCTGGTTCGCTAATGCCCTTTAGGGAAGGAAACTGCCATCCTTACTTTGTCTGACCTACATGTGACTCCAGACTCACAGCAACATGGTTGGCTCTTAACTGCCCTCTGGGCAAATAGGAATTGGCCATTAGTGCTGGCCCAGTTAACAAGACACTCATCCTGTGAATGAATTAAAGAAAAATCTACTGTACCTCTTCTTTCCCACTTTCTTCCCAACCAATTCTTAGCTTCTCCAACCCCAATGTTTCTCGAGCTTTTCTTCTGCTCCTCCTTTTCATTCTCACACTATTCCCTGCCTTTCCGCTACCTTTCCCTTTCATTTATAAAACCAAACAGTAATCTCACAGATAACACAAAACAAAGCACTGCAGATACTGGAAATCTGAAACAAAAACAGAAATAGCTGGAGAAACTCAACGGGTCTGGCAGCATCTGTGGAGAGAAAGCAAAGTTAACATTTAAAGTCCAGAGAGAGTCTGAAGAACGGTCACTAGACTCAAAATGTTAATTCTGCTTTCTATTCACAGATGTTTCCAAACTCATTAACTAATGCCTTAGCCCTGGGCTGTCCTTTGGATTTAAGTTGCTGGTGTGGCATTTAAACTGCTCAACTGAATCGTAATTCAGGGCTTACAGTACAACATTTTCTTAATGAATAAGATTTCAATCTATCCTACTTTCTGGTGCTGAATTATACAAGTGTCACTGTTGGAGATAACATGATAATTGGGTTGTGTTTGATGCGTGCATGGAGAGCATAAAGCCATTATTTATTGAATTAACATCCATATTTGGAGATGTTGGAGTGAAGCATCTGGAAAGAAAGTATTCAGACTGTAACTTTTATGTTATTTGTTTGCACGATCCCCTCCTTCTCTCATCATATACGCTGGGGAAGATTCCACAGATGCCTCTGATACTTTCCTCAAAATGTTACTCTTCTTCATATCCCAATACCATGTTCAGTCATGCTGGTGCAAGTGCTCTTTCTGACAGCCAAACCCAAGGTCTACCTAACACATCGGGAGGTGATGATCTTGTGGTATAATCACGGGACTGTTAATCCAGAAACCCAGGTAATGTTCTGGGGACCTGGTTTCAAATCCCACCACAACAGATGGTGTAATTTGAATTCAATAGAAAGAAGCTGGAATTAAGAGTCTAATGATGGCCATGAATCAATTGCCAATTGTCGGGAAAAATCCACCTGGTTCACTAATATCCTTCAGGGAAGGAAACTGCCATCCTTAACTGGTCTGGCCTACATGTAACTCCAGACCCATAGCAATGTAGTTGACAATAAACGCTGGCTTAGCCAATGGCATCCACATTCCACGAATGAACTATTAAAAAATCCGTACACGATGACAATGGAATAGAATTACAAGTGGAAACCTTTGCCAACTCCCCCTCTTCCTGAGCCTGGGATTTAAAGGTTACATACTCTGTCTTTCCTGCTATCCACAATGTCTCAGAGACAGGGATCCAATCATCAGTTGTTGAAGCAGCAACAAACAGTTAATTGAACCAATAAACCTTTGAGGAATTCAATGTTTTAATTGCAATAATAAATTCAAAATGTATATTTGGATGAGAAGAGCTTTCTGAGGTGAAAGTTTGGAAGTACTTTCTTTCTTTATTTCCACCATTGCCTTCAAGTCAACCTTCAAAACTAACCTTAGGTTCTGAGGAAGACTTATACAGGACTTGAAACAGTAACTCTGTTTCTCTCTGCTGCCAGACCTGCTGAGTTTCTCCAGCAATTTCAGTTTTTGTTTCAAAGTCCTCACTGTTGGCTTTGTCAATCCCCTCTGGTAGTTTGTATATACCTCAATTAGCTCTCCCTTTATTCTTCTAAACTCCAGAGAGTATCGACCTAAACTGCTCAATCTCCCTTCATAAGACAAACCCCTCATCTCTGGGATCAATCTAATGAACCTCCTTTGAACTGCCTCTACTGCAACTACTTCCCTGCTCATTGGAAGCAAAATTGGATACAATGCACCAGGTGCAGTCTCATTAATGCCTTGTACAGCTGTAGCAAGACTTCTATACTTTCATACTCTAGTCCTTTTGCAATTGATTCCACTTGTCGACCTTATTACTCGGTGTATCTGCAGACTAGATTTCTGCAATTTAGTCAGAAATTTTAATGGTGCTTTTAAGTTACATGGTCCTAAAATGATTTGCACGTCATCAAAGCTGAGATATTCATTTCAGAATTATTGTTGTATTGAGCAAAGTAAGATTTTCTGCACTAGTAATCCTTCAAACTAGAACTAAGCCGGTGCATTTTAGAGTGTGCATTTGAGGTAGAAACGATGGGGTAATAGATTGAGGTGATGTAAGGTGGCAGAGATTCAGAAAGAGCTGAATGACCTGTTGGGCAGAATGACCTGCTCTTGTGTTGAAAGTTCTCAGTAATTTTAATTTATGATCTGGGTGCTGGAGATGAGAAGTTCAGTCTTGCTGTTCTTAACCACAAAAAAACTATCGCTGTGAAAATACAACATTAGTTCTATCTACGCGTTTGAACTCCTGCTAACCAACTTGTGGACTTGCCTATTCCATTTGCACAGGGAGATGTACCAAGGACCAGTTTGCAGATGGAATTTGGTGATGGGACAGCAGTGACCTACTCTAATCTCAGCTCAGTCGAAACTGGAGTCAAACACGTCTACAGACACTGTGGAATCTTTCGTGTCATCGCTCAAGCATGGAACAGCCTTGGATCTACCCGAGCCCATCTTTTCCTCCATGTAACTTGTAGGTTAATATTCTAAAAATCAAAATGCTCAATAGAAAATTGAAATTTTGTGAATATGCAATAAAGTCAACATATTGTACAGATTGGCATAGACTAATTATGGACCAAGTGCCTCCATATAACATAGCAGTCTTATTCTCATCCCTCTACTTTTCTTGCTGTTCTGGATTCCATTTGACCTATTGCTTTTTCCTTTCCCAATTATTTCTCAATTGGTTCACTAAGATGATCTCTGTTACCTTATGGAGAAAAGATCCTTTAATTCTGTGATACATCTAATCTGCTCCTTTAATTAACATTTGTTGAGTTTTTATTCCAATTTAAGAAGTTGTCTTTTGTCTCCCAAATACAAACTGGCCTATTTTCTGTTTTTAATTGAGATTATTAAAAAAATGATTGTTTTGTGGAATTAGACTGCAGTGTCTGCAACACAAAGGGGTGAAGACCATAACTCCTCCAGACATCTGAACAGCGATAGGTAATCAACAGTTCAGATACCTGGGGGGCAAGCAAGTTCTGGTTACTGGAACTAATCTCTTCTGGGTTCCTGGAGGTAGAGCATTTCCCAAAGGTAAATCTCAGGACACAAAGTGGTGAAATTGGTAGAGGAGGGGGCCTGATATCCAAGGAAACAATGACTGACCCCCCTCCTGCTGCTCTCCTCCTCCTATATTCCATACTAGGGATGGAGCAATTTTTCAGCCTCAAAATTGGATTACAGTGAGAAATCATCTGGGAGCACTGAGATAAAGGAACCAATCTGAAGATTCACCACAGCTTTACCTGGGAAAGCCTACATTTCCATGTGACAATGGATATACTGTGCAGCATCACGACATTGTCTTGACCAACAAAATAAGGAATAGTCCCCAACTTGTGAAGTTCTGGTGGACAATCTCAACCCTAAATGCCTGGTCACTGGCCAGTTTCTGTGGTCCTGATTTTTATATTGACACAAATTTGAATTCCCTCTTTCCTGTGTGTTTGAATTCAATTCATTGTGAGCAGCATAGACTTTTTCTCACAAAGACAACACAAAGAAGGCTGGAGAAACTTAGCAGCTGATGTGGAGAGAGAAACAGAGTGAACATTTGGAATCTGCTCTGACTCTTCTTCCGAACTGATGGATATTGATGCGTGTATAGAATATATTCCATCGTGCTGTATTGACTAATGAGATACTACAGAGCAGAAAGTTGGCTGTTTGGGAAGTGGAACACTGACTGGATTTTACAGTCACCATAATCCTCCACCACCTCCCTGCCCCACTGACACGTGTAGGTCATAGTTCATGAAATGAAGCATGTACCCTGGCCATTGTTTTCTCTCCTGGTTGGACTTGACCGTAAATTACAGACAGGCAGGGAAAACCTTGGGTAGACCATCTACATTAACATTATTGGGCCTTCCCCTCCTACCCTTCACCCCACAGTCTAGGAGCTGTGAGCCAGGCCCAGTCCAAACCTACCTCCAAGTTTAGGCTCCACGTCTCTTCTTCCTCAAGGACACGCTGAGAGAACCAGCAGCAGACCCCATCCGTTTCTGGTGCTACTGGGAATACAGAGTTGGGAGTGGAAGCCCCACTCTGAATCAATCCAGTTTGCTCCAGCAGGATTTTCTTGCAGGACATACAGTTTCAAGAGGGAGACTGATGACAGACAACTTGGTCATGGTGTGGGAGACAGACAATGGTCACTTCTCCCTAACACCACGCCAGTTCTTAGAGTAAAGGGAAGACCTTTTAGAATGGAGATAAGGAGAAACTTCTTCAGCCAGAGAGTGGGGAATCTGTGGAATTCATTTCCATAGAAGGCTGTGGAGGCCAGGTCAATGAACGTATTTAAGACAGAGATAGGTAGGTTCTTGAGTATCAATGGAATCAGGGGTTATGGGGAGAAAGTAGGAGAATGGGATTCAGAAATTTATCAACCATGATTGAATGGTGGAGCAGATTTGATGGGCTGAATGGCCTAATTTCTGCTTCTGTGTCTTCTGGTCTAACCCAACCAGAAAATCCAGCCCAGTCTTTCAGTTTTAAGGCATAGTGAGATAAAGAGAAAAAAATGCATGAATTGTTATCAATTTGCTTTTTTAAAAAATGCCAATATTTTTAGCAGATGGTTTTTCAACAATAACAGAGTGAGAGATAGATAAAGCAGTCATTCTGGTTATCTCAGCTGCGTTATGTTTAACTTGATTGAAATTTTGAATTTATTTATCTTTTAAAATACAGAGGCCAGTTGGCTTATTACATTTCTTCCATTTCCTCAGTTATTTTTCATTAGTGGAATATCTAAACTTTGTCCCATTTTATTTATTTGCTGAAGTGAGTGACTTCACATTTTGAAGCTTTCTGAAGTTAAAGTGAACAAACTAAGCTGGGCTTGATTTGTTATTTAAAGTTTATGATAATCAAAGGAATGGTTTGTGCCTCATACGAAAAGAATCGGTTCTTCTGTTTTGATGCAATTTGCTATCTATTTAATTTACTTTCTGTTTAATTTACTGAAGTCCTCTGTTTAAAGCAGTTAATGTTTACTACCTGAAATATTCGAAGAGGGAAAGCACATTCATGTTTGTATAATAATCAATTAACTTGAGCAGATATCTCCCATGCAAACTGCAAGAAAGTCTGTGTTTCCTTTCAGTCTGATCTGATTCCCACAAAGCCAGGTAGTTGCACACAAGAAACAAGAATAGACTGTTCAGATCTTTGAATCTGCTCTGTCTTTCAATGGGAACATGGCTGATCTGACTTTAACCTCAACTCGACATTCCTGCATATCCGTTGGTAATCTTTAACCCCCTTGGGAGTCAAGAATCGATCTCCTCTTGCTTCATGACATATACAAAGTCTGCATCTACTGCCTCTTCAGGAAGGGAGTTCCTCCGAAGAGTAAACCACCCAGACCCATTCCCCTACCCTATATTTACACTGACTAATGCACCTAACACTTTGGGCAATTTAGCATGGCCAATCCACCCTAACCTGCACATCTTTGGATTGTGGGAAGAAACCGGAGCATCCAGAGGAAACCCACGCAGACACGGGAAGAATGTGCAAACTGCACACAGACAGTCGCCCAAGGCTGGAATCGAACCCGCGTCCCAGGCGCTGTGTGGCAGCAGTGCTAACCACTGAGCCGCTGTACCACCCCTCAGGATCTTGCACGTTTCCATTAAGTCACCTGTAACTTTTCTAAACTCCAGAGGATTCAGACCTAGCCTTTCTCGCCTTTCCTCATAAGGCAATCCAATCATTCCAGATCTTAGTCCAAAGAAAAACCTTCTCTGAACTGTCTCCAACACATTAGCATCTTTCTGTAAGTAGAGCGACCAGTCCTCTACACTGTACTCCAGATGCAGTCTCACCATTGCCCTGTATAACTGAAATTAGAAATCACACAACACCAGGTTATAGTCCAACAGGTTTATTTGGAAGCATTAGCTCTCAGAGCACTGCTCCATAACCTCCCTACTCTTGCTGTCAATTCCCCTCACAATAAACCTGAACATTTGATGAGCTTTCCTAAATACTTGCTGTACCTGTAGACTAACCTTTTCTGGTTCATATGCTAGAACATCCAGATCTCTCTGCAGCTCACAGCTCACAGCTCTGCAACTTCTCACCATTTAGCTAACAAGCTTCTTTTTTTACACTTTCTGCTAAAATGGACAATTTCACACTATCCCCACTTTGTACTCCATTTTCCAGGTCTTTTCCCACTCACTTAGCCTATCGGTATCCCTTTGAGAGCTCCTTATGTCCGCTTCACAGTTCATTTTCCTGCCTATCACCTGATTCTGTTGATGATAGCGGATTTGTTGATGTTCAGTTTAACAGTAGTTGCAGAGTTTGGTTTTTAACCTTGCCCCTCCCTCTACATTCCCTCCTTCCTTTCACAAAAGCCCTTTTGACTCATACTGGGCGGCTTTTGTTTCTCCAATACCAACAATTGTCAGATGTCTCACAGATGCAGATTTCCTGCAAGTATTCATCCGATTGCCTTTTGAAATCAATGATTGTCTCTACTTCCACCATCACCATAGTTACAAGCTCCTGGTCTTTACCGTTGTATATTATAGTTAGCACCTGAAAGGGTTAACAGCCAATGTAAGGTATGCTCCACCCATCAGGATATGAAGGGTTAATCTTAGCGAAGCTGACTGGGTTTAACCTAGATGTGTTGTATGAATAAGAATGGTTCAGTAATAGTGAATACTTATTCTTAAGTTAACCATGGTCTCTCATAGAAGACTATCATGTATATCAGGTGTAACACAAGTAACTGTAAAGGAACCCACAACAAACCTGTTCTGTTTATCAAGAATAAGCCTAACTTTTTCCCAATGACCTTATGTGGGTATCCTTTTTCACATGGTATCAATAGCTGAGACTAATGCCAATGATAAAGATTGATGGTAATAAATCTACCTGAGGTATTGCAGATGGGCACATGGACATGACCACACCATTTTAAGAATTATTATTCACTGTGTAAATAGAATCTTCCATCAGACATAGGTACAAAACTTAGGCCATTCGGTCCATCATGTCTGCTCTACCATTCAATCACAGCTGATAGGTTTTTTAACCCCATTTTCCCGCTTTCTCCCCGTAACCTTTGATCCCCCTTGGCAATCCAGAACCTATCTAGCTCGGTTTTAAACAGACCCAATGACCTGGCCTCCACAGCCTTCTGTGGCAATGAATTCCATCGATTCCCCATTCTTCTGGCTGAAGACGTTTTTCCTTCTCTCCATTCTAAAAGGTCTTCCCTTTACTCTAAGGCAGTGCCCTTGGGTCCTTGTCTTTCCTGCCAAAGGAAACATTTTCCCAACATCCACTCTATCCAGGCCATTCAGTATTCTGTAAGTTTCAATTAGATCCGCCCTTATCCTTCTAAACTCCATCTGGTATAGTCCCAGAGTCCTCAAATGTTCCTCATATTTTAAGCCTTTCATTCCTGGGATCATTCTTGTGAACATCCTCTGGACCCGCTCCAGTGCCAAAAACATCTTTCCTGAGGTATGGGGCCCAAAACTGCTCACAATTCCTCACAGCTCCCCACTGCCTTTATCTCAAAACCTTAAATCTGTGTCCCTTAGATTTAGGTACCTGCTGCTCATGGGTAAAGCTTTTTCTTTGTCTAACTGTCTGGATCTGTTGTGATCTTGTGTAGTTCTCTATCATTGCATCATGATCAGGAATAACAATAACACTGAAAGAGCTTCCTTTCCCAAAACAACGATGACGAAGACTCAAACTTTCCCAATCACCTCAAGCCAATCTGGACAGTATAAGGCAGTACTCAGAAAGCACCTTGTGCAAGGAACCAGTTAGTTATAAGTGGTTCAGTTACAATAACAGACAATTACAGAGACTGGCATGGAATAATGGCATGGATTCTGTAAATCCCTTTTTTAGATTAGAATCAGTCTGAACATTGGGGCACAGACAACCTCACACAGGGCACCTCACACTCTCAATGCATTATCTGGGCCGACATGGCACCTATTGTTAAAGTTCACTTTAAGAAAGTTCTGGAATTTTCATATGAAAGAACTGAAACCAACATGGTCATTCTAAAAGATGAGAGACTTAACAAACAATCCGGATCTTTTTCAATATATAATTTCAGTTACATCACACTATAAACTTTTGCTATAAATTCTGTGTCCTACAATCTTATTCTCCAAAACCACCCAATGAAGGAGCAGCGCTCTGAAAGCTAGTGCTTCCAAATAAACCTGTTGGACTATAACCTGGTGTCATGTGATTTTTAACTTTGTCCACCCCAGTCCAACACTGGCATCTCCAAATCATGACATGGAATAAGATAGAGAAGGACAGATAATAGTCAGGGTCCTCCAATGTGTCCTCACAGTACTTACAGTTGAATGGTGTTACTGGTCAACACTAAAATGTGAACTTCATTTGACTGTGTGGAATTTGTCAGCCTGTGTTGTGCACTGTGAGCGAGATTGACCTGTGAATTTGATTAAATGTTATTTGATTTTTGTCTCTGACCACCTCTTAATTTTAATCATATTTTGCCAGAAGATTTTGAAAAGGCTTTGAGATGACATTTTTTTTTGTTTGAATTCAGTGGAATAAATCACCAGTTTATTGAGCACACCATATGTTTATTATTAAGTGGGGATCTTAGTGAATTTGCACTGTTATTTCTGTTATTAGGGTTTGAATTCACTCCAAATGAATAGATACGAAAACCTCTTCCCTATAACAGCGGGAAACATTCCCAACAAAGTGATTTAGGACTGGTTCAATCTGATGTGAGTTTGTGGCATTAATCCCCCCCGCCCCAATATTTCAGACATGATGAATACGATGGTGGGAGTGATATTTCTCTGGGATGAGTGGGAATTCAGTGCACAACAGTGAAAGGCTGGTGGAATCTCTGCTCTCTCCCCAGCCTAGGCAATGCCTGTCCATTTTAAGGCAAATGTAATTCAGAAGTAGGTAGAACCAGCTGCCACAAGCTATCACCCCCTTCAGGAAGAAGGGCTTATGCCCGAAACGTCGATTCTCCTTCTCCTTTGATGCTGCCTGACCTGCTGCGCTTTTCCAGCAACACATTTTTAAACAAAATACAACATGCCAACAAAGAGAGCAGTACTCTGATATCTTTTGTTCTCTGCATCACGTTGACTTCTGATTGTTATTGTGAGATTTGCTGTAAAATAAATGAGAGGATATTAAGATATTTTGTCTTCTTACCCACTATTCCCCAGGTCCTATTGAGCATGTGCACTTGACCTTACCTTATGTTGCAATCACCAATCAGCAAGTGAACATGACAGCGGTGGTGTGGCCCAGTCCCTTTGGCCCTCTTACCTATTTCTGGTGGCTCGGGAACAAGACTGAGGTGAGTGAATGTTGTGAACTTTACCATCAGCACACAGTTACCTAGCAACGAGAAAGCAATCCAAACTCACTACCATTGTCAGTTAGCTGAGGAGTTCTTGACCCTATGTGGTCACTCAGTCATTCAGTATGTTCAAGAATAATTTTGGACATGAAGGAATTGAAGAATATGCTAATTATAGATGAAAGTAGAGCTGCGTTAGCAGACGACTGTGATACTAATGAATGCTGATGGGGAGCTGAGGGGAACTCTGAGCCAATGTGCTATGTATTTCATGAACTTGTAAACGCTGCGATTTAAACTCTCTGAGGGACATGGACTCAAATGCCAACACAGAATTTGGGAAAATTCTATTTAATTCAATCAAAAGTCGGGAATAATAATTTAAATCAGTAATGCTGACCATGAAACTATTAGCTTGTCATAACAGCCCAGCTTGATTCTTCCTTCTCTGCTCTGGTCTATATGTGGTTGACTTTGAAATGATCGAACAGAACACTCAGATCTACCAAAACAACAACAGTTACCGCACCTTAAGAAGTTAGCCGAAGGTCAGTTCCAGGGAGGGGGCTTTATTGCTGCAAAGTTCACAACCCTTGAAAGAATAAAATTAACATGAGTTCTCAAAGGCAGAAACGATTACACCATTTTGTAAAATAATTACATAATGAGATATAGAAAGGAAAGAGCAGATGAGATGGAATCAGGACAGACAATACTGGCTGTCATTTAAATTGACCAATGAATTGAACAAATGCTGGAGACTGTTTGTCTTTGCTCCACTCCTGCACTGTTTCTTCATTCAGCTGCTTCATTATTTATCCCTAATTTTAACATTCTCAGGCAAAGCATCCTGCTCACTGTGTGTACGAGCACCCAAACCCTCACTAAATGGAGCAGACTGGCGGAGCATTTAAATCAGGGAGATTTGGAAAGATTCTCGCCATTATTCAATGTGTGTAAATGTATGTGTTGATCTGATATTCAGGCTGGTAACAAAGTGATAAAACCATCTCCACATAAATACGATGTGACAACCAATATATTTTGGCCACCACAGGAAGATTGGATTTTCACAACTTTGCATTTGATGTAGCTCACTAACACTGCGTTCAGTGATAAACTGAAAGAAAAAAGCATGGCAATATTGTATTAGCTACACTAAATGGTCTTCATGAGGATTATTGGCTTTAATGCATTGTAACATCCACCCTGTTTTGTGTTTCACCAGCGTTGACTAGCTTGTGGTATTTTCTTCAATTCCTGTTTTCTCACACTGAGGATTTTTATCTTTATTGGTCTGTTACAGCCCGTCATCACCCTAGAGGAGAATACTTCCTTTGCATTCTCTACAGAGGGAATGAACAGCGTCACAGTGCAAGTATCTGCTGGGAATTCCATTCTGCAAGACATAAAGAGTATAGCTGTATTTGGTGAGAGAAAAACTTACTGTTTTATGTGCATTATTATAGAGAATACAGACCCTTGATCAAGAAATGTTTCTTTAAACAGTTTGACTATTCTTCACTCGTGGATGATCCTCTGGAATGCCCTCACTCCTTTTGTTGGTTCAAACATATGAGCAGACCAATGCTTCCCATCGACTCCCTCCACAGTTAGCTCACTTTCTCTGGAGCAAAGTAATACTTGCCAAAGTTAGATTTAGCTCTCAAAGCAGCACAATTGTCAGGCAGGCCAGGTGAGGAACAACGGGTGAAGGACTCATTTTATTTAATCATTGAACAGTGTTTGGATTTTCTGGTGGTCACTTTAGCCAGAGACTGAATCGCGCTGCCCAGAGATGGGACAGCAAGTTGCATGGAATGGGTAATGTTATGCTGAGTGTGACACAGCATCATTCCTGTCATTATATCCTCAGCAACACTGGATATTGCTGACAGCTGCACCAACCAGGGCTCTTACCATTGCCAGGGAATAACAGCGACCGAAGTAACTTTCAACAGACACAACTGACAGTTTGATGGAAAGAAAGAGGTGTGCTGTGTTATTTCCTAAATTGCAGAGCTTTCATTGGCAAGGGGAGACAGCAGTCGAGCCTCAGTTGGGAAAGCTGCATGGCCCTTTATGCTGCTGCAGGTGTAAGAATCCATAAGCCCCAGGAGCATTTCCCCTTCACCTCCAGGTCACCTGCCCAACTGAAGCAGCAACATCACCAGGAAGTCACCCTGGAGCTGGCCAGGGAGCGTTAGCCCAGATAATTCCCTGAATGTGGCCAGGGAGCGTTAACCTGGATAATTTCCTGAAGATGGCTAGGCTGTGTTAACCCAGATAATTCCCCAAATGTGGCCGGGCAGCGTGACCCAGATAATTCCCTGAATGTGGCCAGGCAGTGTTAACTGGATAATTCCCTGAATGTGGCCAGGCAGTGTTAACTGGATAATTCCCTGAATGTGGCCAAGGAAGTTGAAGCATTTATTAAGAAGGCTTAGAGGATCCTTGGGTTTATCAATAGAAACATTGAGTATAAAAACAGGCAAGTGATGCTACATCTCTACAAATCATTGAGCAGACCACATTTGGAGGTTGGTGTTCAGTTCTGGGCACCTTATTTTAGAAAGGATGTTAAAAAGCCCTGGAGCGATTTCAAAGGAGATTTACTAGAATGGTATCAGGAATGAAGGATTGCAGACACAAAGAAGGATGAGACAGAATGGGCTTACTCTCCTGAGAGCAGAGAAGATTAAGAGATGACCTTATTGAGATGTTCAATATAATGAGCAATTTTGACAGGGTAAGGAAGGATTCTCTGTTTCCACTGGTGTGTCAGTAACTAAGGGTTACAATTTCAATATTGTCAGCAATAGAGCTAGGAGTGAGATGAGGAAAATATCTTTCCTCAGAGAGTTGTTGGGATTTGGAATGTGCTGCCTGGGAGAGTGGTGGAGCGGATTCCATAGGAGGTTTCAAAAAAAAGCTGCATATATATTGGAAGGTAAAAACAATGACTGGAGACCAGATTCTGGATTAGAGTGGTCCTGAAAGAGCACAGCAGTTCAGGCAGCATCCGAAGAGCAGTAAAATCGACGTTTTGGGCAAAAGCCCTTCATCAGGAATAAAGGCAGTGAGCCTGAAGCGTGGAGAGATAAGCTAGAGGAGGGTGGGGGTGGGGAGAGAGTAGCATAGAGTACAATGGGTGAGTGGGGGAGGAGATGAAGGTGATAGGTCAAGGAGGAGAGGGTGGAGTGGATAGGTGGAAAAGAAGATAGGCAGGTAGGACAAGTCATGGGGACAGCGCTGAGCTGAAAGTTTGGAACTAGGGTGAGGTGGGGGAAGGGGAAATGAGGAAACTGTTGAAGTCCACATTGATGCCCTGGGGTTGAAGTGTTCCGAGGCGGAAGATGAGGCGTTCTTCCTCCAGGCGTCTGGTGGTGAGGGAGCGGCGGTGAAGGAGGCCCAGGACCTCCATGTCCTCGGCAGAGTGGGAGGGGGAGTTGAAATGTTGGGCCACAGGGCAGTGTGGTTGATTGGTGTGGGTGTCCCAGAGATGTTCCCTAAAGCGCTCTGCTAGGAGGCGTCCAGTCTCCCTGATGTAGAGGTGACCACATCGGGAGTAACGGATACAATAAATGATATTGGTGGATGTGCAGAAGGTGATGAATTCAGAGGGCTATGGAGATAGGGCAGGAGAATGGATCGAGCTTTGTGGCTCTTTCAGGAGCCAGTGCAGACATAATGGGTACTGGAACATTCTGTGGTTATATAAGTTTCAGATCATTTCAATTTATGGAAGTCCATTCCTGCCACTCTCCTACCAACAACCTTTACCACATAGGACAGTGTGCAACAGCAGCAGCAGCATCATGGACACATTACTGGGCTAGTGATCTATTAATCGGTACCTGGGACTACGATGTTGTGGCCATCACGGAAACGTGGATAGATGAGGGACAGGAATGGCTGTTGGAGGTTCCTGGTTACAGATGTTTCAGTAAGATTAGGGAGGGTGGTAAAAAAGGAAGGGGGGGTGGCATTGCTAATTAGAAATGGTATAACGGCTGCAGAAAGGCAGTTTGAGGGGGATCTGCCTCTGGAGGTAGTATGGGCTGAAGTCAGAAATAGGAAAGGTGCAGTCACCTTGTTGGGTGTTTATTATAGGCCCCCCAATAGCAGCAGAGATGTGGAGAAACAGATTGGGAAACAGATTTTGGAAAGGTGCAGAAGCCACAGGGTCGTAGTCATGGGCGACTTCAACTTCCCAAATATTGATTGGAAGTTCTTGAGATCAAGTAGATTGGACGGGGCAGTGTTTGTGCAGTGTGTCCAGGAAGCTTTTCTAACGCAGTATGTAGATTGTCCGACCAGAGGGGAGGCCATATTGGATTTGGTACTCGATAATGAACCGGGACAAGTGGTGGGCTTGTTAGTGGGTGAACATTTTGGTGATGGTGACCACAATTCTGTGACTTTCACCTTGGTTATGGAGAGAGATAGGTGCGCACAACAAGGTAGATTTTACAACTGGGGGGATGGAAATTACGATGCTGTAAGACAGGATTTGAGGAGCATACGTTGGGAGCATAGGCTGTCAGGGAAGGATGTGGTGGAAATGTGGAACTTTTTCAAAGAGCAGATACGACGTGTCCATGATATGTATGTACCGATCAGGCAGGAAAGAAATGGTCGTGTGAGGGAGCCTTGGTTGACGAGGGAGGTTGAATGTCTAGTAAAGAGGAAGAAGGAGGCTTACATAAGGTTGAGGAAACAGGGTTCAGACAGAGCAGTGGAGGGATACAGGATAGCCAGAAGGGACCTGAAGAAAGGGATTAGGAGAGCTAAGAGAGGGCATGAAAAATCCTTGGCGGATAGGATCAAGGATAACCCCAAGGCATTTTATGCGTATGTGAGAAACCTGAGAATGACGAGAACGAGGGTAGGTCCGATCAAGGACAGTAGTGGGAGACTGTGTATTGAGTCGGAAGAGATAGGAGAGGTCTTGAACAAGTACTTCTCTTCAGTATTTACGAACGAGAGGGACCGTATTATTGAAGAGGAGAGTGTGAAACGGACTGTTAAGCTAGAAGAGATACCTGTTAGGAAGGAAGATGTGTTGGACATTTTGAACATCTTGAGGATAGACAAGTCCCCCGGGCCTGACGGGATATATCCTAGGATTATGTGGGAAGCAAGAGAGGAAATTGCAGTACCGTTGGCAATGATCTTCTCGTCTTCACTGGCAACGGGGGTGGTACCAGGGGACTGGAGAGTAGCGAATGTTGTGCCCCTGTTCAAAAAAGGGAATAGGGATAACCCCGGGAATTACAGGCCAGTTAGTCTTACTTCTGTGGTAGGCAAAGTAATGGAAAGGGTACTGAGGGATAGGATTTGAGTATCTGGAAAGACACTGCTTGATTAGGGACAGCTAGCACAGATTTGTGAGGGGTAGGTCTTGCCTTACAAGTCTGATTGAATTCTTCAAGGAGGTGACCAAGCATGTGGATGAGGGTAGAGCAGTGGATGTAGTGCACATGGATTTTAGTAAGGCATTTGATAAGGTTCCCCATGGTAGGCTTATGCGGAAAGTCAGGAGGCATGGGATAGAGGGAAATTTGGCCAATTGGATAGAAAACTGGCTAACCGGTCGAAGGCAGAGAGTGGTGGTAGATGGTAAATATTCAGCCTGGAGCCCAGTTACAAGTGGAGTTCCGCAGGGATCAGTTCTGGGTCCTCTGCTGTTTGTAATTTTTATTAATGACTTAGATGAGGGAGTCGAAGGGTGGGTCAGTAAATTTGCAGATGATACGAAGATAGGTGGAGTTGTGGACAGTGAGGAGGGCTGTTGTCAGCTGCAGAGGGACTTAGATATGATGCAGAGCTGGGCTGAGGAGTGGCAGATGGAGTTCAACCCTGCCAAGTGTGAGGTTGTCCATTTCGGAAGAACAAATAAGAATGCGGAATACAGGGTTAATGGTAGGGTTCTTAGTCAGGTGGAGGAACAGAGGGATCTTGGGGTCTATGTACATAGATCTTTGAAGGTTGCCACTCAGGTGGATAGAGTTTGTAAGAAGGCCTATGGAGTATTATCGTTCATTAGCAGAGAGATTGAATTCAAGAGTCATGAAGTGATGTTGCAGCTGTACAGGACTTTGGTTAGGCCACAGTTGGAGTACTGTGTGCAGTTCTGGTCGCCTCACTTTAGGAAAGATGTGGAAGCTTTGGAGAGGGTGCAGAGAAGATTTACCAAGATGTTGCCTGGAATGGAGAGTAGGTCCTACGAGGATAGGTTGAGAGTTCTCAGCCTTTTCTCGTTGGAACGGCGAAGGATGAGGGGTGACTTGATAGAGGTTTATAAGATGATCAGAGGAATAGATAGAGTAGACAGTCAGAAACTTTTTCCCCGGGTACAACAGAGTGTTACAAGGGGACATAAATTTAAGGTGAAGGGTGGAAGGTATAGGGGAGATGTCAGGGGTGGTTTCTTTACCCAGAGAGTGGTGGGGGCATGGAATGTGCTGCCCGTGGGAGTGGTAGAGTCAGAATCATTGGCGACCTTTAAGCGGCATTTGGATAGGTACATGGATGGGTGCTTAATCTAGGATAGAGGTTCGGCACAACATCGTGGGCCGAAGGGCCTGTTCTGTGCTGTATTGTTCTATGTTCTATGTTCTAATATGAGTTCAAACACCACCACAGCAGCTTGGAAACTGCCTTCAGATAGTTCAGTAAATCTGGAATTGAGAAGTTTGTCTTATCAAGTTAATGGTATAGTCATAGTGACCAGATTGTCACTAAAACCCATCCATTCCACTAATGCCCTTAGAGAAAGAAATCTCTACCCTCACCTGCTCAGACCCAGATGTGACTCCAGACACATAACAACGTGGTTGATTCTTGATGCATATGGGGTCAGTTTAGCTCAGTTGGCTGGAGAGCTGGTTTGTGATGCAGCATGACACCAACATGTCGGTTCATTTCCCATACTGGTCAAGGTTACCAGAAGAATTCGCCTTCCCAACATCTTCCCCTCGTCTGAGGCATGGCGACCCTCAGGTTAAACCACCACCAATCATCTCTCTCCCTCTAATGAGAGAGCAGTTCAGTGGTCTGGTAAGATTATGCAACTTCACCTGTTAACTCCTGTTGCAAACATAGCAACAACGAACAGTCAAATGTTATGTTCCAAGGTCTCGATGCGATACCTGATGGTATAGTCATCGACTAAAATGGTTTTCAAACAAAAATGGACAGATAGTGTTCGAAAATGGCTGCAAGGACCACATGACCAGAGATTGAGGCAAGTCAAGGAGACCAAAGTGGAGGATAACTGAAACTACACTGGAGCTCCCATCTTATGAAAAGACAATGAATTTAGACAACTGAATCAGTATCAAGAAATTCACATCTCCTGTTTTAATTCACACGATAAATAAAAATACTGGACATCAGTGTTAGACAGTTCATCTCCAAAGACAATGTAGCCAGGTTTGGAAATCTTTCAGTTGCTGTTTTTGAACAGCAAAGCAAAGAGAAAGAGATATTCATTTGTAATATTTGAATGTGCAGGTTAGAGTGGATTGGCCATGCTAAGTTGCCCCATAGTGTCCAGGAATGTGCAGGCAAGTTAGGTTAGCCACGGGAAATGCAAGGTTGCAGGGATGGGACGGGGAAGTGGGTGCAGACTCGATGGGTCAAATGGCCTCTATCTGCATTGTAGGGATTCTGTGATGTGATTCTGTGAGAAGAAGATCTGGAACTCTGCCTCATACAAAAATGGAAATAGTTGGAGAAACTCAGCAGGTCTGTCAGCATCTGTGGAGAGAGAAACAGAGTTCACATTTCAAATCCAATGACCTCCTTAGAAGGGTTCTGAGTTTCTCTAGCAACTCGTTTTGGTGTGTTTCGGATCTCTAACATCTGTAGTTCCTTATTTTATGGAAGTTTCTCTCTCCCCCAGCAGTTTGTCTGAGTCTCTCTAAAAATGTGTACAATACGGAAGCGAATTGGAGACATAACTGTTCACTCAAAAAAATGAAAGATATTGACAAACTTCACCACTGCATCAAAACACTTCAGGTGAACAATTAAACAACTGTCCTTTCTTTTAGCTTGTTATATTCTGTTATCATGACTTCTCTCCCCTCCCCTCCGCCCCCCCCCTGCCCCAATGAGACTGTCTGACCTTCCCAGAATACCATTGTTCTGCCATTCTCACATTCTGATCACTTTATCTGAACTATCAACATCTTTTCTCCACAAACCCCTACACCCACTACCCCCTTACACCCAACCTCTTCAACTATAAATCTGCCCCTTCCACACTTCACGTCAGCTCTGATGAAGAGTCACCTACACTTGAAATATTAGCTTGCTCTCTCTCCATGGATGCTGCCTGACTCGCTGTGATCTCCAGCATCTGTAGTTTTCAGTACAGATTCCAGCATCTGCTCTAATTGGCTCCTGCATTAAACAACTGTATTCTCAGGTTAAACATCTAATACGTCAAGGACTCCAAGCATTTTTAAGTGAACTGTTTTAAGGAAAGGTCACTGGACCTGAAATGTTTCATCTGATTTATCTGCACACATGCTGACAGGCCAGCTGAACTTTTCCAGAAATCTTTGTTTTTTAGTTATCAAAGTAAACAACTCCGATAGAAGATTTTGGGGAAACTTAGATAAAATAACTGTAGTTTGAAATATTTTATTCTTTACGGTTCAGTTTGTGCAGTCTGCAGTTTCTTAGCTGAAGCCAGAAATGTAAGGCATTTTCTCCAGAGAAAGGGAGAATGTGGTTTAGAATCATAGAATCCCTCCAGCATGGAAACAAGCCATTTGGCCCATCGAGTCCACACCAACCCTCTGAAGAGTATCACAGCCAGACCCACCTCCCTACCCTATCCCTAATCCACCTAGCCAGCACAGCCCTGAACACTATGGGACTATTTCCCATGGCCAATCCACCCTGACCTGCACATCTTTGGACTGTGGGAGAAAACCAGAGCACCTAGAGGAAACGCACGCAGACACGGGGAGAATGTGTAAACTCCACACAGACAGTTACCTGAGGCTGGAATCGAGCACAGGTTCCTGGTGCTGTGAGGCAGCAATGCTAATCACTGAGCCACTGTGCCACCCTAAATTGTTTAATATAGTCAGTGTAAGGAGATTAATTTTAAATTTGCAGACCAGAAGTGTTTGTTTAAAACATCAGAGACATTTTTTGGAAGCTTAGAGTTCAAGCTCAGTTGTATGATGAACAAAGGAAGAGGTTTTTGGATTCTCATGATTGTGAATTGAAGGCACTACGCAGACAATCCCAATGTGTGTTAGACAAGGGAATTCTGTCTGCTGTTTGAGGACTCGGAGAGGTTGCTGTTAGGGTTAATGGGATTTTATTGCATGATTCAACATCTTTAAATTTGTGTCATATGTCAACAGTTTGGTTGATCTGTTGTTTTGTATAATAAACATAGTTAAAGCTGAACCTAGAGCATTGCATTATTATATTTCAGGGGTGGAACACCTCATTCAAGTCAAAAATAAATTATAATTTATCAAGCCAGATTTCAGTCTGGGATCTGACTTGTTGAGTAATGACATTAGGTGGGATCATTACAACACTGTCTCTTTTGTAACTTGTGATTCGTGCCTGTGAGAGTGTAATTGATACTGTGTTGTTATTCAATCTCTCTCAGGGTTAATCAATAATAAAATTCCTCTTTCTTTCATTCAGGAGAACCTTGCAATGGACAGATTGAACTTTTAATTCCAACACACATATTGTTAAAAAAAAAGGACTGCTATAACCAAAAGCTAACCTTAGATCGAAATTCATTGACAGTGAGACAGTGTTCACTGTGGGCCCAAGGAATGTCACCCCTGTACAGATTCAGGGAAACTTCAAACAGAAAGACTTCAAAGGTGGAGCTAACAAAACCCCTCTCAGAAGGATAACACCTACTGGCGTGATATTGGTGGTTCAGCTTTCTAGGAATACCCAAAGAATCAGTTAAAAACTGAGTGTAACTCCTGCTGTGCGTGTGTTAGTGGCCTGATGCGATAGTGTGTGCACTAATGTTCTTTGAGGACAGCTCTTAAACATCCCTACACTGCAAATAAAGAGGAATAATTCTCTCTCTCGCTCTGAGTGCTGTCAGCTACTACCTAAAGGAAACAGGCAAGAATTTAAATTAACCTGCAAAACAAAATTGACTTCTCAGCTACCAAACTCAATGCTATCCATATCATCCAGTGTAACAGCTGCAATGTCCTATTAACTTCTCTTCCATCGTTAACAACTCAGAAATGTTGCATAATTTTTTTAATGGTTTATTTCACCCTCTTCATTCCTATTCTGTGTGTATGCAAGTCACATAATTGTTTCTTCTCATGTTTAGTAACTGAGAAGCCACCCGTTTGTTAACTCAAGAGAGCCTGCTCCTTTTAAAGTGTAACTTACTTTGAGCTGGGAGAAAGGATGACTTCCTTTAGAAAGTAACCTTGTTGTGACCAACTGAAGAAACGGTTGAATAAAGAAGTTGGTCAGTTTGTCATCCCTTTCTAGGGAGATTAGCCGTTAGGGGTATACCAAATGAAACTAACAAATTGTGGAACCTCATCGAAGGGCTGGACCAAACTAATTTGATTGGATTGCACAATTGCCAATGGCCCTCAAATATCATGCTGTGATATTTATGTTCACTTGTGTAGCATAAATCCGAGACATGGGTCACATAGCACTGAAAAATAAATGAATTTTTATTACCGGTCATGGTGTCTCAGTGGTTAGCACTGCTGCTTCACAGCACCAGGGACCCAGGTTCATTTCCCACCTCGGGTGACTGTCTGTGTGGAGTTTGCACATTCTCCCCGTGTCTGTGTGGGTTTCCTCCGGGTGCTCTGGTTTCCTCTCACAGTCCAAAAATATGCAGGTTAGGTGAATTGACCATGCTAAAAATTGCCCATAGTGTTAGGTGTAGGGGAATGGGTCTGGGTGGGTTGCTCTTCAGAGGGTTGGTGTGGGCGTGTTGGGCCGAAGGGCCTGCTTCCACACTATAGGAAATCTAATCTAATCTAATCAAAGGTCCTGGTGCTTTTATACACTACAAGCACAGGCAGGGAATTGCAAGTTTGGGCTCAAGCTAAGCAATTCCATGTACGGTCATATGTGAGCCTCAGCACATCATTCTGCAAGAGGACTCGGTAAGATGGAAACTGAGACCTTTATACCATTAGGTCACATGATAATCACATCATCTGCATATCCCTTTAAGATATATCACACATTTGCTGTGAAACATAACATAATAGTAACAAGTGGGCGGCACGGTGGCACCGTGGTTAGCACTGCTGCCTCACAGCGCCAGAGACCCGGGTTCAATTCCCGCCTCAGGCGACTGACTGTGTGGAGTTTGCACGTTCTCCCTGTGTCTGCGTGGGTTTCCTCCGGGTGCTCCGGTTTCCTCCCACAGTCCAAAGATGTGCAGGTCAGGTGAATTGGCCATGCTAAATTGCCCGTAGTGTTAGGTAAGGGGTATGGGTGGGTTGCGCTTCGGCGGGTTGGTGTGGACTTGTTGGGCCGAAGGGCCTGTTTTCACACGGTAAATAAATCTAAATCTAAATCTAAATCTAAAGTGTGTTAAACAAATATCTCCAAATCTTGTAGCAGCCAAACAAGAGAAAACATCTTTAATGTCTTTCTGAAATGGCTGAGCAAGCTATTCATTTGTATCAGACTGTCATCTTTGCGACCGTGCGAGATGTTTACTCAGCCTCTCATTGTTTTTAGCGTGCAAGGCCCTTTTAAAGCTTTGGGGCAGTAAAAAGGGTCGATATGTTCACAGGCTGCACAGGGATATTTGGCTTGTCTCAACTTCATGTGACTGCACAGGTTAGGGGGAATATTGCTCATCATCAAATGTTTGAGTCCAGCCAACATCCAATATCCCTTGAAAGGTTTTAAAGAAGTGAGCATTCGTCCCTGTTCTTTCTCCCGTGACAATGAAATCCTGCACCAGAATGTTTCATGTGAAGTCAATCACCTTCCATAATATCAATGTGAGGTGCTGCATTTTGGAAAAGCAAATCAGGGCAGGACTTATACACTTAATGGTAAGGTCCTGGGGAGTCTTGCTGAACAAAGAGACCTTGGAGTGCAGGTTCATAGCTCCTTGAAAGTGGAGTCGCAGGTAGATAGGATAGTGAAGAAGGCGTTTGGTGTGCTTTCCTTTATTGGTCAGAGTATTGAGTACAGGAGTTGGGAGGTGATGTTGCGGCTGTACAGGACATTGGTTAGGCCACTGTTGGAATATTGCTTGCAATTCTGGTCTCCTTCCTAGCTGATGTTGTGAAACTTGAAGGAGTTCAGAAAAGATTTGCAAGGATGTCGCCAGGGTTGGAGGGTTTGAGCTATAGTGAGAGACTGAACAGGCTGGGGCTGTTTTCCCTGGAGTGTCGGAGGCTGAGGGGTGACCTTATAGAGGTTTACAAAATCATGAGGGGCATGGATAGGATAAATAGACAAAGTATTTTGCCCGGGATGGGAGAGTCCAGAATTAGGGAGTATAGATTTAGGGTGAGAGGGGAAAGATTTAAAATGGACCTCAGGGGCAACTTTTTCATGCCGAGGCTGGTGTATGGAATAAGCTGCCAGAGGAAGTGGTGGAGGCTGGTACAATTACAGCATTTAAAAGGCATCTGGATGGGTATATGAATAGGAAGGGTTTGGAGGGATATGGGCCAAGAGCTGGCAAATGGGACTAGATGAGATTAGGATATCTGCACAGCATGGATGAGTTGGACTGAAGAGTCTGTTTCTGTACTGTACATCTGTATGACTCTGACAAGATTCTATGCTCCAATATTCCCTCCCTAAATCTCTTCACCTCTCTCATCTCCTTTAAGACCCATGTTAAAACCTACTGGTGCGGCCGCATCTGGAATATTGTGTGCCGTTTTGGTCGCCATACTATAGGAAGGATGTGGGGGCACTGGAACGGGTGCAGAGGAAGTTTACCAGGATGTTGCCTGGTATGGTAGGAAGATCCTATGAGGAAAGGCTGAGGCACTTGGGGTTGTTTTCATTGGAGAAAAGAAGGTTTAGGGGTGACTTGATAGAGGTGTACAAGATGATTAGGGGGTTAGATAGGGTTGACAGTGAGAACCTTTTCCCACGTATGGAGTCAGCTATTACAAGGGGGCATAGCTTTAAATTAAGGGGGGGTAGATATAGGACTGATGTTAGGGGTAGGTTCTTCACTCAGCGAGTCGTAAGTTCATGGAATGCCCTGCCAGTAGCAGTAGTGGACTCTCCCTCTTTATGGGTATTTAAGCGGGCATTGGATAGGTATATGGAGGATAGTGGGTTAGTGTAGGTTAGGTGGGCTTGGATCGGCGCAACATCGAGGGCCAAAGGGCCTGTACTGCGCTGTATTCTTCTATGTTCTATGTTCTATGTACCTCTGTAACCCCTGTGCTAACGTCTCCTCCTTCAACACGGTTTCAGATATTGCCCCTCTAAGGCAATTTGGAATGTTTTGCTACTTTGAAGGATCTGTGGGAATGTACATTGTTGTTGTTGAAGGATGAAACACCACAGCCTGTGATTTGTGAAAAAAATAAACTGGAAAAAAATTGTTGGAGCAACATTTTTCATCAAACAAAGTGAATGGCCTGAAGCAACGTCTGTAAACAAACAGTGAAATTGTTTTCTTGTTTTGGCCAAAACTTTCTGTGATCAAAATCTAACTGAGAGATGAAAGCCAATTTTTTTCTAACAATGTCCTCTTGTCTTCATCCTGCAGATTCTTATCGCTCTTTGTTATTGTCGTTTACTCCAAACTTGGAGGATTACAACCCAGACATTCCCGAATGGAGGCACGATCTCAGTAAGCTTGTCAAAAGAACTCTGCAACAAGTAAGTTGGAAAAGCACCAACACCCTCGAGAGAATGACTTCACCCAGTACACCTTTCTCTATAACTTCATTAGATTTGTGAAGGAAACTCTGTTCACGTTTTATATCCACACAAGTTACAATTTCGGGTAAGTTTAGCTGCTAGGAGATAACGCCTTGTTTGCACAGAACATGCCCAGTAGCTTGACATTATGACATCAATTAATGGAGATGCCAAATGAAATTTGGCCTTTATTGCTACAGGGAAGTCTTGTTACAACTGAAAAGGGTGTTGATGACTCATCTGAAGTATTGTGTACAGTTTTGGTCCCTATATTTGAGAAAGGTAATCCTGGCATTAGAGGTATTTCAAAAAGCGATTCACTGGACTGATTTTTGAGGTGAAGGTGTTGATTTATAAAGAACAATTAAATGGGTGAGGCCTTTATTCATTAGTGTTTCAAAGATTGAGCAGTGATCTTATTGAAACATACAAGATTCTGAGGGGGCTAGATGTTCACAAGATGTTTCCATCCATGGGGACATCTTGAATTAGGAGCCAGAGTTACGGAATAAGGAGATGCACATTTTGTACGGCGATGAATGCCTTCTCCGAGAGAGAAGTGATTGTCTGGAATTCTCCAACCCGGATATTGTGGAGGCTAGATCACTGAATGTACTTAAAGACATGGCGGACTTTTGATCTATTGGGGAGCTGAGCTGGCACATCGAGGCAGATTATCTGTAATCTTGTTGAATATTGAGCAATCCCTCTTCAGTACTTGCACAGGCACTGTGCCCCAACTCTTCCATTGTTACATCGATGACTGTGTCAGTGCAGTGTCCTGCACCCAGGCTGAACTGGAGCAGTTCATCGACTTGGCCCACAACTTCCACCCCGCCCTCAAGTTCACTTGGTCCATTTCGGACACCTTCCTCTCTTTTATTGATCTCTCCATCTTTGGCGAGAGTCTCCAGACTGACATCTAGTAAAAACCCACAGACCCCCATAACTACCTGGACCACACCTCCTCCCTCCCAGTATCCTGCAAGAACTCCATCCCGTTCTCCCAATTCCTGCATCTCTGCTGCATCTGCTCGGACGAGGAGACATTCCACTCGTGAGCATCCCAGATGTCCACCTCTTTTGAACAATGTGCTTTTCCTCCCCATCATCCAGACAGCCATCTGCCGCACCTCCCCCATTCCCTGTTCCACTGTTCCAAACCCCACACGCCCAGCACAATAAAGGCTGAATCCCCCTTGTCCCCCCACCATCCCACCAGTCACCACATCCAACGTATCATCCTTAAACACTTCTGCCAAATCCAAACAGGCCCTCTCTGCCTTCTGCAAGGACTGTTCCCTCTGACAGTCCTTGATTTGTGCCACTCTCCCCACCCCGAACCCCCAGGCACCTTCCCCGCAACTGGAAAAGATGCAAAACCTGTTGGTATATCACTCCCCTCACCTCCATCCAGGGCCCCATATAGTCCTTCCAGGTGAGACAGAGGTTCACCTGCCTCTCTTCCAACCTAGTTTACTGCATCAGGTGTTCCCGATGTGGTCTTCTCTACATCAGGGAGACTGAGTGTAAACTGAGGGAACGGTTCACAGAGCATCTCAGCCAGGCCCGCAAAGGCCGACCAGAACTCCCAGTCAACGTCCATTTTAATTCACCTTCCCACTCCCTTTCTGACATGACCATCCTTGGCCTCCTCCGAGGAGAGTTTTGTGCAGCTGCAACATGACCTCATGGCTCCAAAACTCAGTCCCTTTATCAATAAAAGCTAACACACCGTATACCTTCTTAACAACCCTATCAACCTGGGTGGCACCTTTCAGGGATCTATGTACCCGGACACCGAGATCTCTCTGCTCATCCACACTACCAACATTCTTACCATTAACCCAGTACTCTTTATTCCCGTTGCTACCTCAAACTTGTCTGCATAAAACTCCATTTGGCACCTCTCAGCCTGGTTCTGCAGTTTATCTAAGTCCCTCTGTAACCTGCAATATCCTTCGGCACTATCCACAACTCCACCACCTTTAGTGTCATCTGTGAATTTACTAACCCATCCTTCTACACCCTCATTCAAGTCATTTATAAAAATGACAAACAGCAGTGACCCCAAAACAGATCCTTGCGGTACTCCATTCATAACTGAACCCAGGACGAATATTTCCCATCAACCACCACCCTCCGTCTTCTTTCAGCTAGCCAATTTTTGATCCAAACCACTACATCACCCTCAATCCCATACCTCTGAAAGATCTAATATACAGTCAAGTAGTTCTTTGTAGTATTGTTAGTTTATTTATTTGTTTAACCTTGGCAAGTATTAGAGGCTGAATCTTATAGAGCTCTGAAAGCTGTTGGCGATGATAAAAAAATCCAGCAGAATCATGTCAGAAGTCCAGCAAGGCTTTTCTAAAGATTGAGAGCAAATTGTTGCATTTTCAAGCATCATTCCAGGCATTGAGATGAAATTGTCATGAGAGAGCAGGGAAATACTATTGAAGGGGATCGTTGCTTGTTGAGATTCTCATTGACTGCATATCTCACCTCATGAATATACACTGTCCTGTCTTACCACCCACTGGGAAGAAACGCCATGTTGACGTGTCTGAGAGGACTTCAACTTTTACTGCTTGTTCCTTCAGGCCGCCATCTTGAATACCTGGCATCAATATCTCAGGGCATACTCCAGACGAGTCCCATCCTCGCTCCCCTTCCCCCGCCTCCTTTCTTTGCCTGCTGGCATCTATCATGCACCAGCCTCTCTGCATCATTATGACACATCTCCCATCCATGTACAATATGCTCAGTTGGCTGATTTGGCTGGACAGCTGGTTTGCAATGCAGACTAACGCTAACAACATGGGTTCGATTCCTGCCCCACCAGCTGAGGTAAATATGAAGGACTGTCCTCTCCACTTGGTCCACTGAGATGTAGTGACCCTCGGATCAAACCACCACCAATCACCTCTCTCCAATGAGAGAGCATTGCTATAGTCTGAGAGGATTATGGTGACCTTCCTTCTGAACTTTAATGTGGATCCTCAAGCACATCAGCAACAAAATATTGCAAAGACATTTCACAGGCAGACAGGATCTCAGGGTGACCCTCTCAGTCTCTCACTGCCTACTCACTATGATTGTACCTGAAAGCTCATTGGGTCTTCGCTATGCCCCATCCTCAGGGTACTCTCCCTCAGCCACAGCAGCGAGGCTCATGGGAACCCTGTGGTTTACTGTCTTGTTGCTTATGTCAGGACGCTGGTCATGGTTGTCAGAATTCCTCAGGCAAGTCCAGGCGAATTACTATACTGATTAAGTTTTGCATATTGGAAAGTATACCTCCTCAATCATTATCCTAACCCTCTCTGCAGCCGGTCTGGTTTTGTTTAGCCTTTTATTTTCTGTTTGTACTGTTTGCACTAACAACAAGCGAACAGGAGGGAAGTGACAAAGGTAGAACATAGAACATAGAACAATACAGCACAGAACAGGCCCTTCGGCCCACGATGTTGTGCCGAACATTTGTCCTAGCTTAAGCACCCATCCATGTACCTATCCAATTGCCGCTTAAAGGTCACCAATGATTCTGACTCTGCCACTCCCACGGGCAGCACATTCCATGCCCCCACCACTCTCTGGGTAATGAACCTAGCCCTGACATCCCCCCTATACCTTCCACCCTTCACCTTAAATTTATGTCCCCTTGTACACTCTTGTTGTACCCGGGTAAAAGTCTCTGACTGTCTACTCTACCTATTTCTCTGATCATCTTATAAACCTCTATCAAGTCACCCCTCATCCTTCGCCGTTCCAACGAGAAAAGGCCGAGAACTCTCAACCTATCCTCGTACGACCTATTCTCTATTCCAGGCAACATCCTGGTAAATCTCCTCTGCACCCTCCCCAAAGCTTCCACATCTTTCCTAAAGTGAGGCGACCAGAACTGCACACAGTACTCCAAATGTGGCCTTACCAAGGTCCTGTACAGCTGCAACATCACCTCACGACTCTTGAATTCAATCCCTCTGCTAATGAACGATAATACTCCATAGGCCTTCTTACAAGCTCTATCCACCTGAGTGGCAACTTTCAAAGATCTATGAACATAGACCCCAAGATTGCTCTGCTCCTCCACCTTACTAAGAACCCTGTACAGTTAACCCTGTATTCCACATTCTTATTTGTCCTTCCAAAATGGACAACCTCACACTTGACAGGGTTGAACTCCATCTGCCACTCCTCAGCCCAGCTCTGCACCACATCTAATTGAATTGAATTGGATTTATTGTCACGTGTACCGAGGCACAGTGAAAAGCTTTGTCTTGTGAGCAATACAGGCAGATCACAGAGTTAAGTAGCATAGATAGTAAATAACAGGTAAACAGCAGCAAAAACAAAAACACAGCTACAGGCGAATGTTAAGAGTTTGAGAGTCCATTCCATATTCTAACAACAGTGGGGTAGAAACCGTTGCGAAACCGGCTGGTGCATGTGTTCAGGCTTCTGTACCTTCTCCCCGATGGTAGAGCCTGTAGAAACACATTGCCAGGGTGGGATGGATCTTTGAGAATGCTGGTGGCCTTTCCTTGACAGTGGGTCTGGTAGATGGATTCTATAGATGGGAGGTTGGCCTTTGTGATTATCCAGATTGTGTTGGCCGGGAGTGTGTCGGCAGGGAGTGTGTCAGCAAGGAGTGTGTCTGCAGGGAGTGTGTCAGCGAGTGTGTCAGCATTGAGTGTGTCAGCAGGAAGTGTGTCGGCATGAAGTGTGTCGGCAGGAAGTCCATCGGCAGGGATTGTGTCAGCAGGGAGTGTGTCGACAGGGAGTGTGTCGGCAGAGAGTGTGTCCGCTGAGAGTGTGTCCGCAGCGAGTGTGTCAGCAGGGAGTGTGTCGGCAGGGAGTGTGTCGACAGGAAGTGTGTGGGCAGGGAGTGTGTCGGGAGGGAGTGTGTCAGCAGGGAGTGTGTCGACAGGGAGTGTGCCAGCAGGGAGTGGGTCGGGAGTGTGTCGGCAGGGAGTGTGTCGGCAGAGAGTGTGTCGGCAGAGAGTGTGTCGGCTGAGAGTGTGTCCGCAGCGAATGTGTCGGCAGGGAGTGTGTCGACAGGAAGTGTGTGGGCAGGGAGTGTGTCGGGAGGGAGTGTGTCAGCAGGGAGTGTGTCGGCAGGGAGTGTGTCACCAAGGAGTGTGTCAGCAGGGAGTGTGTCAGTAGGGAGTGTGTCGGCAGAGAGTGTGTCAGCAGAGAGTGTGTGGGCGGGGAGTTTGTGCAGGGAGTGTGTCGGCAGGAAGTGTGTCAGCAGGGTGTGTGTCGGCAGGAAGTGTGTCAGCAGGGAGTGTGTCGGCAGGGTGTGTGTCAGCGAGTGTGTCAGCAGGGAGTGGGTCGGGTGTGTGTCAGCAGGGAGTGTGTCGGCTGAGAGTGTGTCGGCTGAGAGTGTGTCGGCTGAGAGTGTGTCAGCAGGGAGTGTGTCGGCAGGGAGTGTGTCGACAGGAAGTGTGTGGGCAGGGAGTGTGTCGGGAGGGAGTGTGTCAGCCGGGAGTGTGTCGGCAGGAAGTGTGTCACCAAGGAGTGTGTCGGGAGGGAATGTGTCAGCAGGGAGTGTGTCAGCGAGTGTGTCAACATTGAGTGTGTCGGCAGGAAGTGTGTCGGCAGGGATTGTGTCAGCAGGGAGTGTGTCGACAGGGAGTGTGCCAGCAGGGAGTGGGTCGCGAGTGTGTCAGCAGGGAGTGTTTTGGCAGGGAGTGTGTCGGCTGAGAGTGTGTCCGCAGGGAGTGTGTCAGCGAGTGTGTCAGCAGGGAGTGTGTCGGCAGGGAGTGTGTCGGCAGGGATTGTGTCAGCAGGGAGTGTGTCGACAGGGAGTGTGCCAGCAGGGAGTGGGTCGGGAGTGTGTCAGCAGGGAGTGTTTTGGCAGGGAGTGTGTCGGCTGAGAGTGTGTCCGCAGGGAGTGTGTCAGCGAGTGTGTCAGCAGGGAGTGTGTCGGCAGGGAGTGTGTCGACAGGAAGTGTGTGGGCAGGGAGTGTGTTGGGAGGGAGTGTGTCAGCAGGGAGTGTGTCAGCGAGTGTGTCAGCAGGGAGTGTGTTGGGAGGGAATGTGTCAGCAGGGAGTGTGTCAGCGAGTGTGTCAACATTGAGTGTGTCGGCAGGAAGTGTGTCGGCAGGGATTGTGTCAGCAGGGAGTGTGTCAGCGAGTGTGTCAACATTGAGTGTGTCGGCAGGAAGTGTGTCGGCAGGGATTGTGTCAGCAGGGAGTGTGTCGACAGGGAGTGTGCCAGCAGGGAGTGGGTCGGGAGTGTGTCAGCAGGGAGTGTTTTGGCAGGGAGTGTGTCGGCTGAGAGTGTGTCGGCAGAGAGTGTGTCGGCTGAGAGTGTGTCCGCAGCGAGTGTGTCGGCAGGGAGTGTGTCGACAGGAAGTGTGTGGGCAGGGAGTGTGTTGGGAGGGAATGTGTCAGCAGGGAGTGTGTCAGCGAGTGTGTCAACATTGAGTGTGTCGGCAGGAAGTGTGTCGACAGGGAGTGTGCCAGCAGGGAGTGGGTCGGGAGTGTGTCAGCAGGGAGTGTTTTGGCAGGGAGTGTGTCGGCTGAGAGTGTGTCCGCAGGGAGTGTGTCAGCGAGTGTGTCAGCAGGGAGTGTGTCGGCAGGGAGTGTGTCGACAGGAAGTGTGTGGGCAGGGAGTGTGTTGGGAGGGAGTGTGTCAGCAGGGAGTGTGTCAGCGAGTGTGTCAGCAGGGAGTGTGTCGGCAGGAAGTGTGTCGGCAGAGAGTGTGTCGGCAGAGAGTGTGTCGGCTGAGAGTGTGTCCGCAGCGAGTGTGTCGGCAGGGAGTGTGTCGACAGGAAGTGTGTGGGCAGGGAGTGTGTCGGGAGGGAGTGTGTCAGCAGGGAGTGTGTCGGCAGGAAGTGTGTCACCAAGGAGTGTGTCAGCAGGGAGTGTGTCAGTAGGGAGTGTGTCGGCAGAGAGTGTGTCAGCAGAGAGTGTGTGGGCAGGGAGTTTGTGCAGGGAGTGTGTCGGCAGGAAGTGTGTTAGCAGGGAGTGTGTCTGCAGGGAGTGTGTCGGCAGGAAGTGTGTCAGCAGGGAGTGTGTCGGGAGGGAATGTGTCAGCAGGGAGTGTGTCAGTAGGGAGTGTGTCGGAGGGAGTGTGTCGGCAGGGTGTGTCAGCAGGCAGTGTGTGGGCAGGGAGTTTGGGCAGGGAGTGTGTCAGCAGGGAGTGTGTTTGCAGGGAGTATGTCGGCAGGAGGTGTGTCAGCGAGTGTGTCAGCAGAGAGTGTGTCAGCAGGGAGTGTGTCAGTAGGGAGTGTGTCGGCAGAGAGTGTATCAGCAGAGAGTGTGTGGGCAGGGAGTGTGTCATTAGGGAGTGTGTAGACAGGGAGTGTGTCAGGGAGTGTGTCAGCGAGTGTGTCAGCAGGGAGTGTGTCAGCAGGGAGTGTGTCGGCAGGGAGTGTTTCGGCAGGGAGTGTGTCGACAGGGATTGTGTCAGCACGGAGTGGGTCGACAGGGAGTGTGTCAGCAGGGAGTGTGTCAGCGAGTGTGTCAGCAGGGAGTGTGTCGGCAGGGAGTGTGGCCGCAGGGAGTGTCTCAGCGAGTGTGTCAGCAAGGAGTGTGTCAGCAGGGAGTGTGTCAGCAGGGAGTGTGTCGGCAGGGAGTGTGGCCGCAGGGAGTGTGTCAGCGAGTGTGTCAACAGGGAGTGTGTCAGCAGGGAGTGTGTCAGCAGGGAATGTGTTGGCATGGAGTGTGTCAGCAGGAAGTGTGTCAGCAAGGAGTGTGTCGGCAGGGATTGTGTCCGCAGGGAGTGTGTCGACAGGGAGTGTGCCAGCAGGGAGTGGGTCGGGAGTGTGTCAGCAGGGAGTGTTTTGGCAGGGAGTGTGTCGACAGGAAGTGTGTGGGCAGGGAGTGTGTCGGGAGGGAGTGTGTCAGCAGGGAGTGTGTCAGCAGGGAGTGTGTCAGTAGGGAGTGTGTCGGCAGAGAGTGTGTCAGCAGAGAGTGTGTGGGCAGGGAGTTTGTGCAGGGAGTGTGTCGGCAGGAAGTGTGTCAGCAGGGAGTGTGTCGGCAGGAAGTGTGTCAGCAGGGAGTGTGACGGCAGGAGGTGTGTCACCAAGGAGTGTGTCGGGAGGGAATGTGTCAGCAGGGAGTGTGTCAGTAGGGAGTGTGTCGGAGGGAGGTGTGTCACCAAGGAGTGTGTCGGGAGGGAATGTGTCAGCAGGGAGTGTGACGGCAGGAGGTGTGTCACCAAGGAGTGTGTCGGGAGGGAATGTGTCAGCAGGGAGTGTGTCAGTAGGGAGTGTGTCGGAGGGAGTGTGTCGGAAGGGAGTGTGTCAGCAGAGAGTGTGTCGGCAGGGAGTTTGGGCAGGGAGTGTGTCAGCAGGGAGTGTGTCAGTAGGGAGTGTGTCGGCAGGAGGTGTGTCAGCGAGTGAGTCAGCAGAGAGTGTGTCAGCAGGGAGTGTGTCAGTAGGGAGTGTGTCGGCAGAGAGTGTGTGGGCAGGGAGTGTGTCATCAGGGAGTGTGTCATCAGGGAGTGTGTCAGCGAGTGTGTCAGCAGAGAGTTTTTCAGCAGAGAGTGTGTGGGCAGGGAGTGTGTCAGCAGGGAGTGTGTCAGAAGGGAGTGTGTCAGCAGGGTGTGTGTCAGTAGGGAGTGTGTCGGCAGGGAGTGTGTCAGCGATGTGTCAGCGAGTGTTTCAGCAGGGAGTGTGTCGTCAGGAAGTGTGTCGGCAGGGAGTGTGTCAGCAGGGAGTGTGTCAGGGAGTGTGTCAGCAGGGAGTGTGTCGGCAGGGAGTGTGTCAGCGAGTGTGTCAGCAGGGAGTGTGGCCGCAGGGAGTGTGGCCGCAGGGAGTGTGCCAGCAGTGAGTGTCTCAGCGAGTGTGTCAGCAGGGAGTGTGTCAGCAGGGAGTGTGTCGGCAGGGAGTGTGTCGGCAGGGAGTGTGGCCGCAGGGAGTGTGTCAGCGAGTGTGTCAGCAGGGAGTGTGTCGGCAGGAAGTGTGTGGGCAGAGAGTGTGTCGGGAGGGAATATGTCAGCAGGGAGTGTGTCGGCAGGGAGTGTGGCCGCAGGGAGTGTGCCAGCAGTGAGTGTCTCAGCGAGTGTGTCAGCAGGGAGTGTGTCAGCAGGGAGTGTGTCGGCAGGGAGTGTGTCGGCAGGGAGTGTGGCCGCCGGGAGTGTGTCAGCAAGGAATGTGTTGGCAGGGAGTGTGTCAGCAGGAAGTGTATCAGCAGGAAGTGTGTCACCAAGGAGTGTGTCTGCAGGGAATGTGTTGGCAGGGAGTGTGTCAGCAGGGAGTGTGTCAGCAGGGAGTGTGTCGGCAGGGAGTGTGTCAACAGGGAGTGTGTCAGCAGGGAGTGTGTCGGCAGGGAGTGTGTCTGCAGGGAGTGTGTCAGCGAGTGTGTCAGCATTGAGTGTGTCAGCAGGAAGTGTGTCGGCATGAAGTGTGTCGGCAGGAAGTCCATCGGCAGGGATTGTGTCAGCAGGGAGTGTGTCGACAGGGAGTGTGCCAGCAGGGAGTGGGTCGGGAGTGTGTCGGCAGGGAGTGTGTCGGCAGAGAGTGTGTCCGCTGAGAGTGTGTCCGCAGCGAGTGTGTCAGCAGGGAGTGTGTCGGCAGGGAGTGTGTCGACAGGAAGTGTGTGGGCAGGGAGTGTGTCGGGAGGGAGTGTGTCAGCAGGGAGTGTGTCGGCAGGAAGTGTGTCACCAAGGAGTGTGTCAGCAGGGAGTGTGTAAGTAGGGAGTGTGTCGGCAGAGAGTGTATCAGCAGAGAGTGTGTGGGCAGGGAGTTTGTGCAGGGAGTGTGTCGGCAGGAAGTGTGTCAGCAGGGAGTGTGTCGGCAGGAAGTGTGTCAGCAGGGAGTGTGTCGGCAGGGTGTGTGTCAGCGAGTGTGTCAGCAGGGAGTGGGTCGGGTGTGTGTCAGCAGGGAGTGTGTCGGCTGAGAGTGTGTCGGCTGAGAGTGTGTCAGCAGGGAGTGTGTGGGCAGGGAGTGTGTCGGGAGGGAGTGTGTCAGCCGGGAGTGTGTCGGCAGGAAGTGTGTCGGCAGGAAGTGTGTCACCAAGGAGTGTGTCGGGAGGGAATGTGTCAGCAGGGAGTGTGTCAGCGAGTGTGTCAACATTGAGTGTGTCGGCAGGAAGTGTGTCGGCAGGGAGTGTGTCGACAGGGAGTGTGCCAGCAGGGAGTGGGTCGGGAGTGTGTCAGCAGGGAGTGTTTTGGCAGGGAGTGTGTCCGCAGGGAGTGTGTCAGCGAGTGTGTCAGCAGGGAGTGTGTCGGCAGGGAGTGTGTCGACAGGAAGTGTGTGGGCAGGGAGTGTGTTGGGAGGGAGTGTGTCAGCAGGGAGTGTGTCAGCGAGTGTGTCAGCAGGGAGTGTGTCAGCAGGAAGTGTGTCGGCAGGAAGTGTATCAGCAGGAAGTGTGTCACCAAGGAGTGTGTCAGCAGGGAGTGTGTCAGCAGGGAATGTGTCGGCAGGGAGTGTGTCGGCAGGGAGTGTGTCGGAAGGGAATGTGTCAGCAGGGAGTGTGTCAGCGAGTATGTCAGCAGGGAGTGTGTCAGCAGGGAGTGTGTCAGCAGGGAGTATGTCAGCAGGGAGTGTGTCGGCAGGGAGTGTGTCGGCAGGAGGTGTGTCACCAAGGAGTGCGTCGGGAGGGAATGTGTCAGCAGGGAGTGTGTCGGGAGGGAGTGTGTCGGAGGGAGTGTGCCAGCAGGGAGTGTTTTGGCAGGGAGTGTGTCGGCTGAGAGTGTGTCCGCAGGGAGTGTGTCAGCGAGTGTGTCAGCAGGGAGTGGGTCGGCAGGGAGTGTGTCGACAGGAAGTGTGTGGGCAGGGAGTGTGTTGGGAGGGAGTGTGTCAGCAGGGAGTGTGTCAGCGAGTGTGTCAGCAGGGAGTGTGTCAGCAGGAAGTGTGTCAGCAGGAAGTGTATCAGCAGGAAGTGTGTCACCAAGGAGTGTGTCAGCAGGGAGTGTGTCAGCAGGGAATGTGTCGGCAGGGAGTGTGTCGGAAGGGAATGTGTCAGCAGGGAGTGTGTCAGCGAGTGTGTCAGCAGGGAGTGTGTCGGGAGGGAGTGTGTCGGCAGGGAGTGTGTCAGCAGAGAGTGTGTGGGCAGGGAGTGTGTTTGCAGGGAGTGTGTCGGCAAGAAGTCTGCAGGGAGTGTGTCAGTAGGGAGTGTGTCGGCAGGGAGTGTGTCGGCAGGGAGTGTGTCAGCAGAGAGTGTGTGGGCAGGGAGTGTGTCAGCAGAGAGTGTGTCGGCAGGGAGTGTGTCAGCGAGTGTGTCGGCAGGGAGTGTGTCGGCAGGGAGTGTGTCTGCAGGGAGTGTGTCTGCAGGGAGTGTGTCGGAAGGGAGTGTGTCGGCAGGAAGTGTGTCGGCAGAGAGTGTGTCAGCAGGGTGTGTGTCAGTAGGGAGTGTGTCGGCAGAGAGTGTGTCAGCAGGGAGTGTGTCGGCAGGAAGTGTGTCGGCAGGAAGTGTGTCAACGAGTGCGTCAGCAGGGAGTGTGTCGGCAGAGAGTGTGTCAGCAGGGTGTGTGTCAGTAGGGAGTGTGTCGGCAGAGAGTGTGTCAGCAGGGAGTGTGTCGGCAGGAAGTGTGTCGGCAGGAAGTGTGTCGGCAGGGATTGTGGGCAGGGAGTGTGTCAGAAGGGAGTGTGTCGGCAGGGAGTGTGTCAGAGAGTGTGTCAGAAGGGAGTGTGTCAGAAGGGAATGTGTCAGCAGGGAGTGTGTCAGCGAGTGTGTCTGCAGGGAGTGTGTCAGCAGGGAGTGTGTCAGCGAGTGTGTCAGCAGGGAGTGTGTCGGCAGGGAGTGTGTTGGCAGGGAGTGTGTCAGCAGGGAGTGTGTCGGAAGGGAGTGTGTCAGCAGGGAGTGTGTCGGAGGGAGTGTGAGAAGGGAGTGTGTCAGAAGGGAGTGTGTCAGCAGGGAGTGTGTCGGCAGGGAGTGTGTCATCAGGGAGTGTGTCAGCAGAGAGTGTGTCAGCAGGGAGTGTGTCAGCAGGGGGTGTGTCGGCAGGAAGTATGTCGGCAGGGAGTGTATCAGCAGGGAGTGTGTGGGCTGGGAGTTTGGGCAGGGAGTGTGTCGGCAGGAAGTGTGTCGGCAGGGAGTGTGTCGGCAGGGAGTGTGTCAGCAGGGTGTGTGTCGGCAGGAAGTGTGTCACCAAGAAGTGTGTCAGGAGGGAATGTGTCAGCAGGGAGTGTGTCAGTAGGGAGTGTGTCGGAGGGAGTGTCGGCAGAGAATGTGTCAGCAGGGAGTGTGTCAGCAGGGAGTGTGTCGGCAGGGAGTGTGTCATTAGGGAGTGTGTCGGCAGGGAGTGTGTCAGGGAGTGTGTCAGCGAGTGTGTCAGCAGGGAGTGTGTCGTCAGGACGTGTGTCGGCAGGGAGTGTGTCAGCAGGGAGTGTGTCAGGGAGTGTATCAGCGAGTGTGTCAGCAGGGAGTGTGTCGTCAGGAAGTGTGTCAGCAGGGAGTGTTTCGGCAGGGAGTGTGTCGGCAGGGAGTGTTTCGGCAGGGAGTGTGTCAGCAGGGAGTGGGTCGGGAGTGTGTCAGCAGGGAGTGTGTCAGCAGGGAGTGTGGCCGCAGGGAGTGTGTCAGCGAGTGTGTCAGCAGGGAGTGTGTCAGCAGGAAGTGTGTCGGCAGGGAGTGTGGCCGCAGGGAGTGTGTCAGCGAGTGTGTCAGCAGGAAGTGTGTGGGCAGGGAGTGTGTCGGAAGGGAATGTGTCAGCAGGGAGTGTGTCAGCGAGTGTGTCAGCAGGAAGTGTGTCAGCAGGGAGTGTGTCAGCAGGGACTGTGTTGGCAGGGAGTGTGTCAGCAGGAAGTGTGTCACCAAGGAGTGTGTCAGCAGGGAGTGTGTCAGCAGGGTGTGTGTCAGTAGGGAGTGTGTGGGCAGGGAGTTTGTGCAGGGATTGTATCGGCAGGAAGTGTGTCAGCAGGCAGTGTGTCGGCAGGGAATGTGTCGGGAGGGAATGTGTCAGCAGGGAGTGTGTCAGCGAGTGTGTCAGCAGGGAGCGGGTCGGGTGTGTGTCAGCAGGGAGTGTGTCAGCAGGGAGTGTGTTGGCAGGGCGTGTGTCGGCAGGAAGTGTGTCAGCGAGTGTGTCAGCAGAGAGTGTGTCAGCAGGGTGTGTGTCAGTAGGGAGTGTGTCGGCAGAGAGTGTGTCAGCAGGGAGTGTGTCAGCAGGGAGTGTGTCGGCAGGGAGTTTCAGGAGGGAGTGTGTCAGCGAGTGTGTCAGCAGGGAGTGTGTCAGCGAGTGTGTCAGCAGGGAGTGTGTCGGAGGGAGTGTGTCGGCAGGGAGTGTGTCAGCGAGTGTGTCAGCAGGGAGTGTGTCTGCAGGGAGTGTGTCAGCAGGGAGTGTGTCAGCAGGGAGTGTGTCGGAGGGAGTGTGTCGGCAGGGAGTGTGTCAGCGAGTGTGTCAGCAGAGAGTGTGTCGGCAGGGAGTGTGTCAGCAGGGAGTGTGTCGGAGGGAGTGTGTCGGCAGTGAGTGTGTCAGCGAGTGTGTCAGCAGGGAGTGTGTCTGCAGGGAGTGTGTCTGCAGGGAGTGTCAGCAGAGAGTGTGTCGGCAGGGAGTGTGTCAGCGAGTGTGTCAGCGAGTGTGTCAGCAGGGAGTGTGTCGGCAGGGAGTTTCAGGAGGGACTGTGTCAGCGAGTGTGTCAGCAGGGAGTGTGTCAGCAGGGAGTGTGTCAGCAGGGAGTATGTCGGAGGGAGTGTGTCGGCAGGGAGTGTGTCAGCGAGTGTGTCAGCAGGGAGTGTGTCGGCAGTGTGTGTGTCCGCAGGGAGTGTGTCAGCGAGTGTGTCAGCAGGGAGTGTGTCAGCGAGTGTGTCAGCAGGGAGTGTGTCTGCAGGGAGTGTGTCTGCAGGGAGTGTCAGCAGAGAGTGTGTCGGCAGGGAGTGTGTCGGCAGGGAGTGTGTCAGCGAGTGTGTCAGCAGGGAGTGTGTCAGCAGGGAGTGTGTCTGCAGGGAGTGTGTCTGCAGGGAGTGTTTCGGCAGGGAGTGTGTCGGCAGGGAGTGTGTCAGCGAGTGTGTCCGCAGGGAGTGTGTCAGCAGGGAGTGTGTCAGAGAGTGTGTCGGCAGGGAGTGTGTCAGCGAGTGTGTCAGCAGGGAGTGTGTCGGCAGTGTGTGTGTCCGCAGGGAGTGTGTCAGCAGGGAGTGTGTCAGCGAGTGTGTCCGCAGGGAGTGTGTCAGCAGGGCGTATGTCGTCAGTGTAATAAACATTCAGATTAATGGTGTGAGGGCCTTCAGTGGTCAAGAGCAACTGAGGGCAGATGCTGCAGGCAGTCGTGAGGGGAGAGCAGGAGCCTTGGTGGATCCGGAATACAGTAACAAAGGGAGTGTGCGTGCGAGATGTTGGATAGAAGATGGTTTTACTTCTGCTGACAGAATGGGGAAGGGTATTGAGCCTCCTCCTCCATGCAGCTGATCATTCATAGAATCCCTGCAAAGTAGAAAGAGGCCATTTGGCCCATCGAGTGCGCAGATACACCGCACCCAGACCCACGTCCCACTCTATTTGTAACTCCACATTTACCACAGCCAATCATCTCACCTACACATCCCCTGAACACTACAGGATAACTTACTGTGACCAGTCCACCCAACCTGCTGCCTCACAGCACCAGGAACCTGGAGTCAATTCCAGCTTCGGGCAACTATCTGTGTGGAGTGTGTACATTGTCCCCACATCTGTGTGGGTTTTCTCCCACAGTCCAGAGATGTGCAGGTTAGGTGGAATGGCCATGGGAAATTCCCCATTGTGGATAGGTGGGTTAGCCATGGGAAATGCAGGATTACAGGGATGGAATGGGTCTAGGTGGGATGCTATTGCGAGGGTTGGTGTATGCTCAAAGGACTGAATGGCCTGCTTCCACACTATAGGGATTCCATGACATTGGGCCTCCTGAACCAAAAGGAATGTTCGCTGCTGGTTGTCTGACCAAAGGGCAAGAACCCCAATGACCCAAAAAAAAATCCATATTCCCACATCAATGTGACAGAAAAGATTGTTTTTTGAAAAATTTCTAATTTAAAAGTTGAAAACGTTGTGAACAAGAGCCAGAGGGGAAGTGCTTTCTGAGAGGTCTCCATGAAGATGATGAATTGTGTCTGTCTTCACTAGGTTACAGCTGTACCTGAACAACAGATGCTGCTGGCCATTCTCCCTGGTTTACCAACTGCAGCAGAACTCTACATCCTTCCACACCGAGGTCCTGCAGAAGAGAAACTAAACCATTTGGATTTAGATGAGGTAAGTCACAGTTTGTTCAGGGAAAGTTCTGTTTTTTTCACAGATCAGCAAAGGGATACCCTGAGGGCAATAATGTGTGTTCCCATCCCAGCTGATGGTACAGCTAGGCAAGTCAGACACCAGAATGAAACCTGGCTTGATGGATTTTATTTTCCTTATTTTCAGTTGGTAAACATGATGGGTCAGTCACTGAGACTGACTGACACGAGACTGCAGAATTACTTTAACAACAGAAGTCTAAGATTCGAATGAAGGAATAAATAAAATATATACAATGATTAGAATGATTGCTATAATCTTTAGCAAATAAAGTTTCAACGTTGTTCCAAACACTCATGTTCCGAGAACCTATCCCCTCCACCCAAAATACCTCAACTCTTCAGGTTTGAATTAACTTCCTCCTCCCCCCATCATATCTCGATTTTTTCGTTGTGTATAACTGACTACCATCACTTGGCCATGGACCATAGAGACAATTCAATGAGTCCTTCGCAAATCTGCCAACATGAGCTTCTCCATAAACCTAAACTTTATCAGTTTTAATAACCTAATCAAACCCTCCTGATTTGAAAGTTTCACAAAGTATTCTTCTTCTTCAGTAATTTATTACATTAACTGCTCTGAATCCTTCTTCTGAGAGAGAAACTAAACTTGCTTTTGAACTCAAAACTGATGTTTTCTAAACAGAACTGAAAAAAAAAGCTGCTTCTGAGGTTTTTTTTTAACTTGCTCATCTTATATTCTTCTGAACTGGAAGCAGAGCTGAAAGTCTGACATGTTTAACCTATCTGTCATAATCATAGTATGTTGGAAAAAGACAGTATAACCATCTTTTGATTCACAATTCAGGGGTTTCTCAGTCACCTGCTCTGTGACACATACTCAACTAGCTCTCACTTCCAGAAGGACTCTTTTTTAAACAAAATGGTTCACAGAAGTAACCAGAACCCATATGTCACTATTTTAAAATCCAAACTCCACAAACAATATGAACACTCATTAAAATTGCAGACTTTTGATTAGGTTTGTTTTATAGTCCAAAAATAGGCCTTGGGGCAAGAGCTATTTGGCACCTTCATATCACTCAGCATTTGTGTCAAAGTGCTCAATGAATTCAAAAATGTAATAAGCAAAACCTCTTTACCAATGCAGTTTCACATTATTTCCAATAATTCAGAGCACTTGAACATGGGAACCTGGTTATGGAGTTATCTGTAAGATTTAGAATAGAACAAGCAGTCAAAAAACTTTCAGACACAGCATTGAGACTGAGTGATGCATTACCTGAGATGATAGAAAAGAGGTTATTTCAGTGCTTAAGAATAGATTAGACAGTTGATTGAAAGGCAGAAAAAGGAAGGATTGTGGGATCACAATGGACGCATTGGCTTGGAACTGCTTAATGACAAAAGGAGAGGCTATGCTGCGCAAGCTGAGTGTAAAATTATAGAGATATTGACAGCTGGTGGATGGGAAAAATACTCAGGCAAATGGCAGAGCAGTAGATGTGATCTATATGGACTTCAGTAAGGTGTTCGACAATGTTCCCCATGGTAGACTGCTGAGCAAGGTTAGATCTCATGGAATACAGGGAGAACTAGCCATTTGGATACAGAACTGGCTCAAAGGTAGAAGACAGAGAGTGGTGGTGGAGGGTTGTTTTTCAGACTGGAGGCCTGTGACCAGTGGAGTGCCACAAGGATCGGTGCTGGGTCCACTACTTTTTGTCATTTACATAAATGATTTGGATGCGAGCATAAGAGGTACAGTTAGTCAGTTTGCAGATGACACCAAAATCGGAGGTGTAGTGGACAGCGAAGAGAGTTACCTCAGTTTACAATGGGATCTTGATCAGATGGGCCAATGGGCTGAGAAGTGGCAGATGGAGTTTAATTCAGATAAGTGTGAGGTGCTGCATTTTGGGAAAGCAAATCTTATTAGCAGGACTTATACACTTAATGGTAAGGTCCTAGAGAATGTTGCTGAACAAAGAGACCTTGGAGTGCAGGTTCATTGCTCCTTGAAAGTGGAGTCGCAGACAGATAGGATAGTGAAGAAGGCATTTGGTATGCTTTCTTTTATTGGTCAGAATATTGAGTACAGGAGTTGGGAGGTCATGTTTCAGTTCTTGGTTAGGCCACAGTTGGAATATTGCATGCAATCCTGGTCTCCTTCCTATCGTAAATATGTTGTGAATCTTTGAAAAGGTTGAGAAAAGATTTGCAAGGATGTTGCCAGGGTTGGAGGATTTGAGCTACAGGGAGAGGCTGAACAGACTGGGGCTGTTTTCCCTGGAGCATCGGAGGCTGAGGGGTGACCTTATAGAGGTTTACAAAATCATGAGGAGCACGGATAAGATAAATAGACAAAGTCTTTTCCCTGGGTCGGGGAGTCGGGTGAGAAGGTAAAGATATAAAAGACACCTAAGGGGCAACTTTTTCACACAGAGGGTGGTGCGTGTATGGAATGAGCTGCCAGAGGATGTGGTGGAGGCTGGTACAATTACAACATTTAAGAGGCATTTGGATGGGTATGTGAATAGGAAGGGTTTGGAGGGATTTGGGCCGTGCTGGCAAGTGGGACTAGGGATATCTGGTTGGCATGGATGGGTTGGACCATAGGGTCTGTCTCCATGCGGTACACCTCTATGACTCTATGACTGTAAATGTAAGGTTGTAACTTTACATCTCAAGAAGGATAAAATAGGGTATTTTGTAAATTGCTGTAATCTAGAAACAATAGAGATGCGAAGGTACTTGGGGCTCCAAGTACGTAGATCATTAAAATCTAAACAGTTTCTCCTTATGTGGAGGTCTTTGCTGAAAGTCCCAATCAGCTGCTTGACCAATCATCACTGTGAAATGTGACCTGATTTGTTTCTCTCACACATCCGGCCATGGGCAGATCACCAATGTGGGAATCAGGTCTACAAAACAGGGGCACAGTGATGTATGGTGATATCACTGGCCTGGTAATCCAGAACTCTGGCCTCTTGTCCGAGGCACCTGGGCTTGACCCCCACCCAGAACAGATGGTGAAACTTGAATTCAATAAAAATCTGTAATTGACTTAGTCAGAACGGTGACCGCTGTCAATTGTTAAAAACCCAACAGTAATGTCTTTTAGAAAAGGAAATCTGCTGACCTTACTTGATCTGGCCTGCATGAGACTCTAGATTCACAGCAGTGTGGTTAACTCATAACTGCCCTTTGCAATGGCCCAGAACCTCTCAGATTAAGGGGCAGTTAGGGATTGGCAATGAATATTGGCCCAGCCAGCACACCAATATCCCATGAACAAAGAAAACCAGAACTGTATCTCATTGAAACCATGAAACAACACTCACTTTCTTTCAGTCAATGATGCCCAAACAACAGAGCTGAGGAATACCGCAGAAAAGCTGAACGCCTGACCATGTTAACATGAAACAAGCATTCGAGAATTCTAAAACCTACAAGAGCTGGTGAACTAAAAGTTCAGCTGTTTGCAGTTAAGCAGCAGTTTCAGGTCTCAGAGAAGGATTCACGTGTTAGAAATGCTGCAACAAAAAAACAATCTATGTACTGCAGGGACAGACTACATGAAAAGCACACATCATCTAAAGAAATTACAAGAACATCAAACGAAAATATTGGCTGCAGAACTACAATGTGAGGAGTACTGGCACCATCCAACCTTCCTATAATTACCAAAGCTCTTACAGAGGCAATGCCTGATGCGAAAGGTGAGTTTTGTCACAAGTCTACAGATCAGAGTACAACGCAGGACTTCCATATAAATCCCAATCCTGATGTTTTGGACTAGTGCAGGGCTGGAGGGATCTTCTTTGAGCTGTAGACCACTTTTAGAATATTTTTTTCACTTGTGGGATGTGGGTGTCGCCGGTTGGGCCCAGCATTGATTGCCCGTCCCTGGTTGCCCCTTGAGAAGGTGGGGGTGAGCTGCGTTCTTAAACCACCACAGTCCACCTGCTGTGGGTTGACCCACAATGCCTTTAGGGTGGAAATTCCAGGATTTTCACCCAGTGACTCTGAAGGAATGACGATATATTTCCAAGTCCGGATTGTGGGTGGCTTGGAGGGGAACTTACAGGGAGTGGCATTCCCATGTATCTGCTGCCCTTGTCCTTCGGGATGGAAGTAGTCATGGGTTTGGAAGGTGCTGTCTGAGGATCTTTGGTGAATTTCCGCAGTGCATCTTGTTGATGGTACACACTGCTGCGACTGAGTGTTGCTGGTGGGGGGAGTGGATGTTTGTGGATATGCCAATCAATTGGGCTGCTTTGTCCTGGATGGTGTCAAGCTTCTTGAGTGTTGTCAGAGCTGCACCCATCCAGGTAAGAGGGGGGTATTCCACCACAATCCTGACTTGTGCCTTGTAGATGGTGGACAGGCCTTGGGGAGTCAGGAAGCGAGTTATAGAACATAGAACATAGAACAATACAGCACAGAACAGGCCCTTCGGCCCACGATGTTGTGCCGAACTTCTAACCTAGATTAAGAACCCATCCATGTACCTATCCAAATGCCGCTTAAAGGTCGCCAATGATTCTGACTCTACCACTCCCACGGGCAGCGCATTCCATGCCCCCACCACTCTCTGGGTAAAGAACCCACCCCTGACATCTCCCCTATATCTTCCACCCTTCACCTTAAATTTATGTCCCCTTGTAACACTCTGTTGTACCCAGGGAAAAAGTTTCTGATTGTCTACTCTATCTATTCCCCTGATCATCTTATAAACCTCTATCAAGTCACCCCTCATCCTTCGCCGTTCCAACGAGAAAAGGCCGAGAACTCTCAACCTATCCTCGTACGACCTACTCTCCATTCCAGGCAACATCCTGGTAAATCTTCTCTACACCCTCTCCAAAGCTTCCACATCTTTCCTAAAGTGAGGCAACCAGAACTGCACACAGTACTCCAAATGTGGCCTAACCAAAGTCCTGTACAGCTGCAACATCACTTCACGACTCTTGAATTCAATCTAATGCTAATGAACGATAATACTCCATAGGCCTTCTTACAAACTCTCTCCACCTGAGTGGCAACCTTCAAAGATCTATGTACATAGACCCCAAGATCCCTCTGTTCCTCCACCTGACTAAGAACCCTACCATTAACCCTGTATTCCGCATTCTTATTTGTTCTTCCGAAATGGACAACCTCACACTTGGCAGGGTTGAACTCCATCTGCCACTCCTCAGCCCAGCTCTGCATCATATCTAAGTCCCTCTGCAGCCGACAACAGCCCTCCTCACTGTCCACAACTCCACCTATCTTCGTATCATCTGCAAATTTACTGACCCACCCTTCGACTCCCTCATCTAAGTCATTAATAAAAATTACAAACAGCAGAGGACCCAGAACTGAACCCTGCGGAACTCCACTTGTAACTGGGCTCCAGGCTGAATATTTACCATCTACCACCACTCTCTGCCTTCGACCGGTTAGCCAGTTTTCTATCCAATTGGCCAAATTTCCCTCTATCCCATGCCTCCTGACTTTCCGCATAAGCCTACCATGGGGAACCTTATCAAATGCCTTACTAAAATCCATGTACACTACATCCACTGCTCTACCCTCATCCACATGCTTGGTCACCTCCTCGAAGAATTCAATAAGACTTGTAAGGCAAGACCTACCCTTCACAAATCCGTGCTGGCTGTCCCTAATCAAGCAGTGTCTTTCCAGATACTCGTAAATCCTATCCCTCAGTACCCTTTCCATTACTTTGCCTACCACAGAAGTAAGACTAACTGGCCTGTAATTCCCGGGGTTATCTCTATTCCCTTTTTTGAACAGGGGCACAACATTCGCTACTCTCCAGTCCCCTGGTACCACCCCCGTTGCCAGTGAAGACGAGAAGATCAATGCCAACGGTACTGCAATTTCCTCTCTTGCTTCCCACATAATCCTAGGATATATCCCGTCAGGCCCGGGGGACTTGTCTATCCTCAAGTTGTTCAAAATGTCCAACACATCTTCCTTCCTAACAGGTATTTCTTCTAGCTTAACAGTCCGTTTCACACTCTCCTCTTCAACAATACGGTCCCTCTCGTTCGTAAATACTGAAGAAAAGTACTTGTTCAAGACCTCTCCTATCTCTTCCGACTCAATACACAGTCTCCCACTACTGTCCTTGATCGGACCTACCCTCGTTCTCGTCATTCTCAGGTTTCTCACATACGCATAAAATGCCTTGGGGTTATCCTTGATCCTATCCGCCAAGGATTTTTCATGCCCTCTCTTAGCTCTCCTAATCCCTTTCTTCAGGTCCCTTCTGGCTATCCTGTATCCCTCCACTGCTCTGTCTGAACCCTGTTTCCTCAACCTTATGTAAGCCTCCTTCTTCCTCTTTACTAGACATTCAACCTCCCTCGTCAACCAAGGCTCCCTCACACGACCATTTCTTTCCTGCCTGATAGGTACATACATATCAAGGACATGTCGTATCTGTTCCTTGAAAAAGTTCCACATTTCCACCACATCCTTCCCTGACAGCCTATGCTCCCAACATATGCTCCTCAAATCCATGTTCCTAGTTTCTGACCTGCTCGAATAGCCACTGTGATTATGTGGCGAGCCCAGTGAATTTCTGATCAATGGTAATTCTGTGGGAGATTCAATGATCATAACATCACTGTATGTCAAGGGGTAGTGATTAGAAACTGTCTCATTGGAGATGGTCATCGGTTGGCACTTGTGTGGAGCAAATGTTACTTGCCACTTGTCAGCCCAAGTCTGGATATTGTCCAGATCTTGTTGTACTTGAACACTGAGGATGGAGAGGAGACTGATGAGGCAGGAATTGGCAGGATTGGATTTGTCCTGCTTTTTGTGTACAGGACATACCTGGGCAATTTTCCACATTGTTGGGTAGATGCCAGTGTTGTAACTGTACTGGAACAGCCTGGCGAAGGGAGAGGCAAGTTCTGGAGCAGAAGTCTTCAGTACTATTTCCGGAATGTTGTCAGGGTCTGCAGCCTTTGCAGTATCCAGTGTTTCCGACTGTTTCTTGATATCACGTGGAGTGAATCGAATTGGCTGAAGACTCTTGTTTTTAATGTTGGGGACCACTGGAGGAGGGTGAAGTGGATCATTTACTCGGCACTTCTGGCTGCAGATTGCTATGATTCTTTCAGCGTTCTCTCTTGCCCTGATGTGCTGCGCTCTTGCATCATTGAGGATAGGGATAATTGTGGAGACCCATCCTCCAGTGAGTTGTTAAATTGTCCACCACCATTCACGACTGGACGTGGGAGGACTGCAGAGCTTAGGTCTGATCTGTTTTTGTGGGATCGCTGGGCTCTGTCTGTCACTTGCTGCTTATACTGTTTGGCATGCAAATAGTCCTGGTTGGTGGCTACACCAGGTTGATATCTCATTTTCAGGTGTGCCTGGTGCTGCTCCTGGCATACCCTCGTGTGCTCGTGTGCAGATTGATCCCCTGGTTTGATGATAAAGGTTGAGTGGGGGTTATGCCGGGCCATGAGGTTACAGATTGTGCTGGAGTATAATTCTGCTGCTGTTGGTGGCACACAATGCCTCGTGGATGTCCAGTTGCTAAATCTGTTCAAAGGCTGTCTCATTCAGCACAGTGATAGTGTCACAATGGAGGGTATTCTCAATGTGAAGGTGGAACTTCATCTCCACAAGGACTGTGCGGTGGTCACTCTTACTGATACTGTCATGGACAGATACATCTGCAGCTGGCAGAGTGGTAACAAAGAGGTCAAGTATATTATTCTCTCTTGTTGGTTCACTCACCACCTGCCTCAGACTCAGACTAACAGCGATGTCCATTAAGACCCGACCAGCTCCATCAGCCGTGCTGCTGCTGAGCCACCCTTGGTGATGGACATTGAAATCTCCCACCCAGAGGAGACTCTGTGCACTTACCACCCAAAATGCTTCTTCTGAGTTTTGTTCAACATGGATGAGCATCAATTCATCATCTGCTGGAGGATGGTACATGGTAATTAGCTGGATGCTTTTTTGTCCATTTTTAACCTGTTACCATGAGAATTCATGGGGTCCAAAGTCAATGTTGAGGACTCCCAGGGCAACTCCCTCCTGACCGTCTCCCACTGTGCCACCAACTCTGTCCTGCCAGTGGGACAGGAATATCCAGGGGATGGTGATGGTGGCATCTGGGACATTGTCTGCAAGGTATGATTCTGTGAGTATGACTATGTCTGGCTGCTGCTTGACAAGTCTGTGGAGACAGCTCCCCCAGTGTTGACACTAGTCCCCAGATGTTAGGGAGGAGGACTCTGCAGGGTCAACAGAGTTGTTTCTGCCATTGTATTTTCCAGTGCTTAGGTCGATGCAAGATGGATCTGGTTACTTTCATTTTTTTGTTGAGACTTTGTCGCAAATTGATGGATCTGAGTGGCTTACTAAGCCCTTTCAAAAGGCAGTTGAGAGTCAACCCCATTGCTGTGGGTCTGGCGTCACATATAGGCCAGACCAGGTGAGGATAGCTGATTTCCTTCCCGAAAGGGCATTAGAGACCCAGTTGAATTTTTCCAACAATCAACAATGGCTTCACAGCCCTCATTAGAGTCCCAAATTCCAGATTTTCTTTTATTGAATTCAAATTCCACCAACTGCCATGGCAGATTCGAACCTGTGTCCCCAGAGCATTAATTGAGTTTCTGGATTAACAGTCTAGCACTAACACCACTCAGCCATCACCTTCCCCTCTATGACTCTAGCATCCTCCAAGAGAATAGTGAACGTTTTTGGAAATTGGCACCGATGGTAAAAGGGACTTGGAAGGGAGCATAAGCAACATGGAGTCGGAACTGCTTTAAATAGCTCATGAGGTTAACAGTTGGTGGGAAAAGTGAGCTTGAGCAGCTTTAGTATCTCAGGCAGCATCTGAGGAGCAGGAGAGTCAACATTTCGAGCATAAGCTCTTCGTCAAGATCTCCATCCTGACCGGCCGTGTTTTCCCAGCACCACACTCTTGGGACTCTGATCTTCAGCATCTACACTCCTCACTTTCTCCCAGTTTTAGTATCTGTGCAGCAATTTAATAGCTAGACAGCGTTATCAGATATGATGACATCAGGTGCCAATGGACTCTGATCTAATGAAAGGCAGCTCCAGTGAAGCCTGTTCTACCTTGCTTCTGTGTTTCCATTTACCATCTGTCACTTCACAGAATCATCTTGTGACTTTTAGACAGAGGGTTACTCTTAACTTAAACAGTGGCTCACTGGTTAGCACTGCTGCCTCACAGCACCAGGGGCTAGGGTTCGATTCCACCCTCAGGCAACTCTCTGTGTGGAGTTTGTACATTCTCTCTGTGTCTGCGTGCGTTTCCTCCGGGTGCTCCAGTTTCCTCCCACAGTCCCAAGATGTGCAGGTTAGGGTTGATTGGCCATGGGAAATCACCCATAGTGTTCAGGGATGTGTAGGCTAGGTGGGTTAGCTGTGGGAATGTAGACTTAAAGGGATAGGGTAGGGGGGTGGTTGAGTCTGGGTGGGATACTGTTTGGAGGGTTGGTGTAGACCCGATGGGCCGAATGGCCTGCTTCCACATTTCTATGGGATTCTATGATCATTACAGAATTAACCACATTCAGATTAATATTGGTGCTGAGGGAATACCCTGAGGGGCTCTATGACAGGTTATTGTAAGCCTGTTGATAGAGATTGGTTTCTGCTGGTGAACAACCAACAGGGTGACAGCTTGCTCTTCATATGGAGCATTCCATATGTTCATATTTTTCTGGTTTCCCAGCGACAGTGCTATTCCCTCTGATGACAGCACATCTCTCTGAAAATGACCATGACACAAAAACTATTTTCATAGCATTGAAAATGTAGATCTGGGAACATCATTTTTATTGCATTTATATTTCAATTTGTCAATTAATTGAATTAAATAACAATTCTCCCCCTCAAATCCAACTGATAATATTCCAAGCATAATATTTATTGAATATGAATTATAGATCTTTTGGAGAAAATGCATTATTTACAAATGTTAATTTGATCTAAAATGTAAATATATCTTTTTTTTAAAAGAAACCTCCTCTAACAAGCACTTGGGTATGAAACTCAGAGATGAAGCAAACAATGGAATTATAACTGTTAAAAATAATCATTTTACCTAATTTAAACATTCAGATTACATTTGTTTGATCTGTAAAACATATCTTGAATTTCCTAAAAGGTTGTTTAATTAAATATTTTAAAAATAATTAAATAAAATTTATTTAAAACAATTTACATGTGACAATTAGGCTATTAATAAAACAGACTTTGCCACATGAAACACGACATATTCAGGTTTTATTACATTTAGCTTAAATGAGGTGCTCAAGAATATTTTTTACAATGATTTTATTTAAATTGATACTTTAGTTTTACATAATGTAATATGCCTTTTCGATATTATTGTGAAACAGGATGAACCCTACTCAAATATCTATAACATAGTAAATTATTGCATTATTAGTCTGTTTGTTCAACTGATAACTGTCAATGAAAATCTGATCCAAAAAAACTGATGAGTTTGCCAATTAATAATGAGCAAAATTGTTCTTGATTTTCTGCAACTTCTGATGAATATACATTTGAGTGCATGAGTGTCTCGAAATAGGCTTGGGACCTGGGAAAGAAATGCCAGTTCATAATGTGATTCCTTCCACCTATTCATACACTCGCTATAACTCTTTTTCATTGCAAATTATCTAGCTTGTATACATTTATGCTGTCTGCTTCAATGCCCTTTCCTGGTCATTCATTTCAAAAAATACATGCAGTGTATGTTTGGTATTGCAGGAAACATGTTCAGCACTGTTACAAATCAACAGTACACAACGACAGCTAAAAGGCTTTATTTATTTAATCTATTCTAATCCATTTCATATGGGAGCCCATTAACTATCTCAATAATGAACTATTGAGCTGAATGAGTTAGTATTCTTGACAAGTTTGAGTGCAGGTGTTAAGACTGTGGCGCTGGAAAAGCACAACAAGTCAGGCAGCATCCAAGGAGCAGGAAAATCGACATTTCGGGCAAAAGCCCTTCATCCGGAATTTGAGAGTAATGCTAACCAACTGACTGCTGAAATAGGCACAAGCAGAAATTTCTGGAAAAGCACAGCAGGTCTGGCAGCATCTATGGAGAGAAGTCAAAGTTTCAGGTCCTGTGACCCTTCCTCAGAACTGTTTGTAGCTGGAGAAAGGTTGCCCAAGTTGTGTTTGGGGAGGGTAGAGGAGTCTACAATGGATGGAGAATGAGTCCAGACAGGAAGAGCAACACTTAAACAGACAAAGCAATCGACACCTTGATTCTACAGCCTCACACCGTACTTCCTATAAAGATTCATTCCATTCTTCCAGTTCTTCTGTCTCCATTGCATCTGTTCCAATGATGGAAGCTTCAATAAGGGGGTCTCCAAAATGTCCACCTTCTTCCTCAGCTGCGAATTCCCTGGCACTGTAATTGACAGGGCCCTCAGCCAGGTCTGACCCTTCTCCCACACCTCTGCCCTTGCCCCCTCCGTTACCTCCCACAACAGCAATGAGATCCCCCTTGTCCTTACCCATCTTCCTCATCTTCCACCTAGGAACCCTCCAACCACAAGGGATGAACTCAGATTTCTCCAGTTTCCTCATTTCCCCTCCCCCCCACCTTGTCTCAATCAAATCCCTCGAACTCAGCACCACCTTCCTAACCTGCAATCTTCTTCCTGACCTCTCCGCCCCCACCCCCACTCCGGCCTATCACCCTCACCTTGACCTCCTTCCACCTATCGCATTTCCAACGCCCCTCCCCCAAGTCCCTCCTCCCTACCTTTTATCTGAGCCTGCTGGACACACTTTCCTCATTCCTGAAGAAGGGCTCATGCCCGAAATGTCGATTCTCCTGCTCCTTGGATGCTGCCTGACCTGCTGCGCTTTTCCAGCAACACGTTTTCAGCCCTTACCTATCATCCCACCAGCATCCACATTCAGAGGGTCATTAGCCACCAATCCTACCACACTCAGCAGGATCTCACCATCAGACAATATTCCCCTCCCTTTCCCTGTCAACTTTCCGCAGGAACCATTCTTTCCAGGACACCCTGGTCCACTCTTCCTTCACTCCCAATAGCAACCCCCACAGCCCCATGGCACCTTCCCCTGCAACCATAGGCAGAAGGTGTAACTCCTGCCTATTTCCCTCCACCCTCCTCAGTATCCAAGGGCCCAAACACTCTGTCCAGGTGAAGCAGCACTTTACCTGCACTTCCCACAATCCAGTCGACTGCATTCGCTGCTCACAGTGTGGTGTCCTCTACACTGGGGGAACAAAACATAGACTGTGTGACCACTTCATAGAACATTAACATTCTCTCCTCAAAAGTGAGCTTCTAGTTGCCTGCTACCACCCTGTTCCCTGGCCAATATCTCTGTCTCAGACTGGCTGCAGTGCTGCAGCAAAACTCAGCGCAAGCTAGACAAACAATATCTCATTTTCTGCATGGGGACCCTATAGCCTAGGACTCAATATTGAGTTTAATAATTTTAGGAATTGAGCACCTTCTCCCATCTTCCTACCCCCACACCAGGCCTTGTCAATACATGAGCTGTCACCACAAACAATCCATTGTCAGTTACTAATGGTCCCCATTAGCAGTTACAGATATTGATTGCCCATTCCTTTGCCTGTCTAACTGCTCTCTCTCTCTCTCTCTCTCTCTCTCTGTCTGTCTCTCTTTCTCTCTGTCTCTCTCTGTCTCTCTCTCTCTCTCTCTCTCTGTCTGTCTCTCTTTCTCTCTGTCTCTCTCTGTCTCTCTCTCTCTCTCTCTCTCTCTGGACTCCATCTCCACCTAATTGTTTTCTCTTCCCTCTTCTCTCCGCTCCATCTTCAGCATAAAAGCCAATCTTTCCTGAGCTATAGCCAGTTCTGAAGAAGGGTTACTTGACCAAAATGTTAATTCTACTTACTCTCCACAGCTCCTGCCAGACCTGCTGAGTTTTTCCAGCAAATTCCGATTTTGTTTCTGACTTCCAGCATCTGGAGTTCTTTGGGTTTCTTTTCACTGCTGACAGGATTTTGCATGTGGTGCAAATTGAAGGCAAGTGATGGGCCAATGGCCTGAGAAGTGGCAGATGGAGTTTAATTCAGATAAATGTGAAGTGCTACATTTTGGGAAATCAAATCTTAGCAGGACCTACACACTGAATGGTAAGGTCCAATGGTGTGTTGCTGAATAAAGAGACCTTGGAGTGCAGGTCCATAGCTCCTTGAATGTAGAGTCGAAGATAGAGAGGATAGTGAAGAAGATTATTGGACAGAACATTGAGTACAGGGGTTGGGAGGTCATGTTGCGTCAGTACAGGACATTAGTTCGGCCACTGTTGGAATATTACGTGCAATTCTGGTCTCCCTCCTATCAGAAGGACGTTGTGAAACTTGAAAGGGTTCAGAAAAGATTTACAAGGATGTTGCCAGGGTTGGAGGATTTGAGCTACAGGGAGAGGCTGAACAGGCTGGGGCTGTTTTCCCTGGAGCGTCGGAGGCTGAGGGGTGACCTTATAGAGGTTTACAAAATCATGAGGGGCATTGATAGAATAAATAGACAAAGTCTTTTCCCGAGGGTTGAGGAGTCCAGAACGAGAGGGCATAGGTTTAGGGTGAGAGGGGAAAGATATATAAGGGATCTAAGGGGCAATTTTTTCACCTAAAGGGTGGTGCATGTATGGAATGAGCTACACCACCCTCTGTGGGCATGGAATGGAGTGGTGGAGATTGGGACAATTACAACATATAGAGTCATAGAGATGTACAGCATGAAAACAGACCCTTCGGTCCAACTCGTCCATGCTGACCAGATATCCTAACCTAATGTAGTCCCATTTGCCAGCACTTGGCCCATATCCCTCCAAACCCTTCCTATTCACACACCCATTCTGATGTCTTTTAAATGTTGCAATTGTACCAGCCTCCACCACTTACTCTGGCAGCTCATTCCATACACGTACCACCCTCTGCGTGGAAAAAGTTGCCCCTTAGGTCTCTTGTATCTTTCCCCTCTCACCCTAAACCTATGCCCTCTAGTTCTGGACCCCTCCGAACCCAGGAAAAATCTTTGTCTATTTATCCTTTCCATGCCCTTCATGATTTTATAAACCTCTATAAGGTCACCCCTCAGCCTCCGAAACTCCAGGGAAAACAGCCCCAGCCTGTTCAGCCTCTCCCCATAGCTCAAATCCTCCAACCCTGGCAACATCCTTGTAAATCTGTTCTGAACCGTTTCAAGTCTCACAACATCTTTCCGATAGGAAGGAGACCAGAATTGCACGCAATATTCCAACAGTGGCCAAACCAATGTTCTGTACAGCCGCAACATGACCTCCCAACTCCTGTACTCAATACTCTGACCAATAAAGGAAAGAATACTGAATGCATTCTTCACTATCCTATCTACCTGCAACTCCACTTTCAAGGAACTATGAACCTGCACTCCAAGGTCTCTTTGTTCAGCAACACTCCCTAGGATCTTACTATTAAGTGTATAAGTCCTGCTAAGATTTGCTTTCCCAAAATGCAGCACCTCACATTTTTTTAAATTAAACTCCATCTGCCACTCCTCAGCCCATTTGCCCATCTGATCAAGATCCTGTTGTAATCTGAGGTAATCTTCTTCGCTGTCCACTACACCTCCAATTTTGGTGTCATCTGCAAACTTACTAACTGTACCTCTTATGCTCACATCCAAATTGTTTAAGTAAATGACAAAAAGTAGAGGACCCAGCATCGATCCTTGTGGCACTCCACTGGTCACAGGCCTCCAGTCTGAAAAACAACCCTCCTCCACCATTCTTTGTCTTCTACCTTTGAGCCAGTTCTGTATCCAAATGGCTAGTTCTTCCTGTTTTCCATGAGATCTAACCTTGCAATCCAGTCTCCCATGGGGAACCTTGTCAAATTCCTTACTGACGACCATATCGATCACTTCCACCACTCTGCCCTCATCAATCCTCTTTGTTACTTCTTCAAAAACTCAATCAAGTTTGTGAGACATGATTTCCCACGCACAAAGCCATGTTGACTATCCCGAATCAGTCCTTGCCTTTCCAAATACATGTACATCCTGTACCTCAGGATTCCCTCCAACAACTTGCCCACCACCGAGGTCAGGCTCACCGGTCTATAGTTCTCTGGCTTGTCCTTACAGCCCTTCTTAAACAGTGGCACCACGTTTGCCAACCTCCAGTCTTTCGGCACCTCACCTGTGACTATCAATGATACAAATATCTCAGTAAGAGCTCAGCAATCACTTCCCTAGCCTCCTGCAGAGTTCTAGGGTACACCTGATCAGGTCCTGGGGTTTTATCCACTTGTATGCATTTCAAGACATCCAGCACTTCCTCCTCTGAAATGTGGACATATTACAAGATGTCACCATCTATTTCACTACATTCTGTATCTTCCATGTCCCCTTCCACAGTATACACTGATGCAAAATACTTGTTTAGTATCACCCCCACCTCCTGTGGCTCCACATAAAGGCTGCCTTGCTGATCTTTGAGGGGCCCTATTTGCTCCTTAGTTACCCTTTTGTCCTTAATGTATTTGTAAAAACCCTTTGGATTCTCCTTAACTCTATTTGCCAAAGCTATCTCATGTCCCCTTTGTTCCCTCCTGATTTCTCTTTCAGGTATACTCCTACTGCCTTTATACTCTTCTCAGGATTCACTCGATCTATCCTGTCTATACCTGACATATGCTTCCTTCTTTTTCTTAATCAAAACCTTAATTTCTTTAGTCATCCAGCATTCCCTATACTGACCAGCCTTTCCTTTCACTCTGGATTCTTGTTATCTCATTTCTGAAGGCTTCCCATTTTCCAGCCGTCCTGTTACCTGCGAACTTAACTGTGCTTAACTTGAGCAGGAAATATTTCCAAGTTAATAGTAATGGAGCAGGGAAGAGCTACTTTTATTGAATAACTCTTTCAAACAGCCTCTTTTAGTTCTGCTTGATTCTATCCTGCAAAATGAATCATTTGCTATCAGTGCAAATCACAGTGTCCTGAAGCAAGTGTAACAAGTCATATCTTCCTGATTTCTGTTCTATAGTTAATCATTTAGCATCAATCCCTTTTTGAGTTGCTGATTTGGAGTTTCTGTGTTTTTTATGGCTGTACAGATAGTTATGAAATGATGATGGTGTGATCTCTTATAACTGAAGGGTCCCAGTGGCAGACTCCTGGATAGGTGAAGATGAGATAAAAAGGCCAAGTCAGTCAAAACCTGACAGAATATGATTGTACCGTGTATTATGAATTATGTACAAATAGGAACAACCTTAGAATCCTGTTTCACTGATCTTTTGTTAACTTGGTAATCCTCACATACTCCTCCTTAACTTGGTTAGTCTCTTGGTAACTGTGTAGTTGATGCCCCAGTATGAATATGGAGAGATCTGACATTATTGCTTCTCCCTCAGATTTTAGACCTGGTGATTAATGCACTGAATCAGAATCGGGTTCAGTTTGAGCTCAAGCCTGGTGTTCAGATCATTGTCTCCACTGCTCACCTTACTCTAGGTAAGTGTGTCATTAATACCATCAAATAGCAAGAGTTTTTCTGCCGTGTTACTGATGTAATGCTCATCACAGATTGGTAAAGGTAGCCTCTGAAGTCAGGACTTTTAACAAAATACCTTTTTTTTAAAGAAAGGGGCTACCATGCGAAATAGGAGGAATAGGCTATTCAGCCCCTCGCAACTGCTACACCATTCAATTGGATCATGGCTGATCTGATGTTCCTCTCATCCACTTTGTTGCATTTTCCCCCATAATCTTTGATTCCCTGACTGATCAAGAGTCTACCTCTCTCAACCTTACATATACGCAAGGACTCTGCTCCCACAGCTCAAGATGACAAGGAGTTCCAAAGACTCTGGGCACTGACAGAAGAAATGCCTCCTCATCTCAGCCTTTTAAACTTGCACCCCTTTATCTTGTGGGACCTATGACCTTGGTTGAGATTCTGGATGGAGGATAGAAGCAATCTTTCCACTATTTGGGATATTGCTGAAAATGGTTTGTATTTTGATGATACCTGTTCTCTTTCATTTGGACCCGAGAAAAACAATCTCTTTGCATTTGAGTAGTTCAATCAGTAGTCATCAAAAATCCTTTGTTCTTTGGATTTGATGGAGGCCAGCTGATTGTGCATCTTTTCACCTCACTGTGCAATACTGAAACAACTCAAGCATCAGTCGTAGCGCCAATTCGATAGAATGGAGCTTAAACTACAAGACAAGTAGGAACAGTTTTAGGACCACAGTAACCCTAAATGACAGGGAAATACAAATTAATCTTTGCCATCAATATAAAACAGGCTTATCGTCCTTTTGTAGTGCAGTGGTAGTGCCTCTACCCCTGGGCCAAGAGGTTCAGGTTCAAGCCCCACCTGCTCCAGAAATGTGCAATAACATCTCTGCACAACTTAACTAGAAAATATGTTAAATAAAAGAAATTAAAACAGGCTTATCAACAATTGGCAACATAATTTACATTGTGCCTGATCTCTTCCACACTGAATCACACAGTCCTTTTGCGCATGAGGTCAATATTATTTCTTTTAAAATAAAAATCTTGGGAATGTTACAGGAGTCAATGGACAATGACAATCAGCGGCCATTTGACATTGATGGCAAATGCCAACTTTAACCGCTCACTACTCCAAATGATCCCGGAGATGAGGAGATAGTCTCATGAAGAGAGATTGAGCAGTTTAGACACATACTCGATGGAGTTTAGACACATACTCGATGGAGTTTAGACACATACTCGGTGGAGTTTAGACACATACTCGATGGGGTTTAGACACATACTCGATGGAGATTAGACACATACTCGATGGAGTTTAGATACATACTCGATGGGGTTTAGACACATACTCGATGGAGATTAGACACATACTCGATGGAGTTTAGACACATACTCGATGGAGTTTAGACACATACTCGATGGAGTTTAGACACATACTCGATGGGGTTTAGACACATACACGATGGAGTTTAGAAACATACTCGATGGAGTTTAGACACATACTCGATGGAGTTTAGACACATACTTGATGGGGTTTAGACACATACTCGATGGGGTTTAGACACATACTCGATGGAGTTTAGACACATACTCGATGGAGTTTAGACACATACTCGATGGAGTTTAGACACATACTCGATGGAGTTTAGACACGTACTCGATGGAGTTTAGACACATACTCGATGGAGTTTAGACACATACTCGGTGGAGTTTAGACACATACACGATGGAGATTAGACACATACTCGGTGGGGTTTAGACACATACTCGATGGAGATTAGACACATACTCGGTGGGGTTTAGACACATACTCGATGGAGATTAGACACATACTCGGTGGGGTTTAGACACATACTCGATGGGGTTTAGGCACATACACGATGGAGATTAGACACATACTCGGTGGAGTTTAGACACATACTCGATGGAGATTAGACACATACTCGGTGGGGTTTAGACACATACTCGATGGGGTTTAGACACATACTCGATGGGGTTTAGACACATACTCGATGGAGATTAGACACATACTCGATGGAGTTTAGACACATACTCGATGGGGTTTAGACACATACTCGATGGGGTTTAGACACATACTCGGTGGAGTTTAGACACATACTCGATGGAGATTAGACACATACTCGGTGGGGTTTAGACACATACTCGATGGGGTTTAGGCACATACATGATGGAGATTAGACACATACTCGGTGGAGTTTAGACACATACTCGATGGAGATTAGACACATACTCGGTGGGGTTTAGACACATACTCGATGGGGTTTAGACACATACTCGATGGAGATTAGACACATACTCGGTGGGGTTTAGACACATACTCGATGGAGATTAGACACATACTCGATGGGGTTTAGACACATACTCGATGGAGATTAGACACATACTCGGTGGGGTTTAGACACATACTCGATGGAGATTAGACACATACTCGGTGGGGTTTAGACACATACTCGATGGGGTTTAGGCACATACACGATGGAGATTAGACACATACTCGGTGGAGTTTAGACACATACTCGAAGGAGATTAGACACATACTCGATGGAGATTAGACACATACTCGGTGGGGTTTAGACACATACTCGATGGAGATTAGACACATATTCGATGGAGTTTAGACACATACTCGATGGAGATTAGACACATACTCGGTGGGGTTTAGACACATACTCGATGGAGATTAGACACATACTCGATGGAGTTTAGACACATACTCGATGGAGATTAGACACATACTCGATGGAGTTTAGACACATACTCGATGGAGATTAGACACATACTCGGTGGGGTTTAGACACATACTCGATGGGGTTTAGACACATACTCGATGGAGATTAGACACATACTCGATGGAGTTTAGACACATACTCGATGGAGTTTAGACACATACTCGATGGAGATTAGACACATACTCGGTGGGGTTTAGACACATACTCGATGGGGTTTAGGCACATACTCGATGGAGATGAGCCACATACTCGGTGGAGTTTAGACACATACTCGGTGGAGTTTAGACACATACTCGATGGAGATTAGACACATACTCGATGGGGTTTAGACACATACTCGATGGAGATTAGACACATACTCGATGGAGATTAGACACATACTCGATGGAGATTAGACACATACTCGGTGGGGTTTAGACACATACTCGATGGAGATTAGACACATACTCGATGGAGTTTAGACACATACTCGATGGAGATTAGACACATACTCGATGGAGTTTAGACACATACTCGAAGGAGATTAGACACATACTCGATGGAGTTTAGACAAATACTCGATGGAGTTTAGACACATACTCGGTGGGGTTTAGACACATACTCGATGGGGTTTAGACACATACTCGATGGGGTTTAGGCACATACTCGGTGGAGTTTAGACACATACTCGATGGAGTTTAGACACATACTCGATGGAGTTTGGACACGTACTGGATGGAGTTTAGACAAATACTCGATGGAGTTTAGACACATACTCGGTGGAGTTTAGACACATACTCGATGGGGTTCAGACACATACACGATGGAGTTTAGGCACATACTCGGTGGAGTTTAGACACATACTCGATGGAGTTTAGACAAATACTCGATGGAGTTTAGACACGTACTCGATGGAGTTTAGACAAATACTCGATGGAGTTTAGACAAATACTCGATGGAGTTTAGACACATACTCGATGGGGTTTAGACACATACTCGATGGGGTTTAGACACATACTCGATGGAGTTTAGACAAATACTCGATGGAGTTTAGACACATACTCGATGGAGATTAGACACATACTTGATGGAGATTAGACACATAATTGATGCGGTTTAAGCACATACTTGGTGGAGTTTAGACACATACTCGATGGAGATTAGACACATACTCGATGGAGTTTAGACACATACTCGATGGGGTTTAGACACATACTCGATGGAGTTCAGACACATACTCGATGGAGATTAGACACATACGTGATGGAGATTAGACACATACTTGATGGGGTTTAGGCACATACTCGGTGGAGTTTAGACACATACTCGATGGGGTTTAGACACATACTCGATGGGGTTTAGATACATACTCGATGGAGTTTAGACACATACGTGATGGAGATTAGACACATACTCGATGGGGTTTAGACACATACTCGGTGGAGTTTAGACACATACTCGATGGGGTTTAGACACATACTCGATGGGGTTTAGACACATACTCGATGGAGTTTAGGCACATACTCGATGGAGTTTAGACACATACTCGATGGGGTTTAGACACATACTCGATGGGGTTTAGACACATACTCGATGGAGTTTAGGCACATACTCGATGGAGTTTAGACACATACTCGATGGGGTTTAGACACATACTCGATGGACTTTAGACACATACTCGATGGGGTTTAGACACATACTCGATGGGGTTTAGACACATACTCGATGGAGTTTAGACACATACTCGATGGGGTTTAGACACATACTCGATGGGGTTCAGACACATACACGATGGAGTTTAGGCACATACTCGATGGGGTTTAGACACATACTCGATGGGGTTTAGACACATACTCGATGGAGTTTAGACACATACTCGATGGGGTTTAGACACATACTCGATGGGGTTTAGACACATACACGATGGAGTTTAGGCACATACTCGATGGGGTTTAGACACATACTCGATGGGGTTTAGACACATACTCGATGGGGTTTAGACACATACTCGATGGAGTTTAGACATATACTCGATGGGGTTTAGACACATACTCGATGGGGTTTAGACACATACTCGATGGAGTTTAGACACATACTCGATGGGGTTTAGACACATACTCTGTGGGATTTAGACACATACTCGATGGAGTTTAGGCACATACTCGATGGGGTTCAGACACATACACGATGGAGTTTAGGCACATACACGATGGAGTTTAGACACATACTCGATGGGGTTTAGATACATACTCGATGGGGTTTAGACACATACACGATGGAGTTTAGGCACATACTCGATGGAGTTTAGACACATACTCGATGGGGTTTAGATACATACTCGATGGGGTTTAGACACATACTCGATGGAGTTTAGACACATACTCGATGGGGTTTAGACACATACTCGATGGGGTTTAGACACATACTCGATGGGGTTTAGACACATACTCGGTGGAGTTTAGGCACATACTCGATGGGGTTTAGACACATACTCGATGGGGTTTAGACACATACTCGATGGGGTTTAGACACATACTCGATGGGGTTTAGACACATACTCGATGGGGTTTAGACACATACTCGATGGGGTTTAGACACATACTCGATGAAGTTTAGACATATGGTCGGTGGAGCTTAGAAGAATGAGAGGGATATAAGATGCTCAAGGGGGATTGTCACAATATAGTGGATGCTTCCTCATATGGGGTAATCTAGAATGAGAGGTCACAGTTTTAGGATAAGGAGCGGCAGATCTAAAACAGAGGTGTGGAGAAATTAATTCTATCAAAGGGTCGTAAGTCTGTGGAATTCACTCCCACGGAGTGCCGTGGATGCCAGCACATAGAGTATATTTCAGGAAGAGATGCATAGAATTTTATTAGTAATGAGGTGAAGGGTTGGAGAGATTGATCAGGAGAGTGAAGTTGATCCCATGGTGAGATCAGCCATGATCACATTAAATGGCAGAGCAGGGTCGTTGGGCTGAATGGCCTCCTCCTGCTCACAGTTCTATGTTCTTATGAATTAGCAGCAACTTTATTGTTGTAACATTATCCCTGGATTTCAAAAGTAAATACCTAAAACAATTCCATTGAAATGAAATGTTGAAATTAATTTCCTTCCCTGTATGGCACTTTCTCCCCTGCTCTGTCTTTGTTGTATTCTTTCCCAGTATTAAAACACAAACCCAGTATTAAAAGCAAGTGGACATGAATAGACTTTTCTCAAAAAATTATTGGGCAATGTCTTGGAAATAGCCCAATTCTTCGCCTCTGCATGCATTTCGATCTTACTTCTCCCGATGAGTTACTCTGCAGTCTCTGGAGGAGCAAGACAGTTAAGATGATAGCCTCCTGACCTCCATCCTTAGCTGCCTATGTGCAGGCACTAAAAGCTGTGGCCCTGTTTGCTGTTTAATGAAGGCTATCGTTGACCCATTCCCCATCTTTTATCAGACAGAATCCTGGTCAATGTTAACCTCCTGCCCTTCTTGCCACTTCTCCCTGGCTGTTGGTGTCTATTTAGAAGAAGGAACTAAAAAACAAAATGGGGTTGATTGGCTCATTTTGGGAAGAGTGAAAATGGGGACGGTCACATCATTAGACACAGTCAGATCAACCTCTACTCTGTCCATACCAGCCAGGTTACCCAGACAGGTGTGGCACAGTGCCTCCATGGTGAGCACAGCTGCCTCACAGTGCCAGGAACTGGGTTTGATCTCAGCCTTGGGTGACTGACTGTATGAGATCTGCACATTCTCTCTGCATCTGCATGGGATTCCTCCCAAGTCCAAAGATGTGCAGGTTAGGTGGATTGGCCATGCCAAGTTATCCATTAAGTCCAAAGATGTGCAGGTTAGGTGGATAGGCCATGCCAAGTTATCCATTAAGTCCAGGGATGTGCAGGCTAGGTGCCATGGGAAATGCAGGGATGGGTCAGGATGGGATGCTCTTCAGAGTGTCGGTGTAGACTCGATGGGATAAATGGCCTTCTATATTCTATGTTACCAGAGACTGACTAACCCATTTAGCCATCACTAACTCACCCATTTCTTTCCTACAATTTCAAATTTAATGGGGAACTGAAGACTTTTGGATCAGTTAGTTTATTACCCTTAAGAAAATCTGACACATAGGTAAGAGGTGACAAAATTCAACCGAACCTAATTCACTGGTTATGAGAAGATTTAGTCTTTAAATATTGCTCATTGTCAAGCGACCGCTTGAATCACATTGAGGCAGCTGAGAGCACAGGAGGGGAGGATTTCTGCAAGTACACAATTTGGTATGTGATATATCGTGTTATAGATTTGTTTATATCTGAAAATGTGTTCCTGAGTTCTTCAGGAAGGGCTTATGCCCGAAACGTCGATTCTCCTGTTCCTTGGATGCTGCCTGACCTGCTGCGCTTTTCCAGCAACACATTTTCAGCTCTGATCTCCAGCATCTGCAGTCCTCACTTTCTTCTAATAGATTCATTTATAATCTCATTATAATTAAGGAAGTGAAATATTTCTGAATTATTTAACATTTCAGTTTTAACTGCTCTAAAGTGTCTACAATGAGGCAATAAAACTTTGAAATGACAAATAAATACCAAGAAATGATCTTAATAACTGTTATTTTCCCATCTACTAGATTTACTGCAATTGATCATTATTAAAACCAGCTTTTTAATTCAGAGTAACTTATCATTTATTTCCTGGATAACTGATTTGAAATAGCCTACCTCATGCATGCTGTGATCTTGTAAACTGTTTCACTGGTGGCGGTTATTGAGATATACATTTTAAATATCATTGCATTTTCATCAGTGATTGATGGAAAAATGAACATTTCCTTGAATTGGTAGTCTGCCAAGAGGAAACGTTTGTGGTTTTGTTTTCGGTATGGGTAGCCAGATCGATTCAGAATTTGAATTAGTATTCTGACTATCCACAAGTCAAGTCATTGTTAAAATCTGAAATCTTGCTCTTTAGCTGTCCTAAATGTAAAATGTTGAGAAAAATAATTCTTCTAAACCAGTAGGAAATAATTCCTTGGGTTATTTCATCACTGAGTGCCTCAAACATCTGCAGTTTAGACCTAAGTTCACCTTTCCACAATCCACAAAACAAACAGCAAAAGAAACAGGTGGGGAAGATCAGCAACTACAGGACAGAAAAAGCAATTGGACAGATACAATGCAAAAGAACAGCATGCCTTACTTCAGTGTAACTATCAGATTACAATTTCTGGTAAACCAAGGTCTGAACCAACCTTTTAATCAGAAATGATAGTGGTTTTGAGATTTAAAAATAAGCATTGCACAAAAGATTCAGTTTTCCAAAAGCACTGATACATGTTCCAGGAACTACATATCTTCAAATTAAATTGGAAGCAGAGAAGTAATAGTCAGGAGAATAGTTTTGTCTTCTTAACCGACCAGGCATGTCATCATTTAATGATGAAACATGGTCTACTCAAAGCTAAATGAATAGAAAAAGATGGAAGCAACTTCCTGTCAGAGATTTTCTGAGGTCTCCAATGCCTTTGGAATGACGGGAAAGATCAAATCCAGTTCAGTCCCGAGACATCTCAATGACATGTGCTTCATTCCCTTTCACACGGAGGGGTGAATGCTAGGGAACACCCTATCAAATCAATATTGGTCTTTTTATGGTATTCAAGGTCAAAAAGGCTCACTCCCTGGACCCTGAACCAAAAGGAAGACATTGAATTGGAAATTCTGCAAGATCCTCCAAATATTTAACCAGCTGTTGAAAATTGCATCTCTCTGTCTGCCTAAGCTCCACCATGGCTTCCCAATGAGCAAGGGTCCTCAACAATAAAGTTAGAGAGTTGTGACTGAAGTGTCTAAACAGCTGATGTTCTTAACTAAGCTCTTCAGCCATACAGCTGACTAAACACCTCTGAACTCAGAAATGTCAAAGGAGCACATTTCAACATTGCAGGCCTGATCTGAAAATGATGGTACTCAAACTACCCGAAATTAAAATTGAATTAACGGCTTCCCTTCTCTCTCAAATGCAGCAATATATTAAACAAGGACATTTTACTTATCCTCATGATCCACTCAACCCGATTTCTTGCAAGGAAAACATTGGTTTTACTTGTTACTTTAAGCAGACATCAATGTTTATGATGACTGTTATATCAAGGATTGATGGAATGAATGATTTTCAGATGTAACTTACTCAGATTGCATACAATGTTGGAAATACTCTAAAATAATTTTTCTACTATTCTCTAATATATATTAATAATTATCATGCCTTTGCAAAATCAACCACGTCCTGATCTTGAGCAGTTTTCTGAGAAGGAATCTAGCAACAGCTGAAATGGAACTTCCAGGATATAGTGACCAGCATCTCAGAGGGCTCTCGTGATGCAGTGGTAGTGTTCTTACCTATGTGCTAGGAGCTCCAGGTTTAAGTCCCACCTGCTCCAGAGGGGTATAAGGGTATCTTCAAGCAGGTCAATTTGGGAAAATATCCAGCTGTTGGTGTCAAAGCACAATTTCTGAATTTACAGATAATAGAAAATTATTCAAATTTATGCAGATGGCAGCAAGTTGGCAGAGGTGAAAGGCATTCCTAACTGTGGGTCTCACAAGGTGAGAGGGCTATACTATCAGAGAGAACATTGGGTGTGGCCAGTCCTTTGGAATCAATGGCAGGGTATGTCAAGAAGAAAGTTAAAAGAATCAGAGAGCTTTGTATGGATTTCAGAGATGGGTATTGCCCTTGTACTCACTTTGTTTTATTATATTCTTTTTCCTATTGATTACACCCTTTTAATGTGATGATATAGGTTATGGGTTAATGCTTTCCTCAAGGACACGGTCTCCCTGTTTCCATGCCAACCAGATTTTGGATTCCCTACTGCACGTGGGCCACCTGAATCTGGAGTCCTAACTATTTTTTTTCCCTTTGCCAATTGAAAAGAAAGTCCAGAGAGCTGTCAATGAAGACGGTTTCAGAGTTAATTCAAATGTTTCTTCCTGCAGGTGACTTCCTCAAAATGTAATGACAGTCATATAAGATGTCTGTTTCAACTGCTATTTCCTTGCAGCCCCTCTTGTGGATTCTAGCCCAGGACACAGTGGCTCTGCATTATTGATGCTGTTATCATTGGCCTTTGTGGGCTTGGCTGTTTTTATCATATACAAGTTTAAAAGGTAGGTATTGCTACTTGATTCCATGTTGCAATTCACCAAGTGCTTTCTTGTTGAAATAGAAATAGGAAGCATTATTCTGATGCTACTTTCCCAGCATGACTGTGAGAACATTATGATTATGTAAAATAATGATATAATTCAGAGTTTTGTAATCTCATTGAGTGCCACGTACAGTAATAGCAACAGCTTTTCCTGTTAATATTTGTATTTTTAATTCGATTAATTCATTGCTACGAATCTTTGAAGTATTTTAATGCCGAACATGCAGTGCAAACTAAATTTACTAAAATTATTTAAGTTAATTAAAACAATTTGCAGTTTACTTTTCCATGTTTTTAAAATGTTATGGAGTGAAATTCCTCTCAACAAAAAGTGAGGAAAATATTAATTTTCCTGTATAACTGACAACCAAATAAATTTCAAGGGTACACTTTGAAAGTGTAGATGTTTTGCTGAGTTGCTGACCTCAAGACAATGTTAGTTTTGTTGATGGAAAAAGGAAAAGAGGAATTTCACTCCTATTAATAAGTTCCTTTGGTTTAATGGGATTAATTCTCCCCTTTGTTATCATCTGGATGGAACATAGACAGGAAATCAGCCCGGGAGGATTGTGCCACTCCCTACAGAATCCCACCTGATTTTCCTGATCCTGAGATTAGCAGAGGGAAAATCTGGTGGGTTTTTTTTAATGGTCCTGTCTATCAAATGTTTTCCTTCTGCACCGGTGACACTCAACATTTGAATGATAAGGTCAAACATCTTGACTTGTTTTTCAGTGAAATCAGATCAAATCTCATTCGCTGTACTTACCTTAATTGAATTTTCTGAGATATTGTTTCTTGCTTTTCTGTCGCATCTGACTGGACTGACTTACTAACACTACCTTAAATCTAACTCCCTCCTTCATGGCACAAATGGTGTCCCAATCTGCATTGTGCGACTGTTCAGCAACAACCATCCACCTTCACCCATGCAGTTCACCAAGCACTTACTCATGCAGGCAAGGCAAAAGCATCACTTGAGGATGATCAACTTAGGGCTTAACGTTATTATTATAAGAGAATTCCTTTTGATGCAGAAAAAGATTACTCATGACATCCGTAATAAGCTACTGCAATATAAACTAATGCAGGGAGTTGATGAAAGAACTTGCTCTATTCCTAACGTAACCATGTTGTTATCAGGAGTATAAGTATTTACTGATTAATTAAACAAAGCAATGGAGCTCTCAAACAGTGCTTGGAACATTCCAGAATCTCTAATGCAGGAAGAGAGGGTGAGAACAAATTCTCACTTTATTAATAAAGCAGCATGGACAGTGTTATTCCACACATATACCAGGCAGGGTGCCTGATTTCTATATGGTTCCAGGCGGGTTACCTCAAATTGTTAAGTTGCAAAGCGTGGAGGGCTTAACTGGCTCCCCATCTTTACAGTCCGAGATTTAAGTAACCCTATGTTTTAAAAGGTCAATTTAACCAGGCTTTCCTGAATTAAGAAAGAGGGATTTTATAATTACACAATGTGAGAATTAGTGTTGCAACATGCAGATTAGAAATAAGAGATGAGTCCAAAAAGATGAAGGTTATAGAAAAGATAGATGAATGAGTCTGTGAATTGTTCATGGACAGTAGAAAATTGAACATCACAGCTGTTGGAGTGGAGGTTACTGGGCATCTTGGCCTTGGCAGTTGAACAATTAGTTTCTGATCCTTCATGTTGCAGATTGATTGAGATTCTGTAGTTCTGTTCCTTTTGAATAATCCATTATTCAGGCTGTAAAAGTCTGTTGTTATGTTTGCCTTTTTAACTGGCTCAACAGGAGTAAAACATGGCCTGTGTGAATTCTGAACTATTTTAATTTTCCAATGTACCTGAATATCAGACCTAAGAAATTCTCCCAGATGCATTTGCTGCATCTTTTGGACCCAATTGATTGGGGATGTATTTTAAAGTTTTGGCAAGTGTATGCAAATAGTGATGGTGGGTTGACATCTTCGTCATTATTAGTGTTCCTTCACAGATGAGGATAACTCTCTCCCATTCTCAGGGTGGGTCTGTAGGCAGCTGTACAGACCAATGTGGTTAACACAGACTCTGTTACACTTTGGGCAGAAGGTGGTTATGGGAAGGGGGTGGTTGAGGCATTGGTTGTTTCCTGACGGCAAGTCTTGAGGTGCTCAACGCTTTCCGAGATGTCCCTCCTCCATTTTGGATGGTCTGGAGTGCAGTGAATCCCAGGTGGGAATGCTGCACTTCACCAGTGAGGCCGTGTGGGTATCCCTGGGGCTTCGTCCACCTGGGGCTGGCCTGCTGTTCCGGAGCTGGGACGTGAGATGTTGCCAGGGTTGGAGGTTTGAGCTATAGGGAGAGGCTGAACAGGCTGGGGCTATTTTCCCTGGGGTGTCAGAGGTTGAGAGGTGACCTTACAGAGGTTTATAAAGTCATAAGCGGCATGGATAGGATAAATAGACAAAGTCTTTTCCCTGGGGTCGGGGAGTCCAGACCTAAAGGGCATAGGTTTAGGATGAGAGGGGAAAGATATAAAAGAGACCTAAGGGGCAACTTTCTCATGCAGAGGGTGGTACATGTATGGAATGAGCTGCCAGAGGAAGTACAATTGCAACACTTAAAAGGCATCTGGATGGGTATTTGAATAGGAAGGATTTGGAGGGATATGGGCTGGGTGCTGGCAGGTAGGACTAGATTGGGTTGGGATATCTGGTCAGCATGGACAGGTTGGACCGAAGGGTCTGGTTCAATGCTGGACATCTCTATGACTCTATGACCTGCTTGGGGAGTCTCGTGTCAGACATGGAGACAATGTACCCAGCCCATCGTAGCTGATCAAGGCGGGGGATGGGGGTCAGAGCCTTGATGCTGGGGATGTAGGCCTGGTCAAGGACACTGGTGTTGGTGAGTCTGTCTTCCCAGTGGATTCACAGGATCTTGTCCCTTGAACGTGTTGGGAAACCACTCCAATACCTTGAGGTCACTGCTGTAGACAGTCCATGTCTGAGACCCATATAACAGTACAGGGACCACCTTATCCTATTAGGGGTATAATCGCATGCTGATGCTGTGTGTATTATCACAGGAAATCCTCTACATACCTGCCCACACCCTCACCCCCACCCTGTGCCCCATTATGTCCACTCTCACTGAGACTGCCTTCACACATCATTTAGGAATTCCCGATCTCTCCCATTGCAGATTCCTGACCCTCAAATCAGATCACTGTGTTCTCGCCATCTCCAATAATTTTATGACTAATTTATTTGTAAAACCGTGGATTATTCTTCTCACAATTGTGTCTTAGAAATTCATCTTTCAATTCCAGAAGAGTCTAGGACCCCAATTTTTTTCCAGGGTCCAGTATGTAAAGGAGAGAGAAATGTTGTCTCTGCACTGTTGTCACCTTTAAACATCACTTATTTCTCATTTTCATTTCAATGGCGCAGTATATTTAGGAGTCAGGCCACTCAACACGGAAGGAGCAGAAGGAATTTCCAAAAACCCTGCTGTAGGGGCTCCAGCAGAATGTTCAACATTAAAAACTAAAGATTAAAGCTTAAAATTTCACTCCTGTCCCCATCCTCTAGCTTCCATCCCTCTTCATGTCCCACCTAAGCCAACCCATGCCCCTCTATCCACTCCCCCATGCACCCTGTGCCAATCTGTGCCTATCTACTCATTCCCCATGTATTCAGATTTCTCCCATGATGATCTACCCATCCTACCTGGCCCCTCATTCATCATACACTTCCAATCATCCCCATGGTCTCTCATAATCCCTTTATCTATACAGTTCCAACAGATACCACCCAATCAGCACTCTATGCCCATTCCTCTCCAGGCCAACTCACCTATTATTCAGCCTGCCATAACTCAGGAGGCTTCCTGGCAGAAAATAAAATTATTCCTTACATTTTGCCACTGTTGAAAAAAAACTCATTGATAAAAAAAATCCAATGTACTGAAATCGCTTCAATTAATCCCTTTTGCAAACAAATGTTTAACTGAAATGCTCAATGCTTTATGTAAAAGATCATTTGACCCGAGGCTGTAACCTCCATGGAATGCTGAGTTCCAAGGCTGGGCTTGTGATTCCCTTCTTCCACCATTTTGGTTGCATGAGAAATGCACTTTGTTACGGGGAAACATTGGGGCTCAGGTTAATTCTGCAGAGTTTGCAGCAATAAACAATTTGGAAGGCTGACAAACCAAATTATATTTATCTTTGATTTTCCTTTCACGTTTGGCATCTAGGGTGGCACAGTGGTTTGGTGGTTACCACTGCTGCCTCACAGCTTCGGGTTTGATTCCACCCTCGGGCAGCTGTCTGCACATTCTCCCCGTGTCTGCGTGGGTTTTCTCCCACAATCCAAAGATACGCAGGTTAGGCGAATTGGCCATGTTAAATTGCCCACAGTATCCAGGGATGCACAGGCTAGGTGGGTCAGCCATGGGAAATGCAGGATTGCAGGAATGGGTCTGGGTGGGATGCTCTTTGAAGGGTCGATATGGACTCGATGGGCTGGGGGGCCTGCTTCCACACTGCAGGGATTCTATGATTCTGTGAATTGGCCATTGGATACAATTGTACAAAGAACAAAGAAAATTTACAGCCCAGAAACTGGCCCTTCGGCCCTCCAAGCCTGAGCCGATCCAAATCTACTGTCTAAACCTGTCACCCAATTCCTAAGCATCTATATCCCTCTGCTCCCCACCTACTCATGCATCTGTCCAGACACACCTTAAATGAATCTACCGTGCCTGCCTCTACCACCTCTGCTGGCAATGCGTTCCAAACACCCACCACCCTCTGTATAAAGTACTTGCTGCGTGTATCCCCCTTAAACTTTCCACCTCTCACCTTGAAAGCATGACCTCTCGTCATTGAATCCTTCACCCTGGGAAAAGGCTTGTCTCTATCCACCCTGTCTATACCCTTCATGATTTTGTAAACCTCAGTCAGGTCCCCCCTCAATCTTCTTTATTCTAATGAAAACAAATCTAACCTACTCAACCTCTCTTCATATCTAGCACCTTCCATACCAGGCAACATCCTCGTAAAGATTAGATTAGATTACTTACAGTGTGGAAACAGGCCCTTCGGCCCAACAAGTCCACACCGCCCCGCCGAAGCGTAACCCACCCATACCCCTACATCTACATTTACCCCTTACCTAACACTACGGGCAATTTAGCATGGCCAATTCACCTGACCTGCACATCTTTGGACTGTGGGAGGAAACTGGAGCACCCGGAGGAAACCCACGCAGACACGGGGAGAACGTGCAAACTCCACACAGTCAGTCGCCTGAGGCGGGAATTGAACCTGGGTCTCTGGCGCTGTGAGGCAGCAGTGCTAACCACTGTGCCACCGTGCCACCCACCCACTGTGCCACCGTGCACCCTCTCCAAAGCGTCCACATCCTTTTGGTAATGTGGCGGCCAGAACTGTAAACATATCTTCAGTGTGTAACCTTGAGTGTCAGTAGTATTCCCAAGACTCCTGCTTATTTCACATCACTCTGGAAAGGTCTCCTTTTCACTCAGGAATTCACAGAGTTTTTCTCCTCGGATAGTGTGGCCAGTTTCCAGGCTCAAGCTGACCCCCTCCCTACTGTTGACATCCCTCTAGAACATCAATTATAGGGAGGTTGGAGTGAACATATACTTATTTTTTTCAAACAAGGCCCAAGTGCTCTTGTCAAAACTCATGACTGCTGTGAATTTTAATGCCTCCTGCAGCAGAAAGCATTCTCCTCAGTTTTAAATCACTTCCTAGATTGGAGATTAGTTACAGTTACTTCCCCCTCAAATATTTCACATGAATGTTGTTAAACTGGCATTGGGTTGTTAGCACGCATGATACTATCTGTCACTAATCACTGGTTCGATATATAAGATGGCATGAGAGCTTCATGATTATAATGATGTGGGATGTTAGAAATCTATTAGTAGCTCATTAGTTCACTATTTAAACAAAACCATCAGGTTATTTATCTCACACACTGTGAGGGGAAGTCATGTGATGTCTGTACATACACTGCAAAGCCCAGCATCACTAGGTAACTGTGAAGAGTGATTAATTTGTTCTTTTTAATGGAAGTCAATCCAATGAATTAATGTTTTCATCACTAAAATTAATCCACCACATGTTTAACAGTGTTACGTATTGGTTACATTTAATGACTCAGGTAAAACATGATTGGAAATAGTAGAGCAATAGTAAAACATTGCAGTCAATGACAGTGGAGCCTGCTAGGTATAGAGTCATAGAGACATGTGGCATGGAATCAGACCCAATCATCATCCCAGTATAGAACATAGAAACAATACAGCGCAGAACAGGCCCTTCGGCCCTTGATGTTGCGCTGACCTGTGAACTATTCTCAGCTCGTCCCCCTACACTATCCCATCATGACAGGGAAGGGGATATAGTGCAGAGAGTAAGCACAACTCCACTCTCACCTTCTGGAACCATCACCATGCACTGTCCCCTGCCTTACCTGTTCTTATTTCTGCTGGTCTTGTGAGCCAACCACATCCCGAGTCCCCATGAGGATCCCCAATCCAGATCTCCACCAGAGTCAACCACCCACCAATCCTGCCACCCCACCATGACACCTTGTACCTCCTGAGCTGAACTTAGTCATCTCCTTTTCCATGTCGGTGACCGAGTTGTTTGAATATAACTGGTTCCACTAACAGAGGGGAGTGTGGTAGTAAATTAATGAAGTTGCAAGAATACTGTAGCTCCTTCTGAAAAAAACAGTGCAAGGTTTGGCGTCTGATGAATACCCTACACTACGAGAGCTCACCTGGATTAAAGGTACACGGAAAACAACAGAAGCTTCCGGCATCAGAAGTTGGACTGGGCCATTAGGGTGAGGGGGGTGGGGAGTGAACTCAGGATCAAAGGGTAAAGAGTAGGTATAAGAGCAACGATTCAATGATGATTGGTGCTGTCAGAGGATTCAAACTTATAATCTCAACATTATATGGGGCATTTTAACTTATCTACAATTGCACTCCCCTTTTCGATAACACATTCAAATACAGCAAATTTTCACATAACAGCTTCCTCATCAATGTGAGAATTTTTAAATAAGAATCTCATTTATGAATGTACAATCGAAAACACTCCCACATTGTTTAAATCTATAGAGTTAAGGAGGAGCCGGCTGCGTTACATCTGGAGATTTAAAATTGTGACTAAATTTTCTTATTTGTCTGAGAGTCATAGAGATATACAGCACGGAAACAGACCCTTTGGTCCAACTCGTCCATGCCGACCAGATATCCAAAACCAATCTAGTTAAAAGAACCAAGTAAATAATGGATTTGTAATTCAGCCAATGTAAGCGGTCAGTTAGCTGTATGTCAAGCCAAGAATAACAGTGACAGGTTCAATCCCCACAGCTGCTCAGCTGCCATTGAAAGGCTCATCTTCTCATCACTCCCCATAAATCTACCATCAGTTGTCTCTCTGATGAGCAACCAGCCCTACACACCACTGAGACTATGATGCCTTTGCAGTTACTGAAATATGGGTATGCACATAGTTTATTGTTTCTTTTTCATTTAATCCTTCCAGGCCAGAAGAATCTTTGGAAAATCTGAATGCTTCCTCCTCGGTTCTGCCACAATATATAATGCAGACATTCTGTCCCATGGAAAAAATATCACTGGGGAGGCTGAAGTTGTGCCACCTTAAAAATAACTCTCTATTCTGGACCCCACCCCTCACCACTGATACAGATTTCCACCATGTCTTATGTCAGAAACTAAATCACAATGTTCCCAGATTTGTGTTATATTCATCACACAGGTGAAAAACAGTTTCCAATATGTAGAGAATTTTTCTAAAGTATTGTCAAAGTTTCTTGGTGCTGTATCATTCACGTTCACTTGGGATGAATGATACAATTGCATGATGTTGATGAGGCAGACAGCGTATGTAGATAACTGTGGAGCCATGACAAGCCCTGGGTGTCAGTACTTGCTTGAGTCGACAGAGCTGCTGTCCATTTACATATAAATGAAGGCAAATGCAATCAACATCATTAACAGTAAATTCTGAGCCACCACATCCTGCCTCACCCAGTTCTTTCCTTACTGACCACTTTTGGATGCTGGCTTCTCGATAGAATGTGATTTATCCCTGTAACCGATTTATCTTCCTTGGCTTCCACATTCTGAAAAAGGAATCTTGCTCAAAAACTATTGGAAGGGGCTGCATTTTCAAGGGTTTGGAAAGGCTCCCTGGAGTTTTTTTTTTAAATGCAGGCACTCCCAACCGTGGAAATCCTCGTTTTTGACAAATCCAATTTTTTAAAGCAAGGGGGGAAGGAGGTAGGGTGTGATTCACGCACAAATGGGAAATTAATCCTCAGCTGGGCCAATCCTCAGCTGCGCCTTTCCAGCAACACATTTTCAGTCGAAGTTAATGCTGAGTTTGAACATACTCCATTTGCAAAAGCACAGCAGGTCAGGCAGCATCTGAGGAACAGGAAAATTGGCGTTTCAGGCAAGAGCCCTTAATCAGGAATACTCCATTTGCTCCCGCCAAAAGCCTGAACTTGTAATGTAGGAGCCGTGAATCTCTGAGTATCATCGAGAGTCAACACGCTTCAAAGGCAGAGAATTCTTGCTTAAGTAAAGGGAGCTGAAGTCTTTTTAAATACCCCACCCTTTAATGACTGTATAAAAAACCCCTAAATCTGTTTGTGAGAGTTAACAAAAAAATGTCTCTACTCCTTTGATTGACAGGGTAGAAAGAAGAACCTGCTTCTCATGCATGGAGGAGCTGGTTACATTTCCCAATGGCTAATTTAACCTTTGGTTTTTCATATGAATGCTTGGCTGAGTTTTAAAATCTACACTTATTGGATCCTGCGATCACAGCTTGATTGACAGTTGAGTGAGGGAGATAACAGGACATGAGGGTTAAAGGCAGGAGACCCAACTGGGGAGATGATCATCTAATAGTATTATTACTGGTTATTAATCCAGGGACCCAGTTAATGTTCTGGGGACCCAAGTTCAAATCCCGCCATGCAGTTGGTGAAATTTGAATTTAATTAAAAAACTGGAATAAATTGTCTAATTGCAACCATGAATTCCATTGTTAATTGTTGGGAAAACCCATCTGATTCACTAAGGTCCTTTTAGAGAAAGTAACATCCATCCTGATCTGGTCTGGAGAGCATGTGACTCCGGACCCAGAGCAATGTGGTTGACTCTTATTCCCTAAGATGGGCAATCAATGCTGGTCTAGTCAGTAACACCCTCATCTTGTGAATGGATCTTTAAAAAAAAACCTTCTAAAACAATTGTGATAAAGTCTGGTTCTATCCCATTCCCCACCACCCCCCACTCCAGCCTCCCCAGAATGAAAGTTCAGTTGAGTGGAATCCTTTATCATGAGTTTGGATACTTGCTGTTTTGAACTGTCCATCTCTGTAGTAAAAATCCAGGTGAACAATTCAGTTTATTTATCTCCAGTCAGTGCATCAAATGACCTGACTGTAACACAGGCTAATCTTTAAATGCCTTACAAATGTTGAATGTGTGGAACAAAAGCACTGGCATGGATCAGTTGGGCTGAATAGCCTGTTTTAGTGCTGTAAACTCAACAAATGAGTAATTATCATACAAGCCTGCAGCTTGTTCCATTCTCCTGTCTTTCTGCAGGAAAAGAATCACCTCCTGACATTATATGGAATTATTCTGCTCACTGATTTCCAAATTACTGGGAAGATGTTTTGTTAATTTTACTTCGAGGGATGTGAATATCACTGGCAAGATCAGCCTTCATAGCCCTTGAGATTATCATCCCCTCTGGATTTCAGCTTGTCTGTTCATGTTTGAGTCAAGACTGTAATGTGGTCTGGATTTGGATGGCCCTAGCAGAACCCGAACTGAGTGGTCAGTGAGCACACACTTCATGTGTTAGTGCCACTTGATCACATGTTGATGACACTGTCTACACTTGGCTGATCATTGAGAGTAGACTGATGGAGAGGTAAACAGTGGGATTTTATGAACAAAACATACCTAGGCAATTTTTCATAAGATGTAACTGTGATGTAGCTATAGCAGAAGAGAGGCTCATTCTGAATGGCGTTCAGCCATTTCTTCATATCACATGGAATGAGTTGGCTGGAAATTGGCATCTGTGCTGCTGGAGACCTTAGCGTATGGATAACTCACTGTACTCTTGGCTGAAGGTGGTTGAAAAAGGTTTAGAAGTATTGCATTGCTCCTGTACCAATTCTATTGGTGACTGGTGGAATCTATGGTAGAGCTGTCAAAACAATTTCACTCCCCTTCTCTTTCTCCACAGTCACTCCTCTTTATCTTCTTTGTCCAATTCCCTTTTGAATGCTACAATTACATTTGCTTCTAAAAGCTACACTTATTGGATCCTGCGATCACAGCTTGATTGACAGTTGAGTGAGGGAGATAACAGGACATGAGGGTTAAAGGCAGGAGACCCAACTTCAACCCCTTCAATTGCACCGAAATCACAACAACTCTGTCAATAAAAGGTTCCTTGTGACATCTCTGGTTCTTATTCCAATCACTTGGTTTCAAATGGTTTGTGACCCATCTTCCAGTGAAAACAGTTCCTCCTTCTTTCTCCATCTGCACCATTTGTGATTTTGCATGCCTCTATTAAATCTCTTCTTAACCTTCTCTGCTAAAAGAAGAACAGCCCCACGTTTTCCTGTCTTTCCAAATAACAGAAGTTCTTCCCTCCAACAAGGTGCCTCTGCACCCTCTCCAAGGTCTTGACATCTTTCCTAATGTGTGGAATTCACAATTAACCATATCCTCCTGAACTAATCCTGCTTTCACTTTCTAACATTACTTGCTGTCAGAATATTTATCATTTAGCATGTATGCATCAGTCACCCCATTACTTGGATGCCAGCTGATCGGGCAAAAATGAGGTCTTATATCCATCAAAGTCACTTGACCCAACAATGGTAAGAAATTCTAAAAGGGCCCTGTCCCTAAGTGATTGTCTTTGACCAAGAGATAGCAAAACTCCTCAACAATAAGTGGAAGTTAAACATCATTGTGTTAATGAAGACGACCATAGTCAAGGTAGGTAATCGAGCATCACTGTATAAACACTCATCTTTCTTGCTAAAGCCACTTTGAAATAATACTCATTTGCATCTCCAAAATCAAAACACGAGCTCTTAATTGTCATCTCCTCACTAACAAGCTAATTCACCTATCAAAGCAAGCTAACGCATCCCTAGTTAGATGCTAAAACACAAACTTCTTCCGGTATAGTTTTGTAATTGGCTGTCTGTCATTTTACACAGGAAGATACCAGGGATTAACGTTTATGCCCAGATGCCCAATGAGAAGGAACAAGAGATGATCAGTCCAGTCAGCCAAATTGAGAGCATCCCCAACATCACACAAAATGAATTAACCAGGCCAGAGGAATTCACTGTTGATGACCTTGACAGACAGAATTTAGGTAAACAAAGTAAAATAACAGAAGTTCCACGCAGCGCAAGCACACAAAAGAAAAACCCAACTCGTTCTTAAGAATGAGTTTTTTTAAAAATTTATCTTCGTTGCCATGTTCCCATCCAGACGTCCCCATCAAACATTGACCGTGATTCTGTGATGGTGGTGTATGGAGCCTGCTTCAGAATTCCAGTTTCTGACTCAGCAAAATCTGTCAGGGTTTCAGACAGCATGCATTTGCAGGGCAGAGATTCCTTGACCATTAAAGTTTTATTCAGAAATAGCAGAATGGGTAAGAGCAGATCGAGCCCCTCAAGAGGAGATCTTGCTGTTATTGCCAATTAAAATAAGGAAATGCAGACATGTTGATTCATTATTTGATGTCAGGATGACTTTAGCACGAAGGCAGGTAAAATCTGTCATCAACAAAATCAATAAAACAGCAGTAACCATGACAATTCCAAGAAGCACATGGTTCCCATTAGGGAAGTCATAATGAACATTGTAAACAGCCTACTATAATCTTCCAAAGTTCTCTCAATCTGTTTCTTTGAAATAGTAGATTGTGAATGTCATTCCTTTGTTTCAGGAAGTTGGAACTTAGGCAGAAGAACTGTCGACCAGTTTAGCCTGACATCTGTAATTACTGGGGTCTATAATAATAACAATGGACAGGTCTTGAAAATTTTCAGCTGATTAGGGACAGTCAAAGTTGATTTGTAGAGATTGATCTTGCCTTAGGAGCCTGGCTGAAAACTTTTGAAGACATGACTGAAGTCTTCATCTTTGGCAAGCCTTTGAGATCAAGGATGGATATTTGGGGGGCAGGAGAAAGTCTGTACATTTTATTTTCATGGACATACACAGAGCTGGCATGAAACAGTGCAGTTGGCAGCATACAAAGAAATATGTTCACAGAAATAAACAATGGGTTAAACTGGGGCAAGTAAGTATGTGGGTAAATGGAAAATCATCCACTTTGGATTGACAAAAAAAAGAACAAGGTACTTTCTAAACAGTTAAAAAGCTAGACACAGCAGAGGTCAAAAGAGATTTGGGGGTCCAGGTAAATAGATCATTAAAATGTCACCAAGAGGAACATAAAACAATCATAAAGGCTTCATGAATTGTGAAATGAATATCTACAAGTGTTGAGTACAAAGGGATAGCGACTAGCTTACGTAGGAGAAAATTCCTGCAGGTGCTGGAATCTGTACTGAAAATAACAAATGCTGGAGATCACAGCAGGTCAGACAACGTCCATGTTATCTTACGGCCTGATTAGATTATCCCTGGGACAGGAGTTTTTCTGGATGGTGGGATTTCTCACCTCAGCACCAGAGAAGTTGGTGGGGAATAGAGCTCTGCTAATTACATCAGCCCCTGCCACCCCCTCAGCACCTCAGTGGGGTATAGGAGGAGTGAATAGGCTGGAGACAGAACATTCCCCCTTCAATCAGCCAGCAGCCCAGTCACAGGGAACTGCTGAGCAATTGGATCGGGTGGCTGCTGTCATCGGAATACTACCGGCAGGAGCAGGACTGGGGCTGCAGGGAGTGGTCAAGAGTGTGGTGCCAGAAAAGCCGGTCAGGCAGCATCTGAGGAGCAGGAGAATTGATGTTTTGGGCAAGAGCCCTTCATCAGGGAGCCCGAAATGTCGATTCTCCTGCTCCTCAGATGCTGCCTGACCTGCTGTACTTTTCCAGCACCACACTCTTGACTCTGATCTCCAGCATCTGCAGTCCTCACTTTCTCCTCCCTGCAGGGAGTAATCCCCAGCTTCCAGGCCCCAGAATCTGAGACTGATGGAGTTTCATGTCAGTGAAAGAAGATAAGGTTTGAAGATGCTGGGGGTGAGCTGAGGTGGGTGGTCTTCATCGGGAGCTGGGGACAAAGTTATATGGACAGCCTTTGGTGGTCTGGGGCTGTGCTTATGTGAGAAGCTGACCCTAGAGAGAGAGATCCTCTCCCCCCACCACAATGTAGCGACTTGTAAATATTGCACCCTTTCTCCGTCCCTCCCCCAACCCTGAAACTGCAAGACTCAAAATTGAGTGATTAAAGTGGGAGCAAAGGAAGCATGTCTCTTTAACCTTCTCCACGCTGCCCCATAAGAATTCCAGACATTTCAGGGAACAGGCAGGAAGGGGATCAAACAACCATCTGGGAAGGGTTACCAACAAAAAAAACACACACACACATACACACACACACACACACACACACACATACACACTCACACACATACACACACACATATACATACACATGCACACACACACCCCACTGGCGGATAGCTATAACAGAGGTAGAAACAATGACTGCAGATGCTGGAAACCAGATTCTGGATTAGTGGTGCTGGAAGAGCACAGCAGTTCAGGCAGCATCCAAGTAGCTTCGAAATCGACGTTTCGGGCAAAAGCCCTTCATCAGGAATAAAGGCAGTGAGTCTGAAGCGTGGAGAGATAAGCTAGAGGAGGGTGGGGGTGGGGAGAGAGTAGCATAGAGTATAATGGGTGAGTGGGGGAAGGGATGAAGGTGATAGGTCAGGGAGGAGAGGGTGGAGTGGATAGGTGAAAAAGGAGATAAGCAGGTAGGACAAGTCCGGACAAGTCATGGGGATAGTGCTGAGCTGGAAGTTTAGAAATAGGGTGAGGTGGGGGAAGGGGAAATGAGGAAACTGTTGAAGTCCACATTGATGCCCTGGGGTTGAAGTGTTCCGAGGCGGAAGATGAGGCGTTCTTCCTCCAGGCGTCTGGTGGGGAGGGAGCGGCGGTGAAGGAGGCCCAGGACCTCCATGTCCTCGGCAGAGTGGGAGGGGGAGTTGAAATGTTGGGCCATGGGCCGGTTTGGTTGATTGGTGCGGGTGTCTCGGAGATGTTCCCTAAAGAGCTCTGCTCGGAGGCGTCCAGTCTCCCCAATGTAGAGGAGATCACATCGGGAGCAACGGATACAATAAATGATATTAGTGGATGTGCAAGTAAAACTTTGATGGATGTGGAAGGCTCCTTTAGGGCCTTGGATAGAGGTGAGGGATGAGGTGTGGGCGCAGGTTTTACAGTTCCTGCAGTGGCAGGGGAAAGTGCCAGGATGGGAGGGTAGGTCATTTGGGGGCGTGGACCTGACCAGGTAGTCGCGGAGGGAACGGTCTTTGCGGAAGGCGGAAAGGGGTGGGGAGGGAAATATATCCCTGGTGGTGGGGTCTTTTTGGAGGTGGCGGAAATGTCGGTGGATGATTTGGTTGATGCGAAGGTTTGTAGGGTGGAAGGTGAGCACCAGGGGCGTTCTGTCCTTGTTACGGTTGGAGGGGTGGGGTCTGAGGGCGGAGGTGCGGGATGTAGACGAGATGCGTTGGAGGGCATCTTTAACCACATGGAAAGGGAAATTGCCGTCTCTAAAGAAGGAGGCCATCTGGTGTGTTCTGTGGTGGAACTGGTCCTCCTGGGAGCAGATCTGGCGGAGGCGGAGGAATTAGGAATCCAGGCCCGGGGCTACTGTGAACAGATTTGGTATAGCACGTCTGGCAGGATGTAGTGGCTTTAGAGGATTACCCAAAATGGTGCCTGAACACTGATGATTACACAGTGCTCAGCACCATTTGTGACTCCTCAGATAATGAAGCAGTCCACATGCAGATGCATGGACAACATTCAAGGTTAGGTTCATCAGTGGCAAGAAACTTCCATGCTACAAAGTACAAAGCAACTACCATGTCAAACAGGAGGAATTCTAGCCACATTAAATGGCATTACTATTCCTCAATCCCCACTATCAACAGCCTGAGTGTTACCATTGACCAGATACTGGATTGGATTAGCTATTTAATTATAATGGTCAGAGGATGGCAATTCCAGAGCAAGTAACTCAATTCCGATCTCTCCAATGCCCACCCCTAACAAAGCACAAGTCAGGGACGTGAAGAAACATTCTCCATTTGCTTGAGTTGATGCAGATCCAATGGCAACACTCAGCAACACCATCCAAGACAAAGCGGCCCCAGTAAATGGACCCTCCATTCACTTCCTTAAATATCTACTCCCCCCCAACATTGATGCACAGTTGCTGCAGTGTGTACTTTCTACAAAGTGCAACTCACTGAAGTTCCATTTACAGCACCTTACAAACCGAGAAGGCCAAGGGCAGATACATGGGAATACCACCCCCTGCAAGTTCCCCTCTGAACCACTAACCATCCTGTCTTGGAAATATATCGCCAATCCTTCAGTGTCATTGGTCAAAATTCTGGACCCCCTGCCTAACAGCACAACAGGGATTGCAGTGGTTCAAGAAGTCAGCTCTCCACCATTTGCTCAAGGGTAATTAGGGACAGGACATAAATGCTGAATTAGCCAGTGCTGCTTACATACTGGAACAGGTAAAAAACAAACTTGGGAACTTACAAGGTTGAAGGGAGATTTGATCAAAGCCTTCACGTTTCTAGGAGAAAGAATAGAGTAGATAAAGAAATAGTATTTCTACCCAGTCTGGGAGGCTAAGGTTAAGGCTAATAGACAAAATAAATTAGAAATAGTCCTTTTAGGAGTGAAATTAGGAAGCAATTCTATACTTAAGGTCTGGTGGATGTTTGAAACTTTTCTGCATTTGCTTGAGTTGATGCAGATCCAATGGCAACACTCAGCATATGTACAACTGAGATGAGCAATTTTTCTGAACCCTATTGTCTTTAGAGATCTAGAACAAAGGCAGGAAGTCAGACTTAGGTCAGAGAATCAGCCATAATCTCATTGAAAGGTAGGACAAACTGGAGAAACTAAATGACCAAGTCTTGTTTCAATTTTCTTGTAACAGCAAAGGTATGTATGAGTGAACAATTTTTACCAAATTGTCTCCCCTACTCTCGACCCATTTCACTTCCTCTTCACCTAAAGCTAAGATTTTAAGTGGTGTCTCATTGTTCTGATAGCTCCAGGGCTTTGGTCATTAATGAGATGGCAGCCTTAGCCAAATAAATGTCAACTGGGAGAACCGTCACACCCAATCTATAATTTTGTATCTACGCCAGAGGCAATTTTCCAGATATCTATATCTATCTATATATACACACTGATGTATACTGAATATAATAGAAGAGACCTCAGTTGTCACCAATTGTTCAGGTAATTCCATAAAGTCAGTGACCAGTGTATTGCCTTAACTTTGAACAGAATTACAGTCTTACTGAATACAGTCCTACAAGTAACTATCATTCTGAGAGCCAGATTCAGAGGTTCCATTCATGGAAAGTGTTGAAAAGGGATATCATGGCCTGCTATTTATCTATATTGGAAACATTGCTCTATTAGTAACAGGGACCTTTCACACCAGATTCTTGCCAGAATGGATTCCTTGGTTAAATGTGACAATAGAGTCAAAAAGAGTGGCACTGAAAAAGCAGAGCAGGTCAGGCAGCATTGGAATAGAAGGAGAGTCGACGTTTCAGGCATAAGCTTTTCATCAGGAATGTGAGGAGGAAAGGGAGCTGAGAGATAAATAGAGGGGTGGGTAGTTGAAATGGTGATAGGTGGGTGCAGGTGAGAGAATATACTAGTTACACTGAGGTTTAGAGTGGACAATCTGTGATTACTTAGAATACACCACATCCTTCATCAGATATTAGTCTCCATCCTGAATGTAGCAGATGAGTTGACCAACACACACATAGGAGAAACTAACAGTGTCTTTTATCGGGATGGGGCAGAGGAGGTGGTGCAGTAGAGATTCCACTGAAACACATCCTGCAGCCTCCAACATTCTGAATGAAACCAAAACCATGACTGAAACATCAGGACTTGACAGTGACTGCTGTTGTGTGGCACAATTACATAAAGGGAAACTAAAACCAAAAACCTTTGAGGCAATATAGAGATAACACCTCACTTTGAATTCCAATCTTTTATTATTTTACTGAAGTGAGGTTGGACTGAGAAATGAAAGGCCCGGTTTTATTAGATTTTGCCAGAAGCCTGACACAGCAGTTTCCTTGTGACACTGTTGTGTTAATACTGGCTCTGACGCTGAACTAAAGCTGCAGGGAATGAAATGTGACTGTATCTTGCAGTGCTCTGAGCAGCCTTATTCACCATGTTGGAGGGAGCGCCAGGGAGGAGTGGCCATTGCGTACACCTGGTGAGTTCTGGAGCCATTCCCCGTATCTCTTCATTTTGTTTTGTAAAAGTTCATTTTTCTCCTTCATGTGCACAGTGTTGCTGTCAGACTCACGAGAGACAACGTTTTGGTTTAAAAATGACATGTGTCTCCTCCTGGTAAAAACGATGACTGCAGATGCTGGAAACCAGATTCTGGATTAGTGGTGCTGGAAGAGCACAGCAGTTCAGGCAGCATCTGAGGTTTCGAAGCCCCTTGGATGCTGCCTGAACTGCTGTGCTCTTCCAGCTCCACTAATCCAGAATGTGTCTCCTCCTACCAAGAGAATGCACACTTGTCTTTGTTTCTCTGTGTTGGTAGAAATGAAACTGCCTCCTGCAGCTACAAGTGATTCAAGGGAGATGATTGCCTGAGGTTGCTGAGAGCAATATGGGCCAACCTGCCCTCATATAGATAATTTGCAAACAATGCTGAATGTTTATCATGTTGGCCCAGTTCTAAAACGATCTAACCTAAGAGTGTTTGGTTTCTTTGCACCATTGGCATTTCAGAATTGTTATGATTTACCTGCCCAGGGTATCACTCTGAGTCAGACTGTCATGGGTTTAAGCCCCATTCCAAGGACATGAACCACAAAACCCAGGCTGCTATTCATTGTGAAGGATGATCATTAACCAGCTTACAGACGGCAATACACTGAGGTCCCCTTTGCCTTGAACAGTGGATGTAACTGATCTCCTGGCTCTCAGTTGAAGAAGAGAAAGGAACATTCCCGCCAATATCTGGATGAATACTTAACCCTCAACCAACATCAGCAAAACAGATTATTATGGTCCTGAACACACTGCTGTTTGTGAGACCTTGCTGCACACAACGTTATACAGAAGTATAAAACAGCTCAAACTTTGGTAGGACAGCACTCTGTGACATTCTGAGGTCATAAATGGCACTATATAAATGCAAGTTTTTGTTCCTTGAAATAGAAACTACAATCAGCTTCAATATTATATTCATACTGACTCAGGTTTTGAAGTTGATTCAAAGATTTTTCCAAAGGGAGATTAAAAATCCTGGCTTGACTTTCCCAACTGTTGTAGCATCAGGTCTGAGAATTCTTAGACATCAAGAGAAAAAAAAACAACCAAAGAGGAATGGAATGACATTTTTAGAGATTGTAAATGTCAAAGCTGGCTCGTATCCCTTCACCGTGTCACAAAGATGCTGAAAGTGACACAGACTGATGATGGGGAAACTAAACAACACAGCTCAGCCACACTCTTTCTCCACATCAGCTCGCCACTGCAATCCCATTTTGTTTGGTCTCTCCGTGGATTTTTATTTAAGAATCATTTAGTTTACCCTTTAACTGTTGTAATGGACGTGGTTTTAGTAACCACTTGCACAGTCCTATATCTTCATGTCCTTTTAGATGTAAAAATTCCTGCCAATTTCCTGTTCATATTTTTACAACAGTAACTTGGCTTCGTTATAGCATCGAGGAAAAAGTAAGGACTGTAGAGGCTGGAGATCAGAGCTGAAAATGTGTTGCTGGAAAAGTGCCCGAAACGCGATTCTCCTGTTCCTTGGATGCTGCCTGACCTGCTGCGCTTTTCCAGCAACACATTTTCAGCTTCGTTACAGCATCATTAAGGAAGTCAACTGTCTTCATAGAGGGATAAAAGATTGGTGGATTTTGAGGATGGTTTAAAGGAAAGGAGAGGCAAAGGATTTATGGGAGGAAACTTCAGAGAATGAGGTCAGGCTAAAAGCATTTCATTCAATGGTGAAGCAAAAGTCAGAATGGGAACACAAAAGTCCTCAGAAGGAGGATTGGAGCATTTTGAGTGAGTTGCAGAACTAGTGGAGGTTACACTCAACAGGAAGGAGAAACCTGGAACCCGAATTAAACACAACTAAGGCCAGTTATAGCCTACAGCTTTGGTGAGAGCAGATGCCATTGTTGGTCAATACAATCTCTAGCAGTGGACTTTACTGTTGATATTTCATCAACACAAATGAGATGTTTCTGGAAACTTTTAGGATGAGGGTTGTAATGATTTGCTTCAACTGTGCTATGAATGCACATTTCAAGGGGCAGATAGGTGGAGAAAGGGATATCACAAGAAATATTACAGGGGCTGGAAGGTGACAGGAGAGGAACTTTAGTCAGTTGGGAGAATTAAGTGTTTGTGAAGGAGAGGCTGATGCTGAATATCATAGCTTTGCCTCTCTCTGTTTATCTGGAAGAAGCATTCTATCAACATAGCAGTGGTTGAGGTGACAGAGAGGTAGGTTTGGGTGGAAACAATACTTTAGATAATGTTGCGAAGGTAAAGGAGAAGAGTTAGAGTAAAGATGATTCCTTGAGAGCTTCCTGAAGTGACAGTGCAGATTGCATTTGGATAATTACTAAACATCTCAAAGCACTTTGTAGGAGAGTTCTAATGCTTGGTCAACGATATAGGTCTGTGGAAAGCCTTGAACAAAGAAGGCAAGATGGGAATCAAGGAGATTAGGGGTGAATGCCAGAGTGGAGCAGCTTTGTAGCCAAAGGTACAGTCATCTATGGTGGACTGGCTGAACTGGCAATGTTCACAACTAGATAAATCATTTTGGAGAGTTTCTAGGCTGTAAGAGATAGGAGAACAATGGCAGGATTTGTAAACAAGGTTGAGCATTTTAAATGATGTGGAGGTGCCAGTGTCAGACTGGGGTGGACAATGTTAAAACTCACACAACACCAGATTGTAGTCCAACAGGCTTATTTGGAAGTACTAGCTTTCAGAGTGCTGGTTGTCCTGGACCATCACCTGAGGAAGGAGCGTCGCTCTGAAAGCAAGTGCTTCCAATAGTGTTGTGCGATTTATTACTTTAAGAATTTTAAAATTGAATGTTGGCATTCCAAGGAACCAATACAAATTAATAAGTTCAAAGATTGTAACCAAACAAGACTTGGTGTGAGCTAGAGTACATAAACCAGCATCATAGGTGTAGAGAATGCTGAATGATGAGAGGAATTGAGGGTTTGGTCAAGAAAAAGAAGGAAACGTATTCAGAATAGAAGCAGAGATCCCTAGAATTCCTAGAAGTGTATAAAGGCAGCAGGAGTATACTTAAGAGGGAATTCAGGAGGGCAAAAATGGGACATGCTAAAGCAAATAGGGTTAATGAGAATCCAAAGGGATTCTGCATTAAGGACAAAAGAGTAACTAGGGAGAGAATAGGACCCCTTAAAGATCAGCAAGGCAGCCTCTGTGTGGAACCACAGGAGGCGGGGGAGATTATAAACAGGTATTTTGGATCAATGTTTACTGTGGAGAAGGACGTAGAAGAAATAGAACATGGGGAAATAAATAGTAACATCTTGAAAAATGTCCAATTACTGAGAGGAGGTGCTAGACATCTTAACACACATAAAGGTGGCTAAATCCCTCAGACTTGATCAGGAACTCCGTGGGAACCCCAAGAACTCCGTGGGAAGCTAGAGAAGTGATTGCTGGGCCTCTTGCTGAGATATTTGTATCATTGATAGTCACAGGTGAGGTGCCAGAAGACTGGAGGTTGGCTAACGTGGTGCTAACGTGGTAAGTACAAGCCAGGGAACTATAGACCAGTGAGCCTGACCTCGGTGGTGGGCAAGTTGTTAAAGGGAATCCTGAGGGACAGGATGTACATGTATTTGGAAAGGCAAGGACTGATTCGGGATAGTCAACATGGCTTTGTGCGTGGGAAATCATGTCTCACAAACTTGATTGAGTTTTTTGAAGAAGCAACAAAGAGGATTGATGAGGGTAGAGTGGTAGATGTGATCTATATGGACTTCAGTAAGGCATTAGACAAGGTTCCTCATCGGAGACTAGTTAGCAATGTTGGATCTCATGGAATACAGGGAGAAGGAGCCATTTGGAGACAGAACTGGCTCAAAGGTAGAAATGATGTAGAGGTGAACCAAGTGAAAAACCACATAACACCAGGTTATAGGAGCACTTCGAAAGCTAGTAATTCCAAATCAACCTATTGGACTATAACCTGGTGTTGTATGATTTTTAACTTCGACGGTAGAAGACAGAGGTTGGAGGTGGAGGATTGTTTTTCAGACTGGAGGCCTGTGACCAGCTGTGTGCCACAAGGATCAGTGCTGGGTCCACTGCTTTTTGTAATTGATATGAATGATTTGGATGTAAACGTAGGAGGTATAGTTAGTAAGTTTACAGATGACACCAAAACTGAGGTGCAGTGGCCAGCAGAGAAGATTACCTCAGAGTACAACAGGATCTTGATCAGATGGGCCAATGAGCCAAGGAGTGCCAGATGGAGTTTAATGTAGACAAATGTGAGGAGCTGCATTTTGGAAAGGCAAATCAGGGCAGGACTTATACACTTAATGGTAAGGTCCTAGGGAGTGTTGCTGAACAAAGAGACTTTGAAGTGTAGGTTCATAGCTCCTTGAAAGTGGAGTCGCAGGTAGATAGGATAGTGAAGAAGGCATTTGGTATGCTTTCCTTTATTGGTCAGAGTACTGAGTACAGGAGTTGGGAGGTCATGTTGCGGCTGTACAGGACAATGGTTAGGCCACTGTTGGAATATTGCGTGCAATTCTAGTCTCCTTCCTATCGGAAAGATGTTGTGAAACTTTAAAGGGTTCAGAAAAGATTTCAAGGATGTTGGAGGGTTGAGCTACACAGAGAGACTGGGGATATTTTCCTGGAGCATCAGATGCTGAGGGGTGACCTTATAGATGTTTATAAAATCATGAGGGACATAATTAGGATAAATAGACAAGGTCTTTTCCCTGGGGTGGGGGAGTCCAAAACTAGAGAGCATAGGTTTTGGATGAGAGGGGAAAGATATAAAAGGGACCTAAGGGTCAACTTTTTCACACAGTGTATGGAATGAGCTGCCAGAGGAAGTGGTGGAGGCTGATACAATTGCAACATTTAAGAGGCATTTGGATGGGTATATGAATAGGAAGGGTTTGAAGGGACATAGGCCCAATGCTGGTAAATGGGACGGGATTGATTTAGGATAACTGAATGGTATGGACGAGTTGAACCAAAGGGTCTGTTTCCATGCTGTATATCTTTATGACTGTATATTTATGGAGGTCAATTTTTTTTTCTTCAATCTTTGATGGGATTGGGTAATGCTGGTTGGGTTCGCATTTATTGGTGGTAAGCCTCCATCTTCAGCCCCTGCAGTGTATGTGGCAGCTCAGCTAGGAATTCATGAGAATAATTAATATATATCAAAGTCAAAGGTAAGGATTTGCACGGCTGGAGGCAGGGGCAGAGTCAGGTGACATTCCATGTGTGGAATCAGCCGGTCTTAGTGACGTGTGGTCAGACGCTCAGCTATGAGTCAATCACAGCATCAATGGTGCAAACAATCTCAGAGTCACCAGACATCAGGGAGGAGGATGGAGATAGAACATAGAACATAGAACATAGAACATAGAACAATACAGCACAGAACAGGCCCTTCGGCCCACAATGTTGTGCCGAACTTCTAACCTAGATTAAGCACCCATCCATGTACCTATCCAAATGCCACTTAAAGGTCACCAATGATTCTGACTCTACCACTCCCACGGGCAGTGCATTCCATGCCCCCACCACTCTCTGGGTAAAGAAACCACCCCTGACATCTCCACTATGCCTTCCATCCTTCACCTTAAATTTATGTCCCCTTGTAACACTCTGTTGTACCCGGGGAAAAAATTTCTGACTGTTTACTCTATCTATTCCCCTGATCATCTTATAAACCTCTATCAAGTCACCCCTCATCCTTCGCCGTTCCAACGAGAAAAGGCCGAGAACTCTCAACCTATCCTCGTATGACCTATTCTCCATTCCAGGCAACATCCTGGTAAATCTTCTCTGCACCCTCTCCAAAGCTTCCACATCTTTCCTAAAGTGAGGCGACCAGAACTGCACACAGTACTCCAACTGTGGCCTAACCAAAATCCTGTACAGCTGCAACATCACTTCACGACTCTTGAATTCAATCCCTCTGCTAATGAACGATAATACTCCATAGGCCTTCTTACAAACTCTATCCACCTGAGTGGCAACTTTCAAAGATCTATGTACATCGACCCCAAGATCCCTCTGCTCCTCCACCTTACTAAGAACCCTACCATTAACCCTGTATTCCGCATTCTTATTTGTTCTTCCAAAATGGACAACCTCACACTTGACAGGGTTGAACTCCATCTGCCACTCCTCAGCCCAGCTCTGCTTCATATCTAAGTCCCTTTGCAAACGACAAATGCCCTCCTCACTATCCACAACTCCACCTATCTTCATATCATCTGCAAATTTACTGACCCACCCTTCGACTCCCTCATCTAAGTCATTAATAAACAGGCAGAGCACAGCAATAACTGAGGCACTTTGTGATGGTTGGAGCTTGTGAAATACATTTTAGAAATCCCAAGCCTTCTCAATTCCCATTACATAGGAGCAGCTGTGTGTTCACATCAGTCCTAGGGCCCTCAAGATGAACTCGCAACATCACATACACAATATCGAGTTTCTTCCGTATGCAGTTCATCCCCAGTGCTAAATCCAAAATCATAAAAGCGACTTCCAATTTCCTTATCTTGATAACTTTATTTTATCAGGACTACCATGAAAAGAAGGGTTAGAAACAAGTAAAACTGCAGATTCTGGAATCCAAGGGTGGATAAGCAGGGTGCTGGGAGAACACAGCAAGCATCAGGAGGTGGAGAAGTCGATGTTTCAGATGTAACCCTTTGTCAGGGCTGGGGATGGGTGTGGGGGGAGCTAGAAGCAAATAAACAGATAGCTGTTCACAGGAGTATTGCAGATAGTAAAGGGTGTAAGCATTGACCTTGTGGGACCATCCCAAGCCATCAACGCAGCATAATGATGTATAGCTAAACAACAAAAAAACACCTGGATTAGATACTTAAACATCAAGAATATTGCCACCAGACTCACAACCCGAGAAGTCGGATTTGAGCACTTCTCAGGCTCTAAGGTTTCCACTCTGATACCCAAAGAGTAAGCAATGAAAAATCAAATGAAAATACAGAGGTGGTTCTTGAGAGAAGGCTTGTAAGTGCAGTAATGGGTTCAGTAACTGAATGTCATTCATTGATAATTATCAATCAGTCCTGTTCATCAATTGAACATCTATAGGAACTGTGAAAAACAAAACTGATCCTATTGTACAGAAAGGTTGACAACACTATGAACATTTAAAAACTATTAGAAGCAATATTACAGCATGATTCATTAGAACAAGAAGGAAATTCTGCTCTGCTGTTAAATTTCATATCTTTGATTAGATTACTTACAGGCCCTTCGGCCCAACAAGTCCACATCGCCCCGCCGAAGCGTAACCCACCCATACCCCTACGTTTACCCCTTACCTAACACTATGGCAATTTAGCATGGCCAATTCACCTGACCTGCACATCTTTGGATTGTGGGAGGAAACCGGAGCACCCGGAGGAAACCCACGCAGACACAGGGAGAATGTGCAAACTCCACACAGTCAGTCGCCTGAGGCGGGAATTGAACCTGGGTCTCTGGCGCTGTGAGGCAGCAGTACTAACCACTGTGCCACCGTGCCACCCACTTGAGTATGATTGCTATGCACTAGCCAGTTCAGGTAACTGCAAATACTAAATGACAGATTTTCCAAATTCGTTTAAAACCCATAAACACGTTTCTAGGCAATGTGTAACAAATTCCCACAATATTGTGTACATCCTTCTGTCCAGAAAAAAGAGTTGACATTGAACCTTGTTTGTTGTACTTACTGGGTCTGCTCGATAGGGTCTTTTCATGATGTCCCCACCCAGGATGGTATTACCAACAAGGAGGATGTTTAAGCAACCATCAGGAGACCTGGTCAATCTCACATAGGTCTGTCAGTTCAAATGGTGTCATTTAATGTTCCCTCTGCCTGAGGGAGAAGAAGGATTTCCGTAATCTCATTGTATCTTAAAAAGTTTTCACTGTTATTTCTATGGATGTGTTCTTCATCCTTGACATCTCTTTCCCTCTTCTCCAAAGAGATTTGGAGTTCCGAATCAATCCGTGTCGGATTTTACAGAACAGTTGGATGGTCATCTGAGTGGCTGACTTCCTCAACATTGTAATCCTCCACATATAGTACTGACAAATATCTCTGATCTCAGACAAAGCAATACTCATCGTGGAATGGATTTCTAATATAAGCTAGTTAAAGCCAGATAAAGCACAGAATATACTTCATCCTCAAAGCCACAGGAATAGAAAGGTGAAAGTAGATCACAGCAAAGATCAATGGGTATGTCTAGCAATAGTTTTTTTTATAACTGCAGTGAGCTTTGGACACAAACAAGTTGTCTGGATAGCTGCCAAAGAAATCATCTGTCTTTGATATTTGGACTACTGACCTCTGTCTCTGACAAACACCTAATTAAATCGGGATATTTACAGTTATTCAGGGAATTCACACATCACTTTAAGAACTGGCTTACACAAAAGGCCCTCTGCTCTGAGGCTTCAAAAAAGATCAAAACTCCAGAGCCTCCATCAATTTCCCACTGCAGCGTGGGGTCTTCCCCCAACCAGACTAGATTGGGTGAGCCTCCAGAAGTGTGAATCCATAATACAGGATTGAGAATCAACATGGACACCTCACAACAAGGAAGACATGAAATGGCTGAAAAGCCACATGGTGAGACACAAACGTTTATGTTGTCTGTCTGCTGTCTGATCCAATGGAACGATCATACATCAGCCAGTCTATGAACTAGACACAGAAACTAACTTCAAATCACCAAATAGCCAAAGTGTGTAACTTGTCCCAGTTTCTAAGTTCCCCTGGGAACCAACCTTCTAGATATTAGACTACAAGAAGCCTCACAACTGCAGTGAACACTTAATTTCAACTTGAAAACATCAAATGCCTTCAAGAAACCACTGTGATCTGCTACATGGCAGACCAGAGATATGAAATTAGTGATTGAGTTAACTTTAGTTTGTGAAAGTCTCTTAAAGTGTATATGTGTACAAGTGTGAGAACATTATGTGACATCACATTGTTCCGGGTGATTGTGACCAGAAATGTACTTCTTTGGTTTTTTAGCTGAAAACCTTGCTAGCGAATTACTTAACTGAATTGCACACACCAAGGTAAGGATTACACATGATATAAAACATTTATTTAATTAAAATGGAGACTCCAGGTAACACGATGGACTGTGTTCTGGAGATGTTGCAAGGTGTTTACCCAGGATGGAGATTTCAGAATTAGAAATCATAGGTACAGGACTAATCCTGTAAGATTCAGATGAGGACAGAATTCTTCCCTAAGGGTTAAAAATTTTCGGGTTAGAAATTTTAGGATTTCTATATCCCAGGTATGTATATACAGACACTCACACATTGAGTGTATTCAAGGCTCATATATATAAATATTTGGACCCTAAAAGGGATTTGGAGATTGTTGGGAAAGTAGATTTGAGGTTAGAGGTCAGCAATGATCTTAATGAACAGCAGTGAGGAGGTTTCATGGCTGAGTCTAGTGCTCTTACAAGCATTTTGTGTGCACTGCACTGACAACAGGCATTGCCAGTGAGATTCAGTGACCCTGCAGGCACTCTACCTCTATTCCTGATGAAGAGCTTTTGCCCGAAACGTCAATTTCCCTGCTCCTCGGATGCTGCCTGACCTGCTGTGCTTTTCCAGCACCACTCTAAACTCTGGTTTCCAGCATCTGCAGTCCTTGATTTTACCCAGATTCAGTGCCCCAGTTTTGCTGTTTGCACAAATGCAAAGCTTAACTAGCCAATGTTCTTTCCCATTGTCACTAAAGCGTTTTTCTGCTAACCCAGTAAGCTAATTAATGGAAGGGGAGATGCTGGCCTGGTGGTATTATTGCTGGATTGTCATTCCCAGCTAATGTTGTGGGGTCCTAGATTCAAATCCTGCCACAGCAGATGGTAAAATTTGAATTCAATAAAAATCTGAAATTAAGAGTCTGTTGATGGGACTAGTGTCAGACAAAAAAATCCATCTGGTTCTTTAATGCCCTTTGGAGAAATAAATCTGCTGTCCTCAATGCGACACCAGACTCTCAGCTGTCCCCTGAAGAATTAGGTGTGGTCAATAGGACCTGGTCTTGTCAGTGTTGTCGAAGTCCTATCAATAAATTTTTAAAAATTGTATCAAGTGATACTAGGGTGGCACAGTGGCCCACGGTCCTGGGTTTGATTCCCACCTGTCTATGTGGAGTTTGCACATCCTCCTCGTGTCTGTGCGGGTTTTCTCCGGGTGCTCCGGTTTCCTCCCACAATTCAAAGATGTGCAGGTTAGGTGAGTTGGCCATGCTAAATTGCCCATGGTGATAGGTGCTTTAGTCAGGGTAAATATAGGGTAGGGGAATGGGTTTCTCTTCGGAGGGGTGGTGTGGACTTGTTGGGCTGAAGGGCCTGTTTCCACACTGTAGGGAATCTAATCTACTGTTTAACCTTAGTGAGAGTGGGTGGTGGGGATTAGGATGAGGGGTAGAGGCTGCTACTCTCACATTTGACAGATTTTCTCCTCAGTGTTTTATTCGTAACAACCTGTTCCTCTTGAGTACACTTGACCGTCCTTGTACAGAGTCACAATCTGGAGGTCAAACTGAGGACTGCAGATGCTGGAGATCAGAGTCGAGAGTGTTGTTGGGAAAGCACAGCTGGTCAGGTTGATTCCTGTTGAAGGACTTATGCCTGAAATGTCAATGTTCCTGCTCCTCAGATGCTGCCTGACCTGCTGTGCTTTTCCAGCACCACACTCTTGACCCAGAATCACAATCTGTACAGCTCTGTGACTTCCTGTTGTCAGTAATCTTAAAGTGATTATCCCAGATTTTCAGTGTGTTTCAGCCATAACAAAAATTAAAGCAACATTTTTCAAAATCATAGTCTTAATTTTCTACAAGTGTAAAATCAGTTTGATAGAAGGATAGTGTGATCAGTAGGAAAAAAGGAAAGAATTGCAGATGCTGGAAATCCACTGTGTCCCTTCACTGTGTTCCCTGGCCAACATCCCTGCCTCAGGCCTGCTGCTGTGCTCCAGTAAAGCTTAGCAACAGCTGGAAGAACAGCACCTCATTTTCTGCCTGGGAACCCTGCAGTCATCTGGACTCAATGAGTTCAACATCCCAGACTTGTCAACACATGGGCTGCTACCATTGTCCACACAATCTTATCGAGGTTGACAAAATCATGAGGGGCTTGGATAGGATAAACAGGCAAAGTCTTTTCCCTGGGGTCGGGGAGTCCAGAACTAGAGGGCATAGGTTTAGGGTGAGAGGGGAAAGATATAAAAGAGACCTAAGGGGCAACTTTTTCACGCAGTGGGTGGTACGTGTATGGAATGAGCTGCCAGAGGATGTGGTGGAGGCTGGTACAATTGCAACATTTAACAGGCATTTGGATGGGTATATGAATAGGAAGGGTTTGGAGGGATATGGGCCGGGTGCTGGCAGGTGGGACTAGATTGGGTTGGGATATCTGGTCAGCATGGACGGGTTGGACCGAAGGGTCTGTTTCCATGCTGTACATCTCTAAGACTCTAAGACAATCCATTGTCAGTCACTAACAGTTCTGACTATTACCCACTCCTTTGTCTCTCTTTGAGCTCTACCTCCATACATTGTTTACTCCTCCCCCTCCCTTCCTCACCCCACCTTCAACATATATACCAATTTCCTTCTGAGGTACAATCAGTCATAGAGTCACAGATATGTACAGCATGGGAATAGACCCTTTGGTCCAACTCATCCATGCCGATCAGATATCCCAACCTAATCTAGTCCCATTTGCCAGCACTTGGCCCATATCCCTCTAAACCCTTCCTATTCATGTACCCACCCAGATACCTTTTAAATGTAATTGTCCCAGCCTCCACCACTTCCTCTGGGAGCTCATTCCATACACGCAACACCCTCTGCGTGAAAAATTTGCTCTTTAAATCTTACCCTTCTCACCCTAAACCTATGCCCTTTAATTCTGGACTTCCCCCTTCCCAGGGAAAAGACCTTCCCTATTTACCCTATCCATGCCCCTCAAAGAGTCATGGGACCTGAAATGTTAACTCTATCTCTCAGCACAGATGCTGCCAAACCTGCTGAGTTTCTCCAGCATCCTCTGTGATCAGTAGGGAGCTTGGTTTCCACATGGTCACACCCAAACTCTTCCAACTTTCCACTTGATGCTGATCTCCTTTTGAGACTGTGACTAATGAATATATTTAACTGTCGTGCAAGCCTGAGTATTTATTAAAATCCTATTAAACAATGAAGAATAGAAATTGGGCTTAACTGACATTCGTATACAAACAGCATTTCAAAATAATTGGCAAGTAAACAGGGGAGTGTGGGAAAAGAGTATTTTTTTTAAAGCAACAAATCATTATGGTCTGGAACTCAGTGCCTGGTCAGGTGGTTGGTGCATTTTTGATAACTTTCAAGAAGGAATTGAGCGAATGTTTTAAAAACAGACAGTTTTGATGAGCTATGTGGAAAGAACAGGGAATGACCTTAATCAGAAGACTTTTTGAAAACACAATCTCAGGTATGAGGGCTGAATGGGTTCTCCCATGCTGTAGAATTTCAATGGCTCTCATCAATTCTTCTCAACCATTTTAATTTAAACTCGACATTGACATACCTGTATTGATTACCTTAGAGATGTGTGATGAAAACACTAAATATTCAAAGGGAACATTACTGCACAGAATTTTTATTCTCTTTTTCTCAGTTGAAACCTCTCTATGTGATAACTGAGTGTTAGATCCTGCAGAAATGTTTTCAGGATATACTATACTACCACCACAGGGTGCAGCCTCTTTCAGACTGTTTGTTGGCTGTTCAGGTGACAGCCACCAGAGAAAATGCAAATACAGACGAGGGGATCTTCCCCTAATTCATTAAAAGGAAGAACTGTCCCCAAGCTCAGATATCCATATCTCAGGTTTATAGTCCAGGCTGTGGCACTAGCGAAATGGGATTAGTTTCAAATATCCCAGGTGAGAGTTTAACACTGATGGGCTAGGCTGGAAGCTACCCTGCTGTCCTGTGAGATCTGACCATTGAAAACAGAACCGAAAAGACAAAATCAGCCTGAATCCAGAATCTCTACCTCGGAGCATTTCCCAGGGCACAACCAAAGTGTCAAAGAACAAAGAACCTCACAGCACGGGAACAGGCCCTTCGGCCCTCCAAGCCTGCACTGATCCAGATCCTCTACCTAAACCTGTCGCCTATTTTCTAAGGATCTGTATCCCTCTGCCCCCTGCCCACTCATGTATCCATCTGGATACATCTTAAATGATGCTATCGTGCCCGCCTCTACCACCTCAACTGGCAGCCACCCTCTACCCACCAGCCTCTGCATAAAGAACTTTCCACGTATATCTCCCTTAAACCTTTCCCCTCTTACATTGAACTCATGACCCCGAGTAATTGAGTCCCCCACTCTGGGGAAAAAGCTTCTTGCTATCCACCCTGTCTATGCCTCTCGTGATTTTGTAGACCTCCATCAGGTCGCCCCTCAACCTCCATCTTTCTAATGAAAATAATCCCAATCTACTCAACTTCGGTTAGCACTGCTGCCTCACAGCGCCAGAGACCCGGGTTCAATTCCCGCCTCAGGCGACTGACTGTGTGGTGTTTGCACATTCTCCCCGTGTCTGCGTGGGTTTCCTCCGGGTGCTCCGGTTTCCTCCCACAGTCCAAAAATGTGCAGGTTAGGTGAATTGGCCATGCTAAATTGCCCGTAGTGTTCGGTGCAGGGGTAAATGTAGGGGAATGGGTCTGGGTGGGTGCGCTTCGGCGGGTCGGTGTGGACTTGTTGGGCCGAAGGGCCTGTTTCCACACTGATCTAATAATCTGATCTGATCTAGTAATCTGTCTTCATAGCTAGCACCCTCCATACCAGGCAACATCCTGATGAACCTCCTCTGCACCCTCCCCAGAGCATCCACATCCTTCTGGTAATGTGGCGACCAGAACTGTACACAGTATTCCAAATGTGGCTGAACTAAAGTCTTATGTAACTTGTAATATGGCCTGCCAACTCTTATACTCAATACCCCGTTTGATGAAAAAAAGGATGCCGTATGCCTTCTTGAACACTCTATCAACCTGCATTGCTGCCTTCAGGGTACAATGGACTCAAACACCTGATCTCTCTGTACATCAATTTTCCCCAGGGCTTTTCCATTTACTGTATAGTTTGCTCTTGGATTGGATCTTCCAAAATACATCACCTTGCCCAACTCTCCAATCTATTTATATTCTGCTGCATTCTCTGACGGTCCCCTTCACTCTCTGCTACTCCACCAATCTTAGTGTCATCTGAAAACTTGCTAATCAAATCTTACAGCACAGAAACAGAGCCTTCGGTCCAACTCATCCATGCTGACCAAGTTTCTCCAACTGAACTAATCCCATTTGCCTGCGTGTGGCCCATATCTCTCCAAATTGAAATGACAGTACTCCTGGTTCATAAGTACGACTGGTCTCTGCTGACAACAGCAGGGTGAGCCTCCATATCTCCTGCCTATCACCGTTATGGTTGATGAATCTTTCAATGGGACTGCATACTGTGTGCTGCCCATCTCTACAAAGGCTGCCATCAGTCTTCACTCTCACATCTGCCAAATCCCTTGAGCATTGTACAGCAATTACTATACTCCCAGTCATCCATTATACAAATCACAAGTCTCCAAGCATAACAAGTCAGGACGACAAAAGTATCCGAAAGCAATCAACATTAATGGGAACACTTAGGCATGCTAATACACAAGTTGCCCTTAATTGGTAGAACAATGAGTCTCACCTTTTATTCCTAGCACTGCAGTTCTAAGGAAGCAAACATTTTGAATGTAAGGTCAAGACTGGTTTGATGTCAGTAGCAAGTGGTTCTCAGAGATTCCAGTAGAATGTTGTTAAAGATTTTAATCAAAGTTTTAAAAAGTAGGAACAGCCAGGCACAGTACACAGCAGTCAGTGATGTGCAGTGTTTTCCCAAGTGTCTTAGAACTATATCATTGTCTCAAATAACAGGGACACCCATGCTGTTGCTTAATCTGCATTATAGCTGTACTCTCCCAGTCATGATCCTATAGGTTTGATTCAAAGCTAAAACAGGAGGTTTGAAAGGTTGGAGTTAGCCACAGTTGCAGTGCCTGAGTGTGATGTCAGTGGCCTGCAATAATAAGGCTCTGGGTCACTAATATAACAGCAAGTTATGATAGGTTACAAACAAATATAGTAGAGTGTGAATGAGCAGGTCCTCACATGGTAAATCACTAATCCTCAATGCTCCATCATTTTGGAGAATATGGGAATAAGTGGCATTCCCAAATTGGCAAGGGCGAAAGCCCTAGGGTCAGTTAATGAGCGCCTGTACCTGATCTTTAGTGGCCATTTGCACAGAGGTATCAGATTTATACAAGTGTTGTTCCCAATCATCTTGTCTGGAGATGATGAAATGAGAGTAGAGGGCAAATGATTTAGCATCAATGATGGGAGCAAATCAAAGAATTAAATGAAGATCAAGCTTAAAGTTTAAAACTTAGTGAACAAATGGAACGTCTGGGATCTATTTCATTATTCTTTCTTTGAGCGTGTACTCTCCAATGGGATCTTACTGTGTTCCAGACTAATCCCCATTGGCCTGCGTAAGAAGCACAACAACAACTTGCATTTATATGTAACTTTAACATGGCAAACCCCCATCCTGAGGAGATTCTTAAAAGGTTCAAACAAGAATACACGTTAGAAATGGAATGCAAGTTTACTCCTTCATGTTAATCCATCACAAAGTAGAATTGGAGAGAGTTTGTTTTCAGTCGAGAGGTTTCTTGAACTGTTTAAAAGTCATGCATGATTTCTGCTAATATATTTCTTTTGTCTTTTATATAGACAGCAAGCTGACTGAGGCTTGAGCATGCAAAGGGATTGATTGATTGACATGTTCTTTTCTCAGTCGCTACATTTCCTATCAGCTGCCATTCAGTACTTGCACCACTCAATGCTTCAATAAGCTTTGCCGACCCTTCTGAAATATTAAAACAAATGTAAAACAGTTTCTAATCACTCCAGGGCTCATTTGCTGCACTAAATTTATTTTTTCTCAATGCTCCAATTGTTTCACTTTAACTTTCCTCGCAATTATAGCTTCTTTGGATATTTATTAATATTTATCAAACTACCCGCAGTGAAGTGTCCCATAGAACCCAGCCCGAATCTCTGGAAATTTCTGAATTACAAAATACACAGCTTTGGGAGGTTACCAATCTTTGGTCATCTAGACCCTGACTTTCATAGAGTCAGTGTCATACAGCATGAAAACGGACTCTTTGGTCCAATCAGTCCATGCTGACCATAACCCCAAATTGAACGAGTCCTACCTACCTGTGCTTGGCCCATATCCCTCCAAAACATTATTCATGTACTTATTTAAATATCCATGTCAATCAAAATGGGTAAACTAGTCAAGCAAATTCCAGGTATTTCAATTTCCTGGTGATTGGTTAACCTACTGTTCTTCCCAAAAATAGTTCTCCAGAATAGTGCTTAAAATGCGATGGGTTTTGCCTCATTGTGTGTTGTTATTAAATTAATTCTGATCATTTCTACTCCTGATTTCACAGTTTTATGGCACAATTATCAGCCATAAAACTACAGAAGTACAATAACTCACAGGGAACTCCTGCTCTTAAATGCATTTGATGTGTGTGATTGGTTAAGTGTTTTTTAGCGACACAGCTATTTCAACATTGACCAAAATAAATGAAGTGCCAGATTTTCCCAGTTGAGCTGTCAATAATCTCAACAGCTACTTTTAAAATATGCTTTTATATTTCTTCTGGATGTAATTATGATTTAATCATTGAAGAAAAACTCAGTAACTCTTGCTTGTTCAAATTAAATGCCTTAGCAGTCAATCAGCATTGATGAGATACGTAGTACCTGGAGACGCCATATGGATCAATCTATCAAAGTAAAAACACCAGGAGAAAGGAGATTCTTGCATTTATGTTGTGCATCAGGATGTTCCAATTAAATACTTTCAATGTGGACTTGCTATTGTAATACAAGAAAACATGGGAGCCAATTTATGTGCAGTGACATCTCACAGACAGTAACCACATTCATAATCAATTAAATACATGGTGCCTGGTGCTGACTGAAGAATCAATGCTGGTGTGGATGACTCCCCAGAACATCTCTGAAATAGAGCAATGGAGGGCAGCTGAGACCTCAGTTTAATGTCTCACTCTGTCTGCACTGTGCTGGAGTAACTCTTGCTTCTCAATTAAGCCAATGTTAAATATGTAACATCCACAAAAACAAAATGGAAGACAAAATATTGTCCACTTCTCAATGTATGAAACCCAAAGTCATGGATCAACACCTGCAGAAGTGGATTCGAATCCAGTCCAGACTAATGGGAATATAGTATCCTCTCATTGTCACTTGTCAAGCTCTGATATTGAATGAATTCATCTACTTTCAAAAGCATGGCATAAAAGCTGACAAGATCTTGGCACACATTCGCGCCTAATAGTCTCATTCAGTTGGTTTTAAAAAGTGAGGTGAAGATGCCATAGGTATGGGCGTGTGTTTGGAGTTAAGATGAAATAGGCTGAAGGAATCTCTACTCGTACAACTGTTGGATGTGACAACTGATTTGGTTTTGCGTGATTATGATACAAATGCCAGAGTATCTTTAATGCAGGAAAAGAATTGTCACTAAGGAAGGAAAGGTAGAGGTCATCAAAATCTTCACTAGAAGTGGCATTTCTTATTCATTTCCAAAGGAAAGGAGGTTTGATGGAATTAATGCAGAAGTTTGGGCCTAGGTTATTGAAGACAGCACCACTGCTGACAGGGTAAATGGCAGCAGTTCACAGCAGTAGTTGGACTTGAAAAACCGGAGAATCTAAGGATGGATTAGGAGTGAATGAGGAATCAAGGGAAAACGGGTGAGACATTGCGAGGTATGAAATGAAAAGATGAGGTTTTAAAATTGGAAGAATTGAGAGACAGGAATCAATGCAGACGAGGAAGAGCAATGGTGATGGGTGTAGGAGTCTTAGTGAGGGACAGGTTACAGACGACCAAACACTGGGGATAAAAATTGGCCAAAGCATCCATTCTTGAGTGCTATCCCCCATCTTGTCATAATCAGCAAACTTAGGTGCAATCTCAAATTACAAACATTAAACTGTGCTCTAACCTTTGTTTAAACTCTTTTTTTGATATTACAGGAAACAATCCAACAGTCACTGAAAGCGAGAGCACAAAAGAGATTCCAAGCTATGTTTAACACTGGGACCTGCTGAATCCACATTGGAGTTCGACTTTTCTATCCTACAACACACAAGGTTTTAGCTTTAAAACTGTGCATGTGGATGGTAATGACACAGATTGCTTATTGTAACTATTTGGATAAAAAAATCTCTTTTCTATTCCTTTAACAAAAAAAAAGAAAAAAATTATTGTAAATTGAACAAGAGAATGTGGTGGTTAGGTCCTACAAAATATGTACAGTACATTCAATGTAAGAGGTAATATAGTGACACAAAAGAGCACATGTACTTGTGAAAGGTACACTATTGGACAGAATACATTCTCGCTATCTCCTTGGCGATTTATGGAGAGTACGTTGCCAATCCCTGAGCTTGATCCCCTGAAGAGTCTTGCTCGAGTACAAAAGACAAACTGCAGGGAGGGCAGTAAGCATGGGTTGTAGGTCATTGGCCAAAAGAACCACTTTCATTTCACTCAGAAAGCTACGCTAGGTCCAGAATGCACTGCCTGAAGGAGTGCTGGGTTTAACTTCAATAAGTTAACTTCGTTAACTTTCAGTGGGGAGTTAGAATTAAATTATTTGAGAAGATAAAATAATGCAGGGCTGGAGGGAATGATCAGGAGGGAGGACTAATTGGATAACTCTAACAAACAGCATGATGGGCAGAACAATCTCCTCCCATGTTGTATGGTTCTTTGATGTTTCCTAATCATTAATATAGTCTCCAACTCCCTTCTTCACCCTCACGAAAGAAAAATCCAAAGCATCATGCAAATTACAGGCTTATGAAGTGAGTCACACTGACAGTACCTGGTCCTCCCATTTGTAAATACTGCCTGATTCAATTGACAACATAAGTTGCTGACTGTCGGATGTCGGTCCTTTAATTACTGACATACCGATCTCAACCAGGTACTGGCTGCTTCAATCACCAACACTTTGTGGTCAGCTCCCAGATACTTTCTCTGTAATCCCTGGCACGGTCCCAGCTCATTCCCAACTCAACAACTTTCCTGACTGCACTCTGAATCTGCCAGGTGCATACCCTCGCTGTGTTGGGTGAACACAACACACCAACACATCTGAATGACAACACTCCTCAATAAAGTATTACCTTTTAATCAGAGCGTACTGTAATATGCTGCATGCTAGCAAGAAACTGCACCGACTGTACACCATTGGTGTGCTTGGTTTTCTTGTTCCAGTTGCATATTGTATTGTTAGAAAGTATTGGTTACATTATAGATCAGTTCACAGAATTAGACTCTTTTTTTAATAACAACTGAGATGATAGAGATGTACAAAACTTGGGTTTACTAGTTCAGCTGTCATGATTCAGCAGGATATGTTTCTTTGAAATTTGAGTCAGAAAATAACAATCTTTAAAATACAGCAGTAATACTTTAATTGTCAGAAGTTGGAGCCAAATGCTTAAGGCCATAAGAAATAGAAACAGGAGTAGGCCATTTGGCCCCTCAAACCTGTTCCACTATTCAGTACAATCATGGCTGATCAGACATTCCTCACGTCCACTTTCCTGCCCTTTACCCATAATGCTTGACTCCCCTTTGGATCAAGAATCTATCTATTTTAGCCTTAATTTTTTACTACATGTTTGAACATTAAATTGTAATTATAGCGTAGATGCTAGTTTAGAAATGGGAACCACTATGAAGCCAATCTGGGTTTTGAAATTCAGACACGGGACATTGGAGTAAGCATTTAAAGACACGGGACATTGGAGTAAGCATTTAAAGCCTCACTCTGACATTCTCCTCATCTGCTATTTCAGTGGAGGCAATAATTCCTGTGATCAAAAGAGAAAATGCTGGAAAATCTCAGCATGTCTGGCAGCATCTGTAAGGAGAGAAAAGAGCAGACGTTTCGAGTCTAACTGACCCTTTGTCAAAGCTCAATTCCTGTGATGATTAGCACCATCTAAAAGAAATTCAGATCACGTTTAGCTTTCATACCTGAGTATCCCACAGAGTAATAGGCAACAGTAAAATAAACTAGCATTAACTTATCAAAAGGAAACTAATTGGCAAGCTAATTATAAGAACTGGGTTGTTAGTGGAACACGTGACATTATCATTGGCAGATTCCTATGTCAGTTTCTGAGAGGATCAGAAATGGAATTACAGAAGAACCAGGATCAGGAGTAGGCCGTCTGTCCCCTCGAGCCTGCTCCACCATTCAATAGGATCATGGCTGATCTTTTCATGGCCTCAGCTCCACCAACCCTTACTGTAGCTCCTTCATTGCTCAAAAATCTATCTCTGCCTTAAAAACATTCAGCGAGATAGCATCAACCACTTCCCTGGGCAGAGAATTCCACACATTCACAACCCTCTGGGTGAAATATTCCTCCTCAGCTCAGTCCTAAACCTGCTCCCCCTTATTCTGAGGCTTTGCCCCTAGTTCAGTTTCACCCCCCAGTGGAAACAGCCTCCCTGTTTCTACCTCATCGATTCCCTTCAGAATCTGAAATGATCAGCTTTATTTCTTGTAACCATTTCTTCTGACCAAGAAGACACCACATGGAATGGTCTGGTATCTCAAAGTGCTCTGGTATCTCAAAACAAAACTTACTGCAGGCATTGAATTGTTTCCACTCACAGCTAGGTTTAAAAGCTGAAAGAACTGCTGTAATTCAGAAACAAAAATGGAAATTTCTGGAAAAGCTCAGCAGCTCTGGCAGCATCTGTGAAGAAACATCAGAGTTAACATTTTGGGTCCAGTGACCCTTCCTCAGAACTGTTCGAAGCAAGGGCCACCAGGCCTGAAACGCTAACTCTGATTTTTTTTCACAGGTGCTGCCAGACCTGCTGAGCTTTTCCAGCAGTTTCTGTTCTTGGACTTCTGGTTTCAGGTGTCTAATGAAGCTGTACCAAGATATGTTCAAGCGATGTGGTAGGTCAGTCAGCACAAGTAAAGAGAAGGCTTACATTCGACCTGTGTATCCTCTAGCAAAAGTGAAAATGTAGAACTTGACCCAATTCTTCAACTCGTAAGTCAATTCAGACATTCAAGGTTTGGATAGCTGTTAGCTAAGACTGTGTTTTTTCCTCACAGTGATCTTTCTCAATGCTTTAAAGAAAAGTCAGGGAAACCCTCTATTTTAATTTAAAATGAGGGTGCTTGCTGCTTATGCAGGATAGTATTTAATCCTCACATTGTCAGCACCCTTTCACAAAACACTGAGATAAAACAAAGAAATGCAGACACTGAATATCTGAAACAAAACCGTAATTGCTGGGGAGACTCAGCACAGCTAGTAGCATCTGTGCAGAGGGTTAGTGTTTCAGGTCCAGCGACCCTTCAGAAGGAGGGACACTAGACTCAAAACTTTAACTGCTTCTCTCTCCACAGATGCTCCCAGACCTACTGAGTTTCTCCAGTAATTTTTGTTTCTGTCGCACATATCACCACCTCAAGTTTTGGATCTGTGTGCAGCTGACAGAAATGGAAGATATTGAAGCTGCCATCTCAAGCACAAATGATGTAAATGAGAGTTCTCCTCATGTCACTTTTATCTTCGCAAAGTATCATTTTAGTTACCCATCATGCATTCCCATCCTCTACAAAACTAGGTTGTGCAAACTCCGGTTACCTGACTTAAACTTGTGCTTAATTGACCTAAATAAACTCCTTATTTAAAATCAGATTCTGCTCTGTCTTAGAACATGAGGAACATCCATTACCTGGATGTACTCAGTCTGTACCCATTCCTCATGTGCTCGTGGTGATAAACTGCCTCATTATATAAAATAATGAGTTGAAACTGGTTGGTCCATGGCAGTGTCCAGAGACAGTGTGAAATGTAGTAAATCTGGACATGAGTGAGATTGCACGTAGAGTTCACAGAGAGGAGAAATGTAAAAAACTGCACGATATGTCTAATTGAATCAGCTGATCTATAGTCATTTTAAATCTGTTAAAAAAAGTTATATGTACTTTTATATGAGAATTTGAATCTGTTAATAAAAAAATGAAAATGCACACAGCTATGGTAATAAATCATACCTTTTGTATTACTGTAACTTATACCTTTGAAATGTGCAAAGAGTTTGAGGACAACCGTAAAACATCAGGAATTTTTCTGCTATTGTCTTGACTGTTTTGCTAATATTGAAGGGAAGCTGATCCTGTTTGCCATACTGCTGCAGTCTGACAGCACAGAGGGAGAAGAGCATTCACATTGGTTCATTCCTCCCTGGGCATCAGTCAGGTGTGGGAATTAGCAGAGCCTACTGCTAATGAGAAGATTCCTTCTCCCTCACAACCAACCAGAGATGGGAGTGCAGATAGTGCGCATTGTGGCAGGACAGTTGAAGAGTTGGCCGGAAATTGCAGGTGCTCAAACCCTGGCGAGACACTGCAGGTGACATTAGACAGGCCCCATTCTGACACCCGCTGCTCAAGTACAAGTGGACCACCATGCCATTGGCCACTGGTCTTAAAAGGCCCAACACAATGCAATTCTCCTGAGGCAGAACTTTAGAGACATTAAATTAAATCTTACGTTCATGGCAGTGTTAGCTTCTGCAGAGACCCTATTTTACTTAACCCAAACACTGCAGCCTCTTTCCCACAGTGTGGCAGCTAGTCTTTTAATCTTCAAATTCACTAATACAAAAGAGAAAATCAACTTGCTATCCCATGCAACACCTGCAGCACCTGTGTGTAGTCTGACACTCCCACCCCAAATATGAAATACAAATTCCCAAAGGATTTTATCAAACACCAACATCATGAACCAGATCAGGACTTGCTGAGATGTGATTTTCTCTTCTCTGGTCAATGGACATTGCCAATTGTAATCGGAGCTAAATTCTAAACACAACAAGCTGTTTTAGTGAAAATGTGATCAAAGAGCATGGCTTGGGGTCAGAGAAATTCTGAGGTCAAAAAGACCAAGGTGAATGTAACCAACAAAACCAAAAAGAAACAATGACACTTGCACAGCCAATTAATCTCTCCATAATCAATGGCATGAAAATGCATTATTGCACAAATTTCACTCCACGGGCTGAGCAGAAAAGCATAAACCTAAGGCCCTTTAGCCTCTCAGCTCTCTCTGTCAGTCCATTAAGTCATGGCTGATCTGTTTTAAAATTTGAATTTCCCACATTTGCTCTATAAACTTAATTTGTCCCCAGACAAAATTGTATCTATCTCAGTTTTGAGATAACATCCTGGAATCCATAGCATTAAATACAATGTTTATGATCCCCATTCCAGCTCATACTAATTTTTAAAAACTGAGCTCCCAATACCAGTCAAAATCTGGCCACCTTATAAAGTTACTCAAAGTGCATCAAATCCGTATGACATTATTAATAATAATCAAAGCTTGAAAGCACATGTGCTGTATTTATCAATTTGACACAGTGAACATTGTAAGTACTTAAAAACATTTATTACTGAGGGTGTATCAAAATATCTGCAAAATTCAATATAACGTTAGTGAGATTTAGATATTCCAAAGCCTGAGTTGGCATAACAAACTGTCTGATACTTCAAGAGACTGAAAAAATTCCAATCTGATTCATGTGATGCTGAAGTTGGAACTAATCACTGCTCTGAATCAATTCAGGAAACATCAGAACACACAAGTACTGCAGGAAGCTCTTTAACCCTCAGGTTATGGATTAAATGGGATAGTGGCACAGGAAATGCTGGGTGTGAATGTAATAATTACCCCATGCAATGGATTCCAGTATCATCCATATCACTGGGAATGGACCAGAAACCAAGTACTTCCAAATTGTGCAAAGAAAGAAAAATGAAAACATTGCAGATCAAAATACTTCAGGTCACATTGACAGTGATATTTATTGGTGTGCTTTAATACATTGGGAAGTGCACAAAGATAAAGTGATGAAATGTAATAAAAGCAAAACGGAGGTAGAATTATCTGAGAACTTCTGTCTTCAAAAGACGTTGGAAAGAAAATGTCGCACATCATTTTCGGATGTGGACAAAATTTAAATGTGTCATCTTTCAAAATTTGAATGTGTTAGCTTATTTGGAAGCATGCATTCCTCAAACCAGGCCAGTCCACGTTCTCCTGTGACCTCTTCTTTGTCAGTGATTTAAATGTTGAAGGTTCACTTCAGCAGCAAGTGTGCAAGTCCATGCTTAGTCATGAGAAAAATAGCAGCAGTCGGATTGTAAGGAGACACTGAAGCAGGAACCCAACTAGTTGTGTTTGTAAATTAAACACCAAATAATGCAATGACCCTTTCCTTCCATGTTCCTTAAAAGTGGCAGACCAATTTCATAGTATGAATAGAAATGGCAAAACCCCTCCTACTTTCTGATAAAGTTATCTACAACTTAATTCTGGAACCTGATTGCAGTCAACTTCTGCACCATGTTCTTACCTTTGTGTTAATTAGTTCAGCCTGAATTCCCCATTTAATCCAAACGGTCAAGTGTAGGTTGAACCAAGGAAGAAGTTTGAGAAGGGGGACCCCCACAGTGACCTCCAGCTAACTGCAGGAATTGAATGTGTACTGTCGATAACACTCTGCATCACAAACCCGCCATCCAGCCAACTGAGCTAACCAAGTGATTGCAGACTGCAGCTGTATGGCCAAATGTCAGTGACCTTATCTTTTATTATATAGCTAATAAAATCATTCAATCCTGTTTTATAACAGTAAAAAGAAATAATCTGTCTTCAGATTTTTTTTAAATGGACGCTGCATAGGTGAACTTTATAATGGATTTGTGTTGAACCACCACCCTGTGCCAATAATCAAGCGTGTGGTATTGTGCCTAATGCTGTGATACAGTGTATTGCATTTGTCAAAGCTTACCCTGATTGTTTTGCAGCTTTAACCATCACTGTATTTATTAAAATGGCCAAGACCCGACAAAAAATGTCTGTTGCTGTGCACGAATCGCATTTCAATTAAAAGTAGATTTTTTTTTAAGGAAAACCTAACATTCTGAAGTGGAGTATTTGCTGTTCTTACAAAGTGCTTTTCAAAAATATATTCAAAACATCACAGACAAACACCATGACAATCGCTGCTGTCCATCTGAAGATTGCAGGGCTCCTCATTTCCACACCATCAGGTAACATGAATAAGGTGCTGCCTGGTACATTGTGTCTCACTGCTCCTGAATGTTCAGGATTCAACTTCAAAGAGAATTGCAAACAGCTGGGAAGTTGGTGTTGCATTGCTCTAACATTCCAAGTGAAGACAGTGTGGCCTGTTTCAGCAGCATGACAGCACTTTAAAATGGGACCACAACATTGCAGCAATTTGACGATGAACATTCCAAAACGCAAACATTTCATTTGAAAGCGTAGGGAGACCCTCACATTGTGCTGCCACACCATCACGTCAGGACAGAAACTGGGCAGTCTTCAGTGCGGTCAACTAAACTGCTCATGCACGTTAGAGGATACTTGTGCAAGATTACAACAAACCCACTGGGTAACTATTGCCCTTTGTAAATCACAGCATGAGATGGCAGGCTTTAACCTTGTACATAATTTAAACCCATCCCTTGTAGAATTTGTTTATTATTTCTACAAGGGAAATCAAAGAAAAAATTAATGCTCACAGCTTTCTTTTAATGAAAAGTAGCAAACTTCCAAATCCTTAAAGCATTCTTTACAGACTCACAGGTTGGGTATCTCATGTTCAATGTTGGATTTGAGAATTTCTGATAATTTTTAAAATTTCTCTACTCTCCATCAAAAAGAAGGTGCTCTCGTGAATCATTGCAGCTTGTGAAACAAAAGCTTTCCTGCACAAAGCCGTGCTGCTTATCACTATAAAAACATTTTAAAAATAAAATTGGATCATACAGGTCAATTTAATTAATTTGTTTCTTTGATGAAGATGAAACATACAGCTTTAAAAGATGTCCAGCGCTTACATTATTTACCAAGCAGACAACCGACAGAGAACAATACAGCACAGGACCAGGCCCTTCAGCCCTCCAAGTCTGCACCTTTGATAGTAAAACTGCCCTCACTTACAAGGATCCATACCCCTCTATTCCCTTCCTATTCCTGTATTTGTCTGGGTGTTCATTGAAAGCTGCTATTGTGTCTGCCCCCACCCCTCCTCTGGCCGCACATACCAGGCACTCACCAACCTCTGTGTGAAAAACTTCCCTCACATATCTCTTCTAAACATCCCCACTCACACCTTGAACCCGTGTCCCTCAGTAATTGAACCCTCCACCCTGGGAAAAAGCCTCACACTTTTCACTCTATCCATACCATTTGCAATCTTATAAACTTCTATCAAGTCACCCCTCAACCTCCTGCATTCCAGTGAAAACAAATCCAGTCTATCCAAACTTTCTGCATAACTGAAATTCCCAGTACCAGGCAACGTCCTGATAAACCTTTTCTGTAACCTTTTCTCTCCAAAGTATCCACATCCTTCTGGTAGTGTGGTGACCAGAACTGTACACAATATCCCAAATGTGGCCTAACTGAAGTTCCATAAAGCTGCAGCATAACTTGTCTATCCTTAAACTCAATACCATTGGGCTTTTTTACTCCCTTATCTACCTGCACTGTCACCTTCAGTGATCTATGGGCCTGCACACCCAGATCCCTCTGCATATCAATACTCCTAAGGGTTCTGCCATTCACTGTATATTTTCCACCTGTACTTGACCTTCCTTACATCACCTCACATTTGTCCAGATTAATCTGCCATTTCTCTGCCCGTGCCTCCAATTGATCTATGTCCTGCTGTATCCTTTGACAATCCTCCTCCCTTTCCGCAACTCCACCAATCTTTGTATCATCCACAAACTTACTAATTAGATCAGCTACATTTTCCTCCAAATCATTTATGTAGACCATGAACAGCAGAGCTCCCAGCACTGATCCCTGTGGAACACCACTAGTCACAACTCTCCAATCCAAAAACCATCCTTCTATCGCTACCCTCTGTCTCCTATGACTGAGCCAGTTCTGTATCCATCTTGCCAACTCACCCTGATACCCTGTGACCTCACCTTTTGTACCAGTCTGCCTTGAGGGACTTTGTCAAAGGCTTTGCTGAAGTCCATGTAGACAACATCAATCACTTTTCCCTCATGAATCATCTTAATTATCTCCTCAAAAAAACTCGATCAAGTTAGTGACCTCCCCCTCACAAAATCGTGCGGTCTATCGCGAATTTGTCTTTTTGCTTCTAAATGCGTATAGATCTTGTCCCTCAGAATCTTTTCCAATAATTCCCCTACCACCGATGTGAGATTCACAGGCCTGTAATTTCCTGGATTATCCCTGGTACCCTTCTTAAACAATGGGACAACATTGACCAGTTCTTGTGATTTTATATGCTCTCACAATGCTAGTCTGTAGAAAGTTCTGGGAATTTGACCCAGTGATGCTTGTTTCTCTTTGGGGTTTGCATTTTAACTGAAAAATGTGTTGCTGGAAAAGCGCAGCAGGTCAGGCAGCATCCAAGGAGCAGGAGAATCGATGTTTCAGGCATAAGCCCTTCTTCAAGAATCCTGAAGAAGGGTTTACGCCCGAAACGTCGATTCTCCTGCTCCTTGGATGCTGCCTGACCTGCTGCGCTTTTCCAGCAACACATTTTTCAGCTCTGATCTCCAGGATCTGCAGTCCTCACTTTTTCCCGGTTTGCATTTGTGAGGAATATAGTTCATCATTAATCTACTTCAGGTCAGTCCTGAGCTAAGTATGACCGAGTATTGACTGGTCACATTGACAGAGTCAAAAAGGTGCTAGAAAAGCACCATCAGTCAGGCAGCATCCAAGGAGCAGGAAAATCAACATTTTGGATAAGCTCTTCAATTAAGGGTGTATGCTAGAAATGTCGACTTTCCTGCTCCTTGGATGCTGCCTGAACTGCTGTGCTTTTCCAGCACTACCCCTTTTTGACTCTGGCTCTCCAGAGTCAGCAGTCCTCACTTTCTCCTACCTGCTGATATTGGCTCACAGTCAATAAAGGTGAAGCCACCATCATCTCACTGTCTTGGCAAAGAGAGAGACAACTAGTGATGAACTTGTCCAGAGGGTTGCCTTATCACAGGAAGGGGTGAGATTGAGAAGGCAGGACTTTCACAGTGATCTCAGCCACTGCAGGAATGAGCCCTCACTGTTGGCATCACCAATCAGCTAACTGAGCTAACTGGCAAGTACACCAACAATGGGAGAGGAGAGGGGTGGGTACAGATCCACTGACCTGGGAAAAACCTGGAGGCTTTGACCCCTTACAAACCAGGCACATTGATATAAACCCAGCCAAGCTGCTGAGCGTGATGCAGTTCACATGTTAGGGGCTGAATATTCAAACCTCTGAGGTAAAAACAATGACTGCAGATGCTGGAAACCAGATTCTGGATTAGTGGTGCTGGAAGAGCACAGCAGTTCAGGCAGCATCCAAGGGGCTTCGAAATCGACCGGTTGGGAGAGTGTTGTTGTCTGGACAAATGAGGGGATAGGGATGTTGGGCAGAAAGGTGGAGGTGAGATCAGAGATCATTCTTATAGAAGTGCAGAGCAATTTCAAGTGGCTGCCACAGTCCAGTCCAACGCCCTGCTCCTCTCCTCTTTGTTCATTTCTTCCCATACCATCGAGCACCTGGGAATGAAAACCGTTGGCTCCAGGTCCCCATACGATGGTTTATTTCCAAAAACTGATGATGCCTCAACCATGACCTCATGCTCAAGCAATGGGTATGTTCATGAAAATACACCAGTTACTGTGTATACTCACGTAAACTTCAAATTTTTGAGACTACTTTTCAGGTTAAATTTATGGTGTCAGCTATTACATGGATACTACTTTTGAGGAGCCGAAATTGATGCTACAGGCCAAAACACCATATCATTAGCAGAACTCCAATCAATCCCTAAACAAATAAAGGAAAAAAAATACAATGAATCACTGTAATATGACAGTATTCCAGGAGTGCCGCAGGGGAACTGAGCTGAGCTGAGCTGCTACCTGACTCTGACCTGATGCCAAATTGGTGTGAAATGTACATCAAAACACATAATACCATGAAAAAGAAATTCATTTCTTTTTCATATCATTTATGTACAAGGTAATACTTTGACTCAAATGTTGATCTGTTAGCTGTGAAGAACTAGGGCTGACTTTTACACGAGATACATGGAAAATTCCAGATCTTTTGGCCAAAAATAAGGGGTCGACTTTTATATGAGATCGAGTTTTACTTGAGTATATACAGTAACAAAAACACGATTTTAATGATCCACCACTACCCTTTATTCCTTGCTAATTAAGCTGACAAAGCAGCTGATTAAAGGTTTCTTAAACCCAAATGCCTTCTTTCTGATCTTTTACAGCTTTGGTAAACCTCCCAGCTCAGTGTCTGTCTGTCAACAGCAGAAACCAGATAGGAGCTCTGTGCTTCCGTGAGATTGCTGTTTCTCAGCTACCAGTGCACTCCTGTTGTGAATACAGCTTCACAAATGACAAACAGTGACATTCAATTAATGGCTAAACATTGAAGGATGCCAACTTTTCAACACCGTGGGATTAACGCTGTTGACCCTGCTTATCCAACGACTGAAGATGTCCTGATGAAGGGTCACTGGATTCAACAGTAACTCAGTTTTTCTCTCCACTGATGTTGTCAGACCCGCTGAGTTTCTCCAGGGATTTCTGGTTTTTGTTTCAGATCTCCAACATCCACAGTTCTTTATTTTGTTTTTACCGAATGACTTGTTACATTCTGAACAACATAGAACTTAGAATTTGAGTTTCCAAGAACGGGGAAATATTTCCTGAATAAGACAGCAAGGCCATATGTGTAGGAACAGGAATAGACCATTTGGCCCCTTGAATACTATTCTATCTTTCAGTAGGACATGGCTGATCCAATACAGTGTTAAATAATTACAGAAACTGAAATCTCAATTCATATCCCACTTTTCACCTTCATGGGACATCTTAAAGTGCTTTGTTATAAATGAGATACTTTTGAGATGCATGCACAGCGTGTTTCCACAAACAGCAGTGTGACAATAAATAGATGATCTGTTTTCGTGATGTTGATCAACAGCTGGCTCTTAGCCAGTTCCCTCAAGATAGGGACATTGAAAGAGGAGCAGGAGATTCAGTGCTCTCAGCCGGATCCATCAATTCCAACACCACTCTCCTACACTATCTGCATATTTCTGGATAACATTAGTTTCCGGAAATCTATTGATTTTCTGTCCTGTAGATTGTTAATTATTGAGCTTCCACAACCTCTTGGTGCAGAGAATTCCAAAGGCTCATCAACGTTTGAGCAAATAAGTTCCCTTTTGCTGGAATCTAAATGCACGGTGGCTCAGTGGTTAGCACGGCTGTTTCACAGCACCAGGGTCCCAGATTCAATTCTAGCCTAGGGCGACTGTCTGTGTGGAGTTTGCACATTCTCCCTGTGTCTGCGTGGGTTTCCCCTGGGTGCTCTGGTTTCCCAGTCCAAAGATGTGCAGGTCAGGTCAATTGGCCATGCTAAATTTCCTATAGTGTTAGGTGCATTAGTGAGAGGGAAATGGGTCTGAGTAGGTTACTCTTCGGAGGGTCGGTGGTGGACTGGTTGGGTTGAAGGGACACAGTGGGGAATCTAATCTAATCTTATCCTGAAATTGTGTCACTTGCAGATAAATGCAGAGCTGCAGATACTGGAGATCGGAAAGGAACAAGCTTAAAGAACCACTTCCACTTGGGGGCTTTTCAGTGTTCAGGGCTCAATGTTGTGTTTTACAATTTCAGAGGCTGAACTCCTCCTCAACATCCCTACAGTACCACCCCCACAACCCCTGGCACTACCATCCCTATCAGATTCCTGTCCTGACATGGGTTTCTTTCAGCACAGACAAACCATTTCAACAGCTCCAAGCCCCCATTGTAACCTCTCCAGCTTCTCTTCTTCCTTAGCTTACTATCAACAACCCCTTTGACTGTCCACCCCCCCCACTCTCTCCTCAGCCCCATCCAACACCTGCCATACTCTCCCCAGCCCCCTTCAAACTCCCCCACTCTCTCCCCAGCCCCCTCCAAACACCCCCACTCTCTCCAGCCCCATCCAACACCTGCCATACTCTCCCCAGCCCCCTCCAAACCCCTCCACACTCTCCCCAGCCCCCACCAAACACCCCCCACTCTCTCCCCAGCCTCCTCTAAACCCTCCCATTCTCTCCCCAACTCCCTCCAAACCCCCCACTTTCTCCTCAGCCCCCTCCAAACCCCTCCATATTCTCCCCAGCCCACTCCAAACCTCCCCATACTCTCCCCAGTCCCCTCCAAACCCCCCAACTCTCTCCCCAGCCCCATCCAACACCCCCCACATTCTCCCCAGCCCCATCCAACACCGTCCACTCTCTCCCCAGCCCCATCCAACACCCCCACTCTCTCCCCAGCCCCCTCCAAACCCATCAACCCATCACCAACACAAATACACCTTTTCCTAGTTGCTTTCAGTTCTGGTGAAGGGTCACTGGACTCAAAATATTAACTCTGTTTCTTTCTCTTTGCTGATGCTGCTAGACCTACTGAGTTTCTCCAGCAATTTCTGTTTTTGCTTGTTTTCAGTCCCTGGTTCTAGTCTCATCATCCAGGGGAAGCATCTTATCTCCATCCACCCTGCCACATCCTTTCAATGAGATCTACTCCCATTCTGGCAACATCCTGGTAAATCCTTCCTGAACAATTTATTAATACCTTTCCCATAACAGGACAATTAGACCTGAACACAATGTTCCAAAATCAGCCTCACCAACACGCTGTATAACCAGCTTCTCCACATCTTATATAACCTCAGCGTGACATCCCAATTCCTGTGCTCAATGTTGGAAAGTGTGGCACTGAAAAGCACAGCAGGTCAGGCAGCATCTGAGGAGCAGGAGAGTCGACATTTCGGGCAAAAGCCCTTCATCAGGAATGTGGCTTGTGGCCTGGGAAGGACGGGAGAGCTGAGAGATACATGGGAGGGGGGTGGGGTTGGGGGAGTTAGCTGGGAAAGCGATAGGTGGATGAAGGTGAGGGTGAAGGTGATTGGTCAGAGGGGGGAGTGATGGATGGGTCCTGAGGGTGGTGCCGAGTTGGAGGCTTGGGACTGGGATAATGTGGGGGAAGGGGAAATGAGGGAGCTGTTGAAATCCACCTTTATCCTGCATGGTTGCTGGGTCCCAAGATGGACTATGAGGCCTTCCTCCTCCAGGCGTCAGGTGGTAACGGTTTGGTGATGGAGGAGGCCCAGGACCTGCATGTCCTCGATGGAGTGGGAGGGGAGTTGAAGTATTCAGCCATGGGGCAGTGGGGTTGATGGGTGCAGGTGTCCCAGAGGTGTTCTCTGAAACGATCCGCAAGAAGGCATCCTGTCTCTCTGATGTAGAGGAGACCACATCGGGTGCAACAGATACAGTAGATGACATTGTTTGAGGTACAGGTAAATTTCTGATGGATCTGCAAGGATCCTTTGGGGCCTTGGATGGAGGTGAGGGGAGTGGTGTGGGAGCAGGTTTTGCACTTCCTGCGGTGGCAGGGAAATGTGTCAGAGTGGGGTGGAGGTTGGTGGGGGGTGTGGACCTGAGGAGGGAGTTGCGGAGGGAATGGTCTTTTCGGAATGCTGATAGGGGTGGGGAGGGAAATATATCTCTGGTGGTGGGGTCTGTTTGCAGAAGTGTCTACCTGTGACACAACATTCAAAGAAATTTGTACCTGAACCCCTAGGTCCCTTTGTTTGACTACAGTACCCAGGGCCCTGCCATTAACTATATAGGTCCTGCTTTTGTTCATTTTATCCAAGTTAAACTTCATCTGCCACTCCTCAGCCCATTGGCCCAATTCATCAATATCCCTTTGTAACCTTAGACAACCTTCTTCACTGTCCATCTTCTTCACAAACTTACTGACCATAACTCCAATATTCTCATCCAAGTCGTTTACATTAATGACAAACAAAAGTGGACCCAGCACCAATCCCTGGGGGGGCACCACTGGTTACAGGCCTCCAGTCCAAAAAACAACCCTCCTCCACCACCCTCTGTCTCTCACTGTCAAGCCAATTTTGTATCCAATTTACAAGCTGTCCCTGAATTCCATGTGATCTCACTTTACTAATCAGTTTACCATGTGGAACCTTGTCAGAGACTGTACTAAACTCCTTACCGACAATGTCAACCACTCTGCCTTCAATCATTTTGATTACAACCTCAAAAAAACTCAATCTAGGGTAGGAGCGTTCAAAACTAGGGGCCATTCTTTTAAGGTGAGAGGAGAAAGATGTAAAAAGGACCCGTGGAGCAACTTTTGCACAGAGGGTAGTGCGTGTATGGAATGAGCTGCCAGAGGAAGTGGTGGGTGCAAGTACAGTTACACTTTTAAAAGACATTTGGACAGGCACATAAATAGGAAAGGTTTAGAAAGATATGAGCCAAGTGCAGGCAAGTGGGACTAGTTTAGTTTGGGAACTTAGCCAGTATGGATTGATTGGACCAAAGGGTCTGTTTCTGTGCCGTGTGACTCTATTGTTCTAAGAGAACAAATCCAGTTTCTTTAATCTCTCTTCATTACCCAATCCTACCATCCCAGGGCTGAGCCTGGTGAACCACTGTTGCACTTCCTCTGGGGTGAGTATATCCTTCCTTAGATAAGGAGATTAAAATCGTACATGGTGCTTCAGGTGAAGTCTCATCAATTCATTATACAACCACAGCAAGAAATGTTTACTTACATACTGAAACACTCTTGAAATTGTTTTACTCCAGTTATGCAGGGCCTTGATGAGACCACACCTTGAGTATTGCATTTGAGTTTTGCCTCCTCACTTGAGAGAAGATATACTTACCATAGAGGGAGTGCTGCAGATTTCACTAGGTTGAGTCTGGGGTGGTCGGATAATCTATAAGGACAGATTGGTTCAGCAGGAACTCTATTCACTAGAGTTTAGAAAAGTGAGAGAGGATCTGACTAAAATGTTCAAAATTCTAACAGAGCTAGGCAGATCGGATGTGGGGAGATGTTGCCCCTGGTTGGGGGAGTCTTGGACAGCGGTTACAGTATCAGGTAACAGGGTAACCCTTTTTGGACTGAGTCATGGAAACACTTCTTCACTCAAAGGGAGGACATCCTTTGGGATTCTCAAACTGGTGAAGGTTGGGTCACCGAGTGTCTTCAAGAAAGAGATGGTAGATGTTTAGATATGAAAATATCAAAGGGCATAAAGAGGAAATGGGGAACTGGAGTTCAGGTAGAGGATCAACCATCATCTTACTGACTGTCAATGCTGGTTTGAGGGGCTGAATGGCCTACCCCTGAAATGATTGCCAACATATTGTTTGCTTTACTAATTGCTTGTTGTAATTCTATTTTAGCATTGAGTGCCTCATTTTCAAGGACACTCAGATCACTCAATCTTTGGATTTCCTAATCTCTCACCTTTAATAAAATTACTCTGCCCATCTGTTTCTTTCAGCATCGTTTTCTGTTGTGATGTCATTTCCTATGGTGATGTCATTTCCAGTTCTTTTTCTCAGGGGGTGGTAGATGAGGCCTAACTTGATGTGTTTGTTGATACAGTTCCGGTTGGAATGCCATGCTTCTAGGAATTCTCGTGCATGTCTCTGTTTGGCTTGTCCTGGATGAATGTGTTGTCCCAGTCAAAGTGGGGGATGATGTCTCCACAGGAATTGACATCACCAACCCAAAGAAACCCTAACATATAAATAGAAAGCAGGAATTATCAACATGGCTTTGCTCGGAGGCCCACTGAAGATGTTACCTAGTATGGTGGCAAAACGTCTGGAAATAAACCTTCCAACTCAGTGAGCAAACCTACATGCACAATTCCATCCCTTTTATTGAGTCTGTGAATGGATCTGGCTATGTTTGGGAACTAGCAAACTCTGGTCACAATACAACGATAAAGGAACTTCTTTTGCAATGCAGTGAAGACACACACAGCTCTCTTGACTGACTATGTTCAATAGGCAAAGCAAGCTCTGCTTTGGTCTTGCCAAAGATCTTTCGAACTTGGAGCGGATAGAAACCATTGCTGGATAAAATGGACACGCAGTGTAAGAAAGTGCCAAGTCTTTGCTTTCTTTTGAAATTAAAGTTGGATGAAATGAAAGGGGCCAGAGAAAGTTAGTTTTGGGAAATGAGGATTCACAAAAGTTACAACTTTGGCAAGTGACCAAAGTCATTGAAGTTACAAGCGGAAATGAACAGGCTCTTGATGTATGGGACAGATGAGGATACCAGGTGCAATCAGGAGAATGAGTCAGAAAGCCAGCACACTGACAGAAATGATAGAGTTGCTCAATTAAAATGCAGCTGGACGTGAAAGCTGAGATTTCCTGTAGGACTGTCCTCAAATGGAGCAGTGTTAGTGTTCCCCATGTCCAGCAATCATCTGTGGGGCTTTGTTTCCTGTTCAGAAAGAAACAGCTCAGATTTGAATGCCTGCCAAGCAGATTTACTGCCATATTGAGTGTTCTTCTGTCTGCATTGACCAGATGATGCTTTTTATAACCAGGACGCTTGTTTTTAAAATCCTACAGATTTGCAACTTCTCCTTGTTCTACTCACGCCTCAGTGTACCATGTTAGCTCTGTTGGCTGGGCAGCTGTTTTACAATGGACATTGATGCCAACAGCGTGGGTTTGATTCCTGCACTGACTGTAGGACTTTCCTTCTCAACCTGTCCCTCATCTGAGGTATGGTGACCTTCAGTTAAACCAGCACCAGCCGCCCCTCTCTAATGAGTAAGACTATGGGAACGTTGCCGTAGCACTGCACCATGTACAGTACCCACAGAATAGGTAAAACTAAACAGCTGTTCTCTGCAGAAGGATCCTGTTTCTGTCAAACCCTTATGCATCTGATGTGCATATGTTGGGTAGTTTTCACAGGCCAGCCTAACCCCAGTTCTGTTATGTATTTCAACACAGTGTTTGGAGGTGACCATCCTCCTGTTCCATGCTGAGTTTCCATGGAAACAGACCCTTTGTTCCAACCCCTCAATGCCGACCAAATATCCCAACCCAATCTACTCCCATTTGCCAGCACTGGGCCCATATCCCTCCAAACCCTTCCTATTCATATACCCATCCAGATGCTTTTTAAATGTTGTAATTGTACCAACCTCCACCACTTCCTCTGGCAGCTCATTCCATACCCGTACCACCCTCTGCGTGAAAATGTTGCTCTTTAAGTACCTTTTAAATCTTTTGCCTCTTACCCTAAACCTATGCCTTCTAGTGTTGGACTCCCTCAACAAAGGAAAAAACCTTGTACATTTACCCTATCCATGCCCCTCATGATTTTGTAAACCTCTATAAGGTCACCTCTCAGCCTCCAATGCTCCAGGGAAAACAGTCCTAGCCTATTCAGTCTCTTCCTATAACTCAAATCCTCCAATCCTAGCTACATCCAAATAAATATTTCTAAACCCTTTCAAGTTTTCCAACATGCTTGCAATAGGAGGGAGAGCAGAGTTGCATACAATAAATGTTCCCTTTAAGCTACAAAGAAGACTTCTGACTGCCATATTTACTTTCAGGTCTGTATGGAACCTTTTCTTTGCCGTAGTAGAACATAGAACATAGAACATAGAACAATACAGCACAGAACAGGCCCTTCGGCCCACGATGTTGTGCCGAACTTCTATCCTAGATTAAGCACCCATCCATGTACCTATCCAAATGCCGCTTAAAGGTCGCCAATGAATCTGACTCTACCACTCCCACGGGCAGCGCATTCCATGCCCCCACCACTCTCTGGGTGAAGAACCCACCCCTGACATCTCCCCTATACCTTCCACCCTTCACCTTAAATTTATGTCCCCTTGTAACACTCTGTTGTACCCGGGGAAAAAGTTTCTGACTGTCTACTCTATCTATTCCTCTGATCATCTTATAAACCTCTATCAAGTCACCCCTCATCCTTCGCCGTTCCAACGAGAAAAGGCCGAGAACTCTCAACCTATCCTCGTATGACCTACTCTCCATTCCAGGCAACATCCTGGTAAATCTTCTCTGCACCCTCTCCAAAGCTTCCACATCTTTCCTAAAGTGAGGCGACCAGAACTGCACACAGTACTCCAAATGTGGCCTAACCAAAGTCCTGTACAGCTGCAACATCACCTCACGACTCTTGAATTCAATCCCTCTGCTAATGAACGATAATACTCCATAGGCCTTCTTACAAACTCTATCCACCTGAGTGGCAACCTTCAAAGATCTATGTACATAGACCCCAAGATCCCTCTGTTCCTCCACCTGACCAAGAACCCTACCATTAACCCTGTATTCCGCATTCTTATTTGTTCTTCCAAAATGGACAACTTCACACTTGGCAGGGTTGAACTCCATCTGCCACTCCTCAGCCCAGCTCTGCATCATATCTAAGTCCCTCTGCAGCCGACAACAGCCCTCCTCACTGTCCACAACTCCACCTATCTTTGTATCATCTGCAAATTTACTGACCCACCCTTCGACTCCCTCATCTAAGTCATTAATAAAAATTACAAACAGCAGAGGACCCAGAACTGATCCCTGCGGAACTCCACTTGTAACTGGACTCCATGCTGAATATTTACCATCTACCACCACTCTCTGACTTCGACCGGTTAGCCAGTTTTCTATCCAATTGGCCAAATTTCCCTCTATCCCATGCCTCCTGACTTTCCGCATAAGCCTACCATGGGGAACCTTATCAAATGCCTTACTAAAATCCATGTACACTACATCCACTGCTCTACCCTCATCCACATGCTTGGTCACCTCCTCGAAGAATTCAATAAGACTTGTAAGGCAAGACCTACCCTTCACAAATCCGTGCTGGCTGTCCCTAATCAAGCAGTGCCGTTCCAGATACTCGTAAATCCTATCCCTCAGTACCCTTTCCATTACTTTGCCTACCACAGAAGTAAGACTAACTGGCCTGTAATTCCCGGGGTTATCCCTATTCCCTTTTTTGAACAGGGGCACAACATTCGCTACTCTCCAGTCCCCTGGTACCACCCCCGTTGCCAGTGAAGACGAGAAGATCATTGCCAACGGTACTGCAATTTCCTCTCTTGCTTCCCACATAATCCTAGGATATATCCCGTCAGGCCCGGGGGACTTGTCTATCCTCAAGTTGTTCAAAATGTCCAACACATCTTCCTTCCTAACAGATATCTCTTCTAGCTTATCAGTCCGTTTCACACTCTCCTCTTCAACAATACAGTCCCTCTCGTTCGTAAATACTGAAGAGAAGTACTTGTTCAAGACCTCTCCTATCTCTTCCGACTCAATACACAGTCTCCCACCACTGTCCTTGATCGGACCTACCCTCGTTCTCGTCATTCTCAGGTTTCTCACATACGCATAGAATGCCTTGGGGTTATCCTTGATCCTATCCGCCAGGGATTTTTCATGCCCTCTCTTAGCTCTCCTAATCCCTTTCTTCAGGTCCCTTCTGGCTATCCTGTATCCCTCCACTGCTCTGTCTGAACCTTGTTTCCTCAACCTTATGTAAGCCTCCTTCTTCCTCTTTACTAGACATTCAACCTCCCTCGTCAACCAAGGCTCCCTCACACGACCATTTCTTTCCTGCCTGATCGGTACATACATATCAAGGACACGTCGTATCTGCTCCTTGAAAAAGTCCCACATTTCCACCACATCCTTCCCTGACAGCCTATGCTCCCAACGTATGCTCCTCAAATCCTGTCTTACAGCATCGTAATTTCCCTTCCCCCAATTGTAAAAACTTCCTTGTTGTGTGCACCTATCCCTCTCCATAACCAAGGTGAAAGTGACAGAATTGTGGTCGCCATCACCAAAATGTTCACCCACTAACAAGCCCACCACTTGTCCCGGTTCGTTACCGAGTACCAAATCCAATATGGCCTCCCCTCTGGTTGGACAATCTACATACTGCGTTAGAAAAGCTTCCTGGACACACTGCACAAACACCGCCCCATCCAATCTACTTGATCTAAAGAGCTTCCAATCAATATTTGGGAAGTTGAAGTCGCCCATGACTACGACCCTGTGGCTTCTGCACCTTTCCAAAATCTGTTTCCCAATCTGTTTCTCCACATCTTTGCTGCTATTGGGGGGCCTATAATAAACACCCAACAAGGTGACTGCACCTTTCCTATTTCTGACTTCAGCCCATACTACCTCCAGAGGCAGATCTCCCTCAAACTTCCTTTCTGCAGCCGTTATACCATTTCTAATTAGCAATGCCACCCCCCCTCCTTTTTTACCACCCTCCCTAATCTTACTGAAACATCTGTAACCAGGAACCTCCAACAGCCATTCCTGTCCCTCATCTATCCATGTTTCCGTGATGGCTACAACATCGTAGTCCCAGGTACCGATCCACGCCTTAAGTTCACCCACCTTATTTCTGATACTCCTTGCATTGAAGTATACGCACTTGAGCCCATCTCTGTGTCCGCAAGTAGTCCCTGTCAGTGCTACCTTCTCCACAGCCTCCCTACAGTCTTGGACATCCTGACACACAGCTAGCTTACTTGCTGGACTACAAGTCCGGATCCCATCCCCCTGCCAAATTAGTTTAAACCCCCCCGAAGAGTGCTAGCAAACCTACCCCCCAGGATATTGGTGCCCTTCTGGTTCAGGTGCAACCCGTCCTGTTTATACAGGTCCCACCTTCCCCAGAATGCAGTCCAATTGTCCAAATATCTGAAGCCCTCCCTCCTACACCATCCTTGCAGCCACGTGTTCAACTGCACTCTCTCCCTATTCTTTGCCTCTCTGTCACGTGGCACCGGCAACAACCCAGAGATGACGACTCTGTCTGTCCTAGCTTTTAGCTTCCAGCCTAACTCCTTGAGCTCTTGAATGACCTCCCCGCCCCTCTTCCTACCTATGTCGTTGGTGCCAATGTGTACCACGACTTCTGGCTGCACACCCTCCCCCTTAAGGATTCTGAAGACACGGTCCGAGACATCTCGGACCCTAGCACCCGGGAGGCAACAAACCATCCGAGAGTCTCGCCCATGTCCACAGAACCGCCTGTCCGTCCCTCTAACTAGAGAGTCCCCTATAACTAGCGCTCTCTTCTTCTCCCCCTTTCCCTTCTGAATCTCAGAGCCACAGACCCCTTCACTGCAGCTTACACCTGCAAGGCTGTCCCCCCCAACAGTTTCCAAAGCTGCATACTTATTTTTTAGGGGAACGACTACAGGGGAACCCTGCACTGCCTGTTTCTTCCCCTTCCCACCTCTAACTGTTACCCAGCTACCTCTGTTCTCTGGCGTAACTATGTCCCTGTAGCTTCTATCGATCACCCTCTCAGCCTCTCTAATAATCCTCAGCTCATCCAGTTCCAGTTCCAGTTCCCTAACTCGTTCGGTGAGGATCAGGATCTGACTGCATTTCCTGCACACGAAGTCGGCAGGAGTATCGGTGGTCACCCCTACCTCAAACATCCTGCAGGAGGAACATTCCACCGCCTGTGCTGCCATGACTGTACACTGTCTCCAAAAACAAGAACACTGAGTCAATAACCTGTGGACTTTAAAGTTAGGTTAGAGGAGGAGGGTGGGAGGGAGGCCCTACGAAAGTAGGACCTGGGGTCTAGAACACACCCACTCAAATACTAATCACTTACCTTCCCGCCCAGCTATGCGCTCCAACCTCACTTCCGCTGCCCGCTACAGGTAAGTAATTTTGGGTTCGTTTTTCCTCGGCCGCTGCTCCCACTCAAATGCCGGAGTGTCGGAGGCTGAGGGGTGACCTTATAGAAGTTTATAAAATCATGAGGGGCATGAATAGGATAAATAGACAAAGTCTTTTTCCTTTGTTGGAGAAGTCCAAAACTAGAGGGCCTAGGTTTACGGTGAGAGGGGAAAGATGTTAAAGGGACCTAAGGGGCAACTTTTTCACACAGACAGTGCTGGGGATATGGAATCAGCTGCCAGAGTAAGTGGTGGAGGCTAGTACAACTGCAGCATTTAAAAGCCATCTGTATGGGTATATGAATAGGAAATGTTCAGAGGTATATGGGCCAAATGCTGGCAAATAGGACTAAATTGAGTTGGAATATCTGGTTGACATGGACAAGTTGGAGCGAAGGGTCTGTTTCCGTGCTGTACATCTCTATGACTCTGTATATGAATAACTTCTGTGTTGAAATCAGGTTGAAACTTCATTTTGTTTTAACTTTTTCAAAGGATACAGGGCGCTACTAGCTTGATAGATCTTAGCTAGAGAGAGGATGAGTCTATCCTAATTTAAGTGGGCGGCACGGTGGCACAGTGGGTGGGTGGCATGGTGGCACAGTGGTTAGCACTGCTGCCTCACAGCGCCAGAGACCCGGGTTCAATTCCCGCCTCAGGCGACTGACTGTGTGGAGTTTGCACGTTCTCCCCGTGTCTGCGTGGGTTTCCTCCGGGTGCTCCGGTTTCCTCCCACAGTCCAAAGATGTGCAGGCCAGGTGAATTGGCCATGCTAAATTGCCCGTAGTGTTAGGTAAGGGGTAGATGTAGATGTAGGGGTATGGGTGGGTTACGCTTCGGCGGGGCGGTGTGGACTTGTTGGGCCGAAGGGCCTGTTTCCACACTGTAAGTAATCTAATCTAATCTAATATGTACTCATTATCGGAACACTGCCTGATTTTTAGTGAAGATTCCTTTGGAAACAGCTCCTGCTGATTACCACATGCTGGCTCTGTGCTGATGACATGGTGAGGTAAACTCCCGTCACCTATCATAGAAGACATAGTATCCCTACAGTGTGGGAACAGGCCAACAAGTCCAAACTGATCCCGCCCTTATCCTATTACTTTTACCTTTCCCCTAACCTACACATCTCTGAACACTGTGGGCAATTTAGCATGGCCTATTCACCTAACTTGTACATCTTTGGAGTGTGTGAAGAAACCAGAGCACCCGGAGGAAACCCACGCAGACACGGGGGGAATGTGCAAACTCCACACAGACAGTCGCCCAAGGGTGGAATCGAACCTGGGTCCCTGGCGCTGTGAGGCAGCAGTGCTAACCAGTGAGCCACCGCGCCGCCCTCAATGGACAAGATGTGAGTTACATATTTCTAAACAATTCAGTTACTTTGTCTGCAGCACCTGATATCTATACATATTAGGGGAGATCTAGTGATGTTATCACTGGACTATTAATCCAGGGATTCGGGAAATGTTCTCCAAATGGGGTTCGAATCCTGCTACAGCAGACGGTGGAATTTGAATTCACTAAAATAACCTATAATTAAGAGTCTGATGGTCACCATGAATCCATTGTCAATTGTCAGAAAAGTCCATCTGGTTCATTAATGTCCTTGAGGGAAGGAAACTGTTATCCTTAACTGGTTGACTTTGAACTGCCCTCTGGGGAAGTTCAGGATGCTGAATGCTGTTGTTGTGGTTGTTGTATAGAGCTAATGCAGGGACTAATGCAGAGACTAATGTAGGGACTAATGCAGAGGCTAATGCAGGGACTAATGCAGAGGCTAATGCAGAGACTAATACATAGACTAATGCAGGGACTAACACAGAGGCAAATTCAGGGACTAATGCAGAGAATAATGCAAGGACTAATACAGAGGCTAAAGACTAATGCAGGGACTAATGCAGGGACTAATGCAGAGGCGAGAGACTAATGAAGGGGCTAATGCAGGAACTAATGCAGAGGCTAATGCAAAGACCAATGCAAAGGTTAATACAGATGTAAATGCAGGGACTAATACAGAGTCTAATGCAGGGACTAATGCAGAGACGAATGCAGGGAGTAATACATATTCTAATGCAGAAACTAATACAGAGACTAATGCAAAGACAACTGCAGGGACAACTGCAGGGACAAATGCAGGGTCTAATGCAGAGACTAATGCAGAGGCTAATACAGAGACGAATGCAGAGGCTAATACAGGGACTAATGCAGGGACTATTGCAGAGGCTAATGTAGAGACTAACGCAGAGACTAATGCAGGGACTAATACAGATTTTAATGCAGAAACTAAAGCAGAAACTAAAGCAGAGACTAATGCAGGGACTAATGCAGGAACTAATGCAGAGTCTAATGCAGAGACTAATGCAGAGAATAATGCAGAGGCTAATACAGGGATTAATGCAGGGAGTAATGCAGAGTTGAATGCAGAGGCTAATGCAGAGGCTGATACAGGGACTAATGCAGAGGCTAATACAGGGACAAATGCAGGGACAAATGCAGAGACTAATGCAGAGGCTAATGCAGGGACTATTGCAGAGTCTAATGCAGAGGCTAATGCTGGGAAAAATGCAGGGACTAATACAGAGACTCATGCAGAGGCTAATGCTGGGGCTAGAGACTAATGCAGAGACTAATGCATGGACTAATGCAGAGTCTAATGCAGGGACTATTGCAGAGTCTAATGCAGAGACTAATACAGAGACTCATGCAGAGGCTAATGCTGGGGCTAGAGACTAATGCAGAGACTAATGCATGGACTAATGCAGAGTCTAAGGCAGAGACGAATGCAGAGGCTAATGCAGAGACTAATACAGGGACTAATGCAGAGGCAAATGCAGGGACTAATGCAGAGTCTAATGCAGAGACTAATACAGAGACTAATGCAGAAACTAATGCAGAGACTAATGCAGGGACGAATGCTGTGACTAATGCAGAGTCTAATGCAGAGTCTAATACAGGGACTAATGCAGGGATTAATGCAGAGGATAATGCAGAAACTAATGCAGAGACTAATGCAGGGACGAATGCAGTGACTAATACAGAGTCTAATGCAGAGTCTAATGCAGAGTCTAATACAGGGACTAATGCAGGGGTTAATGCAGAGGATAATGCAGAGATTAATGCAGAGACTATTGCAAGGATTAATGCAGGGACTAATGCAGAGGCTAATGCAGAGACTAGTACAGGGACTAATGCAGGGATTAATGCAAAGGCAAATGCAGGGACTAATGCAGAGACTAATGCAGGGGCTAATGCAGGGACTAATGCAGAGGATAATGCAGAGATTAATGCAGAGACTATTGCAAGGATTAATGCAGGGACTAATGCAGAGGCTAATGCAGAGACTAGTACAGGGATTAATGCAGGGATTAATGCAAAGGCAAATGCAGGGACTAATGCAGAGACTAATGCAGGGGCTAATGCAGGGACTAATGTAGGGACTAATGCAGAGACTAATGCAGAGGCTAGAGACTAATGCAGGGACTAATACAGAGTCTAATCCAGAGACCAATACAGAGGGTACTGCAGAGACTAATGCAGGGACTAATGCAGGGACTAATGTAGAGGCTAGAGACTAATGCAGGGACTAATGCACGGACGATTGCAGGGACTAATACAGAGAATAATCCAGAGACCAATACAGAGGGTACTGCAGAGACTAATGCAGGGACTAATGCACAGGATAATGCAGAGACTAATGCAGAAACTAATGCAGAGACTAATGCAGGCACTAATACAGAGTCTAATGCAGAGACTAATGCAGAAACATACAGAGTCTCATACAGAGATTAACGAAGAGTCTAATACAGAGACTAATGCAGAGGCTAACGCAGAGTCCAATGCAAAGGCAAATGCAGAGACTAATGCAGGGACTAATGCAGAGACTAATGCAGAGGCTAGAGACTAATGCAGGGACTAATGCACGGATGATTGCAGGGACTAATACAGCCTAATTCAGAGATCAATACGGAGGGTACTGCAGAGTCTAATGCAGAGACTAATGCAGGGACTAATGCAGAGAATAATGCAGGGACTAATGCAGAGACTAATGCAGGGACTAATGCAGAGGCTAATGCAGAGGCTAATACAGGGACTAATGCAGGGACTAATGCAGAGGCAAATGCAGGGACTAATGCAGGGACTAATGCAGAGGCTAGAGACTAATGCAGGGACTAATGCACGGATGATTGCAGGGACTAATACAGAGTCTAATCGAGAGACTAATACAGAGGCTAACGCAGAGTCCAATGCAAAGGCAAATGCAGGGACTAATGCAAGGATTAATGCAGAGGATAATGCAGAGACTAATGCAGAAACTAATGCAGAGACTAATGCAGGCACCAATACAGAGTCTAATGCAGAGACTAATGCAGAGACATACAGAGTCTCATACAGAGATTAACGAAGAGTCTAATACAGAGTCTCATACAGAGATTAACGAAGAGTCTAATACAGAGACTAATGCAGAGGCTAACGCAGAGTCCAATGCAAAGGCAAATGCAGGGACTAATGCAGGCACTAATGCAGAGGCTGGAGACTAATGCAGGGACTAATACAGAGTCTAATTCAGAGATCAATACGGACCGTACTGCAGAGTCTAATGCAGAGACTAATGCAGGGACTAATGCAGAGAATAATGCAGGGACTAATGCACGGACGATTCCAGGGACGAATACAGAGTCTAAGTGAGAGACTAATACAGAGGGTACTGCAGGGACTAATGCAGAGACTAATGCAGGGACTAATGCAGAGTCTAATGCAGAATCTAATGCAGGGACTAATGCAGAGGCTAATACAGGGAATAATGTAGAGACTAAAGCAGAGTTGAATGCAGAGACTAATACAGGGACTAATACAGAGTCTAATGCAGAGACTAATACAGGGACTAATGCAGGGACTATTGCAGAGACTAATGCAGGAACTAATGCAGTCACTAATGCAGGGACTTATGCAGAGACTAATACAGGGACTAATACAGAGTCTAATGCAGAGATTAATGCAGGGACTAATGCAGGGACAAATGCAGGGACTAATGCACAGAGTAACACAGTGGCTAACACTGGGGCTAGAGACTAATGCAGAGGCTAATACAGGGACTAATACAGGGACTAATGCAGAGAATAAAGCAGGGACTAATGCAGGGACTAATGCAGAGGCAAATGCAGAGACTAATGCAGACACTAATGCAGTGACTTATGCAGAGACTAATACAGGGACTAATGCAGAGACTAATGCAGGGATTAATGCAGAGGATAATGCAGAGACTAATGCAAGGACTAATGCAGGGACTAATGCAGAGGCTAATGCAGAGACTAGTACAGGGACTAATGCAGGGATTAATGCAGAGCCAAATGCAGGTACTAATGCAGAGAATAATGCAGGGACTAATGCAGGGACTAATGCAGAGGCTAGAGCCAAATGCAGGTACTAATGCAGAGACTAATGCAGGGACTAATGCAGAGACTAATGCAGAGGCTAGAGACTAATGCAGGGACGAATACAGAGACATACAGAGTCTCATACAGAGGCTTATGCAAAGACTAATACTGAGGCTAATGCAGAGACTCATACAGCGACTAATGCAGAGACTAGTGCAGAGACTTACAGAGTCCAATGCAGAGTCCAATGCAGAGACTAATGCAGGAACTAATGCAGGGGCAAATGCAGGGACTAATGCAGAGACTAATGCAGAGGCTGGAGACTAATGCAGGGACTAATGCACGGACGATTCCAGGGACTAATACAGAGTCTAATTCAGAGATCAATACGGACCGTACTGCAGAGTCTAATGCAGAGACTAATGCAGGGACTAATGCAGAGAATAATGCAGGGACTAATGCAGAGACTAATGCAGGGACTAATGCACGGACGATTCCAGGGACGAATACAGAGTCTAATTCAGAGATCAATACGGACCGTACTGCAGAGTCTAATGCAGAGACTAATGCAGGGACTAATGCAGAGAATAATGCAGGGACTAATGCAGAGACTAATGCAGGGACTAATGCACGGACGATTCCAGGGACGAATACAGAGTCTAAGCGAGAGACTAATACAGAGGGTACTGCAGGGACTAATGCAGGGACTAATGCAGAGACTAATGCAGAGTCTAATGCAGAATCTAATGCAGGGACTAATGCAGAGGCTAATACAGGGAATAATGTAGAGACTAAAGCAGAGTTGAATGCAGGGACTAATGTAGAGTCTAGTGCAGAGGCTAATGCAGAAACTAATACAGGGACTAATGCAGGGACTATTGCAGAGACTAATGCAGGAACTAATGCAGACACTAATGCAGGGACTTATGCAGAGACTAATACAGGGACTAATACAGAGTCTAATGCAGAGACTAATACAGGGACTAATGCAGGGATTATTGCAGAGACTAATGCAGGAACTAATGCAGACACTAATGCAGGGACTTATGCAGAGACTAATACAGGGACTAATACAGAGTCTAATGCAGAGACTAATACAGAGACTAATGCAGGGACTAATGCACAGACTAATGCAGAGACTAATACAGGCACTAATACAGAGACGAATGCAGAGACTAATGCAGAGACATACAGAGTCTCATACATTCAATCCATCAGAGACTAATGCAGAGACATACAGAATCTCATACAGAGACTAACGCAGAGTCTAATACAGAGACTAATGCAGAGGCTAACGCAGAGTCCAATGCAAAGGCAAATGCAGAGACTAATGCAGGGACTAATGCAGGGACTAATGCAGAGGCAAATGCAGGGACTAATGCAGAGACTAATGCAGAGGCTAGAGACTAATGCAGGGACTAATACAGAGACATACAGAGTCTAATACAGAGTCTAATGCAGAGACTAATACAGAGGCTAATGCAGAGACTCATACAGCGACTAATGCAGAGACTAGTGCAGAGACTTACAGAGTCCAATGCAGAGTCCAATGCAGAGACTAATGCAGGGACTAATGCAGGGACTAATGCAGAGGCTAGAGACTAATGCAGGGACGATTGCAGGGACTAATACAAAGTCTAATTCAGAGATCAATACGGAGGGTACTGCAGAGTCTAATACAGAGACTAATGCAGGGACTAATGCAGGGACTAATGCAGAGACTAATATAGGCACTAATGCAGAGACTAATACAGAGTTTAATGCAGAGACTAATACAGAGACTAATGCAGAGACTAATGCAGAGAATAAAGCAGGGACTAATGCAGGGACTAATGCAGAGGCAAATGCAGGGACTAATGCAGAGACTAATGCAGACACTAATGCAGGGACGAATACAGAGTCTAATCGAGATACTAATACAGAAGGTACTGCAGGGACTAATGCAGAGACTAATGCAGGGACTAATGCAGAGTCTAATGCAGGACTAATGCAGAGGCTAATACAGGGAATAATGTAGAGACTAAAGCAGAGTTGAATGCAGGGACTAATGCAGAGTCTAGTGCAGAGGCTAATGCAGAAACTAATACAGGGACTAATGCAGGGACTATTGCAGAGACTAATGCAGGAACTAATGCAGACACTATTGCAGGGACTTATGCAGAGACTAATACAGGGACTAATACAGAGTCTAATGCAGAGACTAATGCAGGGACTAATGCAGGGACTAATGCAGGGACTAATGCACAGAGTAATGCAGAGGCTAACACTGGGGCTAGAGACTAATGCAGAGGCTAATGCAGAGGCTAACACAGGGAATAATGCAGGGCCTAATGCAGAGTCTAATGCAGGGACTAATGCAGAGACTAATACGGAGACTAATGCAGAAACTAATGCAATGTCTAATACAGGGACTAATGCAGGGATTAATGCAGAGGATAATGCAGAGACTAATGCAGTGACTATTGCAAGGACTAATGCAGAGACTGATGCAGAGGCTAATGCAGAGACTAGTACAGGGATTAATGCAGGGATTAATGCAAAGGCAAATGCAGAAACTAATGCAGAGTCTAATGCAGAGACTAATACAGAGGCTAATGCAGAGGCTAATGCAGGGACTAATGTAGGGACTAATGTAGGGACTAATGCAGAGTTTAATACAGGGATTAATGCAGGGACTAATGCAGAGGCTAGAGACTAATGCAGAGACTAATGCATGGACGATTGCAGGGATAATACAGAGTCTAATCCAGAGACCAATACAGAGGATACGGCAGAGGCTAATGCAGGGACTAATGCAGAGTCTAATACAGGGATTAATGCAGGGACTAATGCAGAGGCTAGAGACTAATGCAGGGACTAATGCACGGACGATTGCAGGGACTAATACAGAGTCTAATCCAGAGACCAATACAGAGGGTACTGCAGAGACTAATGCAGGGACTAATGCAGGGATTAATGCAGAGGATAATGCAGAGACTAGTTCAGGGACTAATGCAGGGATTAATGCAGAGGCAAATGCAGGTACTAATGCAGATACTAATGCAGAGGCTAATGCAGGGACTAATGCAGGGACTAGTGCAGAGGCTAGAGACGAATGCAGGGACTAATGCACGGACGATTGCAGGGACTAATACAGAGTCTAATCCAGAGACCAATACAGAGGGTACTGCAGAGACTAATGCAGGGACTAATGCAGAGATTAATGCAGGGACTAATGCACAGACTAATGCAGAGACTAATACAGGCACTAATGCAGAGACTAATGCAGAGACTAATGCAAAGACATACAGAGTCTCATACATTCAATCCATCAGAGACTAATGCAGAGACATACAGAGTCTAATACAGAGACGAATGCAGAGACTAATACAGAGACTAATGCAGGGACTAATGCAGGGACTAATGCACAGAGTAACGCAGAGGCTAACACTGGGGCTAGAGACTAATGCAGAGGCTAATGCAGAGGCTAACACAGGGAATAATGCAGGGCCTAATGCAGAGTCTAATGCAGGGACGAATGCAGAGACTAATATGGAGACTAATGCAGAAACTAATGCAGAGTCTAATACAGGGACTAATGCAGGGATTAATGCAGAGGATAATGCAGAGACTCATGCAGTGACTATTGCAAGGACTAATGCAGGGACTGATGCAGAGGCTAATGCAGAGACTAGTACAGGGATTAATGCAGGGATTAATGCAAAGGCAAATGCAGGGACTAATGCAGAGGCTAATGCAGAGTCTAATGCAGAGACTAATATAGAGACTAATGCAGAAACTAATGCAGAGTCTAATGCAGAGACTAATGCAGGGACTAATACAGAGGCTAATGCAGAGGCTAATGCAGGGACTAATGTAGGGACATGTAGGGACTAATGCAGAGTTTAATACAGGGATTAATGCAGGGACTAATGCAGAGGCTAGAGACTAATGCAGAGACTAATGCACGGACGATTGCAGGGATAATACAGAGTCTAATCCAGAGACCAATACAGAGGATACTGCAGAGGCTAATGCAGGGACTAATGCAGAGTCTAATACAGGGATTAATGCAGGGACTAATGCAGAGGCTAGAGACTAATGCAGGGACTAATGCATGGACGATTGCAGAGACTAATACAGAGTCTAATCCAGAGACCAATACAGAGGGTACTGCAGAGACTAATGCAGGGACTAATGCAGGGATTAATGCAGAGGATAATGCAGAGACTAATACAGAGACTAATGCAGGGACTAATGCAGGGATAAATGCAGAGGCTAGAGACTAATGCAGGGACTAATACAGAGACATACAGAGTCTCATACAGAGACTAATACAGACTAATGCAGAGACTAGTGCAGAGACATACAGAGACTAATACAGAGACTAATGCAGAGTCCAATGCAGAGTCCAATGCAGAGACTAATGCAGAGACTAATGCAGGGGCAAATGCAGGGAATAATGCAGGGAATAATGCAGAGGCCAGAGACTAATGCAGGGACTAATGTACGGATGATTGCAGGGACTAATACAGAGTCTAATCGAGAGACTAATACAGAGGGTACTGCAGAGACTAATGCGGAGACTAGTGCAGAGACATACAGAGTCTAATACAGAGACTAATGCAGAGTCCAATGCAGGTTCCAATGCAGAGTCCAATGCAGGGACTAATGCAGGGACTAATGCAGAGAAAAATGCGGGGACTAATGCAGAGACTAATGCAGGGACTAATGCAGAGGCTAGAGACTAATGCAGGGACTAATGCAGAGACTAATACAAAGACTAATGCAGGGACTAATGCAGGGACTAATGCAGAGTCTAATGCAGGGACTAATACAGGGACTAACACAGAGGCTAGAGACTAATGCAGGGACTAGTGCATGGACGATTGCAGAGACTAATACAGAGTCTAATCCAGAGACTAATACAGAGGATACTGCAGAGACTAATGCAGAGACTAATACAGAGACTAATGCAGGGACTAACGCAGAGGCTACTACAGTGACTAGTGCAGAGGCCAATACAGAGACTAATGCAGAGTCTAATACAGAGACTAATACAGGGACTAATACAGAAACTAAGGCTGAGACTAATACAGTGACTAGTGCAGAGGCCAATGCAGAGTCTAATGCAGAGACTAATGCATAGGCTAATACAGAGACTAATGCAGGGACTAATGCAGAGTCGAATACAGGGACTAATGCAGAGGCTAATGCAGAGGTTAATACAGGGACAAATGCAGGGACTAATGCAGAGGCTAATGTAGAGACTAATGCAGAGTCTAATGCAAGGACTAATGCAGAGGCTAATGCAGAGACTAATACAGGGACTAATGCAGCGACTAAAGCAGAGGCAAATGCAGAGACTTATGCAGAGGCTAATACAGGGACTAATGCAGAGACTAATGCAGGGACTTATGCCGAGTCTAATGCAGAGTTTAATGCAAAGTCTAATGCAGAGGCTAATACAGGTAGTAATGCAGGGACAAAAGCAGAGTTGAATGCAGGGACTAATGCAGAGTCTAATGCAGAGACTAATACAGGGACTAATGCAGAGGCTAATGCAGAGACTAATGCAGAGACTAATACAGGGACTAATGCAGAGGAAAATGCAGAGATTAATACAGGGGCTAATGCAGAGGAAAATGTAGGGACTAATGCAGAGTCTAATGCAGGGACAAATGGAGGGACTAATGCAGAGACTAATGCAGAGACTAATGCAGAGCCTAATACAGGGACTAATGCAGGGATTAATGCAGAGGCAAATGCAGGGACTCATGCAGGGACTAATGCAGTGACTAATACAGAGTCTAATGCAGAGATTAATGCAGAGGCTAATGCAGAGGCTAATAAAGGGACTAATGCAGGGACTAATGCAGAGGCTAATGCAGAGGCTAATGCAGAGGCTAATACAGGGACTAATGCAGAGGCAAATGCAGGGACTAATGCAGGGACTAATGCAGAGGCTAGAGACTAATGCAGGGACTAATGCACGGACGATTGCAGGGACTAATACAGAGTCTAATGCAGAGACTAATGCAGAGCCTAATGCAGAGACTAATGCAGGGATTAATGCAGAGGCAAATGCAGGGACTCATGCAGAGACTAATGCAGGGACTAATGCAGAGGCTAATGCAGAGGCTAATACAGGGACTAATGCAGGGACTAATGCAGAGGCAAATGCAGGGACTAATGCAGAGATTAGAGACTAATGCAGGGACTAATGCCCGGACGATTGCAGGAACTAATACAGAGTCTAATCCAGAGGCTAATATAGAGGCTAATGCAGAGTCTAATACAGAGACCAATGCAGGGACTAATGCACGGACTAATACAGGGACTAATAGAGAGGCTAATGCAGGGACTAATACAGAGACTAAAACAGAAACTAAGGCTGAGACTAATACTGTGACTAGTGCAGAGGCCAATACAGAGACTAATGCAGAGGCTAATACAAATTATAATACAGAGGTTAATACAGAGTCTAATACCGGGACTAATACAGGGACTAATATTGAGACTAAGGCAGTGACTAATAGAGAGACTAATGCAGAGTCTAATGCACAGACAATGCAAAGACTAATGCAGGGACTAATACAGAGTCCAATGCAGAGCCTAATACAGAGACTAATGAAGAGTGTAATGCAGAGACTAATGCAGAGACTAATACAGGGACTAATGAGGGTTCCTGATGAAGGGCTTTTGTCCAAGGCGTGATTTTTCCTGCTCCTCGGATGCTGCCGGAACCGCTGTGCTTTTCCAGCACAACTCTATTCCGGAGTCTGGTTTCCAGCATGTGCAGTCCTTGTTTTTACCTAATACAGGGACCACTACAGAGTTTAATGCAGAGACAAATGCAGAGTCAAATGCAGAGGCTAATGCAGAGTCAAATGCAGCAGTTAATGCAGAGACTAATGCAGGGACTAATACAGAGTCAAATGCAGAGGTTAATACAGAGGCTAACGCAGAAGGTAATACATAAACTAATACATAGACTAACACAGAGGCTAATGCTGGGACAAATGCAGAGACTAATGTAGGGACTAATGCAGAGTCAAATGCAAAAGTTAATACACAGGCTAACGCAGAGGGTAATGCAGAGACTAATACATAGACTAATGCACAGACGATTGCAGGGACTAACACAGAGGCTAATGCAGAGGCTAAAGCAGGGACTAACACAGAGACTAATGCAGAGACTAATGCTGGGACAAATGCAGAAATTAATACAGAGGCAAATGCAGGGACTAATGCAGAGAATAATGCATAGACTAATGCATAGGTTAGAGACTAATGCAGGGACTAATGCAGGAACTAATGCAGAGACTAATGCAGGGATTAATGCAGAGTCTAATATAGAGACTAATGCAGAGTCTAATACAGAGAGCAATGCAGAGACTAATACAGAGACTAATTAAAGAGTCTAATGCAGAGACTAATGCAGCGACTAATGCAGGGACTAATGCAACAACTAATACAGAGTCTAATGCAGACTCTAATGCAGGAACTAATGCAGAGGCTAATGCATAGGCTATTACAGGGACTAATGCAGGGACTAATGCAGAGGCTAATGCATGGACTAATACAGGGACTAATGCAGAGGTTAATGCAGAGGTTAACGCTGGGACTAATACATCTTTTTGTTTTCCAGAAGTGAAGTTTTCAATTAGGTGTATAGTCAGTGTGAGAAACAAAGCCCACTCACTTCAATAATTTCAGTCCGAGACAAGATCTGAATCAGTAGTGCCATTTATTTTACACTTGCAAGTGGGTGTGATGTCCCTTTCTCAAGGCAAGGGACATACACACACTAAATTCAATTCATACATAACATTTATATGATTTGATGTCTATTGTTTTACACTGCTCCCTCCCCTGCTTACATCGTCCACTTCCCTAAGACCGGCCCCCATTACCCCTGTTTGCCTCTTGCCTTATCCGGCCTTGTCTGTGATAAAATGCTTATTTCTGGTCTCACAAGGCTGTTTGACCTTACCCTGTTATAGGTCATTGTTAGGCATATCCCTTCTTCATCATTATCTACCCCCTTCATCTGTGTCTTTCCCGAGGCCGTTCTGATCCCTATGACCCTTTTAATTGGGGTTTGTTCCTGTGTTTTTGTAAAAGTGGGAAGCACATGTTTATATCTACTGTTTGTACAGGCGTATCTAGCTTAACTTCATCCCCTCACAACATCTTATCTACTTGCCCATAATGTCTACCTTCTGACATAGAGTTTTAGCTAATACAAAAACAATTATATATTTCCTCCACATTGTTTCCATTCTTGTTGACTCAGCTCTTGGCTAAAACAATTACACACTGGTGTGAGTTCACCTCCTTTGTAAGATGGAATTGCATAATTGCAGAAGTAACATTAATCCACCATATCCCACAATTCCCCCTCTTTCTTTAATTACCATTTGTTATCTTCTGCAAATATTTTATTTCTAAGCATCGCTCCCGAAATTCGCAAGCATCATCCCAGAGATTTCATCCATCTTGGTCTCACTCATCTCCTCATTATTTAGTCGATAAAGTCCTTCAGCCTGATTCCCTTTTAGGGGCATCTGTTTCATTAAGGCTGTTTCAATCAACCTTTGGGTGAGCCCTCGTATACAGGGTATGATCATTTTTATTAATTGTTACCCACCAAAAGAGAGCTGGCACAAAGCCTGCTGCAATCTGGTTACGAGCCTTGAATTCATCAGGTAGCCCCCTAGGGACTCCTACCGAATCAAGATAAATCCTGTCATCGAAAGAAGTGTCTAACAGTAATCTCTTACCCCTTCCCTTTTTCCCTCCTTTGTTTTCCTTCTCAAATGCCAGGGTAAATGGAATTGCCAATTGTACAATTGCACATATCCCTCTCCAATCTGGAGATAGCGTGGGTCTCAATATTTTGCCTCCACAGTACCACCACAGATCCGCTCGGGGAACCTTTAATGCTGAGTAGTTCCCTCCCTTCTCCGTTTCGGTGACATTCTTAATCTCTGTACATAGTTTCAGCTCCCCCAAATCTTTCGACTGACTTGTACCTCGTCTACACACACGATGTGTGATTTCCAACTGCGGCAGAAAACAGGGGGGGAACTTTTGCATCTTTCTTCTCCAAGGGAGGGAACATCAGAGATAGGGAGGTACAATTCCTATCATTCCATGCAGTCTCATCCTGATACAGGGCTATCATACATTTCATGCCCTTCCTGTCTCGCTTCCACCCGAGTGGAAAGGGAACCACCTGGGCCACTGGCCGACCGGAGGCACATGCATAGCAATTGCTCTTGTTCAGACTTTTCACAGTATACTTTACCCATTCAACCCAGGCATTTGCATCCCCGTACCCAGTTTCTATTTCAATGGTCTGTTTCAAGTCCTTTACCTCTATAAATTTTACTACTTTAGGATCATCGGGAGGGGTGAAAGATTGTATCTTATTACCCAGTAGTTCTACCCGTTTTCCCTGTCCTACGCTAATTCAAAAACAATAGCCCAAGAAATCCTTCCCATTTGCTTTCATTTCTATCCCAAACATTTCATTTCATTGTATCTCATAGGTGCCCCCCCCCCCCCCCACCAGGATTGTTTCGTGCCATGTGGTTTTCCTTATCATTAGGTATATTGGGTTACACTTTTTATCAGGACAATCACGAGCTGGTCGGAAGGGGGTCTGGTGTACTGTGACGAGACCATTATACTAAGTACCATCCCCAAGGCTATCCCCATAGGACTTAAGATGTATCTCAGAGCTGCGGTACTGTCTCTGATTATCTACATCCCCACAATTTACTAAGCTGCATACATCAGCGTCTATTACTTGTGGATTATCAGATTCAGGAACCGTTAATAATACATATGAAAATGATATTTGATGAAATGCCAATACTAAGAGAGCTAGCATCATAACTCTAAGCATTCCCAGTATTCTAAACATCATGCTGAAGCACAAAAAGACATAATATACAATCTTACAGAAATAATCCCGCGCTTGCGTCGCCACTGTATAATTAGTTACTCAAAGTCTCTTTAGTCTGAGTTTCAGCGGATCTTGCGTTGATTCGGCTGTCCAGACTTCTTTCTCCACGGGAGGGTCCATTGGCCCTTTGATCCGAGTGTAGTGAGTCCAGCCTTTCTCTGCTGTCCTTATCGCTGTTTCAGGGGTCAAAAAAGCCTGGTACGGCCCTTCCCAGTCCGGCTGCAATTTAGTCTCTGTCCATGATTTTACTAAGATTCAATCTCCCGGCCGGATGGAATGAACGGTGAATTCAAGGGGTGGAGTCTGTGCCAATAAACCCTGTTTCCTTAGGAAAGACAAAGAGGAGGACAAACCCAGTATATACTTCTTTAAAAACAAATCTTTAGTTTCGGGAATTGGCAATTCTCCATTCGTTCCCAAGTAAGGTAATCCAAATAAGATTTCATAGGGGGATAGTCCCAAATCTTTCCTTGGGGCTGTTCGTACTCGCAAGAGAGCTATAGGTAAACATTTGGTCCAAGGGAGTCTAGTTTCTATTATCAATTTAGAGAGCTGTCGTTTGAGTGTTTGGTTCATTCTCTCAACCTTTCCTGATGATGGCGGGTGCCATTGAGTATGGAACTCCCAGGAAATTCCCAACCCTTTCATTACCCCCCCGTAACACTTTAGAGGTAAAGTCAGTTCCTTGGTCGGAATCAATATGGTTCACGAGCCCATATAGGGGAATTATGTGCTCCAATATTGTTTTAGACACCCCACTCGCAGTGGTGGTAGCTAGGGGGTATGCCTCAACCCAACCAGATAAATGATCTACTATGACCAGCATATATTTTAGTCTGCCTACCCTGGGGAGTTCAGTATAATCTACTTGTATACTCTGGAAAGGTCTCAATCCTGGGTCTCTTCCTCCCGGGGTCTGTTTTCTCAAGACTTTCTTATTTACCTTTTTGCATATGATACATCCCTCACATATTTGTTTAGCAATTGTATATATTCCTTTACATCCATATTCCCTAAGAACTAAATCACACATTGCTTGTACTCCCCAATGGCTTGGTGTAGGACAGCCATAATCTCTCGCATCATCATTTTGTTTAACATTTCCCTTCCATCAGGTAACCTCCAAGGCCCGTCTGCTGTTTTTACAGCCCCTAAATCTCTCAATTCTTTTTCTCCACTTTCAGTAAATATAGGAGCTTCCCGAGGACCTGGGACAGTAGGTATTAGGGAATGAATCACCACTTCTTGTGGATTCAGGGCTGCTTCCTTAGCCACCTCATCGGCTAATCTATTTCCCCTAACCTTTGGTTCATTTACTTTCTGATGACCATTTACATGCACTACTGCTATTTTTCGGGGAAGTAATAGGGACTCCAAGACCCGTTTAATCAATTCTTCATGTACTAATCCCTTCCCCCACCTCTGGGTTAATACTCCCAAAACCACTCCCTTATCCACGGTAGCAAAGAGGTGGAAAGGTTTATCTAGGGAAGGTAGGGCTAACACAGGGGCATGGATCAAATCTCTTTTGAGTTTCTCAACTAGTTCTTTTTCCTCATCATCCCAACTTAGACATTTGGGTTCCCCCCTCTAATAGTTTGAGATATAATTTCTTAGTCTCCAGTGCATAGGAATCAATCCACAATCTGCAATAACCCGTTAGACCTAAAAATTTGCGTAACTCCCTTTTAGTGCTGGGCAGTGGCATTCCCACTATTCCCTCTATCCGTTCCGGGCTTATCTTTCGCTTTCCCTCACTAACTAAATGTCCCAAGTATTTCACTTCTTGCTCCACATATTGTAGTTGGTTTTTAGATACCCGCAGTCCCTGCTGGCCCAGGAAATTCAATAATTTGTTCGTGGCTTCTACTACTCTTTCTCTTCTTTTTCCTGTTACTAAGAGGTCGTCTACATACTGCAACAGGGTAGTCCCCTTGGGGCTGCTAAATTTCTCCGATACTTGTTCTAACATCTGTCCAAATAAATTCGGGGATTCCGTAAACCCCTGGGGAAGCACAGTACACTGGTATTGCTGTTGCTGTCCTGTCTTAGGGTCTTCCCACTCAAAGGCAAACAAATTCCTACCTTCCTCTGCCAAGGGACAAGCCCAAAAGGCATCCTTTAAATCTATCACACTAAACCATTTGTGGTCATGAGGGATCTCACTTAATAACGTAGAGGGGTTTGGCACCCTGGGTGCCTGATCTGTACTGTTCGATTTAATGTTCTCAAATCCTGCATCAATCGATAATTTCCATCGGATTTCCGCACTGGTAGTATTGGGGTATTATAAGGAGACATACATGGCTCCAACAATCCATCTCTTATCAATCCCTCAATTACTGGCTGCAGTCCTCGTTTACCTTCTATGGAAATGGGATATTGTCGCTCACAGACAATGTCCCCTTTCCTTTTTAAATTTATTTCAAGGGGGGGGATCTGTAATTTTCCACGATTCCCTTCTCTAGCCCATACAATAGGGTCTATCTCTCTCTCCATATCCTCTGTCAACATTGCCATTTGGACAACTAATTCTTTTTCCTGAATTCCAATCTCCAGTCCTAAGAGGATAATTAAATCTCTCCCTAGTAAGTTACTTCCTATATCAGGGAGATACAACAATTCCCCTTTGACCCTATCCTTAGGACCTTCTATCATCATAGGTTCAAATACTGGAACAGTAAATCCCTCCCCTTTAACCCCTGAAACAGTAATTGACCGTGTCGACATTTCTACTTTCTTTGGTTTAAAATTCAGTGATGACCGTGCTGCCCCCGTATCTACTAGGAAGACTACCTCTTCCTTATAGGGTCCCACCTTCAGGTTTATCAAGGGTTCCTGGTGGGCCCCCGAGGGCAGGAACCCCTGACACCCCAATTCTTCATCAAAATTCATAAGCGGAATTGCCCTTTCTTCCCTTTTCAGAGCCGGACATTCCCGCTTAAAATGCCCTATCTTTCCGCAATAATAGCATCCTGCCTGTGGAGACCTCCAGCTCTGCCCCTGTCGCTCGAACCCTCTATCAAATGCTCCCCCTTGTCCTCTCCCTCTCTCTCTCCCTTTCCCCCTTCCTCTCTGTCCTACATGCTGCCACCCACCGCTCCAGTTGCTCAATATTGGTTCCATTCTTTTCTTAACTACCTCATCAACCGTAGCTACCATCATTTTCACCTTCTGTTTCTGTCTCTCATCCTCTCTCTTTACAAACACTTTCTGTGCCTCTCTTAACAATTAATCTAATGGTTTTTCACTCCACCCTTCTATCTTCTGTATCTTTCTCTGTATGTCTGGCCATGCCTTTGTCACAAAATGTACTTTCAAAAGACCCTGTGCCACTGGGTCCTCAGGGTTCATTCCAGAATATTTCCGCATTGAGTCTCTTAATCTTTGCAAGAAAGCTGAGGGAGTCTCATCTTTCTCCTGTCTAACTTCAAAGGCTTTAGTCAAATTCTGTGACTTCGGAACTGCCTCTTTTATTCCTTTTAGAATCAGGTCTTTCAATTCCCTCATTTCTTCTCTATGCTCCGTGTTTTGATTTTCCCACTGGGGGTCTCTGAGGGGAAACTTCACCTCTCCCTGTCCAGCATCTCCATCTCCAATCGGATGTTCCCTGTCCCATATTTTAATGGCTGCTCCCCATATAAGTCCCCTTTCTTCCCCAGTAAATAGTATATTCAAAATAGACATTAACTCAGCCCAGGTATACAGACTGCGCCCCAAAAATTGATCAGTTTGTTCAGACAACCCTACCAGATCCTCAACCAGGACCTTCATTTCTTTTTTAAATATTCTGACCTCCCCACTGCTGAGGGGGACACTTACAAACCCAATCTTTGTCCCCTATTGTTACCTCCCGAAGGGGATAAGTCATTACGTTCTTCCCCTCTTTCTTTTTTTTTAATGAAATATTGCAATATTTCTAGCTCCCCATAACTTCAAACACCAATTCATCAATTCATGCTTGACTAACTTTAAAGCCTGTTCCAAATTTGTAAATATATTTATATATTTACGTTCATTTATTCAGTATTTAATATTCAAAATGTAAAATGCATACAGTTCTCAATTTTGAAATCCACTGTAATCACCCAGTTTTAGTCCCTTAATTTAAATCCAAAATTAGTTTTCTTAAGTAGTACTGACCAATCATTGCTCAATTACAATACTATAGGTCTTGAAATAATCAGAGCTGCCTTAAAATTATTTGTCTATTCAAGTTTAAAGAAAAAAACTTCTAATGCATGAACAATGGCCGAATCCAAGGTCACAGATATTAACCATAGGATCTTGTTTTTACTACAATCTAATGTTGAACTGAAACTTCAACTGTCCTCCATAAATCGCTTTCATGTAAAGATAGAAGAGATTAGTTAGAAACTGACAGTAAGGCAGTCATGACCTGTAAGAAGAACAGGAGTTATCATTCTTTTTTTCATAATCTCTATAGAATCCTTAACCTTTAAAGAAATCATGTTAAGTTTCCATAATAAGAATCAGATTCAAAACAGTCCCGGAACTCAAGCTCCAGGGAATAAAACGCAAACATTCAATCACCAACAAACAAATGTGCATTCAAACCAAATCACAAAGGGTTAAACTTTCGACCAGCTGTACAGCTCTCTTCATTCTCTCTCTCTCTCTCTCTCTCACTCATTGACAAATAAATTCAGATATTTACAAACCCAGTCTTTGTCCGACCTGAATTTTGGCCAAAAGAGGCGGGACGAAGAATGGATTCCTTAGTCCATATGAAGCAACAATATTTAATCATCTTTTTCCCCTGTACAAGTATTATTTTGCCAATTCCACAACATCCTCCCCAAAGAACTTTCTGGAGGTATGTTGTAAGGGACCCCGCCTCCAATTCCATTGCTTTTTCCTTCTTTTGTTTTCCCAGAGGCTTTTTCCTTACCTACGACACAACCCATATTGAGTTCCTTCGTTAGTCCCTTATTAACTACTAAAACTCAATCCCGGCCACCAAGGCAATAATTAAAAGTCAGGTTTCTTACCTTGGTCTGTGCACAGAGTTGCCTGGCCCCTTTGTGCCGTATTGTCTATCGAGCTCCTATCACTGTCTGATTCAGATGTCTCTCTTGTGGGATTCGTACCAGTCGCCCAAGGGAGCAGACCAAACCAGGACACGAGACCGCTCCTCAATGGGGAACGGGACGCGTCTTCCCAGTGTCCAAGGCCAGCCACTCCCCCCGGTGATGGAAGAAAATCCCGGACGAGCCCCCAATTGTGAGAAACAAAGCCCACTCACTTCAATAATTTCAGTCCGAGACAAGATCTGAATCAGTAGTGCCATTTATTTTACACTTGCAAGTGGGTGTGATGTCCCTTTCTCAAGGCAAGGGACATACACACACTAAATTCAATTCATACATAACATTTATATGATTTGATGTCTATTGTTTTACACTGCTCCCTCCCCTGCTTACATCGTCCACTTCCCTAAGACCGGCCCCCATTACCCCTGTTTGCCTCTTGCCTTATCCGGCCTTGTCTGTGATAAAATGCTTATTTCTGGTCTCACAAGGCTGTTTGACCTTACCCTGTTATAGGTCATTGTTAGGCATATCCCTTCTTCATCATTATCTACCCCCTTCATCTGTGTCTTTCCCGAGGCCGTTCTGATCCCTATGACCCTTTTAATTGGGGTTTGTTCCTGTGTTTTTGTAAAAGTGGGAAGCACATGTTTATATCTACTGTTTGTACAGGCGTATCTAGCTTAACTTCATCCCCTCACAACATCTTATCTACTTGCCCATAATGTCTACCTTCTGACATAGAGTTTTAGCTAATACAAAAACAATTATATATTTCCTCCACATTGTTTCCATTCTTGTTGACTCAGCTCTTGGCTAAAACAATTACACACTGGTGTGAGTTCACCTCCTTTGTAAGATGGAATTGCATAATTGCAGAAGTAACATTAATCCACCATATCCCACATCAGTGATACTGGTTCAGTGCAGATTATTGCAATGGGATATCTGTATGACTGTTTTTTAAAGTTTATTCCTTTTGTGCGATGTGTGTAACCCTGGCTGGGCCCAGCATTAATTGCCTGTCCCTGGTTGCCCCTTGAGAGGTTAGTGGCAAGATGCCTTCTTGAACTGCTGCAGTCCATTTGCTGTGGATTGACACACAATGTCCTTAGGGAGAGAATTCCCGGATTTTGACCCTGTGAAGGAACAGGGATATGTTTCTAAGTCTGAATGTTGGAAGGCTTGGAGGGAAACTTAAATATGATGGTGTTCCCATGTATCTACTGCCCTTATCCTTCTTGTTGGAAGTGGTTGTGGGTTGAGGAGGTGTTTAACATTGTTAGCATCGTTGGGAACTGCAAATGTCAGAATAAGCTGTAAGGGATACTGTGGAAAGGCACTGGGGACTGCAGAGGTATTGAAAAAGATATGTATGTCCCAGTCAGGATGAGACTTGTATTACCATCTGTTCAGGGAGTCATTGAGCACTAGTTTACACCTTTAATTAGAAATGCTGCATTTTAAACATGTACTCAATTACTGTGAGCACTGTATCAGCTCTAAACCTTTGCTCCAAAATAGCCCTCCTGATACGCCACTATTACACCAATTATCTTCCCAACAATCTCCCTCCACAGGACGTGACTACCATTTCAAGCACAAAAGATCCCAGTGAGGGAAATGGCTACAAATACAGTGGGAAATCTCCTCTCTCACATTCTGCCGAAAGCAGCTCGAACAGATCAGATCTTCTTTCCAGCAAAGTGACAGAAGGTATTTGAAATGTGAAAAGAGTTTGGGAAGCAGCACTTTACACTGAATTTATTACCTGGTTTGATCATTTCTTTCAGCTTCACTTGCTAATGGCCAACACACTCGAGATAAATGCAAATTGCTTTTATGTAAAGCTTTCAGGGTAAACAAGACTCCAACCAGAATCCAGAAAGGTTTGCAGTTAAGCACTTTCCTTGTACTCAGCACTCTGACCACCCTCAGCTGTCGTTTACATAGGAGAGACCTCAGTGCTAGTGCACATAACAGCACCAACACTTCAAACCGTGCTCCTCACCCTTTTCAAGAGGAATTATAATAGTTGCACTTCATAACATTACAAAGTTTTATTTTGAAAAGCCTTCCAGTTTATTGCTGTTGTTATTATAATCCATCTGCGCGCATTTCTTTGGCTCTTACCGTTAGTGTTTTCAACATTAAATTGTAACCACAAATCCCAGCATCACAGAATTGTAACACTGCAGCAGGAGGCCATTCAGCCCATTATGCCTGCAACAGCTTCAACTGGAGCAACCACATTGTAGCAACCCGTCCACATCCTGTCTGGATACAGAACTGGCTGGTCCGTAGAAGACAGAGGGTGGTGATAGATGGAAAGTGCTCAGCCTGGTGCTCGGTAACCAGTGGTGTTCCACAGCGATCGGTTCTGGGATCTCTGCTCTTTGTGATTTTTATAAATGACTTGGATGAGGAAGTGGAAGGGCGGGTTAGTAAGTTTACCAATAGCACGAAGGTTGGTGGGAGTTGTGGATAATGTGGAGACCCCTTATTTTGAAACTCTGCCTTCTAATTCTAGACTTTGCCATGAGGAGAACCATCCTCACAGCATTCACCCTGTCAAACTGCCTTAGAATCTTCAATCAGAGCATCATAACCCTTTCAAGGTGGGAATTCCAGGTCCCAACAATCCCCGGAATGAAAAGCATTTGGGCTCATTACCCCTTTAGGTCTTTCAGCAGAGATTTTAAATTGACATTCTCTACTTAATTATGCAGCAACTGGAGGGAAAGGGTTTATTACTATTTCCATTGTAGAAAAACTCACAGCATCTTGTGATAAAAAGTGTATATGTTTATATAGAAATCACTTCTGAGAACAACTGGAAATAGACGCAGTTTGTCAAAGTTTTTAATCTTGCGCTCATTAGGGCAATTCAAGGAAGCCACTCACTGGATCATTTCTCAGGCCCTGACAAATTAGAGCCAAGTTATTAAGTTTAAACATTTAAGAAAGGTCTGGCTATTCACCGTCAATCATCTTTAATCAGTGCATTCTTTATGACTATGCCTTTACCAATCACTGTCCACTTGCCAACCAACAAGCACTCTCCTCTCATGCAGTATAATTGATGTCTCCACCTGATTTGATATTCTTGTGAACTGTCCTGATCAGTGCTTTTTGAAAAGCTTCAACAAAATATGCCTTTTTTTTCAGTAATATGAAGGCTCCTTACCATTAAACAGAAATAAATATTTTGAAATTACAATTTCAAAACTGATAGAGGCAGAGGGCCGCTGGTTAATTCTGTGAAAGGTAATGCTTAAAAGAAAAGGTTTGAGAGCTCTTCCAGAAAAATGATTAAATCCTGCATTTGTCATAAAGCAGATGACTGCACAATTCTGTGGTGTTAATGGGAAGATGCTCATTCTGTTGTGTGTATAGTGGTGCCAGTTCATCTGCAAATAAACCTCCCACTGGTTGGACAAAGAACAGTGTAACTTTACCTACAATAATTGTTGGTTAAAAAAAGCACCAATTCCTTCCACAATCCTTAAGATCTTGAAACAGTCCTATTGCCATTTAAGTATACAATCAAGAATACAGAGTAAGATTTTTATACATCAATTTGGGACTGATCAGAAAGTAGCTACCCTAAAAATCAGAATGTGTCCAAACTGCCAAAAGAATTGTGGACGTGAGTAAGATCAGGATAAGAATCAGGACCAGGACCTGGTCAGGTCCACGCCCCCCCCCCCCCCCCCCCCCCCCCCCCACCCCGCGCCCCCCACCCCTACAACCCACCCTCCCATCCTGGCACCTTCCCCTGCCACTGCAGGAACTGTAAAACCTGCGCCCACACCTCCCCCCTCACGTCCATCCAAGGCCCTAAAGGAGCCTTCCACATTCATCAAAGTTTAACCTGCACATCCACCAATATCATTTATTGTATCCGTTGCTCCCGATGTGGTCTCCTCTACATTGGGGAGACTGGACGCCTCCTAGCAGAGCGCTTTAGGGAACATCTCCGGGACACCCGGACAAATCAACCACACCGCCCCGTGGCCCAACATTTCAACTCCCCCTCCCACTTTGCCGAGGACATAGAGGTCCTGGGCCTCCTTCACCGTCGCTCCCTCACCACCAGACGCCTGGAGGAACAACGCCTCATCTTCCGCCTCGGAACACTTCAACCCCAGGGCATCAATGTGGACTTCAACAGTTTCCTCATTTCCCCTTCCCCCACCTCACCCTAGTTCCAAACTTCCAGCTCAGCACTATCCCCATGACTTGTCCTACCTGCCTATCTCCTTTTCCACCTATCCACTCCACCCTCTCCTCCTTGACCTATCACCTTCATCCCCTCCCCCACTCACCCATTGTACTCTATGCTACTCTCTCCCCACCCCCACCCTCCTCTAGCTTATCTCTCCACGCTTCAGGCTCTCTGCCTTTATTCCTGATGAAGGGCTTTTGCCCGAAACGTCGATTTTACTGCTCCTCGGATGCTGCCTGAACTGCTGTGCTCTTCCAGCACCACTAATCCAGAATCTGGATAAGAAGAGTTGAGTCAAAGGAAAACTCACTCCCTCATTCACTTCCATTAACTTGTCAACAATAAAACTGATGCTATTCCATTCAAATCATGATCAGAACACTGTTCCAAATCTCAACACGCATTATAATTTTTCTGTTGATAGATCACATAATTTCATCATGACTTTTATTAGCTAGAGTATTGAGTATAGGAGTTGGAGGTCATGTTTCCTCTGTACAGGACATTGGTTGCGCCACTTGGGGAATGCTACATTCAGTTCTGGTCTCCCGCTATCAGAAGGGTGTTGGGAAACTTGAAAGGGTGTATAAAAGATCCAAAAGGATGTTGCCAGGGTTGGAGGATTTGAGCTATAGGGAGTGGTTGAATAGGCTGGGGCTGTTTTCCCTGGTGTGCTGTAGGCTGAGGGGTGACCTTATAGAGGTTTATAAAATCATGAGGGGGATGGATAGGATAAATACACAAAGTCTTTTCCCTGGGGTGGGGGATTCCAAAACTAGAGGGCATAGGTCTAGGGTGAGAGGGAAAACATTTAAAAGGGATCTGAGGGGTAATGTTTACACACGGAGCTAGTGTATGTATGGATTGAGCTGCCAGACAAGATGGTGGAGGCTGGTACAATGACAACATTTAAAAGGCATCTGAATAGGAAGGGTTTAGAGGGATATGGGCCAGATGCTGACAAATGGGACTGGATTAATTTAGGATATCTGGGCAGCATGGACGAGTTAGACCGAAGGGTTTGTTTCTGTGCTGTACAGCTCTATGTCTCTATGACTGACCTTTAGGAAGAGGCTCACACTCTGTAATAGATATCTGTATTTTAATCACCTTAACGGTAACAAGACTTGTCTCTGTTTCTCAGTGTTGCTGTTGACTTAAATGAATTAATGTCAAAGTAAACTATACATCCCAGTCTTCATTTCTTCCCTATTCATGGTCAGGGCATCAATAATGCCATAATGGATATAATGTTGAAATTGAACATCTTGCCGGACTGTAGAAGATCAGTAGAATGGAATTAATTCGTTTTTATGGGAGAGCTAGCATTGTCATTGATTTTATGGTTCTTGAACCAGTAACGCATGACTCCAATTCCCCGTTCCTGGCCCATTCCTTGCTCAGCCTTTCCCTTCAAAAGGAAAAGAAATCTCTGTGCCTCAGGTCAACAGGAGAACAGGCAGAAACAACAGAGACCCATTTCCATCGGGTCTGTCAGTCTTCCATAAAAACTCAAGTAAATGACCACCAGAACCATCACAGAATGGCAGTGAATTAATCTGTGTTTAGATACTTTTGCTGCAAAGTCTACTCACATCAAATTGTAATGGCTAATCTAATGAAAATACGCATTACATTGCTTTATAGAATAACATTTCAAAACATGTACAACATGTACACTCCACAAAATATGATGGCTACAAGCATCTGCCCTTATTGATGTCAGTATTTCTCCTTGTGGGAGAGTCCAGGACCAGGGGACAAAGTCTCAGAATTAAGGGGCACCAATTTCAGACTGAGATGAGAAGGAACTTCTTCCCTCACGGGGTTGTGAGACTTTGGAACTCCTTGTTACAGAAAGCTGTGGGGTAGAGTCATTGTGCATCTTTAAGGCTGAGGTAGAGAGATTCTTGATCAGTCGGGGAATCAAGGGTTTTGGGGAATGGGCAGGAAACAAAACAAGAACAATGTCAGATCAGCTATGATTCTATTGAACAACAGAGCAGGCTGAGGGGCTTCATGGCATATGCCTGTTCCTATTTCTTGTGGTCTTACTGTTACCGTCCAGGATCGTCCTATCGGGATTCGAACAGTCACTACCAGTCTCTAGAGGATCATTGTCATCATCCTGCACAGTTTTAGATTCTATCACAATTAACCTCTGTAAACATTGCTTTATGTCCATGTTTTAAAAGGAAGTCATTCCCTGTCATGGGAGTGCCATGTTATCATAAATCCACCATGAGGTATCATGTGGGACTAACTTACCAGATTGCTACGATCCCCAAGAGCACATGAACCTTCTGTGAAGACAGCATCAATTCCATTTAACCCCTGTCAATAATCTATATAAGACCATTGTTGTTAGCCAGCATCAACAATGTATTGTCGCCATCACTCCAAGTGGATCATAAGAACATCAGAACCAGGTGCAGGAAGACGCCATTCAGCCCCTTGAGCCTGCTCCATCATTTAATACGATCATCTCAGCTTCAACTCCACCTTCCCACCTGATCACCATAACCCTTCAATCCATTACTAATTAGAAACCTATCCATCTCTTCCTTAAATTTACTCAATATCCCAGCATCCACCATACTCTGGGGGAGTGAATTCCACAGATTCCCCACCTTTTGAGAAAAGTAATTTCTTATCATCTCTGCTTTAAATCTGCTACCCCTTATCCTCGAGGTATGGCCTCTCATTCTAGATCGCCCCACATGAGGTAACATCTTCCCTACGTCTACCTTGTCAATCCCCTTTGGAGTCTTATATACCTCAGTTAGATCTCCTCACATTTGGTAAACTCCACAGAGTATCAGACTAAACTGTTCAATCTCTCTTTATAGGTCAACCCCTCACCTCTGGGATCAATCTAGTGAACCTCCTCTGAACTGCCTCCAATACAGCTACGCAGCTGTATCCCTCCTCAAGTAAGGGGACAATGCTGTACTCAATACTCCAGGTGTGGTCTCAATAATGCCTTGCTCAGTTGCAGCAAGACTTCATTACTTTTATATTCCATTCCTTTAGTGGTAATGCCAAAATTCATTTTGCATCTTGCCAACTAGAAAAATACCCAAGCTTAAGATGAAAGCTGGCAGGCGATCTCAGACCTGTGTTATGTTCCTCTTGCTCTTGTTTGACCGCATGATGGCTCTGGAGCTACAGATGGACTCACGTTGGAGCATCCGCAATGCTGAGAGGGTCGTGGATAGCAAGTTCAGCGAATTGGTCACTCCGCAAGTTAGAATTGCTGAGGGAGAAAGTGAATGGCTGACCAAAAGACAGAGAAAAAGCAGGAAGGCAGTGCAGGGGTCCTCTGTGGTCATCTCCCTCCAAAACAGGTATACCATTTTGGATACTGCTGGGGGAGATTGCTCACCAGGGGAAGGCAGCAGTAGCCAGGTTCATGGCACCGTGGCTGGCTCTGCTGTACAGAAGGACGGGAGAAAGAGTGGAAGGGCTATAGTCATGGGGGATTCAATTGTAAGGGGAGCAGATAGACGGTTCTTGGTCGAAAACGAGACTTCTGAATGGTATGCTACCTCCCAGGTGCACGTGTCAGAGATGTCTCAGATTGGCTGCAGAACATTCTGAAGGGGGAGCATGAACAGCCAGTTGTCATGGTGCATATAGGCACCAGTGATACAGGTAAAAAATGGGATGTGGTCCTACAAGCAAAAATTAGGGAGTTAGGAGCCAACTTAAAAAGTAGGACCTCAGAGGTAGCAATCCCAGTGCCACGTGCGAGTGAGAGTAGGAATGATAGAATAAGCAGGATGAATGAATGGCTTGAGAGGTGGGGCAGTAGGGAGGGGTTCAGATTTTTGGGACATTGGAACCAGTTCTGGGGGAGGTGGGACTATTACAAATTGGACAGGCTATACCTGGGCCAGACTGGAACTAATGTCATTCGGGGTTCTTTTGCTAATGCTGTTGGGGAGAGTTTAAATTCATGTGGCAGGGGGATGGGAACCAAATGAGGAAGTTAGTGAACAGGAAGGAGGTAGTAGCTAAAGCCGATAAGGAACTAGATAATCAAGTCAACGTGACTAAGGGGAAGAGTAGACAGGGAGCAGATGATGAATGCAGAGGAACTGATGGTCTGAGGTGCATTTGTTTTAATCCAAGAGTATAATAGGTAAGATGAACTTAGGGCTTGGATTAGTACCTGGGAGTAAGATGTTATTGCTATTACTGAGACTTGGTTGAGGGAAGGGCTTGATTGGCAACTAAATATCCCAGGATATCGATGCTTCAGGTGAGATAGAGAGGAAGGTAAAAGGGGTGGAGGAGTTGCATTACTGGTCAGAGAGGATATCACAGCTGTGCTGAAGGTGGGCACTATGGAGGACTCGAGCAGTGAGGTAATATGGACAGAGCTCAGAAATAGGAAGGGTGAGGTAACAATGCTGGGGCTGTACTACAGGCCTCCCAACAGCAAGCGTGAGACAGAGGGAAACAGATTACGGAAAGGTGTAGGAGCAACAGGTGGCGGTGATAGGAGATTTTAATTTTCCCAACTTTGACTGGGATTCACTTAGTGTTAGAGGTTTAGATGGAGCAGAATTTATAAGGAGCATCCAGGAGGGTTTTCTGGAGCAGTATGTAAATAGTCCAACTCTAGAAGGGGTCATACCAGACCTGGTGATGGGGAATGAGCCCAGCCAGCTGGTTTAAGTTTCATAGAACATAGAACATAGAACAATACAGCATAGAACAGGCCCTTCGGCCCTCAATGTTGCACCGACCTGTGGACTTTTCTCAGCTCGTCCCCTACACTATCCCAAAATCATCCATGAGCTTATCTCAGGATTGTTTAAATCTCTCTAATGCGGCTGAGTTGACTGTAAGTGATTACTTTGGGAATAGTGATCACAATTCCGTAAGTTTTAGAATACTCATGGACAAAGACGAGAGTGATCGTAATTGAAGAGTGTTAAATTAGGGAAAGGCCACTGTATACCAAAATTCGGCAGGAGGTGGGGAATATAGTTTGGGAGCAGCTGTTTGAAGGTAAATCCCTATTTGATATGTGGACGCTTTTAAAGAGAGGTTGATTAAAATTCAGAAGAGACATGTTCCTGTGAAAAAGAGGGATAAAAATGGCAAGATTAGGGAACGATAGATGACAGGTGAATTGTGAGACCAGCTATGAGGACAAAGGAAGCATACATAAGGTGTAGGCGACTGAAGACAGATGAAGCTTAGGAAGAATATTGTGAATGTAGGGCCAATCTAAAATGAGGTATTAAGAGGGCTAAAAGGGGACATGAGATATCTTTAGCAAACAGGATTAAGGAAAATCCCAAAGCCTTTTATTCGTATAGAAGGAGCAAGAGGGTAACTCGAGAAATGTTTGGCCCACTCAAGGTCAAAAGAGGAAAATCATGTGTGGAGTCAGAGAAAATGGGTGAGATTCTTAATGAGTACCTTGCATCGGTGTTCACCGAGGAGAGGGACATGACGGATATTGAGGTTAGGGATAGATGTTTGATTACTCGAAGGCAAGTTGGCATAAGGATGGAGGAAGAGTTGGGTGTTCTAAAAGGCATTAAGCTGGACAAGTCCCCAGATCCAGGTGGGATCTATCCAGGTTACTGAGGGAAGTGAGAGAGGAAATAGCTGGGGCCTTAGCAGATATCTTTGCAGCATCCTTGAATACAGGTAAGGTTCCAGAGGATTGGAGAATTGCTAATGTTGTCCCCTTGTTTCAGAAGGGTAGCAGGGATAATCCAGTTAATTATTGACCGGTGAGCTTGACATCAGTGCTAGGGAAGCTGCTGGAGAAGATACTGAGGGATAGGATCTATTCCCATGTGGAAGAAAATGGGCGTATCAGTGATGGACAACATTGTTTTGTGCAGGGAGGGTCATGTCTTCCCAACTTAATAGAATTTTTTGAGGAAGTGACAAAGTTGATTGATGAGGGAAAGCTGTAAATGTCATATACATGGACCTCAGTAAGGCATTTGATAAGATTCCCCATGGTAGCCTGATGCAGAAAGTGAAGCAGGGTGTACTAGCTAGATGGGTAGAGAACTGGCTGGTCAACAGGACACAGAGATTAGTAGTGAAAGGGAGTTTCTCAAAATGGAGACCTGTGACCAGTGGTGTTCCTCAGGGATCCGTTCTGAGACTACTGCTGTTTGTCATGTACATAAATGATTTGGAGGAAGGTATAGGTGGTTTAATTAGCAAGTTTGCAGATGACACCAAGATTGGTGGAGTGGCAAATAGTGAAGGGGACTGTCAGAGAATACAGCAGAATATCGATAGATTGAAGAGTTGGGCAGAAAAATTGCAGATGGAGTTCAATCTGGGCAAATGCGAGGTGATGCATTTTGGAAGATCCAATTCTAGAGTGAACTCTACAGTAAATGGAAAAATCCTGGAGAAAATTGATGTCCAGAGAAATCTGGGTGTTCAGGTCCATTGTACCCTGAAGGTGGCAACGCAGATTAATAGAGTGGTCAAGAAGGCGTTTCCTTCATCAGACAGGGATTGAGTACAAGAGCTGGCAGGTCATGTTACAGTGAATAAAACTTTGGTTTGGCCACATCTGAAATACTGTGTACAGTTCTGGTCACCACATTACCAAAAGGATGTGGATGCTTTGGAGAGGGTGCAGAGGAGGTTCACCAGGATGTTGCCTGGTATGGAGGGCACTAGGTATGAAGAGAGGTAGAGTAGATTAGGATTATTTTTATTAGAAAGATGGAGGTTGAGGGGGGACTTGATTGAGGTCAACAAAATCATGAGAGATATAGACAAGGTGGATAGCAAGAAGCTTTTTCCCAGAGTGGGGGACTCAATTACTGGGGTCAGGTATTCAAAGTGAGAGGGGAAACGTTTAGAGGAGATATTCATGGAAAGTTCTTTATGCAGAGGGTGGTGCATGCCTGGAACGCATTGCCAGTAGAGATGGTAGAGGTGGGCACAAGAGTGTCATTTAAGATGTATCCAGACAGATACAAGAATGGGCAGGGAGCAGAGGGATACAGACCCTTAGAAAATAGGCAACAGGGTTAGAGGATCTGGATTGCCTCAGGCTTGGAGGGCCGAAGGGCCTGTTCCTGTGCTCGAATGTTCTTTGTTCTTTGTTCTTTATTCCTTTATCCTAACTCTCTGTTTTCTGGTGGTGAGCTAATCCTCTATCAAGGCCTCTAATCCCATGTGATCTCATTTTATGTATTAGCTTTTTGTGTGGCACCTTATCAAATGCCTTCTGAAAGTCCAGACCTGCTATGTGTAAATAGTCCCCATTATCGACCTTGCCTGTTACAACTTCAAAAAAACTCCAGCAAATTAGTCAAACCTGATTTACCCTTCATAAACCCATGCAAACAGTGAAGGATTGTATTTTGACTTTCCAAATATCCCGTCATTACGTTCTAACAATTTCTCAATGACCTTCAGAACACCAGCAATGATATTACCACCATGACAAAGAACATTATTCTGGGCCTTTGTTTTCTAACCTCACAACATTGCAAAATGCTTCACAGAAAATGAAGTGCTTTACAATGGAAGTTACTGTTAAATCAGTAAGACACTACTTCCTTCTAAAAGGTCACGATCATTGTGAACAACAAGCTGACTAATTTATGGTTGTTCTTTCTCATTATGTTTCTGTCCTTTCTGATAAGCTTTCCAAGTTGCTGATCCTCCAAACAGCAATGGAGCCCACTGAGGATCAAACTGATTCTAAGTCTATGCAACCTGTGTATTCTATGACAGCTGGAGAAAGCAGCAATCTCACAGCACTATTTGAAAGTTTTTGACTTTCCAGCAGATCTTTAAATTCAATCTTGAGCCTCATTATTCTTATAAGATTGACTTCGAAAATCTAATTTCCAAAATTTGATGCATCGATTCATTCATTCCCTGGGGAGCAGTTGGGCATTGCGAAAAGGCTCATTCCTATCTGAGCAATTTTATAGCATTCTAGTGCTCATGTGCAACTGTGGCCCTTCCTGAAGGTTAGAGATTACTGTCTGGACATAGCAAGTGATGTTAATAGCTTGATGAGTCCAAGCTTATATTTTAAGCTTATTTCACAATTACCACAGTTCTTTCAGTTTCTACTGATAGAAGAGTTAACTATTGTAAATCTATTATCATAAACCTTTGCAAAAATTGATGGGATCGTGGATAGTGAAGGAAGTTGTCTAAGAGTACAATGGGATCTTGATCAGGTGGGCCAATGGGCTGAGGAGTGGCAGACGGAAATTAATTCAGATAACTGAGTGTTGCATTTTGATGAAACAAACCAGGCCAAGATTTACAGTTAGGTAGGGCCTTGGGGAGTGTTCTCAAACAGAGAGACCAAGGGGTGCATGTACATAGTTCCTTCTAGGTTGCGTCACTGGTAGACAGGGTGGTAAAGGAGATGTTTGGTGCACTTACCTACATTGGTCAGTACATTGAGTAAAGGAGTTGGGATGTCATGTTGTGGCTGTACAGGACATTGGTAAGGCCACTTTTGGAGACTTATGTCCATTTCTGGTCACCCTGCTATAAGAAGGATGTTGTTAAATTGGAAAAGGTGCAGAAAAGACTTGCAACAATGTTACCGGGGCTGGAGGGTTTGAGTTATAAAGACTGAATAGACTGTGAGATTTTTCCCTGGAGCGTTAGAGCTCAGAACTACATGGTGGCTCATAGTACCAGGGACCCAGGTTCAATTCCAGCCTTGGGTGACTGTCTGTGTGAAGTTTGTACGTTCTCCTCTGAGTGCTCTGGTTTCCTCCCATACTCCAAAGATGTGCAGGTTAGGTGAATTGGCTGTGTTAAACTGATCATAGTGTGCAGGGATGTGTATGTTAGGTGCATTAGTCAGAAGTAAACATATGGTAGGGGAATAGGCCTGGGTGGGTTACTCTTTGGAAGGGTTCGGTTTGGGCTGAAGGGCCTGTTTCCACACTGTAGGGATTCTAAATCTAAAAAATATTTCACATAAAGTTTTTTAAAATCATGGGGGACATAGATAAGGTAAATAACAAAGGTGTTTTCCCTGGGGTAGGATAGATCAAAACCAGAGGGCAAAATTTTAAGGTGAGAGAGGAAAGATTTAAAAGGGACCTGAGGGGCAAATCTTTCTCACAGAGTGTGTTTTACATGTGGAATGAGCTGCC